>NC_143515.1:8348199-8948199 GCF_031878675.1 Megascapheus bottae
TTTCTAGAACCTTCCAGAACTTCACAAGTATTCTCCAGCTCACAGTCTGAGAGACTGGCTAAAAAAACTCTTCCAATCTCCACAAAGCCTGAGGCAGGAGCTGGTGGCTCTGCGCAGGATGTGGGGACACTCTTATGACCTTGGGCCTGGAACACCTGAAACTAGAGGTCATTGCCACTCAAGGTCAGTGCCTTGAGACCTTGGTGAGAAGATAGGCCTTGGTGACAGGGAGGTAATACATGCTGGGGAAACTAGCTATGGCTGACAGTGTTGTTTAAGACTCTGTGAGAGACTTTAGCTCTTTGCCAGAGGAAACCTGTGCTCCCTGGGTCTGGTGAGTTGCTTAGTAAAGCAACAAGTCTTGTTCCTCCTCTCTACCCTGAATCTGACTCACAAATGAGTCCAGGCTCCACTGGCTCAGGCC
Source organism: Megascapheus bottae (assembly GCF_031878675.1). Classification (NCBI taxonomy): domain Eukaryota; kingdom Metazoa; phylum Chordata; class Mammalia; order Rodentia; family Geomyidae; genus Megascapheus; species Megascapheus bottae. Next base: position 8,348,624 of record NC_143515.1, read on the forward strand.
ATCAGGGCGCTCCGGCCTCTTCTTAATTGTGGGCAGAGGACAAGTAAGAGGCAGACAGGTGTCCGTTCACAGCCCAGCCCTGAACCTGACTAGCTCTGCCAACCATGTCACTTTGAAGAAGATAAAGAGAATTAGGGAAAAGACTCTGAGAACTTTGGACCCTGGGCAAGGCTGAGATTGCTAGACCTTGGCATGGTCATGTAACTAACACATGAGTGTTCAGCTTCAGGGACTCTGACTGTCCAATCATGGACAGTAATGGCAGCTGGATTGCAGGGATGTGATGTGCTTAGACCAGCAGAGGAGACCTGTGGCACTTCCCTGTAGCTGAGGTAGGTCAGGTCTGTGTCCTCAGAGGTGGAACACAGAGGAAGGGGGTGAAGCAAAGTAGAAATGAGGTGCTCACGGGTCCTGAGAAGGGAGTCTTGTCTCCTGCCTGCCTTCCAGGCCTTGGGGACAGGGACTGTGCGTTGAACAGTGGGAAGTGAGGGCCTGGGTTAGTTCCCCATTTGAGGCACACCCTAATTCCCAAGGCAGTTAAAAGGCTTACGTTACCCAACTGGGTCTGGAGAAGCCAGTGCCATCTAGCCACACAACCCCTGAGCCTAAGGGTTGGTGACCAGAACCCGGCCTGTCTGGCCTCGAAGACGAGCCAGGGACACACTCTCTGGGTCCCAGAGCCTGCATATGGAGGAGGAAGCTGTGATTCTGAATGGCCTAGGAACATCTGTTCCCCATTTGTCATTGTCCAGCTCTGATGTCTTTGGGGACTAAGTTTAAAGGACAGTTTTGAGTGTCGGGAACCAAAATGCAAAAGGAAACAAACAATGCCAGTCCCCTTTTTTCTTGGGACTTTTTTTTTGGGGGGGGGGAGTTCAAGAGAAAGCTATTCCAGTAAATAATAGCCATGAAATAATGTAATTAACCCTTCCTCATTCAGGGAGTCTCAGAAACATCTCACCACCCTCATTTCACACCGCTAGTGCTAAGAAAGAATCCTGAGGTTCAAGTAGATACATTTTGTGTTCATCTGGGCTGGTTTCTGTTTATGGGACTCAAGACACACAAAGCAGCTCTTTGTCCTCTGGGCTCTGTGATTTGGATGTCTTGGTGACAATAGCAGCATCTTTTAGTGAAGTACCTGCTGAGCTTGGTCGGGGTGTTTCTAGCATGTTGGTCCATGCATGTACTCATTCAGCAAGTGTCAGCCTCAGGCTCACGGAAGACAGAGTGCTGGCTCCTTAGCCCATTTCCCATCCTGCCCTGGTAAGCCAGAGCCCTTTCTGCTAACATGCACTCAGGCTAAGTAAGCTTCGTGGGCACACACTTGGACTTAATGAAAGGAGACCACGGGCCCCAACCATTTTCTTCTTCCTCCCTTAGGATTTTCAGGAAGTGTTTCTGGCTGGGAGATTTGGAGGCTCTTTCCCAGCAGATGGAGAGGCTTGAGTTTCTGGGACTCCTGTGGCTGAAAGGCCCCACTTGGTTCCCCTAACTTCCTGTTTTTTGCCTGCAAAAAGGGCACTTACTTCCCATAGCTTCCGCAACCTCTTTGGGACCTCACAATAGCACAGATGTCTTTCAGAGCTCTGGAGGCTAGAAGCCTGAAATCAGTTTGGGTAAAAATCAAAGTAGCTGCAGGAGGGAGCTGGTTCCTTTGCCTGTTTTGGCTTCTGAAGGCTGCCAGCAGTTCTTTGCTTGTGGCTCCATCCTTTATCATAAGGCACACAACTCCAGTGTCTACCTCCATCATTGTATGGCTTGCTTGCTTGCCTGCCTGCCTGCCTTCCCCTCCCTCCCTTCCTTCCTCCCTCCCTTCCCCCTCCCTCCCGTTCTTGCTTCTCTCTTATAAGGACCAAATGGCATTGAGCCTATGCTAAGGAGAATTCCTCAAGATCTTTCCCCTAATCATACCTATAAAGTCCTTGCCATATAAAGTAGCATCATGAGGTTCTGGGGATTATGGGTATATTGGGGGGGGCATGATTCAGCTTTGCACAGAAAGTCATGGTGAAAATTCCAGGGTAAACCTCTGCACCCCTGAGTGGTAGCTGAAAAAGTCTGATAGCAAAGGGACAGTGAAGCCTGTCAAGAGAGCTGACAAGGGGTCACTGTACATCTACCCATCCCTACAGTGCCCAGTTTCTTCTGGAGCTCTGTCCCCTCTATTGCATGATGGTTTGGAGGGAGGTTAGAGCCAAATGCCAGCTTACGGAGATGTTAAACCACCAATAGCTCCTCTCCTTTCCTGGCAGAGCCAAGGGTGAACATGCTACCAGCTTGGTCACAGGGATGCTATTCTCTGAGATCTGGGGGCTTCTTTGCTCAGCTCAGCAGTGACCCCCAGGTTTCACCACCGTACTGCTCCTGCTTTAGTCCATTTGTGCTCTTCCTGTTCTTGGCACACCCATGCCAGGCATGCCTCCACCCAAGCCAGAAGATCTAGGTTTAGGGAGGAGAGGATCAGTCACCCCATCATTCTCTCCTGAAGCAGAAGTGAGAATGTTTCTAGGACTTCGGACTGTGAATTGAAAAATGAACACTTACAAACCTTTAGGGTTTTATGAGAATACTAAGATGTTATTTTAGCAATAAATTTTAATATTTAATAAAATGTAGAGATATTGCTTTTCTGAGCTAGTACTGAGTCAATGTAGAATCTATTTTTTTTTCCCTCTAGAGGCAATATTGTACTGGAATACACTTGAATTACAAAGGGAAAACACTTTACTACAGCCACACAGACTCAGGTTGGTGCAAAGTAACCCTACCTATCTAGATAGAGGTCCCCAGACCCCTAGATTTCTCCCCTTGTTTGTCTGCTTATTACAGGTTACCCCTTTTATAGCATGTTTCCAGTATTCAGAGCTACTAAAAACAGGTAACTCACTCAATGGCATCTTAGATATAGATAGATGATAGATGATAAACATTCTACATTCTTATGCATGTAAGTCCTTTACCAGTTAAATATGTTATGAGTATTTTCACCCAGTCTGTGGCTCATCTATTTTCCATCTTTATTTTCTTTCTTTCAAAAAAAAAGAATTGGATGAAAGTCAGCTTTACATTTTTTAAAAAAATTACATTTTTCATGTCCTGTCTGGGAAATCTTTTCTTACCCTGAGACTGTACAGATCTGCTGTAAGCTCTATAGCTTTGGGCTTTAACCTCTCACTGTATTGGAAAGCCTAAGTATACATTGCTTAATTTTCATTTGAAGATTTTATATTTTATTGTTGTGAATTTCAAATACCCATGTGATCAGAGAACACATTTTGTGTGAAGTAACATTAGACAACAGGCTAAAGCAATTGGCAAAACCTTTTGAAACACTTACAGAACTACTTACTCACTATGTTGAAGATTTAATTTTCCATCTGGCACCATTTCTTTCCAACCTGAATTAACTTCTTTCACATTTCCTGGCAATAAGTTCTATCGGCTCCATGTAGCTGAAAACATCTACATTGGCTTCATTTTATGAAGCTATATCTTTATTATTATTATTATTGTTGTTGTTCTTGTTGTTGTCATTGTTATTTGGTCGGTTGTGGGGCTTGAACTCAGGTCCTGGGCACTGTCCCAGACCTCTTCAGCTCAAGGATACCCTTTGAGCCTCAGAGTCACTTCTGGTTTTCTAGAGGTTAATTGGAGATAAGAGTCTCATGGTCTTTAGTGCCTGGGCTGGCTTTGAACTGTGGTCTCAGATCTCAGCCTCCTGAGTAGCTTGGATTACAGGTGTGAGCCAATGTATCCAGCTAGCTATATTTTATGAATATAGAATGTCAGCATTTATCAGCCCATCATCCTTAGCCTATTTCTGATAAACAGACAAATGAGTGTTATAATGGGTTCTATGTATATAACCTCTATCCCATGTTTGGGATTTTCTCTGCTTGAAAACTTTCTTTTTCTTTATTTTCAAGTTTACTGAAGATGTTCCTCTTTGGCTGTGTGTGTGTGTGTGTGTGTGTGTGTGTGTGTGTGTATGTGTTCATCTTCCTTGAATTAATGTTTTTATTAAATGTAAAACATAATTTTCTGCTACTTTCTTTCAAATAATTTTTCTGCCCATTCTCTCTCATCTCTGAAAATTCACTTGCACATATATTAAACTTCTTAACATTGTGCCAAATATCACCCATGCTTTCATTTTTAAAAAGTGCCCTTTTCACAGTCTTAAAATTGGATATGTTTTATTGATTTGTCTTCCAATTCACTTACTCTTTATTCTTTTGCCTCCAATCTGATGTTAGGTCTACTGATATTTAAATTCTGTTAATAGATTGAATTATGTCTTATCACTTCTAGAACGTTAATTGTATTTTTTTGACATACATATTGCTCCCCTGTAGTTTCCTATCCATTTGCTCATTATCACAATGTCTACCTTTATGTCCTTGATCATAGTGACATTTGTGCTTTAAAAGTTCCTATCTAGCAAAGATCAGGAGGATTGCAGATTTGAGGCCAGGTTGAACAGAAAGTATATAAAGGTTGGGCATAGTGGTATGTGCCTGTTATCCCGCGCTTAAACAGGAGGATCATGGTCCAGGTGAGCCAGGCATGAGTGTGAGATCCTATCTATCACAAAAATAACCAAGTCAAAACAGCACAGGGCTCATGTTGAGGGAGCAGAGCATGTACCTATCAAGTGCAAGCCCGGATTAAAACATTAGTAAACACACACACACACACACACACACACACACACACACACACACACACACACACACACGTTTCTATCAGAGCATAGGATTTAAATCAGCAGTTGAGAGGGCATTTGCTTAGTATGTGTACAGCCCTCGGTTCAATATTCAGCAAAGAGAAAAATCTCAAAAAAATATTTTTTCTTTCCTAATTCTAGTATGCAGTAGTGTTTCTTTGTTTTAAATCATGTTTTTTTTTTCCCTTTGGACATCTGTGACTTTCCCATACTATTTTTCAGGATGACCATTGTAGAGATCTTGGGTTCTCTCTTCCTTGAAATAATTGTGGAAGCTTGGTTGTACGCTTCAGTGTAGAACTTGGTTAAAGCTTTTCCTTAGCCTGAGAGAATATTTTTCGCACCTAGTTACACTACCCTTGGGGATTTCACTGGTATGCCCAAGATGTTTCCAAATGTCTCCGGGGGAAAGTGGCAGGATTCAGAGTCCAAAATGGTCTCCCTGACAGGACAGGGCGTGAACTTTCTACTCACCTTTTTACAATGTTAGCTCCTTCCAGGTATAACCCTCAATTTCCAGTTTTACTGCTGTCCACGAGCACCCCAAGAATCGTAGCTTTCTGCCTGACAGACTTGGGAGACCCAAGCATAGGCCTTGGTCTCATCCTGTGCAACTTCTGCAGACTGCAGCTCTGTTCCCCTCTGTCTGTTCCTAAATAAGGCGCATGTGTGGAAAGAGTTGGGCAGTTGAAGCCACCCAACCACGATCAGAACTGGAACTTCACACACATACACAAACACACACACACACACACACACGTGCATATATATACATATATATATACATATATGCGTATATGTGGTTTTTAATTGCATTGTGAAATTGGCCTGCATGAATATTTTACCACATGACATTCCTACTGGCAGTCAAGGGAACTTCTAGAAGCCCCAAAGAGAAAACTGACCAGAGAATTTCTTGGTGGTCTTGGGCACTTCAAGCAGTGATGGATGTGTCTGGCTGATGGATTTGAACTTTGTCATTGTTCTGTTCTGTCTATACGAGCAACCATTTTACCCTCTTTCTTTTCCTCTCTCTCTCTCTCTCTCTCTCTCTCTCTCTCTCTCTCTCTCTCTCTCTCTCTCTCTCTCTCTCTCTCTCTCTCTCTCTCTCTCTTTTGCCGGTCGTGGTGTCTGAACTCAGGATCTGGGCACTGTTCTTGAGCACTTTTGTTCAAGGCTAGGACTATATCACTTGAGTCACAGCTTTTGAGTCTGGCTTTTTCTGTGTATGTGGTACAGAGGAATCGAACTTAGGGCTTCATGCATGCTAGGCAAACACTCTACCACTAAGCCACATTCCCAGCCCTTACCCTTTTTATTTACTCAGGTCTGAAAAGTTGAGAGAAGGGCCGAATGAACTCTTGTGTGGATGCAGAAATCAACAGCTGAGCTCATGCTTTGTTCCAGACATAGCCACACACTGTAATCATCAGTGAGGAATTCACCTATCTTCCTGGCTTCCTAGAGAAGAGAAAAGGACCAACTTAGGAAGGGCATGCTAGAGAGGTGTCTGGGGAGAGGTAATGATGGGATGGACAGGCGTGATCTATTTCACACAAGAACGAGCCAGTTGGAGCTCAAGTGGATGGATTTTAATTGAGTGCAGATCCATCTTGTCTTGACAAGCTTCCCTGTCTTTGCTGCAATGTATGGATTTGCTTCAGCTCCTATTGGCTTTCTAAAGGCAACACCAGCCTGCCTGCCTTCTGCAATCCAGCTTCCTTCCAGGGAGATGGAATCTTGCAGACTTTGCTGCATCAGTTGGCCTGGAACCATGATTCCTTCACTCTCCCCATTTCAGCCTCCCACATTTGGCAGGTGCACAGCATTGCACCCAGCTCTGGGCTGAGGAGAGGAGTTCTACAAGTTTCTTCACTTGAACTGGCTTCAAACGATGATCTTTCCCACTATTAGCCTGCGAAGTAGCTGAGACGCCAGGCATGAGCCACTGTGCCTGCCTTTCAATGGTCCATTTATATCTTCTTTATTTTTTCTTTTCTGTGTTTCCACAATTTGTACAATAAATAACTACTGTATTGTAAACTTTAAATGTGCAATAAAAGTAAATTAGGCCCTAAGGTTAAATATGTTAGTAGAACTTTGGCTAAGGATCTATTTCAAAGCACTGGATCAAAGCTCTCTCAGCTGGGCACAGGTGGCTCATGCCTGTAATCTTAGTTACTCAGGAGGCTGAGATCTGAGGATCTCAGTTCAAAACCAGCTTGGGTAAAAGTCCACGAAACTCTTATCTCCAACTAATCACCAGAAAACCCATAGTGGTGCCGTGGCTCAAAGCACTAAGCTTGAGCTAAAGAGCTCAGAGACAGTACTGAAGAGACCAGAGTTCAAGCCCCACAACCACAAAAATAAACAAACAAACAAACAAACAAATAAATAAAAAGCTCTTTCCCCCTCTGTGATTGTTGAATTGTTGAGCCAACAACCTGACCCCTAGCTCTGACCTGTACATTTCTATGGGCTCAAGGGAGGCAGGGCTTTTCTGCCTAGAAGGCCTGATGTCCCATGGCCTGTGACACTGCTACAGTATTTCTTGAGGGCCTAGACCCTTCCAGCTGGCACCAATGCATGGCACCTCTCAGAGCTCAGGGCTACTCCTGTGAATCACAGGGTACCTGTCCTTCAGAGAGGAGCATTAGTCTGCATGGCTCACTTTACCCATGACAGCCAGCATTCACTCTGCTGGCTGTATTTTCTATGTGGTGTGTTTTTCTTTCTTTGGTAGCTCATAAAATTTCTCCATCCACTCTGGGCTTTTTGGTCTTTATCTCAACCTCAGCTGGAATTGCTTCTATTTCTTTTTAATTATACCTTTCTTGTTTAATGGAAGTTTCTTATTGAATTTTCATGACAATATAGAATTGTGGATAGACTCCAACAAAAATGAAATCTGCATGGAATAGTCATCCCCTGCCACTCCCCGCCCTGGAGCCTCCTGACAAAGTCTCGTGTGTGTGTGTGTGTGTGTGTGTGTGTGTGTGTGTGTGTGTGTGTTTGGGGGGAGCACCCCTGGTCTTGGCAGAGGCTCCGTGGCTGAGTGGACGGGTGGCTGAGCTGGCAGTCACCAGGGAGTGGTGTGGCTGAGCGGGGGTGATGGGAAGGAGGGGAGTGAAAAGGAAAAGCTTTCCTAGGTATATGATACTCTGCCTCTGTGCTGGCTGGATTAGCACCCCTTCCTAATTCCAAATAATCCAACTGCAGGGCTTTACGTGTGCCGGGAGCTGGGCACTTTTCTTGGTGACTCATTCGACACCACCTGCCTGGTGGAAGAAGCCTCTGTCCTAGTACTAGCCCAGTGCTGACTGCCTGTGTCATGGGATCCTGCTGCCACCTCCTGTGCCAGTTACATAAATCGAAGGATCAAGTGGGGTGTCCATCCATAAATGTTCTGTGAGTAACGTCAGGGTGGCTTTTGCTAAGTGGGGAGGGGCACTTGTTCGTTTACAAATAGGTACTGGGAGCTGCCTGCACCAGCGTGGAGCCAGGACTAAGCACCCTGGGTTTCTTGGGGTCTTAGCCCATTTTCTATTGCAAATAACACTTATCACCTACTAGAGTAAGTTAGAAAGAAAATGTATTATGGCTCATGGTTTTGATCTAAAGTCTACCCACAACATCTAGTAATAGCTGGCAGAGTCCCGAAGTGCTACATTGTATCTCATGGCACCTGTGTGTGTGTGTGTGTGTGTGTGTGTGTTCTGATTCTACATCATACAAAACTACCAGGACTTAATCATCAGCACTCTACTGGGATGACTCAGTCTAATCACCCTAGTCACCCAAAGGCTGTCCAGCTCCAGACACCAGATTCACTTCAACACAAGTTACAGAGGGGGCAAACCACAGCCCCTAGTTCCATACTGCTGAGGGTCCTGGAGGATCAAACAGAGCAAGTCAAGTAAGCATGTGCCAGAAGGAGCCATTCTGATGCTGGAAGCACCTGGAGCAAACAGGAAGCAAGGAGGGGGCAGGGCAGGGAAGAAAGACTCTAACCTGGAGAGGTGTAGAATAGCCAGGAGCCAGCGTGCCAGATGTGGGATGGGCCTTCTAGTCTGTGAGGCTGACAATGCCCAAGGCTCTGAGGTAGGAGTGTGTAGAGTTAAGACTAAGAAAGAAAGTGAATGTGTCTGGGACGATAACACAGACAGACCAAGCCTTGTTGATGAACAACTTTCATTTCAAATGCGCAAAGACTTTTGATCGCTGAGTGGAGAACAAACTGAAAAAGGGAATGAAAACTAGGATGGCATCCAGACATTGGTAGCTCACAACTGTAATCCCAACTACTCAAGAGGCTGAGATCTAAGGATCAAACTTCAAAGCCAAGCTCAGACAGAAAAGTCCATCAGTCTCTTATTGCCAGTTAATCAGCAAAAATGCAAGAGTGCCGACCTTGAGCGAAAAAGCTAAAGGAAGCTCCTTGGCTCGGAGTTCAAGCCCCTGAATGGGCACAAAACAAATAAATAACCACCACCACCAACAAACCACGATGGTAATTTGGGGAAGTTGGGAGGAAAAATATGAATATTCCTATTTTCAGGGAATCTGTTTATTCTTCAGGTTGTTTGTCTTTAAAGCTGGATCTTAAGCTATAAGACCTCATGCAAAAGCTGGTTCCAGCCTGAAAAGCAAGCATTGTCTCTGGGTAGATTATGGATGACTGCAACTCTTGGATAGATAGTTGGCTGGGGAGCTGAGTCTCCTATGTGTGTGCCAGTTGCCTGCCCTGTGGAGCGAATAGTCATCAGTATCCTGACGAGGAAGGAAATGACCAACAGCTATTTGTACTGGGCAATAGCTGTTTGGTCCTATAACTGACACAACTGCCCTGAAAGGTCTTGTTGCATAAGAAACTCAGGGCCTGAGAGTTGAGCAAGTCACATAGCCACTAAGAGATGGAGCTGGAATCTGACTCAAGTCTACTCAACTCCCGTGCCTTCTCATCTGTCACTTGCCACCACAGCACTGAGCCACATCCTGAGCTGAGGGAGCCTGTGGCCACTCTAACAAACCTGTTATGGTATCTCTGTGAGATGGGGGACCACGGCTGGGTGAGGCCTTTTGCTAGTAGGTCACTCCAGGCACTGCCAATGGCTGATGCACATGCCCTACGCCTTCCTGATGAGACTCATGGTTTCAGAGCATATGCTTAATGTTATAACAACAACAACAGTTGGTTCCCAGTGTCTCACACCTAGAATGGTAGCTACGCAGGAGGTTGAGATCTGAGGATCGTGATTCAAAGCCAGCTGAAGCAAGAAAGCCCTTGATCTTCCTATCTCTCTAAATGAACTGGAAATAGAAGTAGGGCTCAAGAGGTAGAGTGATAACTGGGTGAAAATAGCTCAGGGACAGTGCCCAGGCCCTGAGTTCAAGCCTCGGTACTGGCACCAAGAAAAAAGTTGGATCCTAGCCTGGGAGTTTGGCCTAGTAGTCGAGCGCTTGCCTAGCATGCACGAAGACCTGGGTTCAATTCCTTGGTACCACATACATAGAGAAAGCCAGAAGTGGTGCAGTGGCTCAAGTGGTAGAGTGCTAGCCTTGAGAAAGCCCAAGGACAGTGTTCAGGCCCTGATTTCAAGCTCCAGCACTGGCAAAAAAAAAAAAGAAAAAGAAAAAGAAAGTGGATCCAAATTTTCACAATGTAATTTAGAGCAATGATAAAAAGAACAATGAATGAGCTGTTTTTTTCTTCTTTATTTATTCCTCGTCACACCCATCACTGTTTTATAGAGATACAAGGTTCTGGCCTGGGTTCTTTTTGTTCTGCTTGAAGAACTTTTTTTTTTTTTTTTCCAGTGTGTGTGCCAGTATTGGGGCTTAAACTCAGGGCCTAGGCACTGTCTCTGAGCTATCATTTGCCCAAGATTAGCACTCTACCACTTGAGCCACACCTCTACTTTCAGCTTTTTGGTGGTTAAATGGAGATGAGTCTTACAGACTTTCCTTCTCCAGGCTGGCTTCAAACACAATCCTCAGATCTCAGCCTCCTGAGGAGCTAGGATTACAAACATAAGCTATCAACTCTTGGCCCATAGATGAATATTAAATGCATATTCTTTACTGGAAAAAGCCTGCCCACATCTAAAAAAAAGCAGAAGTCTAGGGATAATAAGTACCAATGGCTTCTGGGGGCTTAGGATGGGAATGCAGTTGAATAAGTGAAGTGTATAGATTTTTAGGATTGTCAAAATTATTGTATATGATATTGTAGTGTTGGATACATGAGCACCATCTGTCAAAACTCATATAGCTTTACATCACAAAATGTAAACTAATACATGTGAATTAAAAAAAAAAATAGTGCAAGCCAGGCCCGGTGGCTCTCACCTATAATCCTAGCTACTCAGGAGGCTAAGATCTGAGGATCAAAGTTCAAAGCCAGCCCAGGCACAAAAGGACCTGAGACTCTTATGTCCAATTAACCTCTAGAAAATGGGAAGTGGAGCTTGGCTCAAGGGTATGGTGATAGCCTTGAGCTGAATAGCTCAAGGACAGTACCCAGGCTGAGTTCAAGCCCCATGACCCCCACATCCAAAAAAAATAATGTAAGCACTGTCAATGGATTGCAGAAGGATGGTACATATGATAAAAGTGTCTGACTGTGAGCCCTTATTTCAAGAGGCCAGGGGTAAAATAAGCAGACCAACGAGTGTTGGAAATGAGTGGAGACTGCAAGACTGAAAACAGAAGCATCAGCACACAACTCTGTATTCTAGTTGATAAAGTGGCTTCCTCTACTTCATGAGTTCTGGAACGACTGCTCATGTACTTTACAGATGACGTAATTGGATGTGAGCCAACGTCAGGTTTCTCCTTGCCATGGGAGGAAGTTAGGGACCAGCTGGAGAAAAGGCTGAAGTGATTTACAAGGTTTGGTACTAGAGAAACCAGTATGGAATCAGCTGTGACTTAAAATAGGTACGGATGAGTATGTACAAGATATGAAGTATTTATAAGCGTGAATTGGGATATGTATATACTTCTGTCTGTTGTCAACAGAAAGGACCTGAAAGAGATATCATTTCCAAAGCAAGGAACATACCTCATGTCCACATCTTAGTGTTTTGCTGTGACTTTACTAGGGCTTAAATTCAGGGACTGGATGCTGGCCCTTAGCATTTTTTGCTTAAGGAGGGGGTCTATCAGGGCTCCATTGGCCTTTTGTTTGTTAATTGGAGATAAGCCAGCCGGGGTTGGCTTCAAACTATGATCCTCGGATCTCAGTCTCCTGAGTAGCTCAAATTACAGGTGTGAGCTACTGGCACCTGGCCGATCTTAGTTTTTTTCAAGAGTATAAACACCATTTAATAAAGGAAGTAGGCTTCTTAGAAAAACAACTTAGTCCTGAACAAAAAGGTGAGGCTAGAGCACTATATTATATCAGGAAGTAAGAAAGTGCTCAGAAAAACAAACCATTCATGGGCCAAGGGGATGCAGTCAATTGAGAGAACTTTCAATGGGCAAAGCTAGAGTAATTTGAGCAAAAAGTATTAAATTCTATATAACCTAAGTGTAACACAAATATTTGTGACTCCACTGTGGTATATAATCACATGTATAAGTATAATATTACCTATAATTAATGATAAATGGATTATAGATTTGTTGTAATATGCTAACCATAATAAATATGACAATCTATCATATAATAAATGTCAAATAATCATATAATAATGATTACAAAAGGTAAGACTATAACAAGTCAATATGTTATGCTAATATTAATCACATATGTGATCATATATGAATGCAGGTGTAATCACATATATGGGTGATGATGTACATGGAGAATAGACAAAGTCCAGAGTGCAGAAGAATTTCCAATAACTTACAGCTATCTCATTCTGATTAGAGGGATCCTATATCTAAAACAACATTAGGCAAAAATCTATAGAAATCTGAATACATCACAGATTTTAATTAGTGATATTGTATCAAATTTGTCATGAATGGAGACAACTACACCATCCTAATGCAAGAATCTAGCAAGAGAACTTGTGGCTGGTAGAAAATGAAAATTCACTAGACTATGTTTTTCAGCTTTTCTGGAAATTTAAAACAACTCCAAATTAAGAAGTTTACCCACAATAAATAAATGAATAAAATCATCGCTTCCCTCCTTTTCTTTTGCCTCATTTTTCTGTCTTTTCTTCTCCCTCTTCCTTTCCTTGACAAATTTCAAAACCTGGCCAGGCTCAGAGACTCGGGGGGACAGAGATTAGAGATCAGGGTTGAGTCCAGACAAGGCAAAAAAATCAAATTTGTGACACCCCCCATCTCTACCAATGGCCGAGTGCAGTCACGTCCACCAGTCACCTCAGGGATGGCTAGGCACAGCACTGCACACCTGGCACCCTGAGCGACATGGAGAAGCATAAATAGGAGAATGGAAGCACAGCTGGTGAGACCTTGAAAATAAGCAATGTACAAAGGTGCTGACAGTATGGCTCAAACCACAGAGTGCTTGTTTAGCAAGGTTGAGGTCCTGAATTCAACCCCTACAGCCACTACAATGATAATAATACCATCATACTTATATCTAGTATCTGCCATTTCTAGCTCTGTTCCCTCATTCTATGTAAGCATGCAGCATAGCCTAGCTGTGCTGTACGTAGAAAATGGCCATTTGTAAACGGGCACACATGCCCATCTCCTGTCTACCCTGATCTGCCAAAGGTCCCAGGGAAAAGTGACCTGCTTCTTCTGGGGAGACCTCATTGACACCTGTCACCATGGAAACAGTCTTGCTAACATCAGGACCACCTGCTATGAACTGTGACTGCATCCTAGGGGCCTTCTCAAATCCCATAGGAGAAATTACATCCTCAGGGAAAATACCTGCGGTGACATGACTGCCTGCCTCTCTGACCCATCTGTTCTCTGTCCCACAGTTGCATCCCCACATAGGCACAGGCAGAGGTGGGTACTCTGAAACTTAGCAGAGGAGGCCTGCAAGTGCTGAGGAACCTTCCAGTCTGTCTTCAGCTCCTCTTCCCGGACCGCAGCCCTTTCTTGATGTGTTCTGCTTGAACAGGAGCTCGTGTCTGTGCCAGCAAAACTTTTGGGCACTGAGCTTTCCCAGTGGTCAAAAACAGACCTACTGCCAGGTGCCAATGGCTCATACCCGTAATCCTAGCCTCTAAGGAGGCTGAGATTTAAGGATCATGGCTTTAGCCAGAGCAGGAAAGCCTGTGAGATTCTTGTCTCTATTAAATTACCAAGAAGACTGTAAGTAGACCTGTGGCTCAGTGGCAGAGCCTTGAACATAAGAAGCTCAGGTGCAGTGCCGAAGCTAGAGTTCAAGCCCCAGGACTGGCACAAAAAGCAAAACAAAACAAACCACAGATCTACCTCTGAAGTTTGCCCAGCAATTTCCAGAGAAGTCATTCTTGTTCATCATAAAGTGCTAGAAGCAGCAGAAGACAGTGTCTTTGACACTTGTGATGAGATGTCACTCATCCAGCAGTTTACTGGGACTCCTGAGTAGAACCTGAGCTCTCTTAAAGATAAACTGAGCTATTTAGTTGCAAATAGCAGAAACAATTCCAGAAAAGCATATGACTTGAGGTCTTTTCCCTCAGCTAGGTATATGGATGCTATTTTCATCTAAGGATACATGGCCTCACATTTGGCTTCCAGGGTCCCCTTCTGTCTCTTACCAGCTCTGTGACCCTATATGGGTCATATGGGCTGTTAGCCACAAAATAGTCTGAATAATTTCTAAAGAAATTTGCACCTTTAAAAGCCTCCTGAGCTCTTTTGTCACTGAATTAATAAGGAAATAAGCTACATTTAACACACCACTGGATTTGGTCTAAGGAGACCTCGGCATCTGTAATTATCCTGACCTATGTCTAAAAGTGAGAAGCATTTGATGTCCAAAAGAGATGAGAAGACTAGATGCAAACAAAAAATTTGGGTTAAATCAACCCTCAAAAATTTGTATCTAATAATCTCTACATACAAGTCACTAAACCCTTATTAAAGTGGGGGAGAGCTTAAAGCACAAAATCTTGGACTGCGGCCCTGGCTCAGGTGGTAGAGCACCTGCATAATAAATTCAAGGCCTTGTATTCAAACTCTAGTAATAAGTGGTGCCCCCCACCAAGAGAAAAGGCAGAAGTTTCTGGAGAAGAAACCCCATGGGACTCATATGCCAAATAATTTGTGTGCAGAACAGACCTGGGAGGACCCCAATGCTGGTGGAACCCCACAACCAGGCTCCAGTGCCCCTACTAGCTATGGGTGCCATTAACTAATACATACACTAGGAGATCACACACACCTTACTGGAGGTCCTTAAAGTCCTAAGTTGGTGAGGGCAGGGCTGGCTTTGGCAATTGTTAGTCTTCTTTGTCTGGTAATAGCATCACCCACACAGGACATGTCCCCTGACAGTGTCCAACTTTCCCCTGTGAATAAAGAAATACTGCTCACATCTTAACCAGCCACCTCTGTCATGGCCCCATTGCAAGCAAGGGCACATTCTGAGCTACTAAAGCTCAGGACTTGAACATATGACTCCATACCCATACAACCATACCCACACCCATACCAACATTCTTTCTACCCAGGGAGCCAGGTTTGAGGATGCATGGTGTCATAGACAGGGAAAGGGGGTGAAACACGTGGGGTTCTTCGCTGAGGCAGTCCTGGGCATGCTCTGAACCTCACCCCATGTTACAATGCACACTGAGCATACATTGTGACAGAATCCAGTGGGCACTTAGGACCCTGGACACCCACCCTGCTACCAGGGGCCAGGCTGGGGCAGGATTCCTGATGACAATAGCTACATCACTTGATCATGGTTCTGTGGCTCTGATTCACACTGAGACATGAGGAGACTGGCCCTGGGGGATCTGTGCCAAGACCTGGGCAAGGGACCCACACAGACAGGGAAGCCCTTGTCTTCCTCCAATGCACAGTTGGAACAATGCTCTGCTCTGCCCACTTAGGGCCAGGTGAAGTTCCAACTGACTTACAAGATGGAATGGCTTGTTAGTTTTTATTTGGCTGGTCCTGGGGCTTGAACTCAGGGCCTGGACACTGTCCTTGAACTTTCTTAAGGCTAGTGCTCTACCACTTGAGCCACAGCACCACTTCTGAGTCTTTCCATGTGTGTGGCACTGAGGAATCAAAACCCAGGGCCTCATGCATTGCAAGCAAGCACTCTACCACAAAGCCACACTCACAGCCCTTCAGCTTTTTTTTTGCTATCAGTATTTTTCCAATAGATTCTTGCTCAGGCCACGCTGGACCTCAATCCACCTATTTATGCTTTCTATGTAGCTTGGATGACAGACATTTGTTACTACATTCAACTTTCATTGGTTGAGATACTGGTTGTTTGGGGTGTTTTTCCCCCTAGTCCTGGGGTTTGAACTCAGAGCCTGGGCACTGTTGACCTTTTTCAAGGCTAGCACTCTACCCCTTGAGCTACAGCACCATTTCTGGATGTGGTACCAAGGAATTGAACCTAGGGCTTCCTGCATGCTAGGCAAGCACTCTACCACTAGGCCACTCCTAGCCCTGAGATTTTTTTTTTTCTGAGATGGGTTTTATAAAGTGTTTTTTTCCCCAAGCTGACCTCAAACCAGGATTCTCCTGATCCTAGCCTCTCAGGTAGCTAGAATCACAAGTGTGATCACACTGCATTAGCTGATAGAAAGACCTAGAAAAGACCTATGCACCCTAGTGGTTCAAAGCCTTATTATTATGGCTGTGTGTGCTCTGTGCAGTGGTAAGGATAAGCTTGTTCCTCATCTCCTTAGAGTGGCTTCCTGGAGAGTCTAAAACCCACTTGGATTGCCTTCCAGAAGCCCCTCTCTTCTGGCCCACATGGTAAGCAGAGAAGCCTTTCAGTCTGGGTTCTGGCCAGGTGAGGCAGCCTGGGAGAGGAGGGGAGACAGGAGGATTCCCTCTCCCACCCCCAACCCCCAGGGCATGCACCTGTGGCTCAGGTTTCTCCCTTGCAGCCTGTTCTCTGCACTACTGTTGCCAGAGCACTCGGTCCTGCAAGACTGACAGCTCCCTCTTGGTTGGGATCCCAGTGTAGGAAGTGGTCTTTTCAAACTTCCCTTGCAACCTGCTTGCCAAAAAGCCCCACCACCGGTTGCCTTATTTACCCTGGCCACCAGGCCTCTCTCTGTACCCTAAGAAAACAGATTACTGTCCAGAGCAAAGTCTTCTTGTGCGTGTGTTTCCTTTCTGGAGGTGGATCAAGTTCTGAAAGAAAGCCTGCGTGCGGTCCAGGACAGCGTTTGGGTTTATTTTCTCTGTCTCCACCTGCAGAGCCAGGACTTAACCTGCAGCTGAGGTTGGGAGGTTGGGCTGGGCCAGCAGATGACTGTGAGGAAAGTGAAGCTCTGGCTGCTACACCCTGCTGTGCTTCTCCAGAACACACCACCTCCTTGTTCTCCACAGCCCGGCAGGCATTGTGCAGGAGGCCCGGGCCCCAATCTGAATAGGACTCTGTGTAACTTGATCTGTTTTCTTTCTTTGCAAAGTCTTCATGTGCCAAATTTAACTCTGCTCCAATCTGTGGTCTGTAGATGTAGTGTTGCCTGGAAGAGCGGGGTGGGTGGACAGGAGGAGGTTGGGGGGGGAATCCTTATGAGGTGGGTTTTCTTTGCTTTTTTTTTCTATTTTCCTCCCTTCCCCCCCCCCCAAACTTGCCTGCTTTGCTCACTGTTTGCAAGACTGTCCCCTTGTCTTCAGCCATTAACCCTTTCGAGATAGCCAGCATGCTCTGTCTCCAACAAGTGAATCATAAAAGCTTCCAAATACTCTGGTACCGTTAGAGTTAACAGCAGGCTTTTTGGAAACATGAACTTCCCCAGAAGCCCTGGTGCAGCAATTAGCCAGGACCCGCTAAGATGTATAAAAATATCCTCTCGTTTGCAAACAGTAGCCAAGGGTCTGAATGCCAAGAGCCACCACTGTGCCGAGGCCTGAGGTCTGTGCCCCCTGTTCAAAAGGCTTACTGTAAAAGCTGATGTTGCTGTCCTAGCGTCTGCCAGGAATATGTTGTGCAGTGAAAAGTTCATGGAGGCAAAGCAACAGTAGCTCACACCTGCAATCCTAACTCTTTAGGAGGCTGAGATGTGAGGATCATGATTTGAAGTTAGCCCATGCCAACACAAAACAAAAAAGTCCCTGAGACTCATCTCTGAGTAAACAGCAAAAATGCCAGAAATGCTAGTTGTGTCAGCTCAACTATAAAGAGCCAGCCTTGAGCAAAGAGACAGCACTCAGCCCTAGAGTTCAAATCCTAGCATAGGCTTAAAACAAATTTAAAACAAAACAAAACAAAACAGCTCATGGGGACTGGTGCTATCTCTTGCAATGAATGTCAGGGATCAGCTGACTCAGAGTCATCAAAAGAGCTATCTATTGTTGGCCCTGAGAGGTAACAGGTGATTCTTTGTGGGTGAACAGGAGTCCTGTTTTCCTCCGTTGGAGGAACATGGCAGTATGGCCCCAAATTCTGGTACCTACTAAAAAGAGTTGCCACAGGCAAGCTCCCCTCTCTGCCCCTGGCAACCTCTTCTTCCAAGAATTGAATATTTGTTTTTAGGAACCAAGATCCAGGGTAGATGGGAGTGGAAAAAGCACTGCATTTCATGACTTTAGAAATCACACAAAGTCTTTTAAACACACACACACACACACACACACACACACACACACACACACACACACTTCTATGGTCTTTCTGGGGAGGGAAAGATGCCTTGGGTCATCTCAGGCTATATTTGGAAAGGAAAATGTGCTGGCTCAGAGGAAACTGGTCATGTGCCCTTGTCTGCCCCTTGGGCCTTGTCATCAACCCTCACCCAGCCTGACACCCCTTCTCCTCCAGGAGTGTCCCCAGCGGATGGGAAAAGCTCACAATCCGCAATCAACAAAAATCACTAGCATCATCCCATGTGGTGGTCAAGAGAATGAACCATGGCATGGTGTCCTGCGCCTCAAGCTAGCTGCACTTGACTTCCTGTGGGAACTCTGCTACTGTCTCTGATCCCATTAGGACAAGCAGAGTAGGGAGTGGGCCCCAGCTCCCCCGAGGTACTCCAGGGGATGTCTCACAGACACGATGGCTTTTCATGCCAAGGTGGTCTGCTGGTCTACATCAGCCCTCTACTGAGTTCTCTCTCTCTCTCTCTCTCTCTCTCTCTCTCTCTCTCTCTCTCTCTCTCTCTCTCTCTCTCTCTCTCTCTCTCTCTCTCTCTCTCTCAACGATCAGCATATTTTCAAGATCCCGAAAGTTCCTTGCATAACTGCTCTGTCACAGAATTACACATGGTTTCTGAGAAAGAGCAATCCAAACCTGGAATCCCCTCCCACTCCTGCCCATTTCACCCCTGGTCCCACTTCCCATTTTGCCAAGGGCATCCAAAGCTGTAGACTGTAAAGGTCGAGGCCCTTCCTCTGTGTTCCTGAGAGCAAAGAGGTTCCTACTGTGGGCCAAGCACAGCACCCAGTGGGGATGGCAGGATGGTAGAGATCTTGCCCACTGAACCTGTTTGAAGCCTGCCTCCCAATTTCTCATACACCTTGCAGCCCTACCTGTGAGACTTGTCCACAGTCTTCACCTCTCAGCCCATATCTCCCCCAGGGCCACTGCTCAGATTGATGCTCTCCAGAGAGAGCAGCCCCCGTGGTCCTTGGGCAATGCACACTCACTGACTGTGTCCTTCTCCTACTGGGGCCTGAAATGGCTTCCTGTCTCTTTGAACAAAACTCAGCTGGTCACCAATGTTTACTCCTCTAATCCTAGCTAAGATCTCAGATTTGAGGTCTAAATCCAGTCTGGCAGACAAACCTGAGACTTACATTCAACTACCCAGCAAACTGTCATAGGTAGCGGTGTGGCTCAAGCAGTAGAGTGCCAGCCTTGAGTGAAAAAGCCAAGTGAGAGAGCAAGGCAACTAAGTTCAAGTTCTAGACTGGCACAAAAAGAAGAAAAGAATGAGGAGGAGGAGGAAAGAAAAGAGCTTGCCTCTTATGGCTCACCCATTTGCACTAACCTGACCAGCTGCAGACATTTGGATTGTTAATGTAGATAGATGTCTGCTTTGAACCCTTGTCTCAGAAAATACTTTCTGCATTCTCTAAGCCACTGTTCTATCTGTGGTTAACACTGCCTCCTGCAACCATATTCTTGATTAAAAACAAAAACGTGCCACTATTTTCTCTGGTGGCATGTCCTAGTTCTCACACGAAAGGACTGACACTCTTCAAGACCCAAATCCTCCAGGAAATATGACAGGTGCATGCAATACCTCATGGTCCTTTCCGTGTTCCAAGCATGACTCTGGCTATCATGGTAGGGGACGGGGGCCTTTTGGGACTTGGGTCAGCCTTTTGGACAGGGGCCTGTGGATGGGAGACTTCCCAACAGGCCCTGGGCTTTCCCTGTGGGGCTGGGGCAAAATGGCTACTCTTTTCATGGGGCTCTATAGGGCATGTTCCAGAGCCCAGACCAGAGAATAAAGAGATCATATGCACTTGATTTAGAAGGCCTATCTTTCTTTCTTCCTTTCTTCCTCCCTCTTTCCCTTCCTTCCTTTCTTCCTTCCTTTTTTTTTGCCAGTCCTGGGGCTTGTACTCAGACACTGGCACTGTCCTTGGACTTTCTCAAGAGTAGCATTCTATCACCTGAGCACAGCACCACTTCTGGCTTTTTCTGTGAATGTGGTATGGAGGAATTGAACTCGGGGCTTCATGCATGCTAGACAAACACACTCCCGGCCCCTAGAAAGCTCTTCTTAGCATCAGTGCATCAACAGATGTAGCATTTGGGCTTTTCTAATCTATTGCCTCATCGAAGAAAAAATCTCCTAATGAAAACCCAGGCACGTTGAACATCGAGTCCATACCTGTCCACCACTTAATCTGTTGTTTTAAAATAGTTTGCTCTTACTTATCAGATCTACAAAGATGACCTTCTTAAATTAATCACTTAGCATTAGCATCAAATTTCTTGCTGGGAGGGAAGGAGAGGGGAGGGAGCCCTTTCAAGGTTTTTTTTCTTTTTTTTTTCCCTAGGACAGCCTGGGACAGTGGCCATTTGGGGAAACCATGTACTTCTGGACAACTATTGGTCTTTTGCCAAGATGGGATTTGAGTCCCTAAGAAGAAAATAGGGTTCCCCTTCCTTGCATCTACCTTCGTATTCTCCACCATACACTACACAGTTTGGATTTGGCCCCATTATTTCAAAATAAACAGTTTCCAGTAAAAAACAAAACAAGACAAATGTTAAACATCCACTATTATTGAACAGATAATAGTCTGCCAATCATATTTTCCCTTCTTGATTAAAAAACATCTTGAGGCATACCTTGGTTGGTCATCATTTTAACATGTTTACATGTTTAAATTAAAAATTCAGTATCCTCAAACAGGTCAGACACAGTGGGCAATATTCTCTTTGTTCTAAAGCTCCAAATGTAATGAAACTGCCATTCACAATTGTCTTCCAGTGGATCTGTTATTAAAATAAATGAGTTTTGATGAAGAAAAGAGGTGAACATTCACGGCATGAGGCCCATCGAGAAGGAAGGCTTTACCAATCACAGCCCAGCCCCTGGGGCTACCTTAGGAGTGTCTTTTCTGATGTCAATTTTGCTGATTGTTTCCGAGACTATGTGACTGCTAGTTCTGTGTCCTGCGGTGAATTTTATAGACTGATGTCACTTTGGAGAGGTGAGTTATTAGATACATGGTTATGGCTGAGTGCACATTTCATAATGTGCCTGAGTCAAGGCAGTGATGTTTAGAAGAGATGGGAAGGGAGTGAAGGCACCTGTTACCCAAAACAGGCAATGACTCCTGACCAGGAGGCAAACATCTTGATAGGCAGACCCTCTCACCCCACCTGGAAGGGGCAAAGCCAGGACAGCCCTTTGCTTCTACCTGTGAGGACACCAAGCTCAGCAGGCCTATGATTTTTTATTTACTTTCAATACCTTAGCCATTATGTAAAAACTCTAATGATTTCTTCCTCTCTTTGTAGAAACCGGAAGGTCTGGATCTATAATGTTTATATTTCTTCTCAGGACTAACCTGATAAAGCTTATTCCTTTCATTTCTGCTGGGTCTGGGGGAATGGGAGTTGTGGCCTTACTCCAAAGGATGGGAGAAAAATCTTTTTCTCTTTAGAGCAGTTCCCTGTCAGAGGGGCCCCTAGAGACCAGATCTCAGTTAGCTCAGCTCTGTAATGGAGATAATAGTACTGTCATATAGGGAAGTGGCCACTACAAAGTCGAAAGACTTTCGGTGAAGCACAGTAGCTACAGAAATAGGTACTCGGCACATGCCTAACACCTTCAGGGGACATTGCTGTCAGTTATGGTTTAGATAAGAAGTGTTCACCAAAAAGGCTCAAGAGACGAAGTCTTTTCCCCAGGTGGTAGATCAATCAGAGAGGTGACTGGGTTATGAGATCTGACCTAATGCATGGATTAGACCGGTAGTGAATTCATAATTCTATGCTATTAGTGAGGAGTGAGGTAGTCAAAAGTAGGATCTACTGGGAGGAAGTAAGTCACAGGGGTGTGTCCTTTGAGGCGGAATCTCATCCCAGCCCTGCCCTCCTGCTTCCGGTCCACCATGAGGTAAGCAACCTCTACCCAACGTTCTCATTACCAGGGGGACCTGCCTCACCACAGGCCCAGAAACAATGGGGTCAAGCTGCCCAGGGATTATAAACTCTGAAACTATGAGCCCAGCTCAGTTGTTTATATGAGGTATTCTGGCAGCAGATAACAACACCTCTATAAACAGGACTGTGCCCTCTTTGTGAAGGCAGCTAGCACAGTCTTCTTCTGAAACAGTCAGCGGGGTCTGAAGACAGACTTGCTTCAACACCAGCAACTTTTCCCAGTCTCCTCTCTAATCACAAACAAAAGAGCTCACATTAGAGACAAGGAGGGATTGGTGTGCCATAGAAAAGCTGCAGGGACATCTTGAGTTTGTTTGTGGCTCATGTCAAACAATTCAGGTCTTTTCCATTTGAGGCAAATCTGACTCCTTCTCAGCACATCTGTGGTATAATGTGCGGAGTATCTGGGGAGATCAAGTATAGATGGGGCTGTTTTTTTTTCCCACTCCTAACTTCATAAGTTACCCTCCAAGTTGTAATCTTATCACATTTAACTGGTTCCACATAAACAGATGTAGGTACATTTTCAGTCGTTTCAGCTGAAACCTGTTAAGAACAGATGTGTGCAGGGTTGCCTGGCACCAATCCATTTAAGTAGATTTTTCCATCAACAGCTTTTGCTTTCTCTTCTCTCGCTTGGACTGGAGAAAGAACAAGAAAGAGGAATGGTCATTGAAGTGGATATTACATGCTTCTGGGCTCTTGGCAGCCAGTGTCTGCCCTTAGCTTTCAAACACAATTTGGCACTGGAGGCTGTGAACTCAGAGAAAGTGTTTGGTGTTTGTAGGCAGTGACCTCCGGGACTGAGAGGACCGGCCCAGAGCTCTCTCCAGCTGCCCCCTATATCTACACCCACCTTTTCCTTATGGGAAGAAGTCAGGCTGGCTGGCTCTGAATGAAGCATTTTCAACTGCCCAAAGGGAGAAGAGATAAAGAACTCCTACAGCCTAATGACATCAATAAACCACTGGGTTAGAAAATGGAAAAGGGACATTTCCTCAAAGTGGTTACAGGAGCCAAGCAGCAGTGGCTTCTGCCTGTAATCCTAGCAACGCAAGAGGCTCAGATCTGAGACTCATGGTTCAACCTCAACCTGGCAGGAAAATCAGTAAGAACTCTTATCTCCAATTAACTCCCCCCCCAAATCTGGAAATAGAGCTATGGTTCAAGTGGTAGAGCACTAGCTTTGAACAAAAATGTCTAGGTACAGCACCAGGGCTCTGAGTTCAAGCCCCAGGACCAGCACAAGGAAGAGAAAAAAGAAAAGGAAAGGAAAAATAAGGAATTTGCCATATATCCAAAGAAGTATACAAGTCAATACAAGGGATATATTACATTCTCATTCTAGCCCTGAGCAAAAATGCTTTGGGAGAGTGCCCAAGTCCTGAGTTCAAACCCCAGGTCAGGCACAAGGAAAAGAAGAGAAGAAAACTGGTATGTATCCAAAGAAGTTTATAAGTCATAGAAGGAAGATACATACAATGTCCATTCTTATCACAATAGTGTGCATCATAGTCAAACTGTGGGTCAGCCAAGGTGCCCAGCAATAAATAAAGAAAATGTGGTAGATATATACTACAGAGTATTATTCAGCTATGACGAAAACGGAAATTATGTCATTTGCTGGAAAACAGATGGAACTGGAGACCATAAACAAATATCTAAAAACCAAGTATCATGTGTGTACTCATTTGTAGAATCTACTTATGATAATGATGATGATGATGATGATGATGATGATGATGATGATGACGACGATGAGGATTGATGATAGAACATGAATGTAAAGAGAGGGACTGGGTTGAGGGGTCTGGAAGGACAGGGAGGTGAAGGATACTAAAGGGGTAAAGATCAGAATGTGTTACATATACTGTGAAGATCGTAACATAGAGGCTAATGAAACCCACCGAACACTGCAGAAGGTGGGAGGAAGGCAGAGGCTAAGTTTGCTGTACACATTGCATGGAATTATCACAATGAGGCTTTTTAGGCTAGTAATGTATGCCAACTTAAAAATAAAGGTTTGAAAAGAGAAAATAAATATTTGACAGGATGTGGAAAAATTGGAACACGTGTTGTGAGTGGAAATGCCAAGTTAAATGGCATTAGCCCCTGTGAGAAGCAGTATGGCAATTCCTCAAGCAAATTAAAAATAGAATTAGCATATGATCCAGCAATACCACTTCTGAGTGTATAGTTAAAAGGGAGAAAGAGATGTCTCCATTCTTCATGAGAGTGAAAAGGTGAAGCAACTTGAGGGTTCACAGACAGACAAATGGACAACGAAGCATGGAGAGTATATTTCAACCTTGAACTGTAGCCCAGCACTGGTACATTCTACAGTGACAGTGAATTGGGAAGACAATCTGCTAGGTGAAATAAGGGGGTTAGTGAATGACAAACACATGTGATGCTGCCTGTATGAGGTGCTTTGTGATGGGCAGTTCATAGAGATAGTGCATGATGATTGCCTGGGGCTGGGGGAGGGGAACAAAGACCTGTTGTGTAGTGGGTGCTGAGTTTTAGTTTTGCAAGATGTGAAGTTCTAGAGATGGGTTGCACAGCAATGCAAATGTATTTAATACCATAGAGTGGTAAGTATTGCAGTGGCTAAAGAGAAAAAAAGCAGGGGAATGTGTGAATCAGGATCTCCACTTCTAGATGGGCAAAAAGTTGCAGTGAGAAGCTCGCTTGGCTTAGATATGGGTTGCTGCCAGTGGAAAGCATAACTCAGGTAGTGTGACAGGCAGGTTATGTTTGCTCAGGCTCAAAGCTCATGGCCTCATAGGTTTAGGAATGCCAGTAGCTGTCAGAGGGTCCTCACTGGGCAGTGACCCTGGAGCACAGAGCTCTGTCCCCTGGCTTGACCAGGTGCGAGGGTCCTGTCCCACCTTCAGTAGCCTCTGCCTAATCCACAGGCTGTGGCTTCCTCTGGTGTGCAAGTCTCCCGCCATGGCTTTGTCCTGGGATTGGGAAGGATACTGTGGCCAAGAGGTCCCGGGGAGTGAGGATGAACTGATAAAAGGAGGATGAGGGCAAATTGGGGCTTACAATCCTTAAAGCTCCCAGGTCTTTTGTAGGTGCTATGTTTCTCAGTTCTGCCCAGCCTTGTGGTCTCTGCAGGAATGTTACATGTCTATTTCTAAGCATGGAAGAGGAAGCCAGAGTTGACAATGGCTGCAAAGGCCTCGTGTGTGTGTGTGTGTGTGTGTGTGTGTGTGTGTGTGTGTGTGTGTGTGTGTGTGTGATAAACTTGGGAGGTGAGACCAGCTTCCTGGGGCGCAGTGGAAGCACATACATCTAATGAAGATGTAAGAAATAAAAAAAATCAAAGCATACATTCATAATCCAAAGTAGACAGAAGAACCTATTTAAAGTAAATTAAAGAACACATTTGTTTCCCAATTACAAGGCCAGAGACAGGTTGAGAACCCTATGAGCCTAACACAAAAGGAAAACAGGTGGCTTCTCTCCCTGCCTAAGGTTGTGGGGGGAGTTCTCTGCTCTAGAAGGACCTCTTTGTCCTCCGTAGACCTGTGACCTGTGTTGGGGCTGGTTCTAGTGATCCCTACTTGCTTTGTGAACACTTCGGTTGCCTCTAAGCTGTTTGTATCTCTTATTTTAAATATATCACTTGTGATTTTTTTCAACAATGAGTAGCTTCAAATCAATTGATTCATTTGGCTCAAACTAATTTAAGGAAACATTCTGAGCTCGAGTCAGAAACTGCCAAGTAGATTTTTCTGCCTGTGAGCTCTTCTAGGAAACTGAAACCCACTGGGGGCCAGCTTATTGGTCCAGAATATCACCTTTGGGTGATAAAGAAACCAAGGTCAGATGGGTCAAAGTCTCCCACATCTCCTGATAGCTTTTAAGTCACTCCCCCCAAATTCCCTAGGATTTTTAGAATCTATTCACATGCACCAACTCCTTTCCAAATATGATCACTACCAAGGCATTATGGGTACAGTATACATTGATAAATGTATAATGAAAAGTTACTTAAAATATGTATGTATGTGCATGTCTAAGGCACAGACTCTTCGTGAGAAACAGGAGAAGCCACAGGGAAGGGCTACATCACAATTATACAAAGGTATATGAGGCAGAACCTATCAGTGAGCTGCTTTGACTTCAAAAGTGAGATACTGGCAGCCGAATAACACGCCTTTGTGCGGGAACGCACTCAGCTGTAGCAATGACTAATAATGCAGCCTAGAATCTGTTCCCTTGCACCACAGTGCCTATTTTCATAAGTGAATAACTCAAGCATGAAAATTGGTACAGGCTGAAAACTGGCGTTAAGAGCTGGGCAAGCCATGTGAGGAACAACTCTTCTTGTTTCTTCATTTCGTTTGGCTCTTTTATAAGGGAAGAGCAGTGGAAATGTCCATGTGGTTGTTTCTTTAGTGATGGGGGTTTAGCCCAAGGACATCTGAGATTTTATTATATAAAGCAAATCTAAAATGATTACAGATAGTCACTGGTCTTCTTACAGGTGTGTGCTTCTGTGTGGTTACAGGTGAGATTGTTATGTGCGAGGATGAGGCTGAATCAAATCTTATACATGGTGGGGCATTGGTGGTTGCATTGTAATCATAGCTACTCAGTAGGCTGAGATCTGAGGACTGTAGTGTAACGCTAAGCCTGGGTAGGAAAATGTTTGAGACTCTTATGTCCAATTAGCCACCAAAAAGATGGATATGGAGCTGTAGCTCAAGTGGTAGCGTGTTAACTTTGAGCAAAAAAGGCAAGGGACTATGCCTGGCATTGCATTCAAGTCTGAGTATAGGCCCAGGAAATAAATAAAAACAAAAAGCATCTTATAAAGAATGTCATCCTGGACTCTGTTGCAAAACTCATATCCTATCCACAAAGCAAACAGTCTGGACTACAAATAGGTACCTCTTAGGCAAAAGGGGGTAAGGATAGCATGAAGCCTACTGCTTAGTGAGCAAAGGAAGGAACAGAAATAGGATGAAAACATCTTGGGTGGATGCTGGTGGCTCATACCTGTAATCCTGGCTACTCAGGAGCCTGAGATCTAAGATCAGCAGTTCCCATCTAGCCTGGTCAGAAAAGTCTATGAGAGGGGCCAGGAGTTTGGCCTAGTGGTAGAGTGCTTGCCTAGCATGCACGAAGACCAGGGTTTGATTCCCTCGGTACTACATATATAGAAAAAGCTGGAAGTGGTGCAGTGGCTCAAGTAGTAGACCTCTAGCCTTGAGAAGGCCCAAGGACAGTGCTCAGGCCCTGAGCTCAAGCCCAGGACTGGCAAAAAAAAAATAAAGTCTGGGTCGGGACTTTGGCCTAGTGGTAAGAGTGCTTGCCTAGTATGCACTAATACCCGGGTTCGATTCCTCAGTACCACAAACATGGAAAAGCTGGAAGTTGTGCTATGGCTCTAGTGGTAGAGCACTGGCCTTGAAGAAAGCCCAAGGACAGTGCTCAGGTCCTGAGCTCAAGCCACGGGACTGGCAAAAAAAAAAAAAAAAAAAAAAAAAAAGGCTATGAAACCTCATCTCCAAATCACTTAAAAGACAGAAGTGGAGCTGTAGCTCAAATGGGAGAGTGCTGGCTTTATGAAAAACTCAGGGATCACATTCAGACCCCAGAGTTCAAGTACCAGGACTGACACTATAACCAAACCAAACCAAACAAAACAAAACCCACCAAGCCCATCTCTCTCATTTCTGCAAGAATTGGGTTTCTCAAATATTTCCTTACATAGAACCAAGAAAGCCCAAATAGGAGAGTCCAAGTCCTATGGGAATTTTACTTTCTTCTTTCACTGAGACAGAAAGTTTGAAAGATACAGAACATTTACCCATGTACCCATGTTTCAGAAATAAATGTTTGTATTTTATTCCTACTATAAATGTAAATATAAATGTACATGCAATAACTGAAAGCTTACTAATCAGGTTGTACCCTTCCCTGTTTTTCACAGACGAATAAAGTGAGGAGGAGAGGAAAGAACCCCAAGTTCTACAGCCTTCATCCTTGAACAGGATCTTATCAGCAAGACAGATTGGTATGACAAGCTCAAGTGACAGCTGGTGGCAGGGCGCCAAAGTCTGTGTCCCTTGTCCTAGGTCCTGTCCTGGGCCCAAGGAACAAAGCAGAAGGCAAAACTCAAAGCTACCCCAAGTAGAGACCATTTGAGCCCCAGGAAGTCCAGAGAGAAGCCATAGGTAATCAGTCCCTCCCCTAGTCAGGCTTATAGAAACTGACCTGGTTAGAAAATGCTCAGGGAGAAAGTTCAGTGTTACAGGGCAAGAAAACAGAGAAGCTACTTTTTTAGAGGTTCAACTGGGAGTCTTTATCAGAAGGCCAGTGACTTCAGGGAGACTTTTGTTGCAAAGAGCTACAGCCCTGTGAATACACTTAACATTGTTAGAAGACAGAGCCATGAGAACTGGAGAGGAAAGGGCAGAAAACAATACCAACAAACCAGATCAGCTCCAGTAGGGAGTTGAATGGGATGCCATATGGATCGGAAGGAGCTCCAGGAACACAGAAACATGACACAGCGACAGGAGGCTCAGCACATGAGCTGAGCCTAAATGGAGTCAGTGTCAGGGGACAGGGCCACTGGAAACTCCAGTGTCTCAAAAGTTCAAAACACAGGACTGACAGGCCCTGTAACCTATAATTCAAGTCCCCGCCCAGGTCTCTAGGAATTCACCTTGGGGTGGGACTTCCCTGCCTCCACCATGAAGACAAGATGGCGCCAGTTAAACCCAATACCCTATCACTCACTACATGGCCAAGATGGCATCAGTTAGATTCAGCATCCCTACTTCAACAGAAACAAATATATGTCCTGATTCATAGGACAAATCTTAATCCATACCTCCACATGGATCCTTGCAAAAAAGAGAGGAAAAAAAAATCCTGCCAGTAACTGCTAAGCCTGTGAGAACCATTTGATGATGTTTTATTTTGATGAGGGAAGTTCCATTTATAAATCTTGGAACTATCCCTTTTCCCATGCATCTAAATTTTTTTTGAGGATTAAAAAAAATAGTAATAACCAAGGTAACTGTGGCTCACGCCTGTAATCCTAGCTTCTCAGGAAGCTGAAATCTAGGGGTCATAGCCCAAAGCTAGCCTGGGCAGGAAAGCGTGTGAGATGCGTATCTTCAGTTAACAGCAAAAAGCTGGAAGTGGAGCTGTGTCTCGAGTGGTAGAGCAGCAGTCTGGAGCGGACAATCTAAGGGACAGTGCCGAGGGCTTGAGTTCAAACTCTAGTGGACACATACACACACAGAGAACTGAATAAAGATAAGTGATGGGACCCTCTGGGCTTCACTATGATTAAATGAAGCAGCATCGTATCTTGAAATAGGATGATCAGGTCTGGCCCGCGCCATCCCTGAGACTAAACCTGTCAGTCCAGTGCCTGGAACTGGGAGTTCCTTGTGACCCTGCCCCCTGCCTCCCCTAACACTATTTAGGCCCGGATCATCTCAGGTGCCATTATACCATGCCACGTCTCCATGTTCGTATCCTGTATCCTGTTTCCTGGCTCTTCTCTGGTCATCATGGTCTCCCCATTCTGCTCTGCATTGGAACTGCATTGGTTTGTTGGTATTGTTTCTGTTCTTTCTTTCCTCTCTGGCTTTCGTGGCTCCATTTCCTGTCAGTGTTAAGTGTATTTGCTGGTTGCTGGTCTCCAAGATTAGACCTCTCAAAATATGGCTTCTTTGTTTTCTCACCTTATAACAATCTCAAGGAGCATTATACTCTTAGCAGGGTGGGGAGGATGGGGGGAGGAGTGACGGGAGCCCAGAAGCTAGTCTGGGGTGGGGACACAGCCAACTCAGGGTAGGCAGCTGGGCCAAAAATAACCAGTGCTGCAGATGCAGGCTGGCTTTGGGGGTTTCTGGGTGGATCACTCTGCCAACAGACTGATTTGGAGGGAGATTTCACTGGTCATTTCAGAGTGACTAAAACTCCCCCTCCATAGCGCCCTGCCTTTTTGACTTCAAAGTAAAGCTGAGCCTGAAGCTGAGACTGATGTCTGGATCTGGAGCTCACTTGCACTCAAGCTCTGGCTCCCTTTTCACTGTGAAGTTGTGGTACCCTTGGGCTGCGCTGGGCTGTCTTACGCTTACCTACCATACCTGTTCTGTTCGAGGATATACTGCATCTCATCTACCCCTTTTCCACCCCAGTCTTCCTCTCGCCATGCCAGAAGACAAGACGGCCAGAGGGAATTCTACCGTTTAGAGAAAATGGTTGTAAGAGAGACCATTTCAGAGAAAACACTTAAACAGCCTGAAATGGGGCACACAGCCCAGGATGCTGTGGTTCTAGTGTAGATGTGTGAGAATTGCTCCCCCTGGATGGTAAACAGACCGTGGGTCAGGGGCAAAGCATTTCTTAGAGACACCCCTCTTCTCTAGGGCCCCACATGGAGACCTTCCAAAGAAAGTATTGTTGCTTCCAAAGAGAGAAAACCACAGGGTTCCTGGCACAGGGCTTTATCAGCCCAAGCAGAATCCTCCTGGCCGGCCTCCACCAGCCCATTCCTTGTCTATAGGCAGAGAAGGGCAGAGGAAAGCTCTCACTCAACGGCTTTGTCCCCTAAAAACCAGCTAGGATAGATGGCTGATAGTCCCAGTGCTTTACTGTCCAACTGGGCACTGAACTGCCGTTCAAAACACCTCAAAGGAACCAAGGAGGGCTGAGCAGTCCACTGAGCACGTGAGAGACACTGTCCAATAGTCTTTCTAGTCTGGTGCCACAAGGCTCATGTTCTACCTCCTGAGCCACACTTCTGCCTCCCACTATTGGGTGGTTAATTGGAAATAAGACTCTCTGGAACTTCCTGCCCAAGCTGGCTTTGAACCTTAGGTCTTAACTTTCTGAGTTGCTAGGTTTACAGGCAGAAGCCACTTGCCAGCCCTGAGGGTCTCTTTTTATACTCTAGGCTCTGCTGGTATGTAGGACTCTTTGATCATGACTTTGATCACACATTCTAGTTTACTGCTTCACACATTTGTTCTTTCATTTTTCACACTTTTGTAGGTGGTATTCCATTTTTCATCTCCAATTGTAGAATTATAGCAATCAATTCGTTTTTGTTCCTTAGTCTTATATCCTGTTTCTTTAGCAAAATCGCTTTTTTAGTTAAGAGTAGTTTTCTGATTCTGTAGGATTATTTGTTTGTGTATAGTTTGGGGATTGAACTCAAGCCCTTGTGCTTACCAAGCAAACACACTAACCGCTTGGGCCATGCTTTGGCCCCCTACCTAAGATTTTCATTTTCTTCCCTCCCCAATTTGTTTCAAGAATGTTGCATGTTCTTTCCAGCATGTTTATTATGGTCATTTTAAATGTGGGTCAAATAATTTCAGTATCCGAGCATCAGAATTTATTAACTTTTTTATTCAACTTGAAATCTTTCTGTTTAGTAGGATAAGTGATTTTCCACTGAAATCTTGCCATTTGAGGCGTTATATGCTAAGAGAGTCTGGGTCTTATTTTAGTCTTCTGTTTTGATTGGCTCTTTCTGACACTGCTTCTGTTTTGATTGGCGCCATCTGACACTGCTTCTGTTTTCATTGGATCCCTTTGACACTGCTTCTGTTTTGATTGGCTCCCTCTGACACTGCTACTGTTGGGGAAGCTGGACAGAGGAGCGCTTTGTTATTGTGGAGGAGGGAGGGACTGGCAGTCCAGGATCCTTCCTCCCCCAAGCTTCTACTGACCCCTTCCTGCTGTTTGGGGTGTGGGTCTCAGATTTTCCACTCGCACTGTGGATAGCCTGCTATAGGGGCCGGGGCACTAGTCTCAGCTCCCAAGTCATCCTTCTTAGACATTCTAGTGAGTGATTGGGCAGACAGAACAGTTGGATGCCTCATGATAGCCCAACAAGGGTGGAAATCTAGCCCATTTGACCTCTGCTGGCGAGGATGGCTTGCACTATTTTCTGTGGTGTTTGGCTTGAGCAAAACAGTAACTTATTTGTCATCAATTTTACAAAATATTGGATTTCAATATGAAATTTTCATACGTGCAGACTATCTACTTTGATCATCTTCGACCCTCCCTCATCCTCTTTTGTTCTCCCTTTCTCCAAGTAATCCTCCTTCTCCTTTAATATTGGTTAAAGAATTCTAGATTCTTCATAGGAGAGGAAACAAGTCACGTTCATCTTTCTGGTGATTGAACCCAAGACGTTCAAGAACTCTACATCTTAAGCTATGCCACCAATCCTTTTCAGTTTTTTTGTTTGTTTGTTTAACTTTGCCTGGGATAGACCACATGATGCTTCTGCTTCTCTTCTTCAAGCAGCGAGGATTACAGCATCACCACAGTCTTTGCCATTCTGAGTCTAGCTTATTTTCGTTTAACTGGATCAACTCCAGGTCCGTTCTCTCTCTTGCACATGACATAATTTTGTTCTCCTTTATGATTTGAACTCAGAGCTTGTGTTTTCTAGGCAGGCCCTCTACCACTTGGGTCAAAACTCTTTAAATTGGACTTTGCTTTTCATCTGGTATAGCTGTGATGGTTGGCATGAACCATCACACCTAGTTGAGATGGGGGGGGGGGTGTCTCAAGAACTTTCTGCCTGAACTGGCTTTAAACCACAATTCTCTCAATCTCAGCCTCTTTCTCTCCAGTAGCTACAATTACAGTTATGAATCAATAAACTCACTTTCTACTACAACTTTTCATCTGCTCATCTTCTGATGGCGCTTAGGTTGATTCAGGAATGGAATAACTATTGCCTAAAACTTTCCTGTCATACTAAGCTACTCTTTGCTTGGTTCTTTGGCTTTATTTTTTATTTATTTATTTTTCAGTTGTTGGGCTTGAAATCAGGGCTCTACCATTTTGAGCACAGCGCTACTTCCAGTTTCTTGGTGGTTAACTGTTAATCTGTGTCTCACAGACTTTCCTGCCCAAGCTGGCTTTGAGCAACCAACCTTGGCTCTCAGTCTCCTGAGTAGCTAGGATTGCGGGTATGAGTCACTGGCACCCAGCTTTCTTCGCCTTTGATGGTGTTCCTTTGTTCTGCTCTCACTTGGGATTTTGGAATCCTCAGCTTCTTCAAGGATATGTAGGACAAAAGGAACCCAGGAAGCCACCTCCAGGTGTTTCTTCTGGGTCAAGGTCACCAGCTAGCCTGTCTTCTCCCCATCTTCTGGAGTCTATTCATGTGTGTTTTCCACGGAAACTCCAGACTTCTCAGTGGTATTTAACAGCCTGTCTATTTCAGCATTCTAGAAGTGCATGTCCTCATATCCCTTTGGGGGTACATTCTAAAGTTCCATCCTACACACTTTAGCGCCTGTATCATAATAATCATTTAATTGTTTGGTTAGATTTTCCTCTTTTGAGATAAAAATGTTACATGCATTGAAATGTACAAATCTGAAGTAGACCATAAGGAGAATAACTCAGCCCTGTGTCAAAATACAGAATTTACCTATCACTCAGCTTGCTTTATGCTCATCCCCTGTTCCCAAACCTCCTCCTCCAGACAGTTTATTGTTTTGTTTTCAACATCTTAGTTTTGTCAGCCCTACAGTGGTCTGTGAAGAGAAGGAGGCATACTTATATGTCTTGCTTCCTTCTTTTAACATTATGTCCTTGAGATTTATTTATAGTTTGTAATCCATTCCTCTCTCTGGCTGAACTGCTTTCCACTGCCATAGCCTGTCTCCTACTGACAAACACCCGAACACATCCTGTTTTGGTTATTTATTATGAATAAAACAAAGAGGAGCTATTTTCATACAGAGAATTTTTGAAAAGTGATCTAAATAAATCTTCATCTGAACACAGGATTAAGTAGTAATAATGTTCGAAAATATTTTCAGCTCTAATATGCTCAATCTTGAATTCAGGGCCTAGGCATTGTCCCTGACTTTTTTCACTCAAGGCTCGCACTTTACTGTTTGAGCCACAGCTCCATTTCTGGCTTTTTGCCGATTCCTTGCAGGAAGAGTCTCATGAACTTTCCTGCCCAGGGTGATTTCAACTTTCGATCCTAGGATCTCTGCCTCCTGAATAGCTAGACTACAGGTCTGTACCACTGGCACCTGGCTGTAATTTTCTTCAGTGGTAGAGTCACTCTTTTATCCATTTATTTGCTCAAGCAAACACTATTTAGTGAGCCTGTTTCCTTGCCAGGAATCTTCTAGGTTCCAGTTATCAGTAACTCTTGGTACCACTGCTATGTGACTGGGGGAAATAAATGAGGCAGAGACCTCCAGTAATTGTAGCAATTCTTTGAAAGAAGGAGAAGTAGGGCTTGGCAGGGAGGAGGGTTGAGCAGGGCACAGCAGGTGGCCCAAGAGCAGGCAAGGTGTCCTTTTCATTCTGGAGGTCTGGGGTTGGGGGCTGGAAGAAGACCCCTCTAGGAGGAGGTCAGAGGAGAATTCTTGAAGAATGTGATGTTTGAAGGAGATGCCATACCTCTGCACTTCTCTATCCTCTTGCCAAATCTCTCTTCTTCAAGTACTTGGCAACAGAATTAGAAAGCCATTTTCCATTCCTTTAGGTCCCTATAAGCTCTAATTGAGATGTCTCTGAGCCAGACTCCTGCTATTAAGGGATTTTTTTGGGAGGGGGAGAGGTATAAAATCAGCTTAAAATTAATGAAATAACATAAAATCCATAACGCATGTAAGTTAATTTTATGCATATGTATGTTTGCCTATGTGTATGCACATAAAAAAAGCTTTTAAAACAAAAATAGTCCTTTTTGGAGAAAGTAATATAACTCGCATGAAACCAACCTAAAGAAGTTCTTTGAGAAACATAATACAAATGTATGGCCAAGATAATCTTCTTGAGTTATTTATAATCTTGAAATGAAAGTTGGTATGACTATTGTTTTTGTTATCCTTAGGTAGTTAGACAAAAGAGTTTCAATTCAAAATATCAATTTAGATCAGTATCACCCCCCAATCATTCTCCCTCTTCTCATACGCTTCTTCTCAGTTTACCTTGTTCCATTTTGACCTAGGCACACTGAACATTACATCTGCAGTCACCTACCCTTCTGAAGAACTTTCTATACATCTAACCCCCCCGACCTCACTGACCTGACCATACATGTTCCAGCTTCTTGGTAGTCATTGTATAAGTTAGTTGTTCAAAGGAGTTATACCTTTGAAATCCTCCCCTGCTATACCATGTGTTAGTGAACATGTTTGGGTGTATACCCATGACTCTGTGTGGATTAGGGGGTTCTGGAAGCTCACTGGAGGCCGGGGAAAGAGTGAGAACTTGGGGATGGCTCATCTATCATATATCCTGTGAGCCAATTCAGTCACCTCACACTCAGAGCTCTTCAGGTTGTACCTCATTGAATTCTAATGCCAACCCATGTGTACCTCACTTAATTTCAACACCAACTCTTTGGGGTGGGTATGTAGGCACATGTTTTCTACTTTTCTCTATTTTTTTTTTTTTGCTAGTCCTGGGGTTTGAACTCAGGGCCTGAGTCCTTGGGCTTTCTTAAGGCCAGTGTTCTATCACTTGAGCCACAGCATCACTTCTGTGTTTTTTTTTTCTGTATATGTGGTACAGAGGAATTATATCCAGTGCTTTGTGCATACTAGGCACTGGAGTGTCCGGCCCTGGATTCTCATTTTTAGCCACAGTATATCTTTATTGTTTGCTCAACTCAGTAGAGGCAAAGAGTGTCCTTTGAGAATGAGAGTTTGTACAGATCAGATGAAAGTTCTGAAATAAAGCAGCTCTTTAATTTCCAAAATAAAAATGGAGGCATGGTGGGGGTGAGGGGAGATCTGTCAGTTCTGGGATTTCACAGAGAGGGAAGTGTTTCATGGGCCTCCCAGTGGATGGAAAGAAGGCAGCTAAGAATGAAGAGGCTCGGATTCTGGAAACAGAAAGTCTTAGATTCAAATCAGACTTCACAAGCAATGCTCCCATCTCCACATCTGCAAAATGGTAAATGCTAACTTCTCCCTGTCCCCTCCCTTAGGGACAGTGACAGACAGCCATAGATCCTCTGGTCGCCTGCAGGGGTGGGCTGAGGCATCTGCGGGGGACCCCTAGCCTGGAGTGGTCTTATTGAATCTTTGCAACGGCTCTGGGCCAGCGAGTGGGAAGTGACTTCAGCTGTAACTTTGCAGAACGTGTTTATCTGCCCCAGAGGGAAGTGAATGATTAAGGGATGAGGTGAGCAGGAAGACTGCACTTCATAAACAGTGATCTGCGAGCTCTGGTGTGCCTGCCACAGGCATCAGTGCCTTCTCCATGGCGGGGGTGCCCTGTGGGCACACTGCACCACTGAGAGGCACTTTGCAAGCGTATTCTAAACAGATTATATTTCCTATCCTAATGTGGCTGTTGGCTAGCTTCCCATGAGCTCCAGCCTCCAGGACAGAAACAACTGCACAAACCAAGTGGTCTGCATTTTCCGTTTCTATTCATCACTCAGGCTCTTTCCCACTTTCCCTGGACCCCAGTATATAATCCCACTCCCTTTTACCTTTCAAGAAGACTCCCCATCTCAGCTCTTCTACTCAGCTGTGACCAACAGAGTCCTGGTCCCATGAGACACAGAAGAGAGTGCCAAGGTGATTAAAAGCCAGCTCAAGAAGAAAAGCCTTCAAGACTCTATCATCAACGAACCAGCAAAAAGCCAGGCTGGAGGCATGGCTCAAGTGGTAGAACACCAGCCATGAGAAAAAGTAAGTACCAGTTGAGCCAGAGTGCAAGACACTGAGATTGAGCCCCAGTATACACACAGATATACTCACTTGCAAAAGGCAGTCTGGATGAGTGTAAGAGATGTATGGCTGTCTGTCACTGTTCAGGTCTTCGAGGCATAGGGCCAGCCCTCTGTGTTATCCATCTGACCATCTGTCTCAGTGCAGGTTCCTGAGGGAGGGCCAATTTGGAAGAAGTAGATATGTCCTGCGAGCTCCACTGCCCTGGGGGTAGGATAGCCTCCAGCTCCTGTACCCAGAGGTGAGGGAACTCACTGGTCACAACACAGGCAGCTGGCCAGGCCCCTGAGAGCCAAGCTGCTGTCTCCCTCAGAGTGACAGCTGGGAGCTTTCTCAGCCCTACCACTATGAGAAGCCAGAAAAGAGTCCATTCTCTTTCCTGGGCCAGAGGGGGAGTGTCCCACAGCCTGCTCCATCACTGCTCACTGAGCCAAAAGACACACTCAGAGGCCAGAGGCTTAAGTGTGCCATGCTGTGAGAGAGCACGAAGCCTTCCTCACAGACTTGTGTGGCTGACAGAAGCTATGGAGACCATGATGGCTTCACACCAAGTCAGAGCTGGTGCCTTGGTGCTGTTTATAATTGGGGGAGGGGAACAAGGATCAAATTGTGCGATTTTTATTTTAAATCTCTACCAAGGAGACATAAAACTAGGTGACTTTGAGCTGTGTAAAGAGCCCTGGTCATAAACACGTTCACCACCAATTAACACCTTCAAATTCCCCAGCTGTCCAGAAACTGTAACACTTTGGTTATTTTAAATGTAAGGCTCATGCCAGGTGCTGCTGGCACTCACTTGTAATTCTAGCCACTCGGGAGGCTGAGATCTGAGGACAGTGGTTTGAAGCCAGCCCAGGCAGGAAAGCCTGTGAGACTCTTATCGCCAATTAACTGCAAAAAGCCAGAAGTGGAGCTTTGGCGCCAAGTGTTTGAATACTAGCCTTGAATAAAAAAGCTCAGGAACAGTGACTGGCCATGAGCTCAAGCTCTACTAGCAGCACAAAAAGAAAGAGTTGTAGACGTGAGCAAGTCCCAGGGCGAAGGCAACGTTTCCACCGAGTGCAGAGAAGGCCCCTACCCAATACAATAGAGGCTGATCAGGGCCTTGTCTCCCTGTCCTCACCCCTGGCCTGGCTGAGCTGTACTGCTGGCCAGAAAGCAAAGCAGGTTTGTCTCCCTAGACACGTAGCTACTTTCCTGCTGTATATGGGGAAGAAGAAGGGCAAGGGCTTTATCCTTGAAATTTTAAAGAAGATTGTTGAGATGGAAGGACAGTGGTGGGTTTGAACTCAAGGCATTTGCCAGGCAGGTGTTCTATTCCCTGGTCTATACTTGGTCTATTCCCTTGCTCTTAAAATGGGTTTTGTTTTTGTTTTCTGCCAGTACTGGGGCTTTCACTCAGGGCTTTGTATTCTCAGCTTACTCTCTACCACTTGATCCATGCCTCCAGCCAACTATCTGGCCAATTAACCAAAGATGGAGTCTCATGGTCTTTTTGGTCTGGATTGGCTTTCAACTGTGATCTTCCAAATCTCAGCCTAGGATTATAGGCGTGAGCCACTGTACCTGGCTAAAATGTATTTTTACTAGATAACCCTGGACATAGTAAAACTGAAGATCCAAGCCACTGTAGGGCCTCCTGCTGCCTTTGTTCCCCAGAATCAGGGCTCCTTCCTCCCCCATGACCACCACTAGCAGAGTCCGTGGGTTCCTGAGAGGGCGACTGTTGGCACACACAAGCTGAGACATGTAGTCTTCAGCAAGTAGAAGCGATGCCATCTAAAGAGCCCACACCTGTATGAGACTTATCCACCTGAGGGTCCACAGAAACCAAAGCCCCTGCCAGGGGCAAATGCGTAATTCTGATGGATTTTGATACATACTGCCAACAGCCATCCGTCACAACTGCACAATTTTACAAACAACTAGGATACATAAGGATGCCTGTTCCCAAACATATTTTGGTTATGATCACCTACCACAAACTAACACAAAAGGCAAATGTCAAATTGGAAAACACCACTTTAAATGATGCAGATAAATGCCCAAATGAGCTCAAAGACTCCAGCAGATTAATTTGAAAATGTAATCGTCTTATAGAAATATCGGACAGTCTGAAAATCAAAACCTGGTACTTGGGGAAGAGGCCCATTGTACTTCTCTCACAGCTAATGGTGTGAGCCTCTCTAGATACTACCGGCTCAGTGCTCATTCTCCATTACTGTCGTCAACCAGCTAGCACGTTACTTATTTTTCTGTGGGATGCTTAGGCTTTGTTGTTGGTGCGGGTACTGGAGCTTGAATATAAAACAACACGGTTGCTTATTTTGCTCAGGGTTACAATATTCCCACTTGAGCCATGCTTTTAGTTGTAACCTTTGGTGTTTGCTTGGAGGTAAGAGTCTTACGGAGCCAGGCATTGACTGCTCATTCCTGTAATCCTAGCTACTCAGGAGGCTGAGATCTAAAGATCAAGGTTCTAAGCCAGCCCAAACAGAAAAGGGTGTTAGACTCTTATCTCCAGTCAACCACCAGAGAGCTGGAAGGGGAGCTGTGACTCAAAAGGTAGAACACTAGGCTTGAGCAAATGCTGACAGAAAGGAAGGAGGGATGGAGAGGAGGGAGGGAGGGAGGGAGAGGGAGGGAGGGAGGGAAGACAAAGAGTACACTGAAGAAGTGGATGTGGAAGATTAAAAGAGAAACTGAATGCCATGCAGAGCAGAAGACCTCTCCAAAGGACCCCCAAAGAGAATCTGGGGAACCCTGGCTATGCACATCCATCAGCAACTAAGAGAGGCTCCCTAGGGACCCATGTATGCACCCCATTCCCCTATATGCTTTGGACGAAATGATTTTCTTCCCAGAGGATCTTACCAGTGGTCAGCGGGAAATGGACTGCTAGAAGGGCAAAATCAGGGCACAGTCAGGTATGACACCACCAAACTTGTGTAGACAGATGTTGTGGCCGCCAAGGAACCTTCTCAGATCCTGACCACACTCTACCATCTCCTACAGCGCTTAGAGAGTGTGGAGTCTGCAGAGGTCCGAACCTGCTAATCACAGGCTAGATTTTTCACTTGGTTCTCACTTTAATATCTTTTTTTTTTTTTTTAGCCAGTCCTGGGGCTCAAACTCAGGGTCTGGCCACTGTCCTTAGACATTCCTTGCTTAAGGCTAGTGCTCTGCCACTTGATCCACGGGGCCATTTCTGGCTTTTTCTGAGTATGTGGTAATGAGGAATCGAACCTAGGACTTTGTGTATGCTAGGCAAGCACTCTACCACTAGGCCATGCTCCCGCACTCCCACTTTTCTTTTTTTTTAAGATTTTATCCTGTATTTTTTTTCCTAAAATTTCTGAATTTTTCCTGAATTACAGGTGACTTTTTAGTCACCCATAAATTTATCATCAAAGATGAGTATTACATTTTTTAATATTTTAAGAAATTATATTTTAGATTTATCTCC
The DNA here is from genome assembly GCF_031878675.1 of Megascapheus bottae. Classification (NCBI taxonomy): domain Eukaryota; kingdom Metazoa; phylum Chordata; class Mammalia; order Rodentia; family Geomyidae; genus Megascapheus; species Megascapheus bottae. The sequence continues at coordinate 8,389,237 of NC_143515.1, forward strand.
TGAATACAAACAAATATATGTTATTTTCCTGCACAGTAACTAGGGTCACATCACCTAGAGTCTTTCACAATACACATGAACAGTGTAGTGAATGTTCATGCGATAATTCATGAGATTTATTTAACTTTTGTTGTTGTCAGTATTAGGTCTTAAACTCAGGGCCATGGCTGTCACTTCACATTTTCACTTAATTCTGGCATTCTACCACTTGAGTCATATCTCCACATGTGTCTTTTTGGGTGGTTATTTGGAGAGAAGAGACTCATAGGCTTTCCTGCTTGTGCTGGCTTCTAATTCTGCTTCTCAGATCTGAATCTCCTGAGTAGCTATGATTATAGGTGTGAGCCACCAATACCTGCCAAACATGGCTTTTTAAACAACCTGGAATCTACTGGCTCCTTCCTTCCTTCTTTCCTTCCTTCCTTCCTTCCTTCCTTCCTTCCTTCCTTCCTTCCTTCCTTCCTTTTATTGCTGGTTGTGGTCATAGAGCTTGAACTCAAGGTCTGGGAGCTGTCCCTGAGCTCTTTAGCTCAGGCTAGTGCTCCTTTTCTGGAGGTTAACTGGCCACAGCTCCTTTTCTGGGGGTTAACTGGAGATAAGAGTCAAAGATACTTTCCTAGCCTGGGCTAGCATTGAACTGTGAGCCTCAATCTTGGCCTCCTGAGTACCTAGGATTATAGATGTGAGTCCACCAGTGCCCAGCATTCATACTTTTCACTTTTTTTTTTTTTGCCAGTCCTGGGCTTGGGCTCAGGGCCTGAGCACTGTCCTTGGACTTTCTCAAGGCTAGCACTCTACCACTTGAGCCTGAGCACCACTTCCGGCTTTTTGCTATGCATATGATACTGAGGAATCGAACCCAGGTCTTCGTGCATGCTAGGCAAGCACTCTACCACTAGGCCAAACTCCTGGCCAGACTTTTTAAATTTTTTAATCCCTACCATAGACTGCCTTAGCACTGTCTCCCATTGGACGCACACTACACAGTGTTGTAAGGTGAGAAAACAGAGAAGCATATTTTGTGACAGATTCTTTTTTTTTTTCTTTGTGATTGTTGTTTTTATTTTTTTTTTCTTTTTTATTGTAATTAGTAAAAGGGTTACATGATATTTGCCAGATAGAAGGTGCGTTAATTCACATACATTGATACCCTTTCACATGTCTTGGTACCCGTTTCCCTCCCCCACCACACCCCCCACCCGTCTTGGTTTTCCCCCCTTCCCTATCAAATTTCAAGTATCCAAATACAAGTAAATTCAATATATCAGATAACAAAGTGAGATACTATACCAATATGAGATAACAAGGGACAGCAAAGGAGATGAGAGACAACATAGTACATTAAGGACAATAATCATTCATTATATGGCTTTTGTTTCACTATCCTGGAGGTCCTTTCAATTAGCTTCACATTATATGTCCTTATGTATCAAGATTTTGCTCTATTGCAAATCTCTGCTAGTAGTGCCCAAGGTTTCTACTGATTATGACGAATGAGGGAAACCATTGAGCCTAAGTTCCTTTGAGTCTGGCTTACTTCACTTAATATGATTTTTTCTAAGTCTTTCCATTTCCTAACAAATGGGGCGATGTCATTCTTTCTGACAGCAGCATAGAATTCCATTGTGTACAAATACCACAACTTGTTGATCCACTCATCAACTGAGGGACATCTAGGTTGGTTCCATATCTTTGCTATGGTGAATAGTGCTGCAATGAACATTGTTGTGCTAGTGGGTTTAGTATGTCCTTGTTTCTGGATGGTTGGGTAAATGCCAAGTAGTGGAATTGCTGGGTCATAGGGGAGTTCTATGTTTAGCCTTTTGAGGCACTGCCACACTGCTTTCCATAGTGGTTGGACGAGTTTGCACTCCCACCAACAGTGACAGATTCTTTAATCAAGTGCTAGCAGTCTGCAGGCAGCCAATTACTACAAAGGCCTGCAGCCCACAGATACACTAACCAAGTTAGGAAATAGTGCCATGAAGACCAAAGAGGAAAGAAAGAACAAAAACAATAACAATACACCAAATCAGCTCCAATGAAGAGCTGAATTGGGACACCATGGTGACCAAAGAAGAGCCAGGAGTCAGGACAAAGGATGTGACTATGGAGACACCTGGTGTGGTGTATTGGTACCTAAGCGGGTCAGATCAGGGGGTAGGGTCACAGGAAGCTTCCAGTCCCAGGCACTGGACTGACAGGTTTAGCAACCTATCAGCTGAGTGCCCACCCCTGTCTCTGGGGATTCACCTTCCCCCACCATGAAGACAAGATGGCAGACCCTATCTACTATGTTCCTTGTAGCCAAGAGGGCACCAGCGGGACCCGATCTCCCTACTTTAACAACATGGTGGATGCTTTGTCCCCTGAAAGGAGTGCAGACTTGTCCACAATGTCTCCTGGGGCTCTGAGCTGGGCTGAGCCCTGGAGCCCAGGGAAGACCAACTGCAGCCAATTCCTTCTCTACAGCTGCGCTTGAGCGTGCAGAGTCCTGTCCTACCCTAAATGTGCTTCTCCAGCTGAGCATCCTGCCAAGCCTCCAGCTTCTCTTTCCACTACAGGAGCTCCAGCACGACTTCTAGGACATTTCTCCCCCAGCCTGAGTCAGCAAAAACACTGTCCCCTCCCCCCTCCCCCCTGCACTTCGGTATAATCTTGGGGGGTGGGGGGGCTCTGTTCCATCAATTCTGGCTTTGTGGATTGATTTGGGCTCTTTGCATCCCTCCCTGTGATCTTGCCAATTAAACTCTCTTTGGTCACTCTGGCTGTTCTGCGAGCCCTCCTCTCAGATGTTGGCCAGTACATCCTGCTTCCTGCCAGGACCCTGCTGTTCTGGGGCAGATCTGGGCTGCAGTCCAGGAGACAAAATTCCCCACTCTGACACCGTCCACATGCCCAGATGTTCCCTGGGAGAGTTCCTCTCTTTCCTTTCCCTCAGTCATGAGCTTCAAGTGAGAGAGGAAGGAAAACACCACCTGTAGCCCCAGATCTCCAATCTCCTCTCCAGACCTGGGAAGGAAGTACAAGTACATGGGGTTGAGAGGAGCATGCGCCTAGCTGACCCACTAGAGGATGCCTTGGAAACCATTGCAGGCCTTGGCTCAGGCCAGATCTGGTCATTTTCTGATCAGTTGCTTATGACTGATAGGCCTGTCACATTTGGGTCCAGGAGAAAAGTGCTGTGACTGAGTTCCAGTGTGTGTGTGTGTGTGTGTGTGTGTGTGTGTACAGATTTGGTGGGGGAGAGGGAGGGAAGTGAGAGCTGATTTATTGCCAACCCCCAACCGCACCAACCTGCTGTGTGCTTCACAGATTTGGACTCAACACTTGTCAATGTATCCCAAGCCAGACAGGAACTCACTGTAGACTGGGGGATCAAATCCAGGCTATCAGGCCTTTCTGTCAATGACCATGACTTGTCTTTTTTTTTTTTGCAGGAGTTCTGTCTTTTACAAATTCAGACTAGGCTACTTTCGGACAAATGTATCTCTCTTAATCAGTCAGGTTGATTCTATACTCAGTGACTTTAGTCACTTGTGTGTCCCTGAAGGTCAGACAGAGCCTCTGTAGAAGGCTCACTGTGAGTGGGGAGTTATATATAAACTGGTGTCACCCCAACCCCCAGCAAGCCCCAGAAACATTGGACAGAACAAGGGGCCCTTGGTAGGACCTGCTGCTTCTAGGGAGAGGGGGCTTCACTGCCAAGATCGCCTAAGTAGTGGGACGGTATCTTGTTTTGTGTAATGCCTGCTGCTGGCCTGGAAAGCTGTGTGCCTCTCCTGCCCAGTGGGCAGAAGCCCAATATCGCGGTGGGCAATTCCAAGCCAGTGCTAGGAGCCGACATCAAACCAGGAAAGCACACCACTTGTTTTTTAGCTGATATAGCAATACTTTCTCACTCCATCCCCCCCCTCCCAGTTTCTTTTGTTTGGCTTTTGTCAGTGTGTGTGTGTGTGTGTGTGTGTATGTGTTGGGCATATAAAGCATTCTATATGCCCAGCAGGGGTCACCGGAGATGAGTCCCACCCACTTTCCCCTCTTGTCCCCCATCCTCCACACCCCCTCCTCCCTGCTCACCTTTGCCCCCTGGGCCTCCACCCCCACCCCTTGAAGAGTCTGGGGAGGCCCAGACAGTAGCCTGGGGTTATTTACAGGGGTGGAAGGGGGAGGGACGGGAAATTGACTGCTTTGTTTATCTTTGGAGTTTCGAAACTACCAAATTCATCCCTTTTCCACGGGAGCCTTCATTTGTAGATTTCCAAAAATACAAAGAAAGAAAAATGAGATTCACTTCAAAAAGAAAAATAAAGTGAAAAGCTGTTTTCTTTGTTAGCTGGTTCAGTTAATCACTGATTGATTTTATTTAACATTTTAGACTTGTGGCAAGAAGGCTAACTTAGTCACTTTTTCCTGTTTTAATGACATTCTTACTTTCTTCTTTCTTTCCTTAAGGGAAAGGGGAGGGGGGAACAAGATGAGGAGGGCGGGAGGAGGGAAATGGGGACCAAGACATGAGAAAGGGTTATCAGTGTTTGTGAAGTAATGCACCTTCTATCTGGTAAATATAGTAACCCTTCTATTAATTACAATAAAAAAAATATATAAAAAAGACTGACAGAATGGATTCTGGCTTAGCTCCTGCCCTATCTGTCTAGGGAATTGGGGGTTTGTGTAAATTTTTATAATCATAATTTCTGCTGAGATTATAGTTGCCTCTGAGAGCCTTTTCCTTTGTGTAAACTGAAGTGTTCCAAATTGCTTCTACTTAAAAAAGTAAAATGAAGGTTTAAAATTAAGTATGCTCCCTACTGATTTAAAAAAAATTTTTAAACAAATAAAAACAGCTTAATATGTTGATCGGTTGTCTGTCTGTGATTATTTTGATTCTTTAATAAGTTGAGAGTGAGCAGCTCCTATATCAAAACCAGCATGTTAATTTATTGGCTTTTTTTTTAACCTTGAACTCAGACAACAAGCTTTTCATGTAGAGCCAGAAAATAACATGTGTTTTTAAACAAACAACAACAACATTTTTTTAAAAAGACATAGCTCATGAAGATAAAGGGAATTTCAGGGAAATAAAATAAAAAACATCAACCATAAAATATACCTTAGAATGTATTACTTCATATTTGAACATTGAATTCATCTTAAGCACATAAATATTCTACTTTAAAAGTTTATTTTATTTATTATACTATGAAGATCAGGTAAACTCAGCCTTTTTTTATAAATACATTTTAGCAGTCTATATATTCATTTATGAAAGCCTTTAAGATTGTAGCAAAAAGTATTATAGGGCTTAAAAAATGAGTAATATAAATCAATGTTAAATCCAGTCTACATTTTCCTAAGGTACCTTTAAGGGAAAAGATACTCAGTAGATGGGGTTCTTTGTTGTTTATTCACTGTCTGGTCACTTAAGAGAAAACCAGGAGATTATCTTCACAGTGAAGGAGAGGGCATACTCAGTTTTTTTGCTTGGCTTGGTTTGCTTTGAAGGAGAGGCAGAGCTCCATGGGGGCACAGTGTGTTCTGCCTGGTCTGTCTTTGTTGGTTGATTTAAAACATGAACTCCAAGTTTTTAATATAGTACTTCCCCGCAAGTAACTGGGCTGCAAGCCCATTCTAAGTCAGGCAATGGTCCAAGACAGAACCAAGTAGAATGCAGATACAAAGTAAGTGTGTGTGTGTGTGTGTGTGTGTGTGTGTGTGTGTGTGTGTGCACACATGCGCATGTGCGTAAGATAGACTCATGTTATGTGACCCAGGGTGGCCTCAAACTTGCAGTTCTCCTTCCTTAACCTCTGGAGTGTGCGGATTAAAAGTGCATGACACCATGTCTGACAAGACTGCATTAGTGCAGTAAAACATTTGTAATTAAGAAAGCTCCAATTCTGCCAGGATTATCTATTTCTAGACGTAGGTACTTGCCATCTTCTGACTACAAAGCAAAACCTTATTCAGCACTCTAGGCAAGGAATGAGAACTGAGAACACACACTGATCAGTTCGGGCCTGGAGGGTGAGCTGTGTTGATGACCTGTGTCGGGAAGTAATCATCTGTTCAGGTTTTCAAAAGGGGCTGAACACCCTGCAGAGGCAGAGAACTGTGAGTGCAGGCTAAGCCTCCTATCCCTGCTGATCCCTGCTAAGGATGCAGAGCGGAGTTGGGAATCATAGTTGATGGTATTTTTTGACTTTCTGGAAAATCACCCAGGAGTAGGGGGGGAAGCATGCCTCAAGCATTAGAAACAGGCTGTGCTGATTTCCGGTTCTGGAACAAGACCACAGAGAAAATTTTTCCCTGTTCTCCTCTACGTACAACTAACCACTCTGAAAATGCTTCCACTGACAATGATAAGAGCATTGAAAACTGGAAGAAAGAAGAGGCAACTGGCAAGAAACCCTAGAACTTGAGAAATTGAGCTGATGAATTCTTGACTTTTCTTTTTATCTTCTGTACACTTTGGACTAGACTCGGGAGAGGTCTGCAACCAGGAATCATCAACAGACAGACAAAAACATCCCCAAGAATATCCTGTTCTCTCTGGATAAAATCCAGAGAAGGGAACTCCCATAAGTGCCCTGTTAGAAGCTCCAAACTCTGTTCTTCAAACCCACACTCCTTGCAGATAATCGTAACAGCAGCAAAGCCCTTGGCCCACAACTGGGATGCCAGCAGTGACATAGCACCCCAGAGTGGCCTTGAAGCCTACTGTCTGTCTCAGCTCCACCCACTGGCACTGGGAGCCCCCGATTCTGATTCTGTGGCTTCTTCTTATGCCCACAAGTTGCCCAGCAACAGTTTCCTAACATCATCATTGCCAGGAAAACAATAGAAAGTGATATATTTTAAAAATCATACAATGAGATCAAAATGGAACTCTTAGAAAATGTCAAAACCACAAGAAGGCTAAAAACAAAAAGTAAAAGAGCCGAAGTATAAGAAACGTAGACAATAAATAGATAACAATAAACATGTCAGAATGAAATCTCATCCTTAGTCCCTAATAAGTTAATAATGATGAAAATTGTAAATATTCTATGTATAGCAAATAAAATGCAGAGATTATTGAGGTGGATTAAAAAAAATGACCCAACAATTTGTTTCTAAGAAACCCACTTCAAATACAATGAAATAAGTAGACAGACAAAAAAAGAAAGGAAAAGAATTTTTTTCAGGCAAACAATCAGAAGGAAGCATGAGTGGATCTATTAATCTCAGACAAAACAGACTTCAAGGCAAAGAAAGTTACTACGGACAAAGAAAGAAGTTATCAAATGACAAGGGGAAATAATCCAACAAAAAGATACAGCTATCCTGCAAACAAAACCCCAGTGAAGATGAAAATTGATTATCTGAAGATTTCTATGACTACTAAAGACATGAGATTTATAACTAAAATATTCCTTCACAAAATTTTTTATGCCCAGATGGTTTCCTCGGGAAATTTTGCCAAAACATTCAAAGGAGCATGTATGGTAATTGTATATAATGTCTGGGCCTGGGTACTCTCCTTGAGTTTTTATAAGGCTAGTGCTCCGCCACTTTGAGCCATAGCATCATTTCTGGTTCTCTACTGGTAAATTGGAGAAAGGAGTCTCATGGACTTTCCTACCCATGCTGGTTTTGAACTTTGATCCTCAGATCTCAGCTTCGTCAGTGGCTAGGATTACAGGTGTTAGCTACCAGCTCCCAGTTCTGTATTCTTTTTAGAAGTTCATCATGATACCAAACCCACCTAAAGAGAGAGAAAGAGAAAGAAAGCTAAAAATCCTACTTTTCACAAATTTAGATATAAAAATTATAGGTCCAATTTAATGTAATGCTAACAGTACAAGAAGAATAAAACATCATGGCCAAGTGGGATATATGTCAAGTATACAAGACCTATTGAGTAGTGGAATATCAAACAGCATAATCAATTGTATCAACAGGCTAGAGAAGGAAACATCCATGAATAATGACAACAAACACATATTTTAATACAGCAGGGCTAGAAGGAAACCTTTTCAACCTCATTAAAATGAAAGTCAAAACACCCATATCAGGCATTGTATTTAACCACAAAAGAGCGAATGCATTTCAAGATCGGGAACAAAGCAAAGGGTCCACTTTCATCACTGCTATTCAATATAGTACTAGAAGTCGTATCCATTGCAATAAAGCATGAAAAGAAAAGTCATGCAGATTGGAAAGATGTAACCCTGTGTCCTTCTGTAAGCAACATGGTTGATAATTTACGCAGAAAATCCTGAGTCTATGAGACATAGACTTCCACTGGCTATGTTGACCAGACAAATGCTTCTAACCTTTTAGGTATCCAGCTTAGTTGCTGCAGTGGATGGTTGCTTGGGGGCTGAGATATTGCTTGGGCATGGAAGCCATGTGGACTCACCCCGACCCCCAGCCAGACTCCACCATGCCCTAGTGGTTTGCCCATGGGCCTGTTCATTCATCTTGGTGACCCTGACTCCTTTACCTGAATGGGCTTTCTGTAGACTTCAAAGCCCATATTGGCTGTGAACATTTACTGAGAACAAATTTGTAGGAAACGTGAACATGGCTGTGATCTCCAGAACTGGCATTAGATTATACTTCTGCACTTGGGTAACTCCTAAGTCATGGTCAGCTGGTAAATAAGGCTGAGGGTAGTATGTACCTTATAAAACCATAGTGACTACTAAGATAATTAAATATATCCTTTAAAATATATCAGATGGTACAAAAAATACATAAAAGTGTTTTAAAATCAGGTTTGGTGGTACATAACATAAATCCCAGCACTTGTGAGGTAAGGGCAGGAAAATCATGAATTCAACATCTGCCTGGGTTACACAGTTATTTCAAAGCCAGCCTGGGCTCCATTAGAGAGGCCCTGTCTCAAAACTGCAATGACCGAGCTTGTAGTTCAATGCTTCAAAACATATAAGCATGTGCGAGGTCCTGAGTTTGATCCCCAGCACGGAAAAAATACAACAATTAATAATCACAGCAACTACAAATGTCTAGAATGTATGGATTACTCCTTCCTCCTAGCACCATGGAAAGCTTACCTTCTACTTGAGCCACAGAACTACAAGTTTGCCTTATTTATGGCAGTCCCCTTGCTCTTTGATTTCCCATTCCATCATTTCAGATGGAAATCTCAACTGTGGTCTGTAAAATATTCAATGGAAAATTCCAGAGACAACCCATAGATTTTTAACATGCTCGGCTTGAAGCGGTGTGATGAGCCTCACTGTCCGGCTTCAGGCCCAGGGAGCTGTGAACCATCCAGGGTCAGCGAATCCAGAGTGTGCTTCCCATCTCTCAGTCATGCAGTATTGAGCAGGTCAACTCAGAGAATGGCAATGCTTTCGTGTGAAAGGAACTTTTATTATGCTTGACAATGACCCCAAAGAGAGTTGACAAGAGGGTTGATACTGGCTTCGGATAAACTATGTTGTTTGTAAGTATTCTATTATTAGGTATTGCTGTTAATTCCTTACTATGGAGTTTCTATAAACTGAAACTTGCATTTATAGATATCATAGTTATGATATCTATGAGTAAAACAGCTCAGATGGGGGCAGTACTGCCCTAGTCTCAGGCATTCACAAGGTATATTGGAATGTTTTCTCCATGGATAAGTGGCACTACTGCGTGTACATTGAGAAATAAAGGACCAGAGAATTAATCTACCCAACGACATCTAGAGCTGGACTCCCACGATCTGCTTGTGTTCTCATGCTTTCAGGGAAAGGAAGCTACTAAGGGAGGACCCAACTTACACAAATGAGTGTGTCAGGTACATCTATGACTGGTGAGTGGGAGGAGCCAAGAGCCATCCTCAGCCTTATCACTGCCTCCCACAAGTTGCCTGAGAAATCTGAGTTCCATGCTGGGTGTGGTGGCTCGCGCCTAAAATCCTAGCTATTCAGGAGGCTGAGATCTGAGGATCGAGGTTCAAAGCCAGCCCAGGCACTAGAAAGTCCAGGAGAATCTTCTCTCCAATTAACTACCAGAAAACCGGAAGTGGCACTGTGGCTCAAGGGGTAGGGTGATAGCCTTGAGCTGAAAAGCTCAGAGACAATCCCCAGGCTCAGAGTTCAAATCCCACAACTGACCAAAAAGAAAAAGAAAAGAAATTTGAGTTCCTTGCTAGGGTACTAGGTGGGATACTTATTAGAACAGCTGTTTCCTTAAAGAAGCAAATGATTGGACTGAAGGAAAACACTACGTGTCCAAATTTAAAAAATAACTCCACAGCTTCTACAGGACTCAATCTTGAGTGAATCATTCTTTCAGGTGCAGAAAAGAAAAGCACAGCCATGCATCAATGACTTAAAATAGGATGGATTAGGGGCCCAGCTCAGCAGGTGCCAAGTGGCCAGTGTCTCCGCTGGTATTTCCTATATTTCCTGTTTTGGACACAGGTTCCTGCCTTCTTTTCTGAGTCAGTGTGTGTGTGTGCGTGCGTGTGTGTTTGTGTGTGTGTGTGTGTGTGTGTGTGTGTAGTTCATTTGTCTTTTTGTCTTGCTTTCTCTCATCTCCTTCAATGATCTTTTTGTTGAAAATGGCATTCATCTTTACTGGCTATTCATCCATTGTCCTAGTCTAGTCTAGTCAGAGTAATTAAATAGTTGACGCTCCTATCTAGCTCCACTCTGTTTTTCTTTGAATAACCTTGCCCAGAGTAAACCAGGAAGCCATAGTTGGATAATTCCCATGAACTTACACCATGGTGGAAGGGATAAACTGCCTTTATGTTAGGTTTTTCTTTTTTCTTTCTTTCTTTTTTTTTCCTTTTGTTGGTTGTGGGATTGACTCTGGACCTGGGCACTGTCCCTGAGGTCTTCAGCTGAAGACTACCACCCCACTCCTTGAGCCACATCCTATGCTAGGGTTTTCTATTAAAATGTCTCCCCCATTTCTTTCTTTCTTTTTTTGGCTAGGAACAGATGGCTCACCACTGTAATGCTAGCTACTCAGGAGGCTAAGATCTGAAGATCTCTGTTCTAAGCTAGCACTGGACAGGAAATGTCCAGGAGATTCTTATCTCCAATGAAGGATCCAAAATTGGAAATGGAGGTGTGACTCAAGTGATGTATACCAGCCTTGAGTAAAAAAGTAAAGGGACATTACCCAGGCCCAGAGTTCAAGGCCCAGTACTGGCATATACATACACAAAATGTTTCCAATTTAAGGGAAATTTCACTGAAATCCAAGATAACCAGTTCTTAGAGTCACAATTTCATTTCCTTTCTATAGCTATGTTTAAGTCAATGACTACATTTAAGTCAATAAGTTATATTCAAGACTGGCTTTTTAGTTGTTGCCTAGTAAGTGGCTCATGGATAGCTACTTGGGGAGGCTGAGATTGGCAGGATCATAATTTGAGGTCAGTCCTCACAAAAAGGTTCACTGCCTTGAGCTGGTGCTGGTGTATGCCTATCATTCTAGTTAGGATGGAAAGCCTAAAATATATAGACCACAACCTAGGGATATGCCTGAACAGAAAGCAAAACCCTATTTGAAAAATTAGCACAGAAAAGGGCTCTGTCTAGCAACCTTCAAGGCCTTGAGTTCAAACCCCAGTATCATTCAAAGACTGAGTTTTTTCACTGATTCTTTCATTTGAAACAGTCTTTTTGTTTGTTGCATTGGTGTTTTGAGACAGCATCTCTTGCAATGTAGCCAAGTCTGGCTTTGAAACTGAACTTAAGATGCTCCTGGCCTCTGCTTCTCAAGTGCTGAGATTACAGGCACGTACCACCAGAATGTTCAACTAAATCAGTGACTGAAAGGGTTCCCGGTCAAGATATGAGTGTGGATCTAGCTCTCCCTTTTCTTCCCATGAAGTACAGAAGTAAGCTCTGTAAATAATTTATGAGACCATCTAAGGAGAACTCTGAAACAGGAAAAGAGAAAAGGAAACTAGCTGGACTAGATTGGGGAAAACAACACACCAGCAGAGTGCCTCACTATTCCTGCTCCCCTCCCAGCAGATAAGGAGACATAAGGATTTCCCAAACATAACCAACATAGATTCATTCCTCCTCCTTCATGATAGGCCTGGGTCTACTCTCCCAGTGGACAGATAGTAGATTCCCAGGTGCTACTGAAGTAAGGAGTCTATGCTTCCCCTAGATAACTGACCCTTGGTTCTTTCCTGATTGTTTCCCTAGATGGTTTGCTTTTCCCTAGATGGTTTAAATGTCCTCATCTGGTTTGCTTTTCTCATGTGTAACACTTTTGTTAGGTTTAATTCCACACACCTTATGTGGTTTTGGCCTATATAAGCTTTGTGGTAGCTGCATTCGGGGTGCTGGTCTTTGAGACCAGTGTCCACCAGCAGTCTTCCTACTCTTGAATAAAGATTCAGTTTGGCCTTTTAAGTGACAGCTTCTCTGTTCCTCTCAACTGAGCTTCCTTAGAACAGTACCAACAAAAGGAATCATATTGTTTACAAACAGCCTTATTTGAGTAGCACTAAGTGAAACTCCCTACACAGTTCCAAGCTCTCAGGAAACAGCCTGAGGAACTTCCTCAGCCCCCCAGACAGCACCAGGAAGGGTCAGGAAGAGGCCCAGTATTCTGCAGCTGCCTGACAAAGGCTCTGAAGTAACAGGGTCATTGGGCCCAAAGCCCAGGAAAGCACTCCAAGACCTGTATGTCAGTCCTACACAAGAATAATTGCCTCCTTCATAAAGAATTAAGCAGCTTGGCACAGATGGCTCAAGCCTATAATCCTAGCTATTCAGGAGGATGAGATCTGAGTTCAAAGCCAGCCCAAGCAAGAGAGTCTGTGATACTCATGTCTAATTAACTACCAGAAAACTGGAAGTGGTGCTGTGGCTCAAAGGGGTAGAGTGCTAGTGAAAAAGCTCAGGGACAGGGAGTTCAAGCCCCAAAACTGCAAGAGAAGAAGGAGAAGAAGAAAGAGAATTATTATTATTATTATTATTATTATTATTATTATTATTAAGTTGGACCCAGTCTCTGTGAAATGTAATAAGCCCAAATATGATGGAAAAAAACATAGCAATTAAGAAGCTGGAAAATAAATGAGAAAAGACAAACATTAATTGATATCAACACAGAGATAAATCACATGGTGAAATTAAAGACTTTAAAACAGACATCCTAAATAAAGAATTCAAAACAAAATTCTTTTGTCCCAAATAAATAGACAAATCTCAGTGAAAAACATGTAATTTATAAAAGAAAAGCCAATTTAAAAAAATCTCTTCAACAGACCTGCTCAATAGCAGATTGAATATCAGAGGAGATAGAATCCCTGAGAGAAAATAGACTGAAAAAGATTCACCATTGTGTATGGTGACTTTGATTCATGAATTACTACTGTTAATTTCACTGTGGGGGTTATTTAATTAATGCAAGAGAATAAATCATTTTAGATGAGTGAAAATTATATAATTAAAATTTTAAATTTTCTTAATATAATCAAAAACAGAAATAAATCTAATTTAGTTGAAAACTACAGGTTATTATTGAAATTATGAATCCTAAATAAACATCCACAGAATAAAAGACAGTATTTTTATGATCAAATCTTTTCAAACTGATTTACAAAGTGAGCATGATTTCAATACATATTTCAGAGGAATGTTTATCTTATTTATAGAATTGTTTTTCTTTGTTACTTTCAGGTGTTTATCACAGTAATGAAAAACTAACACATTCAGTCACATGATTTTTGATAAAATTGGCACTGTCATATATCAGAATTAGGATGGATGAGTCTTTTTATAAACACTACACAGACACTTTGCATTTAAAAAATGAGTCTTGGCCCTACTTCATACTATACACAAAAATCAACTAGGTAAATGGTGGATATCAATACAGAAGGCCAAAACTTCTAAAAGATAATACAAGAATAATTCAGATCATGAAGTAATATTTTCTCAAATATAATAAAGCACTATAGAGAAAGAGAAAGATGCGTGAGTTAGGCTGGTGGCATGTGGTTCATGCCTGTAATCCTAGCTACTCAAGAGGCTGAGATCTGGGAATAATACTCTGAAGCCAGGTCAGGCAGAAAAGTCCATGAGATTTTCATCTCTTCTTAACGAGTGAAATGCCAGAGATGGCCAGATGGCTCCAAGGGTAGAACCTCTGCCATAAAGTGAGAACTCAAAGCCCTGAATTCAAACCCCTGTATCAACACAGAACATGAAGAATAATAAAAACTAAAAACTTCTGTTTGTCAAAAGACTCTATTGAGAGAGTAAAATAACAAATCCCAGAGTGGTAAAATTTCCAAATTATAAACCTAATTAAAGATTCACATCCAGAATATACCAAGAATTTCTATAGGCTACTAATACCCCGTAAGAAAAAGTGGATAAAAAACTTAAATTGTTGGGCTGGGAGTTTGGCCTAGTGGTAGAATGTTTGCCTGGCATGCATGAAGACTGGATTCCATTTCTTGGTCCCACATACATAGAGAAAAAAAAGCCGGGAGTGATGCTGAGGCTCAAGTGGTAGAGCTCTAGCCTTGAGAAAGTCCAAGGACAGTGCTCAGGCCCTGAGCTCAAGCCCAGGACTGGCAAAAAAAAAAAAAACCCAAAAATCTTGAACTGCTTTGTCAATTTACTAGTAAACAATAGCAAGAAAAGTAAACTAACAAGGGGATACTACCATCAAGATACCAGAGTTGTCCAAAGTAAGTCAATCTGTAATTCTATCGTGTGTAAGAGAGAATGTAGAACGGACAGCCAGTGAAGCTACTATCCACTGGTTCACGGGTGTAGCCACTGGTATAACTACAGGAAGGGTGCGTTTAATTTCTCTTATCTACTACAGCTCAACATGTATGTATCCTGTAACCCAGAAATTCTACTCCTGCATTTATATCCAATTGAAATACATATACATGTACACTAAATAGATGACAAAAACAAGCAAACCAACTTTATAATAATTAGACTGGAAAAATTATGAATTTTTAGTAATAGAGTGACTAGATGGTGGTTTACTTAACAGTGAAATCAAATAATCTAATACAACACACAATGAGATAGATGAATCTCCTGACATGTTCAAGATAACTAAGAAGATACCCTAAATAGTTCTCAAGAACAGACAAAGCTAAGTAATGGAGACTGAAGTCAGGACAGTTTTATCCCGAGCAAATAGCACATACTGGGGGACAGGAAGTGGGTGGGGCTTCTGGGGTACTGTTAATGTCCTGTCAGTCACTGAGCCAACCAATGATTCACACACTCATTCATTCCCTCAGTGAGAACTTATGAAGCTATTCTGCTCATTACTGGTGTACTTTTCTCTGTACATGTTTGACTTCAATAAAAAGAACCCACCCAGGTTTGGAAAGTTGAAAACAGGTACAAAATCCTCAGGAGTTTCATATAATGTTTCAAAATGTTAAAGCTAAATGTTCTCTCACTTTGAGCTGAGAAGCAGATTAATAGAAAAGTGGATAGGATCAGTTGCTCTGAGAAATATTAAACTCAAGCTCCCTCAGTCTGTTTTCATGTTTCATATATGTATATACACTGAATGTCAAATTCCTCAGTATTAAATTTTTTTTTCTTTTTTGCCAGTCCTGGGCTTGGGCTCAGGGCCTGAGCACTGTCCTTGGACTTTCTCAAGGCTAGAGCTCTACCACTTGAGCCTCAGCACCACTTCCGGCTTTTTTCTATGTATGTGGTACTGAGGAATCGAACCCAGGTCTTCGTGCATGCTAGGTAGGCCAAACACCCAGCCCCTCAGTATTAAATTTTTAAAAAATCACCTGCCTTATTTTTCATCCTCCTGTAGACAAGAATTACATCATCCTGCAGACAACCCATTACTACATTAATGTTGAGTATTCTGTGAATACAGTAAAACTCCTTAATGAACAATTAAAATACAGAAATTTCTGAAATTTGTGAAGGATTGATTTTTAATATAAGCTGTTCTACCGTGGTCATAATTATTGGTTTGCCTCTCCTCTTCATCTAAGCTTGTGCTGGTTAGGGTTGATAGGCCATTTTCTAATCATCGGGGGCTGATTTTCATGAACATCTTCTACAAAAGTTGGATTAGCTCCTCAGTAGAGTTCATTCCTCATTAAAACTTGAGTGAATTCATCTATTTTTTTTTTGCCAGTCCTGGGCTTGAACTCAGGGCCTGCGCACTGTCCTTGGGTTTTCTCAAGATTAGTGCTCTACCACTTGAGCCACAGCACCACTTCCGGCTTTTTTCTTTGTATGTGGTACCGAGGGTCTTCAATCATGCTAGGCAAGCACTCTACCACTAGGCCAAACTCCCGGCTGTGTGAATAAGCCCACAAATTTGTATGTGCAATAAAATAAAAGTAAGTAGATTCATCAGAAACTTATTTGTTGACAGCCAATGCCAAGTCCAGTGTTCCTTCCAGCAGAGAGCATTGCCAACCAGTCCCCAAGTGAAACTCATGGAGTCTCATGAAGGCTCGAGCCCCTGGGAAGGTCCCACCAGTCGTTTCACTCAATGCCATGACCAGGTCAAGGACAAAGGAGGTTGTATTACCCTCAGCACTACCACCGCACTTGGTGTCCTATTTGTTAAATCCAGCCCGGATACCTACAGACTTATACAATTGGAGAGGTGTGGGGGGGGGGGTGAGGAGAGTATAGTTGTCTCTGAAGATACCACAAGATCATGTGCTGTGTTAGATTACTGCAATATTTTTACCTTTCTATAAAGAAGAGAGAGGCGGGAGGGAAATGGGGAGGGGGGAGAGAGAGGGAGGGAGACATGAAGAGGGAGGGAGAAAGAGGAAAGGATGGACGGAGGGAGAAAGGGAGAGAGGAAGAGAAGGAGAGAGGGAGAGGGAGAAACACTATAATCTGGAAAGCGTACCTGCTGAAGGAAAGGGCCTTAAACCCCATAGGACTGTCTTATTTCATCATGAGATGCTCAGGACCTTCGAATTTCTCACTCCAATCAGGATGAGCGGTGCCAGTGGAATGAGCTACACTTTTCTTTTTTCTTACAAAGAACCTTATGAAGTCTCACTACCTCCCCTCCCAATTCGATTATCAACACTATTTTCAAAGCCAGTTGGAGAATCCTCTCTGTTGTCCCCCTGTCTACTGAAGC
This sequence comes from Megascapheus bottae, assembly GCF_031878675.1. Lineage (NCBI taxonomy): Eukaryota > Metazoa > Chordata > Mammalia > Rodentia > Geomyidae > Megascapheus > Megascapheus bottae. The sequence continues at coordinate 8,406,340 of NC_143515.1, forward strand.
CAGGAAGGATAGGAATTTGCACGCTGAGACTTCTCCTAGGTGCAGGGGTCTCCAGCCTGACCTCATCTGGGCTGGTGAAAGGATGGGATTTGTGCAGAGACAACCCAGGTTCTTTACTGGTCTGAAAGAAAACGAGAATGCATTTGGATGGTGGAGATACACACTACAAGTTTGAATCCTAACTCTATCCCTTAGCTTGTCGTAGACTTGGTGTGAAGTAGATAGGGATGGAAACAATGCCACCTTGGAAGGGTTGCCGTGAGGAGCCTCATGTCTGCAGCATTTGGAGCAGTGGTACTGGAGATGCGGGCAGATGAGCACCTTAAGGGGAAGAGGTCATCCTTGCAATTCCTTAAATGAGGAACAAGAACTTTGCTACTTGCCAGGAAGGTGGAGTCTGGCTCTAGTCTGAGGTGACATGGTTCTTCCCAGCCTCATGGCCTTATGGAAGCTTACTTCTCTCTACTTACAGACCTGTCTAGGTGGGCAGGGACTGTAGATCATTTTGAACTCCACTTGCAGTCTTCTGGGCAGATTTGAGGCAGGGAGAGAAAATGCTTGTTTCTGGAAGGCGGTAGAAATGACTATACAACTCACAGAAGCTACCGGTTGTCTGGACCGCTAGCTTCCCAGGTATGTACTGGGTGAGCATTATATTTCCTGTGATAAGGTTTCTCCTCCATGTCCTGGACAACCCTGGGAACTCTGTGCAACTCTGGAAAGCAAGGATAAGCTCCATTTTACACATTAGGAGAAGGAGTAACTCCATAGCCCTGATAGGTTCAGAGAGCACAGAAGCCAGTGACAGAAGATGGGGGTGAACACCTGGTACCTCTGATTCCTGTGATGAGAATAAGCCACAGGCCTGACCTGGAAGGAGTGGGGTCACTGGAGATAATACCCCTAATAGATAGCAAAAGGATCTAAGACAGCCCCCAGGGCTGGGGTAGGTAAGTGGTATTCAGGATGGTAATCTTAGACTTGGGTGATTAGCCATAAGACTTGACCGATGAAGAGCTTTTGCCTCTGAGCCTTGCTCTTTGCCTCTCCCTCCATCAGAGCACTTAGCTGTAGAGGGCAATATGTGCTGATGTTCTTGGGCTCAGGCTCAGACATCATCTCACCTTTCTTAATGTTCATCAGATTCCTTCCACTCTATTTCTGTTATGAATAGGCTAACTTCTTTCTTGGCCTGGACATGCAATAGCTAAATAATGAGTGAATAAGTGATTGGACAAATACACTGTCACACACTGGCAGATTCCAACCACTTGACCATGTTAAAGGCTTGGCAGTTTCCTTGATGGAGGCCTAGGAGCTAGTGAAGTTCTTAAATTACAAAGAAACTCATTCATATGAGCCAGAGGCCATCCAAAGACGGTGTTCATACGCCATTTTCATGAGTGTGACATTTCAAGCAGGCTTTCACCTGCCACATTTCTGTTTTTTCTTTTGGGGTTTGGTGGGATTCTGCTTTTGATAGGCTAAAAGTTCTAGTAACCATGGCAATAGCTCATGTCTCTGGAATCTGGATGGTCATGAGCCCAGCTCCAAGGACAGGACCTGTGCTATCTCACTGACTCCTCCAACGGTCCTTTGACTAGACGCAAGAACCAGGGCCCCATCCAGCTGCTGGTTCTGCACCTCCTTCTGCAGTTATTGGGGACTAGCTCATGCAAGAATGCTTCAGGTGCCCCTTTGACAGTGGGTCCCTATTGCCTTGCAAACGAGGGTTAATGGAGCTTCTACTCTAGAAAATAGGCTTCCTTGCATCTTGGTAGTTAGCATATTCTGGTCCATGCAGAAAAAAGTGAGATAAGATGAAAAGAGTCCTGGCCTTTCGGTTCTTGTCCCTAACTTCCCCTCAACCCCAATACTAAGTTGCTCCAGTGCTGTCATCTTCCCACCCTGCCATGGAGTTTTCTTGAGATGTCCTGGGGCTGTAGGGCAAAGGTTCAGTACAGAATTCGGGACTGTGCATGCAAGGCAGGTGTGCTACCATTTGAGCCACATCCCCAGACCTTTTTGTTTTAATTAGGGTTTTGGCATTTTGCCCTGGGTTTGCCTCAGTTTACAACCTTTCTATTAAGAGCTACCTATATAGCTGAGATTACAGGCATGATCCACTGTGCCTGGCCCTGGACTCTCCTCTTGATCAGTAAGATTCAAGCCTGCCCTGGGGCACAATTTGGGGTAAGCTGAGGCAACCATACTTCACCCTGGGACAAGAACATCAGAACCTTAGGGACTCCTAAGAGAGGCTCATAGACATTGGGAGGGCCAGAGGCCATGGACTTCATGGTCCTCGCTACTCATTCCAGCACCAGTATCAATGGAAGCCAGAATGCCACCACCTGTCCTTTCTGTTAGTGTCCTATTTGCAGTTAATCCAAGTTCTGACTGCAGGATAAATGTGCTTATAGCCCAAGCCCTCCAGAAGGGGCAAGTGTCTACTTACTTGTGTCTCTGCTTCTACTTGTGTCTGGGCCCAGGCTCTTCCAAGGACTGGCCCTGGAGGCCTAGCTGGCTGCCATGGGCCTGTGAACCCACTGGGAATATAGACAGGACAGGGTAGACAAGAGGACAGGAAAGCCTCACAAGAGAAGGTGGTCACACAACCCAGTGCCCGAGTTTTTAAAGAGGAGAACTCCTACCATTCGATGCTGATTTTACTGGTTAGAAATAATTATTTGTGTATAGAAATCAACTAGGGTCCTTCAGCTTTCGCTCCACTGGCTGAGACTTGGGAATTTAGAAAGCAATCTCCTCTGGTTTCCCCAGTTTTCCTCTCTCCTGTTGCCTTCCCTTTCTTTCATCACCAATGTCTTTGGCCCTTTGTCTTTCTGCACGTTCCTCTCTTCCTTTTTTACACAATAAAGTTCATCTGGTTTTGAAGGCTGTCTTCTGGATACCAGTTGGCTTGGTACAGGCCAAATGGCAGTAGATGTGATTAAATCTGTTCAAGCAGATGTTGTGATGGTGAATGGTGGGGGTGGAGCCAGGAAGGCCAGGCCTGGCTCATTTTCCCTTGGACACGAAGGGTCAGCATGAATATTCTCACGGTCCATCCCAGATCTGATTCTAGGAAGGACTGGAAATCTTTCAACAAGTTCAGATTACGGCAGTGTGTTTAAGTCTGGGAGCCCCTACTTCCAGTGCTTACTTTTGTAATTCCAGTGCATTCCAGTGTAATTCTTTTGCTTACTGTTATTAAGAGGCATTAGTGAATGGCCTAGGGATAACTGAATAGGAAGATAAAGTGAATCAGATGCAAGGGTAAGGGGCAAGGAGAAGGGAGGTAGGTGTAGGGTTGTGTGTGTGTGCTCAAGCAGGACAACCTGGGCCTTCTTGAAGCCTTACACTGGTGAAAGAGCCACCTGGTGTGCAGGACACTGGATTAAAGAGTTAGGATATAAGGAGAATTCAATTCAAACAAAAACCCTTGTTCTCAAGCCTGACACCTTTGAAATAAAATCTTTTTTTTTTTTTTCAGGGAGGGGAGAGTGTCATGGGGCTTGAACTCTGGGCCTGGGTGTTGTCCCTGAGCTCTTCAGCTCAAGGTTACCACCCTACCCTTTGAACTACAGCCCCACTTCTCCTTTTCTAGTGATTAATTGGAGACAAGTCTCACAGTCTTTAGTCCCTGAGTAGCTTTGAACCATGGTCCTCAGACCTCAGTCTCCTGAGTAGCTAGGATTACAGGCATGAGCCACAGCGCCTGGCCAAATAAAATCTTTTGGCCAGGTTCTTTAACAGAGGCTAAGTGTAAGCACTGCTGGATCTTAAATTATTTCAGATATTTGTAGATTACAAAAAACAAAAACAAAATCAATCCTGTATCTTCTAACTATACAAAAACAAACCAGGACAAAAACACACAATAGAGACAATATTTACTGTCATTTTGCTGTCATGGTTTGTTTTAAGTTGCGGCTCAATCCCCACCCATCCCCATTCTAGGCTTGAAGGAGTAGACAGGCCAGGAAAGAGAGAGAGGCACATGAGTCTCAGCTTAAGCAAAAGGCTGGAGCAAGAGAGCCTCAACTGGCTGGTCTTCAGGCCAAGGGGATTTGTCTTTCATTGGAAAGCACCTGCCTTGTAGGGCACACGTGGGTAAGGCTTGCTGTGGACTGCATGGAGATTCTGAAGGTGGACAGTTAGGAGTACAGGTGCTCGCCTTCCTGGCAGGAAGGGTAGTATGTCAAGGCCACATGGTGGGGAGGCTTCCCCACATGGCTAATTGCACCAAACTCTCCACAAACAGGAATCACGCCCAATGATGGAGTTATGAATAGGAGCAGCAAGAGAGCAGAAAGCTCCACGAGTGTATCTGTCATTATTGTTACCCTAGCTCCGAGCTTCCCAGTAATAAAAACAGAATGGTATGCAGCTTTTATTGTCTAAGAAAAGAAAACCTGCCAATTCTTCGGGGAATTCTTTTTCCTGGCAACAAATTCTTGGAAGAAATTATGTGACAGAACACCCCAGGGGAAGATCTTTGGGTCAGGCAGGAGGCTACATCGTCTGGAGGACTTTGGAAATTCCATTGGGGCACTGGGAGGAAGCCAAGCAGCTGTGCTGGCCCCAAGGGCTCCAGAAAGGAAGAAGCTAGATTGTTAGTTGGAGATGAGGCACAGAATGAGAGACGGAGGGCTGGGGCAATTGCAGGTGGAGGCCAGGAACTGGGGATGGGCTGACAATGTCACTGCAATATGGGTAACATTCACAGAGAAAGAGCCTGAGCCTGTCTAGAATGGTTAAATAATGAAGAGCTAAGAAGATTACAGGTTGTGACCTGACCAAGGCTGGTCAAATAAGGGATTTGAATGGTCAGAAACAGATACTGGGCATTTCACCAAGGGCAGGAAAACAGCCTGGGAACTCTGGACAGCAGGAAAGATAAAAGTGTTAGGACAATGGCTTAGGATTCTTCAGGCCCAGGGTTCTAGTGTAGGTCAAGGATATAAAAGTGGAGGTGAAAGGTTTCTTTCACATGAAACACATGGAAAATGAGAAAGAGGAGGAAAAGAAAAATAAAGAAGAAAGAAATGGAAAGCTGGGAATATAAAGAGAGAAGAGTGAATCATGGGTGAAAACAAAAGGCAAGAGTCAGACCTGGCTTTGAAGAGGAGTTCTACCTCTTTGATACAATAAACTCTAATCACCAAAAACAGACTTTGAGGAGCTGTCCAAGAGGGACACCTCTGAGACTGGCTTCCATGATGCTGGTGGTCCATGGATGTTCAAAGTTACGATGGTCATGGAGAAAGGGCATGGGGAAGCAGTCCACATAGAGGCCTGGATAGACTTTACTAGGGAGACATACCTGAGCAAACTGGTAGGAGCTCTGGGTGATTCTCATTCATGTGCCTACCTTGTGGCTAGAATAAACCTATTGCACATAAAGTCATAAAAGTCTGTGGGGAGGAGGAGAGAGAAATTTCAGCAGATCAAAGGGTTTGACAAGTAGCTGGGAGACAGTGGGAGTATTTTCATTGTCTGATGAGTCAGAGACAAGGGGTCATGCCTCAGGACCCTGTACCGCAAGGCAGTGTAATACCCACTGGGCTGAGAGCTCCAGGGCTTCTCTGTTCCTTAATTTTTCTCCCTATTCATATAGGGAGACATGAAGAAGACAGCTGATTCAGGGTCTTAGCATTCCAGAATGGGTTCTTCCTGAGTCACTGCAGAAGGAGCTTAGCCCACAAAACCGGAAATAGGCCTGGGACTTACCCGAGCTTCCCATCTCCAGAGCAATAAAGCAGGGTAAAGTGGCCCCTCAAGCCCTTGCCCCTCCCATGATCCTTTACTCCCACCATGACTGAAAACCCATCTTCTAGGATCAAGAAGGACCCCAGAAGGCTGAGGAGTGCTCGCTTACCCTAGAAAAAGCAAACATACTTCAGAGAGCAGAAACAAACCAACAAAAACCTCTTAGAAGATTCCTGATCAGACTTCTTAGAAGTTTCAGGAAGGTACTCACTCTTTCCACACACAGAACAGGAAGTGTCACAATTGTTACAGACATCTCAAACAATAGGTGACCTGATCCCATTTTGAGTGTATGGGGAATGCTCTCCTCTCAGGCCTTCGCCATTCTCCTGTACCCACCATTCTCCTGTACCCACCATTCTCCTGTACCCACCTTTCTCCTGTACCCACCTTTTTCCTGTACCCACCTTTCTCCTGTACCTACCTTTCTCCTATACCCACCTTTCTCCTGTATCCACCCCCTTCAGCATGGGCTATGTAGTAAATACAGACTCTTAAGATGATTTAGAATCCAATGTATATGTAACAAAATGAAGCCTTAGGGAAGGAGAGAGGGGAGAATGTTGAACGGTGTGACATTGATCAAGAGATATTGTATTCACAAACTGCTTTCCTACATGGCAACTCCTTTGTCCAACTACTTAAAATTTTAAAATTCAATGGAAAAAATAAGTGAAGAAATTTAAATATAGAAACCAGTCTTTGTTACTTTCATTAGCAATAGTATTTAAACATGGATAGATGTTTCTGTATTTTGGTGTTAAGCTTGATAGACAATTTGAAGTTTATCCAGAAGAGAAATGATTGATTTCTGCTTCAAATAACATGTTCTAGAAGGTTCAAAGTTTTCACCAGACAAAATGCCTCAGGTTTGGGTTGTGCCATTGATGGTTACTGCTTCATATATTTTTAAGGGAATCATGACTAAGCTTATTTGAAATAAACTTCTCTTTGAAGATTCAAGCCTTATCCTCTTGGCATGTCTTGTGACCCAGGCGTCCTGTGTAACATCTGCTCTAGGTTCTGTCCCATCCCACTGACTCATGGGGAACCACAGGTGGCAAATAGCCAAAGCATTTACGCACACAGGGTGGGCTGCCTGTCACCTGCGAGGGTGACTCAGAAAGCCACCGGATGCCACCCTGCAGAAAAAGAAGAAAGGGGTGGCCTGCTCTGTACTGACGTCTTTCTTTCCTCAAAATAAAACCTGGAATAGGACATGGGCTGGTGCTACATGCCTAGAGTTCTAGCTAGTTTAGAGGCTAAGATCTGAGGATGGTGGTTTGAAGCCAGAAACATGTATAAGAAGCTTGTGTTTGAGCCAGAGCAGGGCTGTGACACAGTGCTACCAACCAGCCTTGAACAGAAAAAGCTAACGGACAGCTCCTAAAGTTCTGAGTTCACAGCAGTACCAGCACGCACAAACAACAAACAAAAGTAAAAACCAGGATTAGTTTAAGATTTCGAGGTATGCGCTGGTCTCCTGTGAATACCCTTCTTGCCTACCATGTTGGTCACCATGGGAGTAAGTTGTTTCTTCAGGCAGCAGGGCTTATAGCAAGCCTGGAAAAGGCAGAGAGGCAGCTGTACATTCTTGAACTCCTAGCCAGCACCTGGACTGCTGCTGACCGCCATGGGTCTTCTCCCCCTCTACAGCTGACACAGCCACGCCAAAAAAACACAACCAAACAGGAGGTCTCCGCCAAAAGTAGCTGGGTGATTTGTGCCTCTCCTCAGGCCTTCCCAGAAGCCTGCTTTGTTGAGATTCCTCTGGAGTGGATGACCAGAGAGCTATCATCCCAAATCTTGCACCAGCAGAGCTGGAGACTACAGGGATGGTTGAAGGGGGAGCCTGGGAACTTTTCTTCTGTCCTTATAGGTGTCCCCATGAGAAATGTAGGTGAGGAAGATTATCTAGCATGGTGTCTCCTTTGAATCCACACAGAGGGCCATCAGGCCCTCTGAGAAGAATGAGGCCTCAGCCTTGGTGTGGGGGAGGGGCCAGGCTGTGAGGGTGCCACTCAAGCAACCTTGAACCCAAAGCCATGTTCTCAAGAGTGCCTGCTATGGAGGGAGCCTAGAGAAGACGCTCCGGGACTTGAGGACTCATCATGTCTCCAAGGCTGGGCACGTCAGGAAAGATTCACCAGAAAACAACATTCTGCACTGAGCTTTTGAAATTGAATGGGATGCTCTCAGTTGGGAACAGTATTCTGTAGTACTGTTCTCAGATTCTGATATCTTACCCTGCCTTCAGCATAGAAGCTCAGCACCCATTGTCGACCTCAAACCCCAACTCTCCTTCCAGGAGACTGGGATGTAGCTCTTGTGGCCCTGACTTCTGGTTGTCAGATGAAAGTGACCACTGCCCACCTTCCAGAAACATGCATGAAGATAAAAGCATAAAGTATAGGACAATGTGGGCAACTCGCATCCAGATGCAGAGCCACCAATGTCATTAGCCTCTGCTCATTCCCCAGTTTCCCACACTTAGATGGTTCTTTCCAGTCATAAGTATTCATACTTTGATGAGTCTCTCGTTAGGATCTTTCCTAAGCCTGACTTGTTTGGGGGAAAAATCAAACAAGAGTCCCATGAACAAAAAAACTAAGCAACAACATTTTCCCATGTGAGTCACAACTCCACTCCCAGTCTTTTGCTGGTTAACTATAGTGAACAGTCTCACAGACTTTTCTTGCCTGGATGGCTCTGAGCCTTGATTCTCAGATGGCAGCTTCCTGAGTATCTGGAATTATAGATGTGAGCCACTCGTGCCCAGTTTGAATTATGTGCTTATTAATCTGGTAAAATAACAGCTGAGTGAGTGTGTATTAAATGTCAAGAAAACCATTGAGACCACCAATAGTATACTTTGGGTTTTGCTTACCCAAAATGAAAATACTGAAATTAAGGGGGCCTGTGAAATAGAAAAAGAAACTTCTTTTGGTTTGAATGCTAGTTTGTGGTAAAGGAAACCCATGGTCCTTATTATCTGCAGATATTATCTGGAGAAGTTACGCTAATCAAAAATACTAATAGGCTCAAGAACAATAATAGGCTCACGACCTACAGACTGCCAGTAGAAATTGAAGAAAATAAATGGGAAGATGGGAAGACATCCTTTGTTTATGGCTAGGAAGAGAGAATGGAGTCCTTTGCTAGTTTTGGAGTAGTAGAGAAAAACATCTGAGAGAATTCTCACCCACAACAAGCACAGTGGGGAAAAATAGATCCTGCAGAGGAAACACAGGAGAGGGATGGATTTGGGGCACCCCAACACTGAAGCCCAGCCACTGTGGCAACCTTTGTCTAAATCCAAGTTTTTCATTAGCTAAAAATTAACTCTTGTGCAAGGATCTGGGCTGTAAAGGCCACACAAACACTTCCTCCAGAGTCATCTGTGTGTCACACGGAGCTGGTGTCTAACAGAAAGTCACTGGGCTTTCCACTTGGCAGCCCAGCCTAGACCTCTTGTTTTTCCTCTGGGACGTGACAGCACTGCTGTGTGAACCCCTAGTTTTGGTTCTGGCTGTCCTTAGATCTTCCCGCTGAGACTGTGGTGGAGACTGAAAGCCATGTTTCCCTGGGCAGAGACTCTGGGAAGTCTGGTGATGTCACAGCAGATTCCTATGACACTCCTGGAATGAGAATGGCAAGGAAGCCAGAGCCTGAGCTCAGCAATCTGAACCCTTGCACTGGTTCCAGATCACGGGCCGGAGAGGAGGTGATGATAGAAGAGCTGGTATGGAGGTGGATACAGGGTAGGCAGACCAGGTTCCAATCAGGGGAGAAAGAAAAGAGGCTAATCCAAGCCACGCTCTTTATCCTGTGTATGCCAGATCTGAGGGTCCCGGCTCAGCAGGTGAGCTTGTGACCCAGGCACTGGCTGTATGAAGCCAGGAGCATGAGACAGTAGAACAAGAGTTCAGCTCTAGTACTGCTTGGTCAAATGGAACCATATGAGGGTACCTGATGGAGCTTTGTAGTAGAATTAGGGCTGAAACAAGGAGGATGGGATCTAGGGATATGAGATGAAGGACAGGGAATGGAGAACCGAGGCTGGGTGTGGCTAGCCAGAGGAGAATGATATCCACTACCTGAGCTTCCTACTTCTCCATATTTCATATCTTCTGTGATGGTTATCCCGACATCCATGTCAACTTTTGACTCCAGGACAGCACTGAGATCTCAGCTTCCCCTGCATACATGGAGCAGGGCATGGAGCCCACAGGGAGGAGAGCTTGTACACCCCAGAAATGGACTTCTTCCAAGTCTCCTGGGATTTGGGACTGGAGTTGCTCCAGTCTCAGTGACAGCTGTGAGCTTCTCCTCTGTCTGAAGCTTTACCTGTGTGTGGAGGCTGGCAGCAATGGCAGGGCAGTGGTCTCAGTGAGGTTTGCTGGCTGGGCACTGCTCCTGCATCACCTGCACAGGGAGGGGCGAGACCATCCCCAGAGCTGTGCTCACTGCGGTGGTTCACAGAGAACATTCTACATTTGTCTCTAGCTTGTTCTGAATCCAGATTTCTGTTTCTCTTTCCCCCTCTCTCCTTTTCTCCCTCCCTTCCTCTCTCCCCTCTCCTTCCTCCCCCCTCTTCCCTGCCCTCTTCCCCACCCCTGTGTGTGTGTGTGTGTGTGTGTGTGTGTGTGTGTGTGTTGTCTGTCTGTCTGTCTGTCTGTCTGTGCTTGAACTCAGAGCCTGGGCTTTGTCTCCAAGTTCTTTGGCTCAATGCTGGCACTCTACCATTTGAGCCACAGCTCCACATCTGGCCTTTTGCTGGTTAATTGGAAATAAGTGTTTTACAGACTTTTCTTGCCCTTGGCTGGCTTCGAACCATGATCCTCAAATCTCAGCCTCCTAAGTTGCTATTCTTATAGACATTAGCCACTGGCACCTGGCTTCAGGTTTTCTCTTTTGCACTCATGTATACCTGATATTTAAAATTGAGTTGTGGTGTAACTCACTGGTAGAGCACTTGCCTAGTATGGTCAAGACCTTGGAACCATCACTGTAAAACATTCGTGAAGATACTTGAAATTATAAAACTATGAAGATGATGATATGTGTGTTTGTCCCCGAGTTCTTCTGCTCAGGTTGGTACTGTACCACTTGAGCCACACCTCTTCTTCTTTTTGGTGATTAATGGGAGGTAACAGTCACAGACTTTCCTGCCTGGGATAGGTTCAAAACAGGATCCTCAGCTCTCAGCCTCCTTGAGTAGCTAGGATTATAGGCACAAGCTTTTGGCTTCTGGGGATCATTTTTAATATATTCCTCTGTTCACTCTTCATCAATTTCAAATGTCTCAAGATGTCCTGAGGGCAAAGAGGCGATTTCACTCTGATTAGAAGAGTGCCTTGAAGCCTCACTCAGTTTGAAATACGGACACTCAGGGGGGAAAATTACTCAGACTCTCTTGTTATTTCCAGGGCTTAATTAAATGACTCTCGGCAGGTGACTCAACTCTTTATTTTTCAGAATGACATCAGACTTATTTTCCATTTTAATAGCCTGGTTACTTCATTGATTTTTTTAAATCCAATTTTACTTTCTAGTGCCGTATTTTTTTTTGTCTGATATTTTCCCTCAGCTCTCTTAGTGGCTAAGCACCAGCTCCAAATTTAGAAGGAATTGATGTGCAATCTTTATTCCAAATCTCTCCATTCCACCAACGGTTGGAGTTGTCAATATTGCCATCTGGAATTATTCCATCCAGTGCTGCCCTGGACCAGAGACTTCTGTCTTGAGGGTGGCATCTGGTCTTTGAAAGAAGCCTCATATGTCTCTCAGAGCCCCCTTTTTTGGTTTGTTTTTGTGTCTGTCCTGAGGTTTGAACTTGCGGCTTGGGTGCTGTCCCTAAGCTTTTGTGCTTAAGGCTCGTGCTCTACCACTTGGGCCACAGTTCTACTTCTGGCTAGTTCTAGTGTTTAATTGGAAATAATAGTTGCACAAACCTTCCTGCCAAGGATGGCTTTGAACCATGGTCTTTAAATCTCAGTCTCCTGAGCAGCAGGATTACAGACATGAGCCACTCATCCCTAGCTCTCAGAGCCCTGAGTATGAGGGTATTCAACCATCATCTTGTTTCAAGTGTATTTAATACCTTTCAGGGGACTGTATCATGTGTATTAATCTTATAGCTCAATTACCGTCATTATTGAATTGTTATTTTGGGTGAGATATGTGAATTACTCACTTCACTGTAATGGTTTGGATTTACAGCCTTATGAAAAAGCAGATGCGAATGTTTTGCATCACAGAAGGCAAGTGCTCTACCACTGAATTACACTTCCACATGATTCTGATGACTTTATTCAACGTGTGTGTGTGTGTGTGTGTGTGTGTGTGTGTGTGTGTGTTCAGTGCTTGGGCAAGCTGGATGGATTTTTTATTTTTATTTTTTTGCTCTCACCTCTCTATTTGGTCTTTATTCTGCTTTAATTTCCTAAGAAAGAAGAGGCCACAATTTGATAGGGAAGGGGGGAAAACCAAGACGGGTGGGGGGTGTGCGGGGGGGAGGGAAATGGATACCAAGACATGTGAAAGGGTATCAATGTGTGTGAATTAATGCACCTTCTATCTGGCAAATATCATGTAACCCTTTTACTAATTACAATAAAAAAATAAATTAAAAAAAAAAAGAAAGAAGAGGCCACATTGGTTGAGGCAAGGAAAGCTTACTGGTTCTAATCTACGTTGGTATCCAAGACTCATCTGATCCCCACTTTGTCCTGACTGCTGATGTGGCACAACCTACTGACATGGCCCATGGTGGCCCAGGCTTTCTCTTATGACAGAAAAGGAGATGCGAACAGAAGGCAAGAGCTAGCTGCCCAGACACCCGCTTCTGCTCCAAGCTTGGTTGAAATTTTTAAGGTAAGATATACTAGAGGACCTCAAGGATATATTTTTTTAAACCCAGGAGGTGTCAAAGACATAATGTATGCAGTAGGCACTCATTAAGTGCTCCTGTTCCTACTTTTAAATATATATATATATATAATAATACTTGGAGGAAATAATGGCTGTCCAATAGAAGAATACACACTGGAATGATGGTTTCCCTATAATAAATAGGTCAGCCTTCCTTTTAAATGTTTCATCTACTTGAAGAAAAGCAGTATTATGATAAAATGTTGCATGAATTGGTCCTTCACATTTCTTCATAAACACACATGTGTGTGCGCTCTCTCTCTCTCTCTCTCTCTCTCTCTCTCTCTCTCTCTCTCTCTCTTTCTCTCCCTCCCTCTTTCTCTGTTGTGGTGTGACAATCTTTGTGCCATCTTTGGATGCTATCAGCATATAGATAGACCACTGCTGGGTGTGGTAATACTTATCTGTAATCCCAGCCTATGTCGGCTATAGTACAAAAACATGAATAGGATACTTGTTGTTATTACACCATAACAAAATTAAAGTACTAATATCCGGAATGCACAAAGAGCTTCAAGAATTAAACACCCAAAGAACACATGAGCCAATTAATAATAGTCACACAAACTGAATAGACAGTTCTCAGAAGAGGAAATGCAAATGGTCAATAGACCTGTGAACAAATGTTCAACATCTCCAGTCATGAAGGAAATGTAAATCAAAACTACACTAAGAGCCAGGTGCCAGCAACTCACACCTTTAATCCTAGCTAATCAGTAGACTGAGATCTGAGGATCTTGAGTGAAGCCAGAAAGGATAGGAAAGTCCATGAGATTCTTGTCTTCAATTAACAGCAACAACAACATAAAAGAGAAATGGAGCTGGAGCACCAGTGGTAGAGCCAAAAAGCTTTGAGCAAAAAAAGCTCAGGGAGGAAGTGGCACTGTGGCCAAGGGGTAGCATGGTAGCCTTGAGCTCAAGAGCTCAGGGACAGCACCCAGGCCCAGAGTTCAAACCCTAGGACAGGCACAAAAATAACTATGTAAACAAATAGATAAATTAACAAAAAATAATAAGAACTACATTATGATTCCATCTCACCCCAGTCAGAAAGACAGCCATTCAGAAAATAACTGCAAATGCTGATGTGGAAGCAATAAACACAGTTGGTAAGGTGTACCCAGTATAACTATTCATGGAAATCAGCATGGCGGTTCCTTAACAAACTACAGATAGACCTTATGCCCCCACATAGCACTCTTGGGCATAGCTCCAAAGAAGTCTAAATCAATATATAAAAACAAAACAAACAAACAAAAATACCTGCATATCCCTGTTAGTTGCAAATCTCTTCACAATAACCAACCTGTAGAGTCAGCTGAGGTGTGTTCAGAGAACACGTGACCTTGCTCTGCCCCCCTTGGGCCTCTGGGTCCCTGGCTCACTGCAGGGTGGATGTTCCAGCAGCCTGGGCTGTGTCTTGGCAGTGTTCCCAGGATACTGAGTAATTAGGTCATCTGCAGGGAGGTGGAGGCCAGCCTCGAGTCTCAGTGTCATCTTATCTTCTCCTGGGGCCTCACTAACATGGCTGAGGCTGTATTTCTCCTTCTTTGCACAGCTGGGCTTGTGCTTGCTGCTCACTTTCTCAAATCAGCACGATCAGAGATCACACAGTAGTAAACTGATCAAAAGAAAATGAAGAAAGATTGTCCCCTCTGTTGTGGTAGAACACATAGATACCACCTAGAGGACCTGGAATGGAAAGGCTTTTTCCAGCATTCGTTGTGGAGACTCAAATATTCGTTTTCTTTCATTCTTTTCCTTCCTTCCTCTTTTTTTCTTTTTTGCCGGTAATGGGGCTTGACCTCAAGGCCTGGGCTTTGTTGTGCTCAAGGCTAGTGTTCTATCACTTGAGTCACAGAACCATTTCCAGAGTTTTCTGAGTAGTTTATTGGAGATATGAGTCTCACAGATTTTTCTGACCTGGCTGGCTTTGAACTGGGGTCCTCAGATCTCAGCCTCTTGAGTAGTTAGAACTACAGGCATGAGCCAGCAATTATTCCTTTTCTAATAGTTCTTCAAATTGTTCATTTGGATTTTTCATACTCATTCTGGGGGCCTCATCCCATCTGCAGCTTCCTCAGTTTACCCACTTCATGGAGGCTTTTACCCTAGTTTCCTCTTGGCCTCACTTCTCCCCTGCAGGGAACCTTGCGAAGTTTTCCCAACAGAGATTTCGGATTCTTCTTGTACTTCTTACAGATTAATGCCTAGGAAAAGCTGTGGCGAATTAAGTGTAACGTGTCACTCACTGTACATCTGGCCAGGCTTGGGAGGCCATGGGTATTTAGCTGCTTCAGGTTCTGAAGCAGCTATCAAAATGACCTGAGAGCGAGAAAATCCATGAAGGCACAGTTAAAGCTAAAAAAGGAGGTTTATTAGTCAGTCTGCAACTGCCTTGTCCTGGGCTACCTCAGAACTAGAAGCAGGGGCAACCTCCAAGGGGGCGAGCTTTATTTTTTCTTCTCCTCTCTTCTCCAGGCCGGTCCCGCAGGCCTCTTGCTTCTCTCCGCAGGCTCCCAGCTCACTGCAAGCCTCTGTGCAGGATTCTCACCTCCCCCCAGGCCTGTCCTCAGGCCTCTGGGGCCTCAGCAGTACTGGAGCTTCAACTCAGGGCTTTTTTTTTTCTTTTTGCTCTAGGCTGGTGCAATACCACATCTCCACTTCCAGCCTTTTGCTATTTGATGGAGATGAGAGTCACATGGACTTTTCTGTCCAGGTTTGTTTTGAATCACTATCTTCAAATCTGAGTAGCTAGGATTACAGAAATGAACCACCGGTGCATAGTGGCATTGATTATTATTTTTTTGCCAGTCCTGGGGCTTGAACTCAGGTCCTGAGCACTGTCCTTGGGCTTTCTCAAGGCTAGAGCTCTACCACTTGAGCCACACCACCATTTCTGGCTTTTTTTCTATGTATATGGTACTAAAGAATCAAACCTGGGTCTTCGTGCAAACACTACCATTAGGCCAAACTCCCAGCCTATTTTTGAGGCAGCATCTCACTTCAAGCGAGCCAAAGCTTGGCTCATAATAGTCCTATTTGTGCTTTGCTGCACAGTTGGGAAGAAAGGAGCATGCCAGCATACTCAACCATTGGTTGAGATGAGATCTCCCAAACTTCTTGTCCAGGCTCACCTTGAACTGAGATCCACCAGATCTCTGGCTCCCAATTAGCTAGGATTTCAGACTTGAGCCACCACATCTACTCTCTTCAGCTAGATTTCCTTTCTGTTTTAAAATTAAGTTTAAACTTCTACTGTGGTCAAGTAGATCTATCCTTTAATTTGGGCTTTTGTGTCTTAAGATGGGCAAATGAAAAGTCTTGTTCCTCTACTCTCATACCACAACTAACACAGAAGACTTCTATGACTCAAAATAGTGTGTTTGGGAGGGGGCGTCTCTCTTACCAATGAGTAAGTAATTCTCTAGCACTGGATAGTGGTAAAGCCCCCTTGAATCCAATTCAGTTCTGCCCGTCTACCCAGAGACATCACCAGACCCACAGGTATATGGCTCAACACTGTTCCCGTTTGCATTCTGATGCCAGGTGCAAACTCCAGGCTTCTGGAAACACACAATCCTTTCCCTTTTCTAAAGCCTTTCATAAGACTCAGGAAAATACATTTACCTGTGTATTATAAAGAACATGAAAATGAAATGGATGAAGAAATTCACAGATTGAGGTATGAAAGTGCATGGAGCTATCAGATGAGTATTACACACATATTACACACACACACACACACACACACACACTTGATCAGAATTGTCAGATCAATTCATAATTTCAAAGGCTGTGTCTGCTGATATTGCTTTTGTACCATCATAGAAGTTGGAAAATTCTAAGTCAAACTAGTGCCCCTCACAAATGACCCCAAAGCCCACCTTTGTGCAACAGAGAGCCAATCCCTTATAGCAGACATTGTGAGGTCTCCAGATTTCATAGCCAGAGCAGAGGAAGCTCCTCTTGTTCCCTGTTTGCTGACTATACATCCAGGTCATGGTGCACGTGTGCATATGTGCATGTGTGTGTGCATGTGGAGGTATGAGGGAGTATCTGGTCTCTGACCTCCTCCTCTGGCCAGTCCTCAAGCCTGTAGTTACACACACAGAATGTGTGTGTAACTGATGCAGGATGAAAGGGTGATAGCCCAAAGCAGCTCCAGCCATTCTCTCCCTGGATTTGCAGCATTCCCTTCTGGTGCCACCAGAGTGCCTTGTTGCAGAGCCCAGAACCATGCTAACCATGGCAAATAAGCCCAGGATGCTCATGGGTCCCGCCTTCCAGGCCCAGCCCAGGGAGTGGCCCCAGTGAGTCCTGCCCACAGTCTTTACCATCTGGGGCTCAGGATAGAATCATTTCCCTTCAGGGAGGGTCGTGGTACTGTTGGTTGAACTCAAGGCCTCATGCGTGCTCCACCATTTGAGCAAGGCTCCCCTCCCCTGTCTTGTTTTTGATGAGTTATTTTTGAGATAGAGTCTCATTTCTTCCCCGGGGGCAGATCTGAACCATGATCCGCCTGTGTCCAGGCTTCCTGTCATTACCATACCACTACACCCAGTTTCTCTCTGCAAAGATGGAGTCTTGTGGATGACTTTGGCTGAGCTGGCCTCAAACCTCAAACCTCTTGACCTCAGCCTTCTACGTAGCTAGAATTGTATGTGAGCCATCTGTGTCCCATTAGTGATCCGCGTTTGTACATACCACTTGTTGGGTTGAGAAAATGACCATTTGTGTTGAGTTTGCTTAGACTTCCTATCAAAACTGTTGGCTGTGTCTTCTTAGTGATATTTCTAATTCTATGGAGAGTTCCCACAGCTTTCTAGAGCCATCACTTTACAAGTCTGAGCAAAGCAAGACAGCAGATTCTTTATTTCCTGTTACTTCCCACTTACATAATCGCATCCATATTCCTCTGTATTCCTTTAGGATTAATGTGGATATTGTTATAACATTTGCTTCTACCAGCAGTGTAAGTTTTTCTGGTTATTTTGGAAATGGAGTCTAGAAAACTTTTCTCCCTGAGTTGGCCTCCAACTGTGATGCTCCAGATCTGAGTCTCTGGAGTAGTTGGGATTGCAGGTATGAGCCACTGTGATGTGCACCCAGCGTGATATACACTAATGCACAATGATTGAAACAAACGTGCTTTCTCCACGTACCTCCTAACACAATCACACACACTGCTGAGACAGTTCCTCTCATCTCTGACCTAGGCTATCTTTTTCCTCTATCAGGAGAGCAACTGCTGACTGGTTTAGGACTGCATATGGCAGTGCTGTGCTTCAGAATTGGGTAACCCATCCTCACTCCCCATGGGTCCAGCAAACAGGCACAGGTCCGATGAAGGGGCGACTGGCTCTGATCAGCCTCAGCTTGGAAGTGTCCATGTCATGTTGGCTCTGTGGTCCAGAAGTAGTCATAGGTCCCAACCTAAAGTAAGGATGTCCACAAATAAATCTAAACTGTCCCAGCCATTTAATGTCTAGGTGCAAAGTATCTATCCAAAAGCTGTGTCCCACACACTTTGAGAGCAAGGGTGGGGGCATGGCCCAGCACTCTAGCTAATGTGATGTGAGTGGAAAAATATTCTGGAAGGTGATTTGAAAAACTTGCTGACTCAGCCAGAAGTCTTGGGCTTGCTCAGTCTAGACTTGCATTTATGTAAAGAAACAAAACAAAACAAAATAAGCCTGGAGCATTTAAAGCCCACAATGTCTAAATGCCTTCCCCCCACTCCATTACTGGGATTTGAACTCAGGGCCTTTGCTTGCTCTTTTTGATAAAGTTATTTTTTCAGATTGATTTTTTAAAAAAGGATTAATTAGCATAAATTAATTGTACAAAGGGGTTTCCATTGTGGTATTAACAATTTGCATATGATATGCTTTGATTAAATTCATCCTTTCTCTGTTACTTTTTTTTTTATTGCTAGCCCTGGTGGTTAAACTCAGGGCCTGATCACTGTCCTTGGACATTTTCAAGGCTAGAGCTCTACCACTTGAGCCACAGCACCACTTTCGGCTTTTTTCTATGTATGTAGTACCGAGGAATCAAATCCAGGTCTTTGTGCATGCTAGGTAAGCACTCTACCACTAGGCCAAACTCCCAGCCTTCTCTGTTACTCTTTTACACAAAATTATTTGTGCTTGATGCCTGGGCTGGCCTCAGAAAGCAAACCTGGCATTGCTATTTCCTGTGTAGCTGGGATTATAGGCATGAGCTGCATGGTTTGTTTTTGTTTTAATTAAGAGATTTTTTTATCATAATTTTTAATAATTAATGCCTCAAGTTGTTAAAAATCAATGAAATATAAGTCCAAAAAACAAATTAATAGTTATATATAACTATAGATCTATAATTATAGAATAAGAATATTTAGATATATTGACCATATGCCTGGCAATAAAATAGTTCTCAACCATTTTCAAAAGTCTAGAATACAGATTTCATTCACTGACTACGGTTTTTGGGGGCTGTGTGTGCGGGCACGCATGACGTGTGTTGTGAGGTGGTACATTTTTGAGATAGGGTTTCTTTTCTCCCAGGCTGACCTAGAACTAAAATCTTTCTCTACCAGCCTTCTGTGTAGCTGGGATTATAGATGTGCATCACTCTGCCTGGCTTGGACTTTTCAAATACTAGGCTTGGTTGAAGTAAATTACAAACATTGCCTGTACTGTTTCAGAGCTACGAAGAGGCAAGATGCAGACCTGAGCCAGCTCACCTGTTGCAAGTTGTACCACTATCATAATAGGAATGTGAGACAAAAGTGGAGGCAGAATGGGAAGAAGAGGAAAGATGGAGAGGGTAATAAAGGGGAAAGGAGAGAAAGGGGAAGGAGAAGGGGAAAGGCAAGGGAAAGAAGAAGAGGCAAAAGAAAGGCAGTGAAACTCTTATTTCCAATTAGCCAGCAGGAAGCTGTAAGTAGAGCTGTGGGCTTAAGTTGTAGCGTGCTAGCCTTGAGCAAAAAAGCTGGGATAGCACCAGACTCTGAGTTCAAGCCTCAGGACTGACACCAAAAGAAAAAAAAATTAAACTTGAACAGAACAGCACAGACTAACAAATAAATACATTGATCAGAAAATAGTGCAGAAAATAGTGTTATTTCTGGACATTATTCCTAAACAATTCAGCATAGCAAGTATTTACATGGCGTTTGTGTTGCATTAGGTATCATTAGTTTTGCAGAAGTAGAAAGGAAACTTTGTGCAAATCTAAGGGGCTGTAGCATCCCTCTCCCCCTCGCCCACGTAAGTTCCTGCCGAGGAATCCTGGAACCAATTATTTAGAAAATGAAGAGACGGTGACTAGGATGACACACGTGCATGTGTAAACAACTTCATTTGCTGCTCAAGTAAACTCTGGAAGGAGCATTCTGTTTTCATCTTCCTTAAGCGAGGAAAGAACCCAGGTTGTGCATTTACCCAGGGCCCCTCCGCTGGTTTGAGCCTCTGGAACTCAGCCCCGGATGTTGGGCTCTGGTCTTGTATTTTAGCCCTGCTGAGATTTCCCTTCAATGTGGGCTGAAGATGAGTTGCTTGAGGCCTCTCTGGAGGCCCTACCAATGCAATTGTCCCCTAAACAGAGGGTGAGGAAGGGTCCCACAGAGCCAGGGATATGACTTCAGCCTGTCTCCACTCCTTAAGAAGGCTGGCATAAACCTCTTGCAGCCTGGGCCTTGATTTCATCCAAGAGAGATACCACATCCTCGAGGTGACGGCGGCATTTGTGTTTGCATGGCATTCAGTGTCTGTTCGGGCAGCTCAAGGACATGAAGCCTGGAGGACAGAACAGCTTCACAAGGACTCACCCCATGACCAAGCCCCCTCAGAGATTGACCCCCAGGTCAACCTAGACCCAGGCACTGCCTTGAAGTGCGCCACGTGTGTGGGATGGCTGGAAGGCACGATCCCCTAAGCTTCCAGAGAATTCTCTGTCTTTCCACAGCCCTGGCTGACAGCTGTCTCAGTGTGGGTTTGATGGATGGAATCCTGGCTTCTATCAAGGCCCTTGACTTATCTTCTACGGCATCTTCATCTTCTGGGTTTCTGTATTTGTGTTGTGCTCTGGCTCCCAGACAGCCTTTTTGGTTCCCACAAAGGTTCATGGAGCATGCGGAGGAAGGAGCTGGCAGTGCTAGGGAAAAATCTAACTGCAGCCTAGGAATCAGGCAGAGCGCACCAACAGCTGGCATTGGGGGCTGTCCCCACCCCAGTGCCAGCTCCCGGAGCATTGTCCCCATCCACAGATTCAGGTGCTTTGATTTAAAAAAAGCTTTTGTCTATTGAACCTCCCTATGAATAGTACCTTCAGAAGATAATTTTCTTTATTCCTTGCAATAAAGATGCTAAAGTTTGTAGTTCTGCCAGGTTCTCTCCAATCTCTTCCACTGCCTGAGCGTTTCTTCCTAGTTAGCTCACAATCATGTGCATGGCACACTTACGTTGCCTGTCAGCCCTGTAACTCAAGAAACTGCGGGGAGAGGGGAGGGCGTGAGGAGGGCGAGGGAGGGGGGGAGTGCGTCCAGGCAGCCTGGGTGATAGAGAATGAGTGGGCAGACATGACACTGGGCCCCTGTTCCTATCCTTGATGTGACCTATAGGTCATGTGTTAAAAGCATTTATGATGTGAATGATAGCAGCTTCCCAAAGGAAGAACCTGTCTGAGATTTTAGCAAATTTTGGTCAGTCTAATTGGGACACCCATGAGACTTCCACCTCCAGGTGTAAGGTCTTCCTTCAAAGAGAAGAGGTTTTGAGTTGCACCTAAGATTAGGCCCTGAGCCAAAGGGAAGCAAGGTGTAGCTTGGGGGTCCAAGCCCAGCAGAAGGGCTCAATAGGGGGCAGGGGGGGACTCTGTCCCTCCCACCCCAAAGGTGGAGACCCGCATCCCAGCAGATGCCCAGCCAACCAGCCAGCCCCTCTCTCTGGTCTTCACTTCAGCTTCCTGTACTGATTGGTTTAATGGAGTAGCCTTTATTAAATGACTTTTTCATTTGGAATCTGATAAACCCAGGCTATGAAAGTCATCACTACCAAGGGACAGAGAGCAGCGTGCAAATCACACCGATGTGTGCACATGACTGAGAGCATGCTGGGAAGGAATGCTCAGGCAATGGAAATGTCTGGAGAGAACTCCCTGTCAGACTGCTCTCATCACCTAAGGGCAGAGCCCAGGAGTCTTACCCCATCATCAAATCTAGCTGCATCGCTGCCTGTGTGTCATTTTTATCCCCAAATTACTACAAAGGACCACTGTGCCAGGCCCTCCAGGTTCCTTGAAGGTGTTATAGATTATGGAGAGGAAAACAAAAAATCTCAGCCTACTATGTGGATACAGTTTACCTGGCTGAAAAAAAAAACGGGGAGAAGAAAATGAGACCAAAGGAACCGTCTTCCAGAAAATAAATAAATACAATAAAAATAAATAATGAAACAACTCCTCTGCTGCCTGCCCGCCCCCTTCTCAATCACACACACACTGACAAAATGACCTGTCAGATGCAAGTTCAGCTTGTGGACAATCCACTTGTGACTGATAATTGCCATAGTAACTGCTGTATCACGTGGCGACACCAAAGCCATGAGACAGGAGAGAGCAAATTTCCAGACTGCTTTTCTTCTAGTAAATTCTGCGATGTCAGCCTAATTAACAGGAGCAGAATTGGGACTTTGGTTTAAGTAATTGGCAGGCATTCTTAAAACAGAACAAAGATAGTGTAGCACCTTCTCTTCCTATCTGCTGGGTCTGTGCCAGGCGTGGGTGGCTGTTACACCTTCCTGCTTCATTTGCCAGGCTCTGAGCAGCTCAACTAAATGCAGCGCTTTATCAAGTTGTGTCTGGAGAGAAACCTGAATTCTTTTCTTATTTAAAAATAACAGAAATGGATGGGAGTGGAAGCCAGGAATACATTTCAGAACTATCCTAAATTTCTCTGTATAATTAATATTTCTCTAACTTCCAACAGCATGTTCCAGCAAACCAGAGGTAGAATGTGTTTAAAGGGATGTGCCACGCATTTTGTTCTTAGTCTAGAAAATGTGATTCCCTTCCTCCAAGCACACATGTCTATTGGGTGAGTTTAAGGCCAGTGTGGTGACACGGTCAAGATGAAAACACCGAATCATGATCATGGATTCGCAGGATGAGCCACCACAGCCTGTGACAAGACAGAGTGGCTTGGTCCCCAGGCATCCCTGGTGGCAGCAGCCCTTGGAAACTCTGTGCCCAGGCCATTTAGATGGCTCAACAACTGTGTGTCTAAGTCTCTAGCACTTTCCTTTGTCAGCTACAAGACAATTGTCCCATTGTCTTCTGGCTAATGAAGGTTTTGGTCAACACACAATGATTTCAAACATGTCTTTGGCTCTGTGCCCTTCATCTGGGTCAGAGTGGGGCACTTCGACCCTTTGGGAATTGCCTTCAAGGAGGCAATTTGTTCATAGACTGGCTGTGTGTGCTTTAATCAAGCACACTAGCCATTGACTGTTACCTTCCTGGAGTGACCCAGCTCCCCACCACACTGGGGGTGTGTGTGTGTGTATGTGAAAATGTGTGTGTGCTATAAAAATAAGCAAAGACCAAGCAAATAGGAAGGAGCCAACATTGTTTATTTGAAGCAGGCTCTGGCAAGGGAGTTGGCCCCTCTCTCCTGAGTTTGGCAGAACTTAAGGGCAGGAAGGTAAGCAGGAAAGCTTGGTGGTAGGAAATGGGGATTGGAGGCTGCTGGTAAGTGGTGTTAGAGGTGACTGGCTGGAAACAGAATCCTATGGGATTGGTAAAGGGTGAATTTTAGGGTGGTGTTGTTATTGTTCTTAAGCTGGAACTGGGAACAAATCGTATCCAACTGTCAGCTAGTAATCAAATTTGAAACCAATTGGCGTTGGAGTATTGCCTGACTTCCTGGCAGACTGATCAGAGCAAATGTGGGTTCAAGTTCTATTCTTGTGTTTATCTCAGCATGCTGGATATCAGACTACGCAAAGCTAGCCATTCCCTTCCAGAGCCTTGTTAAAATTAGTGAGAAGTTGAACAGCTGGGTATAGAAGTGGACAGCCATCTTGTACAAGTAGTCACAGATGAAAGTTCTGCTCGCCTAAATCAACTGCTTCCTTGGCCTAGTGGAACTCTGCCTCTCTCTCTCTCTCTCTCTCTCTCTCTCTCTCTCTCTCTCTCTCTCTCTCTCTCTCTCTCTCCCCCTCTATCTCTTTCTCTCTTTCTTTCTCTCTCTCTCTGTGTTTCTAGGCACACCTGGCAATTTGAAACATTTATTGGAGAGCCTATTGAGTTCTAGAAATATGAAGTAGGGCAATTTTGCCTCCAAGTGTCAAATGAGGCTAATAGAGAATATTGCTGGCTCTTCAAAACATTCATCAGGGTGAGCTGATGCTGCTATAGTGATACTTAAACCCAAGACGTGGTGTCTTATCCACAGCACATTCTTCTCAGCATGCTGCACTCTTGTCTTGTATCAGTGAGGCTTCTTTTCTCTGTTGCTCTCGCTCATGGAAGCCAGGTAATGGAAGCCATCATCGTCTCCTCAGTAGCACCTCTTCCCCAAAGAGCTATTATTATTTCACATTTCATTGGCCAAAGCAAGTCATAGCCAAGTTTCACATCAAGGAATACAGGACCAACCTATGACTCCAAGGACCACTGTCGTAGGTCTTTTTTACTATAACAAAATGCTATGGGCAAGGTGATTTACAAACCATAGAAACTTATTTCTCCAGGAGATGGAAGTCCAAGGTCCAGGTATTGGCAGTTTGGGTGTCTGGTGACTCTCTGTTTCCTACCTTATCAAGCACACTTCTCCTGAGTTCCCATGTGGGGTAAGTTCCACACCAGCTCTCTAGGGGCTCCTTCACAAGAGGACTCAGGACTCATGTGCTAATCACAGAGACACTCCCTTGAGGGCCTCAAGCCATCATGCAGTGGATTCATCTTCTAGGTGACAAGTCTGAGGGACCACTAATACTCACACCACAGTCACTCTGCTGTACCCTCAAGCCCACTGACTTCTCGACAATCCCCCCACCTCCCTACCCACAGCCCACCTCCAAAGAGACCTGGCCAGCTTAGCCATGAGAGGTAGAAGCACATCCCCCCCCAGGATTAATGCCCCAAGTTCACCTGCCAGGAAGTCATAACGACACACGGTCTTTGAAAAGACTCTATAACCTAAATGCCTTTTATTGCTTTGACATACAAAATTATCCCCACTCTGGCCAAGTCTTCTCCCAGGTTTTAAAGTCAGACAAGCAAGGGACGATATCCAGTGCATGCATTTTTTCTCCTTTTGGTGTTACTGGGGCTCACTCTCGGAACCTCACACTTTCTGGGCAGATGCTCTAGCACTTAGGCTATGCTTCCAGCGTTTTCACTGTAGTTATTTTGGAGCTAAAGTTTCTATACATTGGCCTGCTAATTCCCCCAATTATGCTTCCTGCATGGCTGGGATCTGTGTGAGTGGGTACTTCACAACCAACTTTTGATTAGGATGGGGATCTGCTTTCTCCCTGGGGTGGCTTCAAACTAAAAGCGTCCTAGTCTTTGCATCCTGATAACTGGCATAGCCTTCAGCCTACTCCCCAAGAGAGAGCAGAATGTGGCCTCTTCACTATCATGAGACGTCCGAAGCAGTCAAGAAGTCACTTCAGACAGCCCCTCCTGGGATGTTGCCATGTCCTCTTGAGGCCACATTAAAGAAGTAAGAAGACCTGCTGAGAAGGTGGCACTAAGACAGGGGAGAAAACAGCCCCTAACTCCATTGTACCATCACCACTTCTGCTCTTAACTCAGGGTGTTTAGCTTTGAGTGCTTCTCTGAATCCTATGAAATATCCCCCAAATTGGATCACCTCCAAACCAGACCCACTTTAGGCTGTACAGACCTGCTGGGTGAATTATGGCTCAGCTCAGAATTTATTAAGGTTTTGAACCTTGGTCTTTCCCCTGGCTTGGTGATGTACCCCACAATACTAGTGCTGGGGAATCAGCTGTAGTCACATGACAGCAAGGGGATGCCACTGATGCTGGGGTACACTGTTTTGTCAGGTGGGAAGGATCCCCAGCAAGGCTATCCAATGCATTTTCAACTGTTTGCAATGTGCAATAGGTTTATTCAGACCTGAGCCCCCAGGCAACCAAGGATCACATGTATGGAAAGATTCAGAGGCATCACAGACCAGACACTGATGCCATGACATCTCTGTGCCCAACCTTTGTAGAGACAGTGTGTATCCCTCATGCTGGCAGGGAGGGACATGGGTCTCAGCTGTCCCCTTATCTGTGCCAGGCCCTGCAATGCAGCTGAACAGACTTCAACAGAGATGCAAGTGCCTCTGCCCTCCAGACTCCTGGCACGGAGTCATTTAAAGAGGACAGAAAGTATAGAGCTAGCAGTGAGTGACAAAGTCAAGCTTCCAAGCAAGCAGCACAAGCTTTGAGCCACTGAACTGTGCAGGGTCCTATTCCATACAGGCGGATTATAATACTTTGAAAGACTCCTCATTGCCGTCCTTATGAGATCTTTTGAATAAAGTGGTCGTGCTGCTAGTATAATTCCCAAAGAAAATAGAAAGTGACAGCTACAAAATGAGAAGCACTTTCTACAGATAGAAGCAGGGCCTTTTTGTCTGGTAGTGAGACTAGTAACCAGTAATTAGTATACGGCCTGTCTGTGCAGGGCTGACAGTGCAGGTCTCAGCTATTCTGAGGATCTAGAAGGTGTCCGAATGGATATGCTGGGCTGGGTGTCCTTCCCTGAGTACATAACACTCAGCTGTTAAGAGGATCCTTAGAGCTGCCTCTGAGCCCCAAAGGGCTCACTTCCGTTCCACCAGTACCATTTGTAAAGACAAGGAATGAGTACAGTTTTAGAAACATAGTCATTTAAAATACCCCCATGTGTCGGAATGACCTGCAAATTGGTCTGGGAAAAACACTTCATTGATGTGTGTGTGTGTGCGTGTGCGTGCGTGCGTGCGTGCATGTGTGTGTGTGTGTGTGTGTGTGTGTGTGTTTCTTTTGCCTCTCCCTCCCTCCCTCCCTTCCCTTTCCTCCTCCCCCGTCCCTTCCCCTCTGTCCTCCTCCCTCCTTTCTTCTTTTTGGCTGCCAGTCCTGGGGCTTGAACTCAGGGCTTGAGCACTGGTCTTGAGCTTTCGCAAAGCTAGCACTCTACCACTTCAGCCACAGTACCACATCTGGCTTTTTCTGTGGATGTGGTACTGAGGAATTGAATCCAGGGTTTCATGCATGCTAGGCAAGCACTTTACCACTAGGCCACACTCCTGACCCTTCCTTCCTCCCTTCCTTCCTTCCTTCCTTCTCTCCTTCCTTCCTCCCTCTCTCCCTCGCTCCATCCCTCCCCTCCTTTCTATTTTCCTTTTTTCTTTTCTTTCTTTCTTCTTGTGTCAGTACTAAGGCTTGAACCCAGGGCCTAGATACTGTCTTAGATTTTCTTTTTTCTTTTCTTTTCTTGTGTTGTAAAGGTGATGTACAGAGAAGTTACAGTTACATAAGGCAACAGGTACTGTTGAACAGTATTACCCCCCTCGTTTTCTTTTAAATATTTTTTGTTATTTTTGTCAGTTCTGGGACTTGTGCCCAGGGCCTGAGTACAGTCCTTGGGCTTTCTCAAGGCTAGAGCTCTACCACTTGAGCCACAGCACCATGTCCAGCTTTTTTTTTCTATGTATGTGGTACAAAAGAATCGAACCAGATCATTGTGCATGCTAGGCGAGCACTCTACCACTAGGCCAAACTCCCGGCCACCCCTCTCATTTTCTGCCACTTTCTCTCCCCCAAACCAACCCCCCAAGTTGTAAATTTCATTTCCAACATAGTGTCATGTGAGTATCACTGTTGCTTTGGTTCGATCTTTGTCCTTTATCTCACCATTTTGTTATTCTCTTTCTCTTCCCCAAAGCAGATAAACATATATAAAAGACACAGGATAAACAAATAAATATATGTGCAATACACCAGGTAACAAAGTCAGATACTGTAACAATATGAGGAAAGGGAAGGGGGGATAAAGATGAGGGGAGGGAATGAGAGAGGGAAATGGGAACAAAAGCATGAGAAGGGGTATCAGTGTGTGAGAAGTAATGCATCTTCTATCTGGTGAATATAACTGTAATCCTCCTTTATATTAAAATTTTTAAAAAGACACAGGATACCCAAATCAGAAACAGTGATAACAATGGATAAACCAAAGGAAATAAAATGAAAGAAAAAAATAAATGACTTCATACAGCACTTAAAAACAAAAACAAGGGCTGGGAGTTTGGCCTAGTGGTAGAGTTTCTGTCTAGCACGCACGAAGACCTGGGTTCCATTCCTCGGTATCATATACATGGAAAAAGGCCGAAAGTAGTGCTGAGGCTCAAGTGGTAGAGCTCTAGCCTTGTGAAAGCCCAAGGACAGTGCTCAGGCCCTGAGTTCAAGCCCAGGACTGGTACTAAAGAACAAAAACAAAAACAGCACTCTTCTTTGTATCTTGGAGTTCATTTCAATTAGCATCATTTTATACAGTCACATTAGATAGCTATTGAGCTATTATGATCCTCTGCTAGGACTATCCTAGACATATACTTATTATTACAAATGAGGGAAACCATGGAGCCTGTGTTTCTTTGGATCTGGCTTACTTCATTTAATATGATTTTTTTCCCCAAGTCATTCCATTTCCTTGTGAACAGAGTGATGACATTCTTTCGGATGGAAGCATAGATTTCATATGTGTGTGTGTGTGTGTGTGTGTGTGTGTGTGTATGTGTGTGTGTGTGTGTGTGTGTGTGTGTGTGTGCCACATTTTCTTGATCTTCTTATCTACTGAGGGGTATCTGGGTTGATTCTATAACTTAGTTATGGTAAATAATGCTGCAATGAATATAACTGAGCTGGTAGCTTTAGTGCGGCCTTGTTTGTGACTATTTGAGAATACGCAGTAATGAGATTGCTGGGTTATAGGGGAGCTCTAGCCTTTTGCAGAACCTCCATACTACTTTTCCAGAGTGGTTTAACAAGTTTACACTCCCACCAATAGTATAATGGTGTTTCCTTTTGGCCACATCCCTACCAGTATCTGTGGTTATTTGTTTTCTGGATAATAGCCAACTAGGGTGAGGTAGAATTTCAATATAGTTTTGATTTACATTTCTTTTATGGGCAGACATGTTGAACATGTCTTCATGTTTCTGTTGGCTTTTCTTATGTTCTGCC
The DNA here is from genome assembly GCF_031878675.1 of Megascapheus bottae. NCBI lineage: Eukaryota > Metazoa > Chordata > Mammalia > Rodentia > Geomyidae > Megascapheus > Megascapheus bottae. The sequence goes on from NC_143515.1 coordinate 8,435,277, forward strand.
CCCCATTCAGGTTTGCTAAAGATCTATCAATTTTATTATTTTTTCAAAGAACCAGATCTTTGTTTTGTTGATTCTTGCTATGAAATTTTGGACTCTAATTTATCTAATTCTGATTGAATTTTAATTATTTGTTTCTTCTAGATTGAATTTGATTGTTATTCATTTTCAGGGAGCTTAAGGTGCATCATTAAATTGTTGGTTTGAGATGTCTTCAATTTGTTGATGTAGGCACTCAGAGCTATATATTGTCCTCTGAGCACTGCTTTTGCTGTGTCCCAGAGGAATGGGTATTTTGTTTGTTCATTTATGTTAATATCACAAACATTTGACTTTCCTTTCTAGTCTATTCAGTCGCCTACTGGTGATAAAACAACACGTTGTTCAGTCTTTATGAATTATAAAATTTTCTGTGATGGCTTTTGGTGTTGAGCTCTAATTTTATTTTATTGTAGGCTGAAAGAATGCAGGGAATAATTTCCATATTTCTGAATTTGCACAGACTTGCTTTGTGTCCTAAAATGTGGTTTATTTTGGAGACTGCTTCATGTGTTGCCAAGAAGAATGTATATTCCGATGCTGCTAAGAGGAATACTCTGTAGAAGCCTGTTATTTCGGGTTGATCTATGCAGTTGTTTAGTTCTGAGATTTCTCTGGTGAGTTTTTACTAGGTTGATCTATCCAGAGGTCACAATGATGTGTTAAAGTCACCAACAATCAATGAATATAGATCTATGTATGATTTTAGGGTAAGTAGTGTTTGTTTGATGAATTTGGGTGCTCTGGCATTTGGTGTGTAGATATTTAGAATTGTTATATTCTCATGTAGGAGCGATCTCTTTATTAGTATGTAAAATTTTTAATTTGAAATCTATTTTATCTGCTATTAGGATAGCAATTCCAGCTTGCTTATGAGGGCCATTTGCTTGACAGATTCTTTTTCAGCCTTTCATTTTCAGAATATGTTTGTTATTGTGGGCAAGGTGTATCTCTTGGAGACAGCAGGTAGATAGTTCTTACTTTTTGATCTAACTAGTCAAGCTATGTCATCTAATTGGAGAGTTAAGTCTATTAATATTGAATGTTAGGATTCATGTTGAATGTTAGTATTGAGAGGTATTTGGTAGTTCCTGCCTATTATTCACCTTCTTCGGGGCAGTGCCTCCCAATTCTTACTATAATTTTCTGATTCCCTGTTTAGGGGTCATTTCTCTGCCTATATGGTGTTCTTGTTCATATTCTATATGCAGGATGTCTTTAAGTATCTTTTGTAATGCTGGTTTTCCTTTATAGATGATGATCTTTTCTCCCTGGTAGCTTTAAGGATCCTTTCCTTGGTCTCTATTGATCCTGTACAGAGTATGTGGTGATTGGGTGTCCTGTTCCATTCTGGACTGTTTGGGGTTCTAAAGGCTTCTTGTATCTGAATGGACCTCTCCTTGTGGATGTTCCGGAATTTCTCTGCTAGGATTCTGTTAAATATGTTCCCTATTCTTTTAGCTTCCCTCTCTAGACCCTCCTCAATATCTGTTACCCTTAAGTTAGGTCTTCTGATTGTGTTTTGCAGCTCCTGTAGGGTTCTATCTTGTTTCTTGGATTTGTTTTGCATATTTATTTGTTCTTGCTCTAAAAAGTCTAGACCATCTTCAATTCCGGAGATTCTGATTTCTGCATCATCTAATCTACTGTCAAGACTTTCTACCTTTTTAATTTTTTAAAATTTCCTGCCTTCCAACTTTTTTTTGTTAACTATAGGGCTTGAACTCTGGACCCGGGTGCTGTCCCTGAGCTCTTCAGCTCTATCACTGCTCTATCACTTGAGCCACAGGACCACTTCCGGTTTTCTGGTGGTTAATTGGAGATAAAAGTCTCACAGACCTTTGTGCCTGGGTTGGCTTTGAAACGTGATCCTCAGATCGCAGCCTCCAGAGTAGCTAGGATTACAGGCGTGAGCCACTGGTGCCCGGCTCTTAAGCCTTTCTAATAACTAGTGCTACAGATGGATGGCCAGCATGTCACCAGTGCCCGGCTTAATAGGTCGTTTTTGATGGCTTCAATTTCCTTGTTGAAGCTTTGTTTTAAATCTTGTATGGACTTCTTCAGTTCCTTGATTTCTCTCAAATCTTCTAGCTGAGTGGCTATGTTTCATTAGACTTCCTTTCCCTCTGTTGGAATTCATTCAGCTTTCTGTTTGTGAATTCCATGAATTCCTCTATTAATCTTTCTTTAGCCTCGTCATGCTCACTCATAGTCACGTTCAAGCTTTCAATCTTTACACTGATCATATTTACCGGTAGTTTTTGTAGAGCATTTTGAAAACTATCCTCAAGCGTTTTTTTTTAAATTGAGTGTGTGTTGCATTGAGATTCCTTGACTTGCCATTTTTCTTATATTTCTATGACTTGTTCTGTCCATTTAAAAATGCAAAAAAATCCGATACCACCCAAGAATACAATTTTAAGACAAGAACCATGAGACTAAATGAAAGGATCTCTAGGATATGAAACAAGAGCCTTATCTTGAGTGATTGTTGTTCTTAATGTACTATGTTATTAACCTTTTGGTTAATCTCATATTGACTTTGTTACCTGGTATATTGTATATACGTTTATCTGTTTGTTTGAAATAGGAAAGGGAAGGGGAGAAAACAAGATGAGATGGGATGGGAGGAGGGAAATGGGGACAAAAGCATAAGAAGGGATATCAATGTCTGAGAAGTAATGTATCTACTATCTGGCGAATGTAACTGTAACCCCTTTATACATTACCTGGATAATAAAAAATAAAATGGAAAAAGAAAGACAAGAACCAACCCAGAGCTCTATAGTTGCACAGACTTTATAAGTTCACAATCATAGATAGGTATTTTTCACTCTATCTGTCCTTTTATGATAGGAAAGGAGATCTAATGCCACCACAGAACACAGTTTTAAGACAAAAACCACTCCGATTACACCAATTTTAGAGGTTCAAAATCACATGTAGGTATTCCCCTATCTTTCCTTTTCTTTATTAGGGGAGGGTACGTGATTTGGGACTGGGGTTTATATATAGTTATAATCAGCAAACAAATCTGGCAGGAACTTTAAAGCAATCTGAACCAAAAGGATAACACAATGAGACACTTTGGCACAATCAAAATCAATACAGATACAGACAAGCTCAATGACAAAACAAGGAGGGATCCACAGAATAAAGATGATGAAGGAATGAAGGATCAGAAATAAAGGAAACTAGATTGAGGTGAAGAAAGCTTAAGAGATATAATTTAAAAAATAAGAGGGGAAAATAAACGAGTAGAGAAATGTAGAGAAAGAAAGGAACACAAGGAAGAAAACTAAGACCTAAATTCAGAGAAAGGAAAAAAATGAATAAAAATTTAAAAATTACATATGCATAAAAATAATGCTCTAATTAAAAGTACTAAGATTGAGAAATAGAAAACTGAGTCATCAAAATATAGCCTGAATTAGGTATGCACACAATTAAGGAAGAAGCCTCGTAATCAATGTAGGCTATGTATCTAGGAATAAACACAACAGCAATAAAGAAGAAAAAAATGGGAAAAGAGAAAAGCAGGAAAGAAATCTTTCCCAGACTTTCTCTAGTCAAGGCTGGAGCTCTGGCACTGGAGCCACAGCAGTGTGTGTGAGTGTGAGTGTGTGAGTGTGAGTGTGTGTGTGTGTGTGAGTGAGTGTAGATAAGAGTCTCACGGATATTCTTTCTGGACTGTGTTTTTGACCTGTGATCCTGCGATTTCAGCCTTCAGAATGGCTCGGATTCATAGGTATGAGCTACTGGCCATTCCATCCTGGAATATATTTTTAGCTTCAGTAACTGCAACGTGTCGAGGTTGTTAATCCTCGGTTCCTCCCTACCCCCAGGAGGGATAGAGAGAACGGTGCCCCGGCCAGGACGAGCTGAGAAAGGAGAGGGCGAACTGACCTGCACCCAGTCCTCCCTCACTGGAGGACAATCAGACGCCGTTCAGCGAATACAGGGTGCAGGAGCCTGTCAGCACAAAGGTGGGCAGGGCGGGGGAGGTGCTCCCATTGAGGACCATTCATTGAGGAAGTAGGATGCATGTGCAGAAGGGCAGAAGGGTTCGATCCCAGAGATGGCCTTACAAACCACAGCCATGCCTTCCAACTGGGCACCATCTCAGCCAGGTGTGGTGCCAAGACCAGGGCATGAGCCCTGGGCCAGGAGTTAGGCCTCCTTTTACAGCATTCCATTTCCCTGATGTGACGTGCCCCACAGCAACTGACATGGGCTGCGGGATGGATATTACTAATCCTGCTTTGTAAGTAAGGCAACTTCTAGAGATGACTTTCCTGGCCTGGCTGGGTGGAATTCATCCCAGAGCCCATGCACAGTAGCGCCCATGTGGGTTTACCCTCTATTTTGGGTGTGCTTCTTTGATTAGGGCCACTGGGAGGAAGAGATAGAAGTGGGAACATGTAGGAGAAACTGAAGAGGACATGGAAGACACAGGAAAGCCTCTACTGACACACTGAGGTGGGAAAGCATGGTTAGAACAGCAAGGTGGGATTAGGGGGACAAGTGTGTTTAGGGAGTGGCTACAATGAAACGTCTGTGGACAGTGACTGAGCCAAAGAAATTGGCCCCACATGCCTACAGGACTTCCAGATTTCTTTCCCTCTTGACTCTGTAAAGTTCTCCTCAGGACTCTAGATTTGGCATGTCTTTTTGTCATGTTTGTGCCCCCCTCCTTCTTGGCACTAGAAGCAATGGTTAAGCCAGCTATCATCAGGATTCTAGGAAGTTCTCCTTGCCAGTTTCCTGAACTGGTTTTCAAGATCACTCCCAAGAACACACACTACACTAATTCTGAGATAAAAATCTTCCCTACATTCATTTTTAGAAAGCGAAGGAGAAAGAGGAGGGAGGGATCATCGAGAGAGATAGAGAGAGAGAGAGAGAGAGAGAGAGAGAGAGAGAGAGAGAGAGAGAGAGAGAGAGAGAGAGAGAACGAAGTCCCAAGACACATTGCTGACAATGATCTGCATGTTGGAGTTCATCTTATAAAATTTATTGAACTTAAAACATAATGGTGCAATTGTGTGTCCTTGACATTCATTTTAAACTGTAAAATTGGTACATTGGTTAATTCTATGCTCCATGAAGACTCTTCCCAGGACCAGAAAGCCACAAGGGTGGTTCTCAGCCCTCTGTGCTGTAGGGAGCAGCCAAGCTGAGAGGGATGGAAAGGGACAGAGCCTGGCCTCCACACAAGACATCTGCCAAAGATTTGGTATCTTTTCATCAGCAGAGTTTTCCCCGTCTGCTAGTGTCCTTTTCCAAACATGAGTGTGATCCTTCCTGTTATGGTTTGAGTATCTCCCACAAAACTCACATTGAAATGGAACTGCCACTGTGACTGATACATATAGGCTATTAAAGGTGATTAGAACATCAGGATTTCACCACTAAGAATGGATGAATGTCATGAAACAGGTAAGAGTCCTTGTGGTCTTGTTATACATGAGTTCTCTTCTGTTGTAAGATAATACAGCATAGACACACTCACATACACATAGGCATACATGGTCCTTCCACACTGAATTTCCCAACCTCCTGAAAATACTGTCCTTTCCAGAACACTTTAGACACTGAGAAATTCCTTTCTTTGTAAGTGGCATTCTGCTATTGAAGAAAAATATTTTTTAAAGGAAAGAAAACAAATATAGACTAAGACAATGTGTGGGTCAGCTTTCTATCACTGTGACAACATTCCTGAGATAATCAACTTATAAAGCTAGAAGTTTTATTTTGGCTCATGGTTTCAGTGACGTGATTCTACCCTTCTGGGCATGTGGCAGCATAGTACATTATGGCAAAACCATGTAGTAGACAAGAAATTTCATCTCATAATGGTCAGGCCCTCTGCAAGGACATGCCCACAAATGACCTAACTACTTCCCACTGGGCCCCATCTCTTAAAGGTCACACCACATCTTAAAAGTGTTACACACTGGGGGCTAAACCTTCAACACACCAATCTTTGGGGCACAGTCACTATCCAAAGTACATTAGACAGTTTCCACATTGCAGATAAAACCACAGGAGCCCAGAAAAGAAAGAAGACTTTCCCATGGTTCTTTGCAAGAGTGAAGAGCAGGCAGCTTCTCAGCCTGGACTCCTGACTGCTCCTCCTGCAATTCATTCTGCCACTCAATGAACAGCATGGCCCAGGGAAACATCCAGATTCCCACTCTGTTTACAGGAGGACAAAATTCCAAGGCCAAAAGGCAATTTCAGCAGGAATGCATCTCCTGCCTTAAACGTGAATGGCCTACTCAGGTTTTCTCCTATTTCCCGGAAAAGATATGTGCAGCATTCTCAATTCTGTCATTGTGTGTGTGTGTGTGTGTGTGTGTGTGTGTGTGTGTGTGTGTGTGTACTGCATCTTTTTAGAATTTATTTTTAATTTTATATATGTCAGGTTGATGTATAGAGGGGTTGCACTACATTCATAAAGTACTGGGTACGCTACTTCTTGAACATTGTTACCCCTTCCCATGTTGAGTTCTATGTCTTAGGGACCTGGATGCTGTTCTTGTTTACTTGTTTGATCAAGGCTTGAACCATTTGAGCCACAGCTCCACTTCCAGCTTTGTGGTGATTAACTGGGGAGAAGAGTCTTAGGGATTTTCCTGCATGGGCTAGCTTTGAATCATGATCTTCAGATCTTAGCTCCCTGAGTAGCTAGGATTACAGATGCAAACCCTTGACACCTGGCTACTTTGTCTTTTTAAACCTCAGTGATCTCTTTCTGATCAGTGAGTGGATTTTCCATCCCATGTGATTTCCTTTTTTTAAAAGATTCTCATTAACATATATTAGTTGCATAAGGCAAGGGTATTTCCTTGGGCATTTCTCCATAGACATGCAATGTATCCTATGAAGTACATCTCTCCCCTTCCCCGTTCCTCTGCATTCTTGGAGCAATTTCAATCTTTATTTATTGGTCTATTGTTCACACACATTCATGCTCACCATCCTTTACTCCCTCTGTTATCCTGTTCCATTCTCACTGGTGCCCACTCCTCAACATTTATGACAGTCTAGCATGTATTATTTTTCTTTCTTTTTTGCAATGCATATAGTAGTCCCATAAAAAGATTTCATTATGATAATTCCCAGTCTTCAATGGGACTCCTTGGGTTTTCATTTTCTGCTTTTGCTTTAAAAAATTTTAAATTCTTTTCTTAAAGAATTTATTAACATTGATTTTTACACCATATTTCAAATGTCATGTTTAACAAACAAGTATTCAAGGAGGGAATCTGTATGTAATCACTGGCACATAGATTTTAGAACATAAGTAAAATTAAACTGAGGGTTTGAATGTCATAGATACATATTCATCTATGTAATAAAACATTATGTCTATAGAGTATATATAGCCCATCGTAGATTTTTATGTCTATGTGGTTGTTAAATTTTTTTTGATCTGCAGGGGACATAGGAAGTATTCACCAGGAGAGAGATGAAAGAACGTGAGAGCTGAGCGGCAGCGTGAGCCCAGGAGAGTGCACCTCCTAACACACAGCATGCAGTGTCCCATGTCCCCCTCCGAGATCACTGGGCGTCCATGTGTGAGGTTGAACAACACAGCTGCAGAGTTGTAACATGCCACAAATGTTGCATGGGATTTGAAATAATGATATCCAGATCAACCAGGTGGATACGGGCATGGTCAATTCTAATGGTTTCAAAACCATGTGTTAAGACTCAAGTTTAGGTCACATTTGTTTTCTGCTATGTATTTCCAATGCAGAAAGAGACTTGCCCATTCTTTCTCTGCAGGTGGCTGCTTTGCTGAGCCTGGCCAATGAAAGGTCACACAGAGACCAGTCACCCTCAAAGGTGCCAGAGGAGCAGGACAGACCAACTTCCCAGGCCAAGCTTCCCAGGGAGCAGACAGAGTAAACTACAGGGCGGCCCCTCTGATGTGAATCTGGCAAAATTCTCCAGTGAACTAGCAAATAGTGACTATAGATAAAGTCAAAGGCAGTTCAAAGAGCAATGTCTGGACAGCTTGTGACTGCCCACCATACCCTGCCTGGACAACAGAGTAGACCAGACAACCAGGGGCAAACAGACACTTTGAAGAATTAGGGGAAAAGTTTTTGCTACCCTGATGGAATGCAGTGTCCACATTCTCCAGGTCAGCCTGCTCAAGAACAGGAGTGCAGAAGAAAGAGACCAAAGCACAAAAAGCCTTCAGCAAGACGTTGAATACAAAGACAAAGGCAGAAAGTATAAGTCTACCTTCATCAAAATGTAAACATTGGGACTCCAGATCAGTAGTAGTTACAAAGCTGAGACCAAGACAACTGACAGAGCAGAAGACAGCAAACAGGAGCCCGAGTGTGTGTGGGCAAGTGGGTATGGGCGTAATGCATGCACAGAAATGTATATGCGTATACATACATTCTCTATAGGAGTGGTGATGTCACATCTGTAATCTAGCACTGAGGAAACAGAAGCAGTTTTAGACCAGCTTGGAATACATAGTGAGATGGATGGGAGGAAGGAAGAGGAAAGCAGGAAAGAAGTTAGGAAGGAAGGAAAGAAGGAAGGAAGGAAGGAAGGAAGGAAGGAAGGTGAAGAAAACAATACCAATGAAAATGGATATGACCAGAGACAATCTTGCTTTATCTAAGTTGTGGAACTTATTTCCAATGAGTACTTATCCTTGTACTAATTTTTTATTTAAAAGGTGGGGAGGGGGGGGACTGGGTACTGGTGGCTCACACCTGTAATCCTAGCTACTCAGGAGGCTGAGATCTGAAGATCGTGGTTTGAAGCCAGCCTGGGCAGAGAAGTCCATGAGACTCTTATCTCCAACAGAAAACCAGAAGTGGTGCTGTAGCTCAACGTGGTAGTGTGCTAGCCTTGAGCGAAAGCTCAGGGACAGTGCCCAGGCCTTGAGTTCGAGCCCTACCACTGACAAATAAAATAAAATAAAATTAGTTTAGCAGCACATTGAGCTTCCTGAGACAACTCTGAACAGCCTTAGAGAAGTGTCAAAGGTCAGAGGAGAGCAGGGTAGGGAGAGGTACAGACCATCTGGGCTAGGCAACAGGTGGACTCGAGGGTCTCTGCACAGCAGCTGTACAGGGTTTAGCCGGGCACGGGGTGTTGATCCAAGGAAGGGATGAACAGTGAGAGGCTCTCCAGTTGGGTGGGGCTGACATTCAGGGTTCCCCAGGGCCTGGACGGATTTGGACTTCTAGAGAAGATTGGGCTCAAAAATTTCAGCCCCTCTGAGCCCTGCTCTACCCATACTTCCTACCCAAGAGTTAGCTTTAAAGCGCTGAGGGTCACCTGGTCCCCCATCCCAATGTGCAGTTTATGAGTTGCACTTGAATGATGGCTGTGGCAATTTCATTTAGAGGGAGTCTAGAATAGCCTGTGACCCACTTTTAGACAAAAGGCAAAGCATCATCACAATCTTATCTTCTCCTGATTCCTTCCTTCCTTCCTTCCTCCCTTCCTTCCTTCTTCTTTTTGCTTCCTTTCTAGTTATTTCTTTCCCTTTCTTTTCCCTCCCTCCTGCCATCTTCACTTCAGTTCTTTTTCTTTTCTTTCTCTTCTCTTTTTCTCTTTCTTTCGTTCTTTCTTTTTCCCCCTCCCCCCTCTCTCCTTCCCCCCCCCCCTCTCTCCCACTGACTTATTCTTTTTCACAGTCTCATGTATACCTTTCAGAGACCATAGCTACCTGGTCTGACCTTGAGGTACAGGTAACCTTGAGGCACAGGTGAAGAGAGGCTGCAGCCTCTGTTGTGAGGGACGCTAGAGGTGGCATTGTTTATCCCAGGCGTCTCCCTGGAAAAGGGGTGTCGAGCTTCCGGAGCAGCATGAGGCCACTGTGTTAGGGGTACATGGTGTAAACTTGTGGTCCAGATTTCAAAAAAACAAACCTTCATGTACTGTGACCATGGCTGGTGCTGCTGACCAGGGATTCCTGGGAAGGAAAGCATGGGTTGGGCCCTCCCGTTTGCTGGAGTCACACGAGAAAGTTTTGCTTCTATGGAACATGGCTCCTGGAAGGGAGCGCTGTCCAGTGTTGGAAATTTCACGTAGCCTTTATACTTCATGATAGATACATGGAGCCACCCGGTACACAGAAGTCACCTAATGAAGTTGGGAACGAGGGTCAGGTTCAGTGACAAGAGCCGGGACCCTTGGCTAGGTTACTCTCTTTCTTCTCTAGTGAAATGAACAGACATTTCCGCTTTGGTGGTTAAGTGGAGATAAGAGTCTCATGGACTTTCCTGCCTGCTTCAAACATGACCTTCAGATCTTCAGATCTCTGGAGTAGCTAGGATTATAGACATGAATCCCTGGTTACCTAATGCTATTACTCTTTTTTAAAAATCAGTAAGAAAAAAAAATACTAAATTCTCTGCCTTTATTATGGGCTACAGGCCAAGATCCATATACGTTTATGTTTCAAAGAAATGGGCAAGTTCATGGTAGCATCTGATTTCTTCCTTCTTTGTTTCTTCCTTCCTTCCCTCCCTCCTTCCTTTCTTCCTTTTTGTATAGGTCCTGAGGCTATCTAAGGATGTCCTACTTCACTCCAGCTGCCTTCTAATTGATGGCTCACCTTGCTGTGCCCCTAGTGTGCTTTTGGAAAAATGCTTTGGTGTGTTAGAGTAGAGCATATATGAAACAACCAAATCAGGAGCAGCCCCAGAAATCCACAAAGCTTACAGGACATGTGAATAAAATATAGCCTTGGCTTTTAGGATGTCACTTTTGTCCCTGTCTTCAGGGGTCACTAAGAGTAAGCTAATAAGAAGTAAAAAATAAGAATTAGGTTCAGGCCTGGTGTCAGTGGGTCACACTTCCATTTCTTGCTACTCAGAGGTTGAGATGTGATTACTGTTCAAAGACAGCCTGAGCAGAAAAAAAACTGTGAGACCCTTAATCTGCAAATAACCATCAAAAAGCCAAATGTAGAGATGTGGCTCAATTGGTAGATCACTTGCCTTGAGCTAAAAAGCTCAGGGACCGGGGCCGGGAGTTTGGCCTAGTGGTTAAAGTGCTTGCCTAGCATGCATGAAGACCCGGGTTCAATTCCTCGGTACCATATACACAGAAAAAAGCCAGAAGTGGTGCTGAGGCTCAAGTGGTAGAGCTCTAGCCTTGAGAAAGTCCAAGGACAGTGCTCAGGCCCTGAGCTCAAGCCCAGGACTAGCAAAAAAAAAAAAAAGAAAGAAAAAAGCTCAGGGACCGTGCCCAGGCCTTGAGTTCAAGCCTCGGGACCTGTACAAAAAAGAAGAAAGGAAAGAAGGGTGGAAGGATGGAAGGAAGAAAGAAAGAAAGAAAGAAAGAAAGAAAGAAAGAAAGAAGGGAAGGGAAGGGAAAGAAAGGGAAGGATGAAAGAGAGAAAGAGGGAAGGTAGGAATTAGATGCTGCCATGAACTTCCCCATATCTTTGAAACACAGATGTATATGGATCTTGGCATCTCCTCCCTTCTCATTGGAGGTGAAATAAGGATACTTGGATCTAACTGGTACCATCTTGCCCACCTAATGGATGACAGGGAATTGAGTTTAACTGGTACCATCTTGTCTTCTTGATAGAGGAAGCTGAAGTCCCACCCCCGGGTGATGGGCATGCCTGAATTCCTACAGGCAGGGGCAGAGACTTAGACAATAGGTTACTGGATCTGCCAGTCTTGTGCCATGACCTCTCAAGCTTCCTGTGACTCCGCCCCCTGGCCAAGATCCTAGTTAGACCCCAACCCACTCATGTGCCATTGGGCATGCCAGGCCTGTGTCTGCTGACTCTCCTCAGGTCACCATGGTGTTTCACTTTAGCTCTCCACTGGAATTGATCTGGTTTGTTGGGTGTGTTTTCCTGTTCTTTCTATTCTACTCTACTTTCTTGGTCAGTTTTCTAACAGTGTTAAGTGTTAAGACTGCAAGGGGACCTGTGAATGCCTGCAGAGGCCAGCTTTTCTACCAGACTCCTGATGTGACATCTCAAAATGTGAGCAGAGAAAAAAATGTGGTTTCTGGGCTGGAAGTGTGACCTAGTGTTAGCATGTTTCCCAAGCATGCACGAAGCCCTGGGTTCAATTCCTTGGTGCCACACACACACACAGAAAAAGCGGGAAGTGGTGCTGAGGCTCAAGTAATAGAGTGCTAGCCTTGAGAAAGCCCAAGGACAGTGCCTAGGCTCTGAGTTCAAGCCCTAGCCTCCCCTACACCCCAATGTGGCTTCTCTGTTTCGTGGCATTGAATTCCTGTGAACAGTGGAAGTCGGATTCTTGGGTACATCTTAGTAATCTAATCACCTGTGTGCAGCTGCCACAGCGGGTCTTAGAGTAGTGACTCTTGCAGTGGACAAGAATGAAGGCAGAGCTTTGACTGGCCCTCATGTTCAAACCCCTGCCCTCAACTCTCCTTTGCAGATGATACCAATTTGACAGCCCTGTCTTCTCCTAAGGTCACTTCTGAACTCAGACTTGTATCCTCTAAGTGGTGTGCACATTTTTCATTCTCCCTCTTTGACCCAGAAGCCTTATCGCTCTGATTTTCAATAATCAAGGATGTTCTTGTCTGATGACAACATGGTACTATCAATGGCCCTTATCTTTGTTCACCCCCAAATTCTAAATCCTGCCCCGCTTCCTCTTCTAATTTATTCTCTAGCCCACAGCATTTCCTTAGAGACAAAATCATGTGCTATTTATACTGCTGTGTTCTAACTAATCACTTCTAGAAGCGGCTTGTAGGGTAGAAGAGGTCCTCCAGAAAAGGACTGCCCAGAGGAAAAAAGTCTCAAGAGCATGGGGCCATGGAAGGCTCTGAGAGGAGCTGGAGCACATTGGCATCTGGCAATCAAAAGATGAGAGGCATGTGTTCTGAGCCCTGGCTCTGGGCAAGGCACAAGTAAGAAAAGGCATGGAGCAGGATGCTGAGGGTGCATGCTATACTCGTAGCCTTCAAAAGGCTGAGATATGAGGAACATGGTTCAAAGACAACCTGAGCTGAGAAACTATTTCCAATTGGCAAGCGAAAAAGAGTTGAACTGGAGGCATGGCCCAGAGAGTAGAGTACCCAGCAATAAGTGAAAAAGCTGTGCATGTGCGCCCCCCCCCCCCACACACACAGAGAAAGGAAGAAAGAAAAAGAGGGACTTGCTGGTGAAAGTGACACTGAAATCTAAACCGGCATGTAGACCACTGGCCACAGAGCAAGAGTCCCTTTCACTGTCAGTTGTGACTTTTTCTTCCATTAAAATAGTCACGATCAGGTAAATGAACTCTCTCTCTCTCTCTCTCTCTCTCTCTCTCTCTCTCTCTCTCTCTCTCTCTCTCTCTCTCTCTCTCTCTCTCTCTCTGTCAGTCTTGGGGATTGAAATCAGGGCCTGGAGCCCTGAGCTTTTTTTCTCAAGGCTAATACTCCAGCATTCTGGCCTCTTTTTGGTAATTTACTAGAGATAAGATTATCAGGAATACTCTCCTAGCAGAGGTTTACAATAAGGCAAAACCTAGATATGCAAGGCCATATAGGATGAGGCTAAATGAAAGGACCTCCAAGATATAGAAACAAGAGCCATGTAAGGTGTGACTGTTGTTCTTAATGTACTATGTTATTTTTCATCTCTTTTGTTGTCCCTTGGTTATCTCATGCTGTTACAGTATCTTACCTTGTTATCTGATATATTGTATATATGTTTATTTGAATTAGGATAGGGAAGGGGGAAACAAGATGAAGGGAGAGGTGGGGGAGGGAAATGGGGACAAAAACATGAGAAGGAGTAGCAATAATTGTTAAGTAATGCACCTTCTATCTGGTGAATATAATGTAACCCTTCTATTAATTACAATTAAAAAACAAGATTATCAGGCATGTTTCCTGCCCCGGCTAGCTCCAAACTTTGATCCTCAGATCTCATCTTCCTGAATAGCTAGTATTATAAGCATGAGCCACCGGCAGCGGGCTGTATTCTTTAAGCAGGGTTTACCACCTGCTTTTTCTTGGCATGACTCCTCTCTGGCCTCTCTGTGGATCTTAGTTCCCATCGCCACCAATATTATTGGTGGCTTCTCTTAGTTTCCAGTTGCAACCCAGGCTGGAGGTGGGGGTGGGGATGTCACAGGCTCCCGTCCACTTAACTCTGGGGTGTGAGCAAGCTGGGCTCAGGAGACAGGCTTGGTGCCCCTGTCTGGAAAGCTGAATAACTTTCTGCTTCTAGCCAGATTAGCTCATCACCAAACATCATGGAACCAATCATAACAACCCATTCCATTTTTATTTCAAACACAGCTTGAATTTTATACCTTGTTCATGGTAACCCCCCCACCCCCCCACCCCCGCCCGCAACCTCCCTGGGACATGAGTTCCCTAGTGCTAAACCTGATGGTTGGTCTGAACTAAGCAATCTCCTGGCTGGCTCTGGGCACAGGTACTAGTGTTTTCTAACTGCTGTCAATTGCTCCCGGTCTGGCTTTCTGTTTGGGAGTCTCCAGGGGTGATGTACCTCCAGATAAGCCTTGTAATGAGAGAGGGAGGGGAGGGCTAGAGGGCCAGTGAAAAGACAGCCCAGAGAGTAAACAGAGACCTGTCCAGTCAAACTTGTGTCTAGACGTGCAGGTGCGCAGTAGGTCTGCAGGGTGAGTCAGAAGAGCCGATGAATGCTCCCTATTCATGGGTGCAGGCCTTTGTTTAAGTCTGGGCCTGTATTTTTGAGAGGAAAAACTGGTTGAACTGGTCTGTCCACTGCCAATCCCTGAGTATGCCCCCTCCCCCAGTACTTCTGAGGATGAAGTCATCGATATTTTGGACTGAGCCTTCCTAATCTGTGATTAACTTTTATCTTGCTGTGAAATAACAGCCTCCTGAGGTCTGATAAGCATAGGGAGACCTGGTGAGGATAGGAGGGCAGAGTTAGGGCACATGGAAACATTTCACACTGGGCTTCAAGGGAGGCAGGTTTGACAATGGAGAGGTCCCTGCCTGTGGAGAATGAAGAGGGCTGGGGGCTGGGGCAGTGGGGAAGAGACTGGTCTGGCCCCATGACTTTAGTGTACCCAGAAGCCCTGATTTCCAGCACAGCTTACACAAGGCAAATAGATTTCTTTTTGTACTCCCTCCTTGTTTAAGGCTGCCTCAGTGACCAGGAAGTCTTGGTAAGAACCATGTAATACTTTTTTGAGTCCTTCCCTATTCAATCTATACTAAATTCTCAGCAAATATAGCTGCCCTTCTCCCAGGAGGGTTTCTGTCCACCTCACTTCTCAGGAATCTCTTGTCTGTGGGCTCAAGGTTGGGTGTTTCAGGTGCTCACACTTGAACAGGTGAGTCTAACAGGTGAAGTCACCTAACGAGTGAATCTAGCACTTCATGACTTTTGTGATCTATGTTTGTTCATTTGGGTTTGATTGACACAGCACCTCAGAAATTTACTTTCTTCTTAAGCGATGGAGCAACACAAGCATAACTGGACCACTTCTGTGTGGCTTCACTGTTGAGGAGCGGTGAGAGCCAAGGTCAGGACCACAGAGAGCCTAGCCAGATGTGCAGGAGGCACTCAGCCTCAGGGCCCTGCAAGTACAGGGCTACTTCCTGGAAGTGAGGATCTTTTAAGATTTGGCTCCAGGAGCATGGATCTATCCAGGATAGCCACTAATTGGTGTTGAAATAAGGATACTGGGTCTAACCAATGCCAACTTGGCCACGTAGTTGATGATAGGACATTGTGTTTAACAGGTGCCATCTTGTCTTCATGGTGGAGGAAGCTGGTTTCTCTCACCCCCAGTTGACGTGCATGCCTGAATTCCTAGAGGCAGGGGCAGGGACTTGGACAACAGACTACTGGACCTGCCAGTCTTGTGCCATGAACTCATGAGTTCCTCTCTTAGTCTATTCTCATAGCTCAGTCTCCTAACAGTGCAAAGTGTATTTGAGGTTGCATGTCACAAAGCTGAGGGCATGCCTGCAATCCTAGCTACTCAGTGTTACAGGGAGCTGAGCTCTGTTTGAGTATAGCGCAAGGCCAACCCAGGCAAAATGTGTGCAATACCCCCATGTCAACCAACAAAAATGTGATGAAGGGGGTGTGTACCTGTCATAGCAGCTATGTGGGAAGAGCAAATAAGGGGATGGTAGTCCAAGGTTGCATGGGCCAAAAGCAAGGCTGTATTTGAAAAAAAAATAATGAAAGCAAAAAAGGATGGGGGCATTGCTTAAGTAGCACAGGCCTGAGTTTAAGTATCAGTGCTGCCAACAAGAAAAGAGAAAATGTCATGACGTGTCAGCAGCCCAGCTGCCCTTAGCTTGTGAGACTTGAGCTGCTTCAAGACTGGGGGCTCTTCTTGGGCACCAGGCAGAGTTCCCAGCTCACCCCAGGCTTCATGCAGCTTCTGCTATTCATTATCCCATTATTTATTAGCAGAAAAAGGAATTTTAAAATGAAACATCTTATAAAATGATTGTACCTTGAAACACAGTAGTAATTAGAACGAATTACCTCCTCTAAGACAGAAATGATCAGATTAACTTTCTAAGATCTTCAGCTCAAATATTGTTTTTGGAAAGAGATCATCTACGTTAAAATCCATGTGGAGAAGAAAGGAATGGGAAAAGAGACCCCTGGTAAATGGGCACTGGGTGAATAGAGCCTGGTATTCCAGGCTACTGTAACAGAGGGGAAAAGCCATATCATAATAATCAAAGCACCAATAAACTCACAAGCTGTTACAGTCCTAAGGAGACACAAATCAAACATAGGCATGCTGTAAATGTAGTAAACAACTCACAGAAATTTCTATGATAGAAATGATTTGGGAAAGAAAAGTAAGAATCATCGACTAATAAATATGTGTGCAAGTATGCAGGTATATGTGCCCATACATGTAAAACTCTGCAACCAAGGAGAGTCATCATATTCTTTGCAGATATATGTAAGAGTAGATCATACCTTGAGCCACAAAACTTTCTGCAAATATCTTGACTTCATTAAAATTACACTGATTATATCTCTAGGCACAATCTAGTTAAAGTAGTAACTGGTAATTAAAGAGGATCCCAAATTCATATTTACAACCCACTCACTGTGTGTGTGTGTGTGTGTGTGTGAGAGAGAGAGAGAGAGAGAGAGAGAGAGAGAGAGAGAGAGAGAGAGAGAGAGAGAGAGAGAGAGAGGGAGAGAGGGAGGGAGAGGGAGAACTTGAGGCCTGTGCTTGCAGGATAGATACTCTACCATTGGAGCCATCCCCTCAGCCTCTTTTTGTTCTAGTCATTTTTCAGGTACGGTCTTTTGTTTTTACTCCAGGCCAGTCTTAGACTGTGATCCTCCAACCTACGGCCTCTACTGGGGTTTGAAATCTAGGCCTGGTGCTGTCCCTGAGCTCTGCAGCTAAGGCTATTGCCCTGCCCTTGAGACACAGTGCCACTTCCAGTTTTCTGCTGGTTAACTGGAGGTCAGAGTCTCATGGACTTTAGTGCCCAGGCTGGCTTTGAACCACAATCCTCAGATCTCAGCCTCCTGAGTAGCTAGGATTACAGGTGTGAGCCGCTGCACCTAGCTATATTAATAATGGTCGTTTGGAGCTAAGGCCCTCACAGGAGACCAGAGATCGAAGACCAATAAATACAGCTATTCTTCAGGACGCAGAAGCCATACTGAAGTCAGCAGCAATGGAAATGAAGAGAACAAGAAATTGACAGAGAAGCAAAGTGTTCTGATTTGCCAGAAATAAAAATGTATGTAGAAAATCTAAGAGCATTTTCAAAGACAGTTAGGAAACTACATTGGATGTTACCCCCTCCACGGGGCTGGAGGTATAGTTTGAGCAGTATGTCATCCACCTAAGCCAGTGTGAAGCTGTGAGTTCAAACCCACATACCACCACCAGAAAGATCCACCTGCAAAAAATAGCACCATTTACATACGTTAATGAAAGCCAATTTCATGAGGACTAACTAAAATCTCATTAATACTAGCAACTAGTGCTATAAGGTATTTCTGCTTTTCATAATTATTATAAAACTTTAAAGCTGGGCACTGGCGGCTCATGCCTGTAATCCTATCTACTCCAGAGGTGAGTTGTAAGGATCATGGTTCAAAGCTAGCCCAGGCAGGAAAGCCTGTGAGACTCTTATCTCTAATTAACTGGAAGTGGCTCTGTACCTCATTGTGGAAGAAGGCTAACCTTGAGCAAAAGAGCTCAGGGACAGCAACTAGGCCCCCAATTCAAGCCCCACAGCTGACAAAAAATGAACAAACAAAAACGTTAAATATTGCTAAAGGACATGTAGAAACTAAATAACTACACTCATTCGCAGTGGTTTTAATTTAATAAAGACATCGGCATCCTCTAGTCCTCATTTAATACAATTATATCTAAAATTTTAAAGGACACCTTTTGTAACATTTGGCAAGTTGCTACCTACCTACTCTAATTACAAAGTTCTAACTAAAATATGAGGTATTAATACGAAGTATTTGCTTCTTTTTCTTTTTGTTGGTTGTGGGGCTTGAACTCAGGGCTTGGACACTATCCTTGAGCTTCTTTGTGCTCAAGGCTAGTGCTCTATCACTTGAGCCATAGCACCACTTCTAGTTTTTGAGTGGTTAGTTGGTGATAAGAGTCTCGTGGGTACTTTCTGTCTGGGATGGCTTCAAAGCATGATCGTCAGATCTCAGCCCCTGAGTAGCTAGGATTACAGATGTGAGCCACTGGTGCCTGGCTTAATACCAAGTATTAATACAAAGATAGCAATAGATCAATAAAAAATTAGAAAAATCAGAAACAGATGCATACATAGAGAGAAATTTGATCTATGGCAGATGAGTCATGACAGACCCTCTGTCATAAGGGTTCTTAGGAAGACGGACTCATTGAAGAGATAATTTAAGAGTCAGACAGAAGTGGCTCACACCTGTAATCTTAACTACTAGGGAGGCTGAGATTGGAAGGACTGAGGTTCAAGTACAATCCAGGTAGAAGAGTTCTTCAAAATAACTTGCAGAAAGCAAGTCTGGAGGCTTGAGTCAAATGGCAGAACACTTCTAGCAAGCAAGAAGCCATGGCTTGAAATCCCATACTGTAAAAACAAAAACACAAAAACCATTGATATCAGAATAATAAAATTAGATCCTTACTATAATGTATAGAAACATATGCATTAGGTCGATTAAATAGATAAGGGTAAAAAGCAAGAACTCTAAATAATATAGATGAAAATGACTATAATTTAGGAGTAGAAGTTATTTTTCTAAAACTAGATTCAAAAGGATGAAACTTTATCATAGTGATTAACACAAAGTATAGTACATCAGGTGTTAAACTTGAAAAATTCAGAAATATTCACAGATAATGCTAAATGCCAAGCCACAGAGCTGACACAAAGAATCCAGAGTATATAGATACCTGTGAATTGATAAGACGGAAAAAACAACGTACAGAAGACATGAAGAAGTCAGGAATGAGCCAACCCAATAGATAAGGAAAATCAACCATAGGGTCACCCTGTCAGTAATCAGAAAATTAGACTCAAGCAACAAAGAGACAAGGTTTTTGAGATGGAAAATGAAAAGAGTGGGTTTTCTACAGCTCAAGTATGGGAAATTTAACCCTTCCATTCATCTGTCAATGGTTCCTGGAAGGGAAACATTCCAGAGATAATTGTGATTAGATGAGGCATAACGTGGACAATCACTGTGCCAGCATCGCCTTATAGCAGGAAGTGAACCTGCTGCTGGCCCATCTTCCTGTCTCACCAAGTGGTTCTCCCTGCCAGGCTGTGCTGCACAGGAGGACTTTGCCAGGTAGAAGCATCTACTCTCTTCAGACTCCAGAACTGTAAGTTAAATAAACTTCTATTGCTTCTCAATGACCTAGGCTTGGGTATTTTGTTCCTGCAATGACAGACTATGACAATATTAATATTTGTCAAGGTTCTCCAAAGAAGTCCATGGCTAGTAAGATGTACACATATAAAGAGAGAAACATATTTTAAGGGGCTGGGTCGTGTGATTATGGGAACTGGTGCATCTGGTCGAATCTGCAGGCTAGGTCCTGAGCCTGTGGCCCCAGGGAGAAGCAGACATGCAGTTCAAGCCCAAGACCCATCAAGTTGGAGGCCCAGAGAAAAGCACAACTCTGCAGGAAAAGTCCAGAGACTAGCATGCTGGAGAATTTCCTCTTGCTTAGTGATGGCCAGGCTTCCTTTTTTTCTCTCTCTCTCTTGTGGTCAACTGGACAGCAGTTGGTGATCTGATCCTCTCATTTAAATGTCAGTCTCATTCAGAAACACCTCTGCTATACTGACACTTAAACTTAACCACAGAGATTTCTTTTACAGCTGATTGGCTAAAGTGTTTATGTGCCAGTAGCAGATAAATGGCAAGTATTAGAAACAGAGATTGAGGCATCTGTTTGGAGAGTGAGGCTCAAGAGGAGAGAAATTCCCATCTATGTCCACAAGTGACCACTACACCATTGCTGTGACTATATGGAAGCAAAGAGCTGAAGAAGAACCGAAAACCCACCAATAAAAAATTCATTATGATAACTAACTGTGATAACTTTTATATGCCACTATATTGTGTAGTGGTTAAAAAAAAGAGTGGCATGTATCTGCCTGGATAGATTTTAAAACAACAGAAAGGGGCAAACTCAGTTTCAGAAGGTTCTATTCAGAAGAATTGGTTTGCATAAATTTTTTGAATTTATGAAACAAACACAATGTATTACTCAGGGATGAACACTATAGGACAAAGTAACAATGGTGCTTAAAATGTGCACACATTAAACTGAAGGTCACAGTAGTTCTGAGGAGAAACGGGGAATGAAATCAAGATCTTCAGCTACTTCTATGATGTTTTATGTATTATTTTTTAAAGCCCTAAAATGTAGATGGCAAGATATTGAGATAGGATGAAATAACAGCCGGACTCTGACCTTGGGGCAGAAGGAAGGTTGGGAGTGTGTGTATGTGTGTGTGTGTGTGTGTGTGTGTGTGTGTGTGTGTGACAATCATTGCTATATAGCAACGAGAGGCTTCAAGAAAGAAAGTATCCCAAGCAAGAGTTTCAGGATGGCTAGGACAAGTATGCTGGGCTGTGACAGATACAAGTAATCTTGGGAGTTGTGTTGGGTGGATGCTGGGTGGCATCCAGAGCTGTGGCCTCATGTCACAGAGTGTAGCATACGGGTTCTTCCTGCTCTGCATAGCTCACATGGTCTGGGTAGGCAGGGATGATGTGTGAAGGACATGGGGGTAGAGGAATCTTAATGATCTCCTGGCTGTCCAAACCCTCTGCTCCTTTGTGTATAGCTGCAGTCACCTAATGACACATTTATCAGAACTGATTCTTGTTTCTTTCTTTTTTAAAAAAAAGTCTTTTTTTTTTTTGCCAGTCCTGGGCCTTGAACTCAGAACCTGAGCACTGACTTTCTCAAGGCTAGAGCTCTACTACTTGAGCCACAGCACCACTTCTGGCATTTTTTTTCCTGTGGATGTAGTACTGAGGAACTGAACCCAGGTCTTAGTGCATTGTAGGCAAGCACTCTCCCATTAGGTCAAACTCCCAGCCCCCAGAACGGATTCCTGTTTCTAAACAATGTCTGACTGTACTTTTCTCCAGAAAAAGTACACCACTCAAAAGGACCCTTGCCAAGAGGTGAAAAGATTTGAATCCCCCATGCCAGTCCACCCTCTGACTCCAGCACCACAAACACAAAGGGGTATTGCGGAACTGTCTGCCAAGAATTGGTTGGCATGTAATTTTCTTTGTCTGAGCTTTCCTAGCAACCTTGTGTTTGACTCTGACGACCATTGTATGGCTGTCAGCTGTAGAGATGGTGAAGCCTGCGTGGCAGAGAGGTTGAAAGAAGCTAAGAGGTGGGAGGAGGAAAACAGGGGTTATCAAGTGATAAGCTTGCCATCTCCTGCCCTGACTTTAACTGTGGTTCTCATTTTGTTATAAAAAAAAAAAAAGTAGCCAGAAGCTGGGCATGGTGGCTCATGCCTGTAATCCTAGCTATTCAGGAGACAGATCTGAGGAGCATGGTTCAAAGCCAGCCCAGGCACTAAAGAACGAGAGACTCTTATCTCCACTTAGCCACTAGAAAACGGGAAGTGTTGCTCAAGGGGTAGGGTGGTAGTCTTGCACTGAAGAGCTCAGGGACAGCACCCAGGCCCAGAGTTCAAGCCCCAAGACTGACAAAAAAAAAGTAGCCAGGCATTGGTGGCTCATGCCTGTAATCCTAGCTCATCGGCTCCAGAGATCATGATTTGAAGCCAGCCCAGTCATGAAAATGGATGAAACTTTTATCTCCGATTAATTACCCAAAAACTGGAAGTGGAGGCATGGTTCACGTGGTAGAGTGGCAGCCTTGTGTAGAAAAAGCTCAGGGACAGCACCCAATTCCTGAGTTTAAGCTCAAGTACCTACAGGGCAATGCACAAATCCCCCTCCCCCATGCACACAAGCACACTTAAATGAACATAAAAGAAGTATTTGACAATATGAAGCATTGCTGATGAGTTTCTCAAATGCAGGGAAGAAATGAGGGAGATAACCTGATCATGTGGTTAGACGGATCAGACAGAAACTTTCTCTGGTGGCTGTCTTTGGGGCAATACTTTGGACCTGACATAGTCAGATGAGTTTCCATTATGCTGTTTCCATTACGCAGTTTTGGTTCGGCTCTGATGAGAAGCAAACCACAACCACTGGTCCTTAGGACAGAGCCATACCATGGCTCATTCCGAGTGAGTTCAAGAGCTCTTTGAAGTAGCTTCCTAGTGATTTTCATCCACAGTGGTGGATTCCTCTGTGTGTGTGTGTGTGTGTGTGTGTGTGTGTGTGTGTGTGTGTGTGTGTTGTTACTGGGATTTACTGGGGCTAGATCTCAACGCCTGTGCACTGTCTGTTAGCCTTTTTCTTTACTCAAAGCTGGCACTTTACCACTTGAGCAGCAGCTCCACTTCTGAATTCCGTTTGCGCTGGGAGCAGTAAATCTGGAAAACTTCCACACCATGCTGGACTTTCAGAATGAAGCAGGCAGGGCCATTAACCTTGTCCCTGTTTGGGTCTAGCCACTATTGATTAAAAGAAGAGCATCACTTGAATCCAAGAGGAATAGCCCAGCCCAGCCCACATGTTACCACATAAATCCCAGTCTGCTTGCCCAGTGACTGCAGTTAATCAGTCAAGAAGTAAGGCTGAGGTAGAGAAACAACTTTATTGCAATGAATTAGCTGATTAGAGAGCAGACTCCCATCATAAAAGACCATCCTATCTAACAGCCACAAGCTCGCAGGAAATGCAAGGAAGCTCATTTCTGTTTACTTATTATTATTATTATGTAGTTGAATGAAGGGGTTACAATTTCATAAATCAGGTTCTGAGCATAATAGTCCTTGGTCAGTGTCACCCCAGGAAGTCTATTTTTAGCCAAGGACAGGTGGATGCTAATCATTAATCCTACAGTGCCCATTTCTTTGATTCCGATTCTGATGTTCCCTGAAAGTAACCAGATATTCTGGCTTCTGCCAGCCTAAGAAAGATTACGGAAGATTACATCTTAGGATGTTTGCTTCTCCAGTTCCTTCTTCCTCGTCAACCTCTTTCTCATTTAGGCATAGGTTTTCTTGAGAATTCAGAATGCCAGGCAAAGGTAAGGAAGACCAAATGTAAGTTTGCAAAGGGTCATTGGCAACAACATCCGTAACCTAGCAGGCAGCTGTGTGGTATCCATGAATGGGTGAGACTTTGAGAACAGAAGCTAGCCTTTGGGCTGGCAATGGAAATAGGATTTTGACTGGCGTTTAGGTGAAGGACTATGGGACTTCCCCAACAAACGGGATAATTTAGAGGAGCGATAGAAAGCCAGTGAATGAGACATCAGTGACCTGTTAAAAGGGTAGAGAAAGGCCATGTGCCGTGGCTCATGCCTATAATCCTACTTAGGAAGCTGAGATCTGAGAATCAAGGTTCTAAGCCAGCATGAGAAGAAAGTCTATGAGACTCTTGTCATCAGCAAAAAGCCAGAAATGCAGATACAGCTCAAGCGATAGAATGAAAAGCCAAGGGACAACACCCAACCCTAAGTTCAATCCCGTACCCCTACCCCTCCACACACAAAAGTCAAAGGGCTGTCAATCTTCTGTAAGAGAAGTATGTAAGGCCTTCCCCCACACACTATAGCTCAGCTGTTCTCAGTGTCCCCAAATGCCCACTAGAAACTTTAATAGGACTTTCAGAGGGTGGGGGGCTCCTTCTAGGGCCTTCTTCTAAAGTGACAGTGACAGGGGATCTCCTCTCTGCCATCTACTAGCTACCCACTGGACTGTTTCAGTACCAAGAGGCCACCACACCTTGTAGAGGAACTGTCAATATTAGTGCCACAGAATTCCATCTTGTGCCACAGAATTCTGTCTGTGGATTGAAATGTATCTCATGGATAAAAACTCAAACACAATTCTAGCCAAAGACCATGGGAACAACCCTTCCTGGTCTATATCCAAATTCTCTCTTGGGCTGTGAGCCCTTTCTTGCATTTGTTCTCTTTCAATGGTCTTTAACCAAGGAATTGTAATCCCCATTCTCATAGGGCACTGAAGAAGCTGAGGCTCAGAGAGCCAGATCTTAGACCACAGCTTTTCTTTTCACACAGTAAGAGCAGAAGCGACTAGCCACATCCATTGGTGGGTTACCGGGTCCAAATATTTGAATGAATATAAAATTCCCATATTGTTTGGCCTAGTGCTAGAGTGCTTGCTGGGCTCGATTCCTCAGTACCACCCACATAGAAAAAGGCTGGAAGTGGTGCTGTGGCTCAAGTGGTAGAGCTCTAGCCTTGAGAAAGCCCAAGGGCAGTGCTCAGGCCCCAAGTTCAAGCCCCATGACTGGCAAAAAAAATCCCATATTGCATGAATACAGAAATCATGTGGTAGAATGCCCTTGTGCTTGTCTCAGAGCTGCCTGGTTGGAAAATGAACGCATTAGGGAAATGAAATGCCAGTCATCTGGCTCAGGAGCGGGCTGAGGGCCTGTCTTGGCTGTGGGAAATTTTTAAAGGACAGGGTGGGGTGGGTGGACTGTCTTGCCCAGGGGTCTCTAAATTCAGTTTTTGCTTGCCAAGGCCTGAGAACTTTTGAAGAACTTTTGCATTTAACCAGGAACTGTATCATATTTTGGTTGTATCTGGCCATCTTTTCTTTTGTAACTTATCCAAGCTTTATACAACTGTGGTCAGAAATTCCCAGTCTGTTTTTCACTTGGGGAATCTATTTGTAGCTCTCTTTGTAATCTAGTATTCTCTGTCTCTGTCACTCTGTGTGTCTCTTAAATCACACACACACACACACACACACACACACACACACACACACACTTACGTATTCATTTAGTCATGTAACAAAACCTGAGTATTCTGGTTTCCCTGTTGCCTGAGTCAGTCAACTCATTGCTCTGTGCCATCTGGAATGTCCAATACCACTTACCCACACAGTAATCTGAGAGATGTACTGCTGGGTTCTGTATCTGTGGTTTTTGCACATGAGAATCCAACCAGTCATAGATACAAAATGGCAAATGCATTTCAAACCTGGGTGCTGGTGGTTCATATCTGCAATCCTGAAGACTGATATATGAGGATCATTATTTAAAGGCAGCTAGGGCAGAGAGGTCTGTGAGAACTCTCATCTCAAATTACCAGGAAAAAGCCTTGTGGTGGTGGAACTTGAGTGATACCGTGCTAGCCTTGAGTGAAAAGCCAAGGGACAGTGCCCAGGCCCCAATACCAGCACAAAACAATAATAAAAAAATAAAAATGCATCTGTAATGAACATGTTTGAATTATTTCTGCCAGGGGTCACTGGATATTGATAACATTATTCAAGAGCCATACAAAATTATCAGTACTGGCAGATGAGTGTGAGCAGCCCACGAGAGGCAGACAAAAAGCATCTGTGTGTCTGTCTCTTCATGTACCATACGATGCCTTGGACTTTCTACAGCCTGTGGGTAGATGTTGCGTGTCTCAATAATGCTGTACAGCGTCCCTCACTGTATCTCCCTTCACTCATTGCAGCCTCACTGTATCGTGGGTTTTTGTTGTTTTATACGTAAATAGTGACCCCTCCCCTATCATTGGGATTTATATTCCAGAGAATGTAACCGTACAATCAGTGAAAATCCTGGAAGTAGCAGCATTTATCCCTTGCTATGTCAAGGTTCACTTATTGCTACTTGGTTGATTTTCACCTATCAATGAGGGATCACTGCACACAGTATTTGCATTGCATTAGGACCTGTACATCATCTAGAGAAGTTTTAAAGTGCACTGTGCAGGAGCAGGACATGAGCTTCCCCAGTGTGGCACCCATCCATCAAAGCAAGAACCCCACTGCTTGACACTTACACTTTCTCTGGCTTTGGTCACTAGATAAGAAAATATGGAAGAAATGCACATTGTTAAAATGGAAAAATTTAAGTACACACACACACACACACACACACACACACACACACACACGCAACACCTGTGAATTTTTAAAGCCAGAAAGGACTGGTTTGAATTGTAAGGTCATTGCTTTGTACTTAAAGATCTTGAGAATACTTTTTAGCATCCCTGAGCCTCTGTTTCCTTGTCCATGAAATGGCACCATAATCAAAATGTCTGGGTTGTAACTGCCTGGGGCTCTGTACCAATGTGTGCCACTTCCACAGGTGCAATAGAGACCCCAGCCTGACTGGCTGAGCCCATCTCGCAGCTCTGCCTTGCTGGTAGCCTTACTGGAAGACATATGTACTAAAGGAAAACAATTAAAACATGATTTAGACATGCACACATGCCCAAACCCTACTGGCTGAGATTCTCATCTGAGGAATGTAGCAATGGTCTCATTTAGAAGCATCCTCAAGAGACCGTGTGGCCTTGGGTTGAACAATGTGACTGGCCTTGGCTTGAGGAGGTGGCCTCTGAGACAGCAGAGCAGCTGGGCATGGGGTCTGCAGGTGGTGAGGTGGCCTCCTATTTTAACCCTATATTGCCCTGAAGACTTCCCTAGGTCCCTCTCATTTTAGTTGTTCAAGGTGACATCTGCTCTTCCTCATCTTTGCAATCTATCTCCTCTTAATTACCCACCCCTCTTACCTCTTATTAGTT
The DNA here is from genome assembly GCF_031878675.1 of Megascapheus bottae. Classification (NCBI taxonomy): domain Eukaryota; kingdom Metazoa; phylum Chordata; class Mammalia; order Rodentia; family Geomyidae; genus Megascapheus; species Megascapheus bottae. The sequence goes on from NC_143515.1 coordinate 8,462,453, forward strand.
AGAAGCTGTATTTGTTATCTTTCACTGTGTAACCAATTGCTCTAAGACTTGATAGATCAAAACAGTCAACATGGTTGGTGTTATGTGTTCTGTGGATCAGGAATAGGGATGCAGCCTAGCTGGGGAGTTGATCCTGTTGTGCTCTCAGGAGGCTGCAGTCTCATGAAAGGCTGGGTGGAGGGGCAGCTGTTTCTCAGCTCGCTACTGTGGGAACTCTGTCCTACAGCAGCGTGAGTATTTGTGGCACAGATCGAATACTTGTAGCCAGCCCATGGAAGCATTTAAAAAGCTTTGAGCTATTTTGTTGGAAATAAGATATAAAAATTACACAGTGAGGGCACCAAACAGATCCACAGGGCAGCTCTGCCAGGTTCATCTCTCACGGTGCCAGTTCACACATCCCAGCAATAACCATTTTGCCTCCAGCTCAGGTTCACACAATTAAACCTGCTTTCTCTAAGCCCTCTCAAATACCATCACCTGTTGGAGACACCAGCTCCTGAGATTTACTACCTTGCTCAGTCCTTTGTGTGCAATGCGGATGTTCCTCCATGGCAATTCTTATTGCCCGGGCCACCAGGACATACCCAGGGACCTGCCTACTATTTGTGTACTGTGACAAGTCTTGGGGGATGGGTTCAGAGGATGAGACCCTTGGATAAGCAGAGGTAAATCCCTGATAATGGGAGCAGGAAGGGGTCATGGTCAGTTCAGGGTCATTTCAAAGTACCACCATTTCAGGTGCCAGTGGCTCATGCCTGTAATTTTAACCTCTCAGGAGACTGAGAGCTGAGGATCACAGTGCAAAGTCAGCTCAGGAAGGAAGGTCTGTGAGATTCTTTTCTGCAATTAACCAGCAAAAGCTGGAATTGGAGTTGTGCCTCAAGTGGTAGAGCGCTAGCCTTGAGCAAAAAAGCTTGTCGATAGTACCCAAGCCAAAGTTTAAGCCCTAGGATCTGTGCACACACACAAAGTACTATATATTTGTGTCCTTAATTTATCTTTATGAATGAATGGTAATTTATGTGCTACTGCAGAACAAAAAGAGTGACACTGTGGTCCCATGTTCAGAACTGGTTCTTCACATACTTGAACAGTCCAACCATGTTTCTGACAGCTGTAAAAGCCAGGCACATATGTCTGGAAGATGTTGGGGACACTTTGCCTCTTGACAAAGCTCAATAATTGAATACTGGGGAATATTTGTCCCCATACCTCCTAACTCTGCTCAGAGCCTGATCATGGGTGTATTGGTAACTAGTCTTTGAGATCAAACATCTACCCAGGATCCCTCTCTCCCACCTTCTCGCCTTGAACCTACCTCTCAGTTTCCTCTGTAGTAATGAAAAAGGAAGCCAGTCCCAACCTGGAGAAATAGTCTATTTCCTTAGTTCCAAGGGACACAATTGTTTATGTTTTAATTATTCTAAAATCAGGATGTGTCATACAATTAGTTGGTGCAGTCCACGTGGTATTTCTTTTTTCTTTCTTTTTTTGGCCCCTCCCCCTACAAGCTGTTCTTAAAACAATGGTGTGTCTTACAATTCATGGCATCTTAGAATCAAAGAAAGTAGTTAAAAATCACAGGGTAGCAGCTGAAGGTCCACGCCCATAGCAGACTTTGGGGAACAAAGTCAGTTGAGAGCAGAATCATGGCTCTGCTCTCAATGGTTATTGGTATGAGCCCAGAGCAACCAGAATCTTAGATCTCTGAGGCCCACAGGCTGTGCCAGGCATGTGAGACAGACAGGGTACATGTGCTGTCAGCCATGCCAGCCTTGCTTCTGGCCTTTGTAGTTTTCACTCCTGAGTTCACAGTGATGGCAGCCAGTCACAGGAGGTGATCTCAGGACACAGGCCACTGCCAGGCCTTAGAATATTCCGGAAGCCAGTGGCCAGAGTTGTACTGAGCCAGACGGGACACATATGGGAATACAATGACAACTACAGCCAGGCTAAAGTGGAAGGGGAAGGAGGCCTGGTTTCAAAAGGAAGCAGTCCCATGGTCCGAGTGCTAGCTGTGTGTGCCCTGCAGAGCCATAACTCCTTGAGTGCCATCTTTCTTATCTGTCTCCTCAGTATATTCCTTGAACAAAAAAGCCTTCCATGGGGACCAGAGGCTAAAAGTGCTTCATGACCTGTCTGTGAGAGCCCAGGCACAGTAAAGCTGCTCACTGGGTCCAACCTAGTCAACTCTTGGCTCATGACTTTTGCATATGCTCACTGGCTATACGGCTTTTCAAATCTGAGGTTATGCATTTTTCTCCAGAATTGCACTACAGGGAACACTTCTGTGTTGTACAGAGCCATTAGGAAGTGGACGCCAGTGCCTTTGCTTCCCTGGCTGATCACCAAATGGAGGAGAAGAGAACGGAAGGCTAGAGAAGAGGAATCCCAAAGCCTGGTGTGGGCAAGGAAACCTCGGGGGTTCAACTTACCTACTGGGTTTCTTTGGGAGGTTAGTTTTGGCTGTCCTCCTCTGTGTCTCCAGACAGTGGCTTTGTGACAGGTGTGTAAGCCATGTGGGGTGCCCAATGTGCTCTTGGCATATGGGCTAAGTTACTTTTGGAAAGCTCTAGCCCTATAGAAACAAAACAAAACAGTGAAAGCCATGCACTGGTGGCTCATGCCTGTAATCTTAGTTATCAGGAGGCTGGGATCTGAGGGTTGAGGCTTGAAGCCAACCGAGGCAGGAAGTCTGTAAGATTCTTACCTCCCATCAACCACCAAAGAGCTGGAGTGGAGGTATGGCTCAAGTGATAGAGCAAAAAAGCTAAGAGACAGCACCTAGGCTCTGAGTTCAAGTCCCAATACCAGCACAAAAAACAAACAACCCCATCTCCACCTCCAGCAAAACACAGTCCATTTTCATCCTTAGAGGTAGTATGGGCTCTTTGGAGGTTTGAACGAAAAACGATGAAAGGTCCTTAGCTGACAATTAATTCCTAGTGACTATTGGCTGTGTCTAGGGTAGAATTATAAAGGACTCAGGGCACAAACATGTCACCTGCTCCCAGGACCTCCAGTTCATGGAAGGATGTAGAGAGGGCTGGTCCAGAGTTCCCAGCAATCAGAACCTCTTGAGGACAGCAGGAACTCAGGAAAGAGCAGTCAGGTCATTGATGGAAATTCAAGGATAGAGCTGAGCCCCATGCTACTTATACTGATGTTTTCGTGGTTTTGTGGTCGTGGTGGGGATGGAGCCCTGGAGCAGCCCTCACCCACTGCCTCTGCAGCACCTTGGGCTGATAATGTGAAGCATCTGATTCCCAGAGTCCAGGGCTCACAGGCAGCCAGCACAGTAAAGCAAAGACAGGGAAGCAGGGCAGCCGGTCCTGCTCAAAATACAGGTTTTGCTGAAACAGGAACTTGTGTGTTTGAGATCATGACATGGGGACAGGGGAGGGCAGGAAGGGACAGTCAACTGGTTGAAGAATTTCAGTCTGTTCCTAGGCAGTGTGTTTAGCACCAGATGTATACCAGACAGGCTTAAGAAACGAAGCCAGCAAGGAGGGAGCCATGGAGGCCTCTAGGTGTAAAAGGAGGATGGGAAAAAAAAAAAAAAAACCTTAGAGCTGTGGGTATTGGGGTATGTGGGGAGGGGTGTGGTGTGAGGGGAGTCTCCCTCAGCAGAAAGAACTGAAGTGAGGAGACAGGTCAGGTATCAGGGACTTTTCTGCCTAGGATGGCTTTGAACTGTGATTCTTAGACCTCAGCCTCCTGAGTAGCGAGGATTATAGGCATGAGCCACCATGAGCTAGCTTACATGATGAGGTTTAAAAATAGGAAAAACCGGGGCTGGGAGTTTGGCCTAGTGGTAGAGTGCTTGCCTAGCATGCACGAAGACCCGGGTTCAATTCCTCGGTACTCCACATACATAGCAAAAAGTCAGAAGTGGTGCTGAGGCTCAAGTGGTAGAGTGCTAGCCTTGAGAAAGTCCAAGGACAGTGCTCAGGCCCTGAGCCCAAGCCCAGGACTGGCAAAAAAAAAATAGGAAAAACCTCATGTAGCCTTCTAGATTTCTCTGGATACATGGTAATTCCTGGCACTTCCTGTACTTACTGTGGCTGTGCTACTGAGCTGGTCACTTCTGTGACCTGGACTGGGCACTTGCTTGGCCACAGGCCTTTCCCTTCCTATTGACACACACTCAAGCAACAGGACTCACCCCCAGCCTGCTGGATGGCATGACAGTTTGCAGCCTGAATTCTGGGCACCTGTGTATAGGTGTTCGGAGCAGGGCTTGAAATCCACTTTCCACCCCTGTCCAGGCTCCACAGCGTGCTTTCCTATCTAATGCCTCAAAGGCACAACGTAGTCTGAAAAGGGTCATTCCCACACATTCTCTGTACTTTCCACTGGCCACAGAATACCAACCCAGGCCAGCAGGGAGAGGGAGGAGACTGAATTCTCAGACATAATGGTCCAGGTGTTTCACACATGTGAGTGTAAACTTGCACAGATGCCAGTGTTCACTAATGTTCAATCAAAATGTTCAATAATGCTCAGCTTTAGAAAATAGTAAGTGCCTAAGTGAGCCACTTAAACCAAGCAGGCTATTTTAACTAAATGCATCTGCAGATAAAATCATTTAGCACATGAAGTTTAGACCCATCTAGGATCATGCGAAATAGCTTTGCATTTCCCTCTGTTTTAGACACAGCCAAGGAGACAGAGGCTTACAGAGTTGGATGGAGGCTACTGTAGCTAGTATTAGAAGCACTGCATAGTAATATCATCCTGTCCTTGGCTGGACTGGGCAGGCACACATTTGCTCATTTAATTTCACCCTATAAGAGAGTTACCAAGAGAGAGCAGAGAGAAAAACCATATCCTCAGGCTAAGATCCCTCTGACAAGCACAAGTCAGTGGAATTTCAGGAAGTTAAGGACCAGTAACCAGGGGAGTGTTTGCAGTCCCAGCTTGTTCCTTTTCATTTTTCTTAAAAATCTAGGGAGCTCTTGGCCCCTGCTGTGGCTCAGGTCCCATCCATTTGGGAAGACAGTCCTCTCCCTGGGGACAGAGGAGAGGTATGCAGCTGAAGGACCCTCCGGAAGGTGAACAAATACTGTAGGTAGGAAAAGGAAGGTAAGCAATGAATGAAAGGGAGAGAAGGAAAAGAAAGAGAGAGGAAGGAAGGAAGAGAAGGAAGACAGCAGGAGGGACGGGAGGAGAGAGAGGAGATTGTATCCAGATTTGAGTTGATAGAAGTCACTGTGAAGGAGAAATGTGCAGAATAAAGGAAAAAGTCTTTGAAATGTTGCTCTGGTTCTCAGGTGTGGTTGGTTTTCCACTTAAACAACCAAGATGAGGATTCTGTTGAGACTGAGAACCAGCATTGGGTTGGGGAGACATCAGAGACTAGAAGAGACCTCTTGTGAGCCAGAGAGCTGATCCAAGAATGTGATTGCTTGATCCAAAATCACCCAGCTGAGAAGGGGCTGAGCCTTGATTCTAGCTCTCTATGGTAATCATAGCATGGATAACAGGAAGGTTTGAAATGTGTTGAGGATACACAGTAGACGGGCAACCAGATTCTCTCCCAGAGTGGGGGGCGTCTACATGGTGTTGGACCCACCTTCCCTCTCTAGGCACTGCCCCCTGCCACAGAAATTCACAGCATTTGATAGACTCCACTCCACCAAACCTTTAGAAGGTAGAGTAAGAAAGCAGATTTGCCAGGCACAGTGGCTCATGCTTGTAATCCTAGCTACTCAGGATCCAGAGAATTGTGGCTCCCGAGGTCCGCCTGGGCAATAAGAACTTAAGACTCTCTCTCAACACATAAAAAGATAAGTGTGGTGTCACACATCTGTTTCCCCAGTTTTACCTAAAGTGTGAATAGTAGAATCACAGTCCAGGAGCTGTTTCCGTAGTGTAGTGGTTATCACGTTCGCCCACAAGCCAGGGTGACCAGGGCATAAACACACAATCCTGTAAAAAAAAAAAAAGTGGAATTATATAGAGATAGATATACCCAAGTACATATATGTAATCAATCAAAAACAACTGGGGACATGGCTAAATGGCTCAAGTGGTAGGGTGCCTGCCTAGCAAGTACAAGGCCCAGAGTTCAAACTTCAGTACTTTCAAAAAGGAAAGGAAAAGAAGAAGGGAGAGAGGGAGGAGAGAAAGAGGAAGGGAGAAAGGAAACATAAACAAGCTGAATTTGTATAACTAAACAACGGCCTCAAAAGCCTTGGAAAGCAACACACCTCTGTTTAGCAATTGCATGCATAGTGAGTAATTATTTTGAGAGTAAGCCATCCACCATTCATCATTTATTCCTGTCAGCCAGCGCAGGCAGACATGTGCACAGGATAGAATAGAAGGGAAACCTTACTTTATAAAACACTCCAGTCCTGTGAATGTAAGAATGCAAGCACAGGAGAAATCAAGCTCTTCATGAAGGCTCTAGCCCAGGACCCCACTTCCCCACACTGGGGAATTGAGCCCCTACCTGAGTTTTAGTGGAGGCAAACCCTATTCTAGCCAAGGCAGATTGACAAGGCCAGAAATTTGCTTTTGGACATACCTGAAAAAAATGTGAAGCAAGGACAAAAGAATCTAAACCACCACAACCACTAAGGATGCGATTGATTAACTTGCAAGATGAAAGAGGCTGACCAAAAAACAATGACAAGAAATCACCTAGATCCTAGGGAAAGATCATGAGGAAATTTGGCTCCAGACTGCAGAAATAAGCCTCCTACTACTTGTTCTGTCACACAGCAGGTGTTGACCCTGCCAGCCACCTGTCCGGATGCCCATGGACTGGGAACTCTGGTCAGGAGCTGGACTTTGTTCCTGGTGAAATCCCACCCTTCAGCACTGCACAGCAAGGGGCCTGCAAGCAGCTGTCCTTCAAAGTCCTCCCTGCAGAGCCAGCCCCTTGAGAGATGCTGGAAGCCCCTCTCTTGGTCTGAAATCCCACTATCCCTTCCTGGCTGGCTCCCTGCTCAGGCCTCCTAAGCAGCCCACATTCTCTTTCATTTGCCTCTCCTCTCTCTCTTCCCATAATCCACCACGGCATCAGGAAGGCCCGGCAGTCGTGTTGATCCTTAGTGTCTCTTCACAGTCAGATGAGCAGCCCTGGCTCCTAGAGCATGCTGGGTACCCCGATGCCTTCAGGGAAGCTCTATTCCAATGGGGACCCCAACATCTTTCCTCTTCCTTATCTTACTGAAGCCTCAGGGGTTGTGCAGTCACCTGCTGGGCTGCACTATTGAGGACCAATCCATTATAGAAGATCACAATAGTAGGAGCAGCTGAGAAAAGAAACTCCACCTCAATTCTTTCCTGTCCTCTTTCCTGCAGAACCACTATGAAGGAAGGATCAGGAAGTCCTCAAGCTCAGGAGAGATGACTGATGATCCTGTGCTAAAATTTTATGTGGAACGTTAGGGGATTGCATCCCTCATGTAAGAATCCCTACTGAGCATTCTGTCACTCAAGTCCTTTCTCAGGGGCCCAACTGGGTTTGCAATGTCATCTCTCCTCTTTGGCTTGCCTTCCACCAGCAGCAACAGCCAAAGCCACCGCTCCCCAGATTCTCCTTCCTCATCCGCCTGTGGCTGCCAGCCATCAAACCCAATTTATATCAGGCCCAGCCTCTGCTCTGGATAAATCTTTCCTTCAGAGACCTGACCCAACAAGATGGAGAAATGGAACCTGGGCTCTTTCAAAGGCAGGGACAAGCCAGCGGAGAGACGGAGGGTCCAGTCACATCTCATTGCCATAGTTGTCATTGAAAGAGTAAATTAGGACCCAGGGCCCCTGCCCAGCATCTTGACCTTGTAAGCTGAAACCTGATGTAAAAGAGACATTGTATCAGAACATCTCATTCTCCCCCCTCCCTAATTCCTTCTAATTTCACAACCAAACCTGTGACTCTGGTTCAGAATGCCATGGGATCTGACCAATGGGAGCAACCAACCAGGGCCCACAGCCCAGAGTATCAAATCTTCCTCAGTGTCCTAGGCACAGAGACACAAGACAGGCACAGAGCCACCTGAAGAAAAAAAAAAAAAAACAACCAGGATGGACATGTGATAGAGAGATAAACTGTAAGGCCCACATGCTGAGGGAAAGCAAAACCAAACCAGACTTCCTGTCTCTAATTGTGAAACTTGCCAATCAAGTGTTAGAGTTGGTGAGAGACCAGTCCAGGCCCCAGGATTCCCTCACACCCTCCGGGCTAAGCAGAGGCCTGTTTCTTCTCTTTTGATTCACGGAGAACAAAAAGGGGCCAGGAATGACCCTGGAGCTCGGTCAGCTGACACTTCCTGCACAAGGCCTCTATGGCTTGGGGGAGGGGGGAAGAATGGCTAAGAGCCTCCAGAGAGCCAGCATCCTGCTGGAAGACTCGCTCCAACCCTGCAGAAGCCAGCAAGACCGGTTTTCTTACTCTCCTGCCAGCCTCTTCATCTCAGGGGAGACTTGCTGCCACCTCTAACCCAGGAAGACTAACTCAGGCAGCTCCTTGACTTTTCTGATTGTTTTCCTGGTCCTCTTCAAAAACCTTTCCCTCCTTTCAGGGTGCTGCCTTGGCAGGCTCCGCTTCCTGTTTTTACTTTTCCAGTACTACCCGTCACCAGCAGCTTGTTCTGGGATTCTTGCTTTGAAGAACTGAGGCACAGAGGCACATTACAAACTTAGAAGCACTGAAGCAAATTCAAGTAGAAACGAGAGGTTGTTAGAAGGTGCCAGTCGATCTGTGTGCCATTCCAGTTAGACCAGAAGTGGATACTGAGTGGAGGAAGAGCGAGTCCTTCTATGCTGGCTCCCTGTCCTCCTGGGCCTGGTCCTTCCTGCCGACTGCCCAGCCTAGAGCACTTGGTGTTTGTTTTGTTGCTGCTGCTGCTGTTGGTTTTGTTTTTTTGTTTTTGTTTTTGTTTTGTTTAGCTTTCTGCAAGAAACCCGCTTTAATATGAAAAAGCAGACAGGCTCTCAGTGGGATTTCAAAGGAAAGAATTAATAGGAACAAAGGAAGTCATTTTATAGTGATAAAACAAGCATAGTCATCAAGAGGCCTTGGCAATTCCAAATGATTTTACATCTAATAAATCATGAAGTACAAATGGAAACTACTGGGAAAAGAGACACTAAGGCCACTGTGAGAAATGGAATTTTCAACACCTTCGCCTCAACAATCAACAGACGTAGTCAGGAACTCATTGTGTATGGAAGACTCAACCATAGCGGACCTAATTGATCTAGTGGAAGGATCTGTTCAAGAAGATCATGTTTATTTATCTTGACAAATGTACATGGGGTATTTACCAGGCTTATTAGTTTTTCAGGACTACCATAACAAATATGGCCCCCAGAAAAGCAGTATTGGGAAGTTCTTGAAGTTCTTAAGCAGCAGGGCCTTGCCTGGAGAGCCTTAGGTCTTTATGAGGGTGAGGTGGCTCTTAGCAACCTTTTGGTAATTTTCACAAGAAAGTGGCTATCAAAGGAGCAAGCTTGGTCATCTCTACTTTCTCCTTCCTGTGCTACTATGCTAATACATGCTTCCAAGTATGAGTTGATCCTTCTTTCACGTGTGTTCCACCAATCCCTCAGTACCATCGACTAATACATGGTAGCATGATGGACGTTTCACCAGAGCCAGGACATGTGCCGTAACATTTGAATTCCCTCTAAGTGTGAATGAATGAAACTTCTTTTCTCTGAACGTAGCCTCTGCTTGGAATGCCTGGCTTTCTTTGATCCAGTGGGACCTGTCTTTGTGGACGTGGTACTTGGGTTAACAGGAATCCTAAGTAGAAGTTTTCAGCTGGAGCTCAGTTGGAAGGAGGCAGCCCTTCCCCATGCTGGAGAACTTGGCCAGGTCTGCTTTTCAGCAGTAAGGGTAAAGGTCTCCAGGGTATTGCCATTAAGATGTTTGGTTCTGACTCTAGACCCCAGTCCTCTAGGCAGAGGTGTTCCCATTCCATGGTACCTAGTTGAGCTTCAACCGCCAGGTCTGCCTCCTTATTGTCAATCCTCAGTGCCTAGCTCTGGAAGTCTCCTAAAAGGTACTGGTTTTAGCTTTTGAGTAGCTTCATTAAGTCAGAGATGCCAAGCTCTACAGAATATTGACTGTATAGAATATCTGCTGTGTTCACTACATTCTGGATGGTGAGGAGCAGGGGTGGAAGAGACAAAAATCACACTTTTCCTCCCCCAAACAGAAAGCTGCCAAGAGAACACGACATTGTCATGTCAAATGTCAGTTGTAGAAGATGTGTTCACAAAAGCCATCTTGCCAAACTCTCATCTTCTTTCCTTGTGTGCATGGGAGTGGGGTGGGGTGGTGGAGGGGTAACGAGAGATTTGATCTCAGGCCTTTGCATTTTGATAGGTAGGTACTCTGTCACATGAGCCACAACCCCCAGCTTCCAAGCTCCTGTTTTCTAAGTAGATTTTTCCCAGAAACATTTGTTGAGATGGCAATTTCTCAGGCTATTATTGGGAAACACAAAGACTTTGATAGAAGAATTCAGGACTTAGGGACAAAAACATGAGAAGGAGTAGCAATGTTTGTTAAGTAATGCACCTTCTATCCAGAGAATATAATGTAACCCTACTATTAATTACAATAATATATATATATATATGTAAAGAATTCAGGACTACATCGGGCAGATTTCATTACCATAAGATATTTTGAAGTCTTTTTTTTTAATTTCCGTTAATGCTTATTTATTTTTTATTTTCTGCCAGTATTGGGAGTTTGTGTTCAGGGCATTGTGCTCTTGTGTGGCTTTTTCACTCAGGGCTGGAGCTCTGACTCTTGACTCATGCCTCCAGCTTTTCACTGGCTATTCGGACATAAGAGCCTCTTGAATTGCTTAGGATGACTCCAAACTTTGACCCTCCATTTGCAGCTCAGGATTATAAGCAAAAGCTCTAAATAGCTTTTTCACCAAAGAGTATGCAGAGCTGGCAAATACGCATGTCAGAGGAGGCTCACTGTCACCAGCCTGTGGAGACATGCAACTTATGACCACTACAGAGCACAACTACACCCTCACTGGAGAGGACAAGGGCTGTGAGACCTGACTGCATTGGGCATTTACCAGCAGTCTCGTTTCCAGTTGGTAGGAATGGAAAATTGCATGACCACTGTGAAGAGCAGTTTGTCCATTTTCAAAACTTAAAGTTATACTTACCATAAGCCTCAGTCATTCTACGTTGGGTGTTTTACACTCCACCCAAAATACGAAAGCTTTTATTTACACTAAGACTTGTACTATATGTTTGTAATAACTTCATCTGTAATGTCACAAAGTGAAAAGCCAAACATGGCTCATACGATAGAATGCTACACAGCAATGTAAAAGCAAATCACTTCCTGGAAGCGCAATAGGACATAAAGAAACTTTTGGGAAAGTGGCGCTGTGGCTCAAGGGATAGGACAGTGGCCTTGAGCTGAAGAGCTCAGGGATAATGCTCAGGCCAGAGTTCAAGTTCCACAACCTATTAAAAAAAAGAGAGAGAGAAACTCTTGGGATGATGACATATTCATTTTCTTAATTATGACAACTTATAGAAATGTACAAATATGTTAAAATTTCTCAAATATATACCTTCATCAGTACATTTTATTATGTGGTAATTATTCATAAATCAAGCTGTCCACAAAAAGATGTCTTTAACTTCTGGTGAGACTGTTTATTTTACAAATTAAATAATCTAAAAACTAAAAGTGCAAACCAGTTGCCAGTGGCTCATACTTACAATCCTAGCTCCTCAGGAGACCAAGATCTCAGGACAGATGTTCAAAGCCAAGTCAGGAAGATATATCTGAGACTGTTATCTTATCTCCAATTAATCACCAAAGGCGAGAAGTATGACCCAAGCAGTACAAGTGCAGCAGTGAAGCTCAGCAAGAGCACAGGCCCTAAGTTCAATCCCCAATAGGCAGGTACTCTCTCTCTCTCTCTCTCTCTCTCTCTCTCTCTCTCTCTCTCTCTCTCTCTCTCTCTCTCTCTCTCTCCCTCCCTCCCTCCCTCCCTCCCTCCTTCCCTCTCCCTCCCTCTCTCTCTCTCTCTCTCTCTCTCCCTCCCTCCTAAAATGCAAGAGGTAGGTATGACATACACACTAAGTATGATGTAGAAAGTTGGCTTCCAGCCATCCAGCAATTGTTCTCTTGAGCAAAATGATTGAAGGTCACAAAGGACAGTGATCTTTCTAGCACTTAACATACCCCATTTCTATCACTCTCTTCAAGGCTATGATAGCCTTGGAAACCAATAGCCTCCAACCATGGAAAAAGCCAGCTGGTGGTTTTCAGAAAGACTGTCTTCATTTAATTTAACTTGGAGTTTATGCATTGTGAAAAGTAATTTCCTCTATGGCATTTGATAAAAAAATATTTGAGGCAGTAGATAACAGCTGGAGCAAATAGTAGCTAACCTAAAGAAAGGCTGAGGCGTAAGATGTCTACAGGGTCTCTGAAAGGCTCTGGTACTCTTTGGGGAGACTGAATGTCCATGGATAGACACTAGACAAGTTTTACACCTTTCTGAGCCCTGTACACACTCAGAAAGGACACAGGAAGGTTCATACTTCTTATCTCTGGCTCACTTGAGGTTCTATGCTAGCAGATAATGTCTGAGATTAAAGTAAGAATGTCTACTGCCTAAATGAGTGTGGAAGGCATGTCCCAAAATTCACATAGAGCACACCAGCAGAGAACTGAATTGACTCTAAATCTTTTTTTTTCCTAGCTAATTTACAACTTTTAATTAAATATTTACACCTTCATTTTTGACTCTAAATCTTAAAAGAGATCTCTAATAGGTGGTTAAATTAACGAAGGTGAAAATTCATTGGGGCTTTATTAGGAAAACTGGCTCAGATGATTACATAGATTGTAAGCTATAGACAAACTGGAGAACTAAGGAAAACAGTGGCAAGGTTAAGTCTAAGTCCAAAGGCCTGAGAACCATGGATTTTGATGGTATCCCCCTGAGTACAAGAAGCTTTGGATTGTCAGGCAAAACCAGAATGCAATACCCATACAATCTGGAGCTACTGTGTCTGAGAGGAATAGAAGAAGGAACTTCCAGCTTCAAGAGAGAGAGAATTTACTTTAGTTTTGTTCTTCAGTTCCAGCCAGTCATTCAGTTGATTGGATGGTGCCTGCCTACACTGGATGAGGTGAATCTTCCTTGTTCAGTTTACTCACCCAATGGCAATCTTCCCGGAAACATCCTCACAGTCTCCTTCAGAAATAATGTTCATCCAGGTGTATCCCTAGTCTAGTCAGTTGACACTTAAAACCTGAATGATAACACCTAAGGGAATTTCTATAATCATAACAAAAAGGGGAAACTAAATGAAAAGCAATCAAAATAATACACTATAAGAAAGTCTATTTAACATAAAAATGCAATAACAGAAAAATAGAAGACCTCAAAAAACACAAGATTAAAAGAAAATAATAGCAGGTAGCAAAGCTAAAGGTTACCTTAGCAGTAATTACATTAACTGTAAATGGATTGAAATTTCAATTAAAAGGCATAGGAAAGAAGAATATGTAAAACTAACAAAAACTATGACGTGATTATATATATAGTCATGGTTCTGGTTTTCTGGTGGTTAATTAGAGATAAGAATCTCATGGACTTTTCCTGCCTGGGCTGGCTTTGAACCTCAGCCCTCAGATCTCAACCTCCTGAGTAGCTACGATTTCAGGATTGAACCATCAGCTCCATCAACTATATTCTTATCTATAAGAGATGTACTTAAATTCCAATATCTGATTGAAAGAAGTAGAGAATGACAGACCATGGAAACACAAACAAAAAGAGAGATCAGCGGCTACACTAATATTAGAAAAAACAGAATTCGAGATAATAGTGTAACTAGAGACAAAAAGGACAATTAAAAATGAGGGAACGGTTTACCATTCAAGAAGATAAAATAAGATCTTCAAGATACTGAAGCACAAATTACCTGAAACAGAATTAGATAATTCAAAAATGGTAATTGGATACTTCAATATCCTTAATACAGTGCTAGACAAAATAAGCAAGTAAAAGATCAATGAAATAGGAAACTTGATCAATACTACATATGTTAACATGCATTTATAGAAAAAAATTCTAAGAGCATATAGAAAACAGTATAGAAATTAGTTTTGAATACATATTACTCTCAATAGTAGAATGGCAGACTAATATGAAACCATAAAGTATGTCTCAATGCATCTAAAAGAATGGAAGTCATGCCCAGCCTGCACGAAGACTCAGGTTCGATTCCTCGGTACCACATACATAGAAAAAAGCCAGAAGTGGTAAGAGGCTTAAGTGGTAGAGCTCTAGCTTTGAGAAAGTCCAAGGACAGTTCTCAGGCCCTGAGCTCAAGCCCAGGACTGGCAAAAAAAAAAAAGAATGGAAGTCACCAGGTACCTATGATTCACACCTGTAACCCTAGCCACTCAGGCGGCTGAGGTCTGAGGATCTGAGTTTAAAACAAGCCTAGCAGGAAAGTTCCTAAGACTCTATTAATTCAATTAACCAACAAAATGTGGGAACTAGAGCTGTAGCAAGTTCCAGCCTTGGGTAAAAAAAAAAAAAATCAAAGGAAGAGTGCTCAGGCCCTGAGCTTAAGGTCTAGTACTGGCACCAAAACAAAACAATAAGCCCAACTGAAATCATAGAAAGTATCTTCATTGATTACAGCAGAATTAATCCAGAAGTCAGTTATAGAAAACCAAAAACTTCACAAGTAGATTAAAAAATTTTAAAGTTCTCTAAAAGCAATGTCTCAAAGAAGTAAAGACAATTGAATATTTTATGAGAAATATTTTATGAAACATACTATATCAAATTTACAGGATGCTGTAAGCATCATGCTTAGAGGAAATTCAATGGCTGTGAATATCTGTGTTTAATAGGCCTTGTTTATCTTAGATAAAAATGTCTTGCAATTTAGAAAGCACTGCTATGATCTGATATTCTTAACCTAACACATTTTCTAGAGCTTATTTACTATCAGCCTTTATAGGTCAGTTGTTCAGGTTGTTGCTGGTGTTTGTTTGTTTGTTGCTGTTATTTGTTTGGTTGATTTTTGGTATTGGTCCTAGGGCTTGAACTCAAGGCTAATGCTCTACCACTTGAATCACAGCTCATTTCCAGCATATTTTTTTTAGATAATTAGAAATACGAGTGTCATGAGCTTTCTCGCCAGGACTGGTTTCAAATCATGACCCTTCAGACCATAACCCCCAGACCTCAGCTTCCTGAATTGCTATCTTCACAAGCATGAACTAGCAGCCAGTCCCAATCACTATTTTTGAAATAAAGCAAGGCAGGAGAATAGTGGAGAGGAGGGGTAAAGAGAATGTCTGAGTGTGGGATATATTGCTTGGTAGTTGTTTTATTAACACAAAACTTATCTGCCTGGCCTAGAGGAGTGATTTTTATCATCAAAATGAGAACCCCAATTTTTTCTTTTCTTTTCTTTTCTTTTTTTTTTTTTTGGTTGGTTGTGGGACTTGAACTCTGGGCCTGGGTGTTGTCCCTGAACTCTTCAGCTCAAGGCTGCTTCCCTACCCCTTTAGCCACAGCACCACTTCTGGTTTTCTGGTAGTTAATTGGAGATAAGAGTCTCAAGGACTTTAGTGCCCAGGCTGGCTTTGAACAGATCTCAGATCTCAGCCTCCTGAATAGCTAGGAATACAGGAATGAGCCACCAGCACCCGGTTATAACCCAAATTTTTAACTTCCCAGTTACTTGTATTTTCAAATATTAAAGCTGCTGCAAGCCAAAAATAAAAAATAAATGAAAAAGGAGCAAGATCATAAATTATGAATATTGAATCTTCCAATTTAAATAACTATGAAAAGGAGAGAAAACATAATCTAAAGCAAGAAGATAGAAAAGGATAATGATAAGAAATAGAATAACTTACAGAAAGGCAAAAATTATTAAACAAACTAACTGGAGAATATGATGAGTCAGTAGCAAATATAACGATTGCATTAGAATTTTTTAAAAACAAGCCATTTCCCCAAGGGAAAGCCCAGTACCAGATGCTTCGATGACAAATTCCACCAAATGTTTAAGGAAGACTAAACACAAATCCTTGAGAAATATATCCAAAATAGAAAAGATGGTAATACTTTCTGAGTCATTCTGTGATGCCAATATGACTCCTAACACCAAAATTAGACTAAGACATCACAAGAAAATGAAACTACAGACCAATGTCTATAGAATACAGTATAGATAAAATAAGATTCAGCAAAATGCTAGCAAATCAATCCAGAAGTAAAAGTGATTCTAAATCTTGATTGTATAAGATAGACATAAAATATTTACAACTTACGGAAATAATACTGGAAGAATTATTACAATTCAACAATAAAAAGAAAAAACTACCCCAATTAACAAATGAATGAAGTGCCCAGATAGGTAGTTCTACAAATGGCCAAAACTACAATACTAGTCACTAGACAAATGTTATTCAAAAATCCCTGTGAAATACACTTTACACCCCCTAGGATGACTAAAATTTAAAAAAAGACGGGCAATAGCAAGTGTTGGTGAGATATGAAGAAATCTGAGCCTGCAATACATTGCTCACAGGGTTATAAAATTAGTTCGGCTACTTTGGGAAAGAATTTGGCAGTTCCAATATGTTCAACAGAGCTACCAAGCTACCCACAGCTCCCACTTGTGCACAGATGCCCAAGAGAATTCAAAACAAGTCTGTACAAACCTTGTACACAAATGTTCACAGCAGCATTGCTTAAGTAAATAGATAGGTAATGGGAGCTTCAAGTCTGCCTCAGTCAATGATAAACACAGATTGAGAATACAGCTAAAGACTATGTTTATCGACACCCTTTTGGCATCCAGCATATGAATGCCCACAGACTTCACAGCTCTTGAGAGAGTCGCAAATCTTAACTTTCCTCACATTGCAACCTGGCCCCTTTAAACCTTCCAAAATTGAGGCTTGGGAGATTGTTTGTTTGGCTTATTTATTGGTAGTGTTGGTTTCCACGTTAGACTCTGAAAGGAGCTTCAGTGGTCTACCTTTGCTCTTGCTATTCTCACTTCTCTTGTTTCTGTTGGTGTTTCTACATAAAGACCTCAAATATCTCATTTTGTGGTTATGAAGTTAGTAGGAACGTGGACTTTGAGCATCCCTCGGTGGGTTTCCAGTTATTTCACTCTAAAGCAGAGCCCCACAGGTGAGTGTGATACACAGATGTGCCAGCAGCTCCCCCAGGAGAAGAAATCCAGGAGCTTCCTGCACATGTGGGCAGGGATCACGTAAGGGAACAGTCAAAGATTCTGTGGTGTTTTAAATGTGGAACGAAAGAGAGAGCCAAGGGATGGAGGACTCTGGGTACTAACAAATGAAACAATGCATCACACACCAAGCATGCTTACAACAGTTGCTGCTCAGGAAATGTTGGCTGAGGGTGGAGCAGAGCAGCTGTTTGCAAAAGGAAGGCCCATCGAGGAAACTATTTTGCAGGAACCACAGAGGCCGTCTGGCCTGGGATTAAAGGCTGGCTGAGGATCTAGGACGACTATTGGGAATGCGACCAAGAGTTCCCAGGAAAGAAACCAAGAGCTTGGCAGCTATAAGAAGAGCCCACTTGAGGTCATAGTCACAGTGGAAGACACTGACTGTGAACAAGTGCTTCCCAGAACTCTGATATTCTTCCTCATTAAATGGAACTCCTTTTGCTACCTGTAATTGTAATAACATGGCTGAGTGCGATGGTGGTGGTGAAGATGACAATCTTGATGATGGAGGTGACACTCCATATTGGTGGGGCAACTCCTGTAAGGGACACGCTAAAAGTTTCAGTAAAGTCACTCAATTCAATTCAGGTCAAAGCCAGGGTTGGGCAGTTCAGGTTTCAGAGACATAGAGGAGTGACTGTAAATAACATAAAAGAGGAAGTTAATTTTGCTTACTGAGGATGGATACTCCAGAGAGAAAAGCGTCCACAAGGAAACCTCAAAAGAGGGAAATACAAAAACTAGCCAGTGAGGGACTTTTCACATGGGACTCTGTCAAGTCAACTCCTTCATACGTGATCTCTTGTCAAGTCTACACTTGCTTCTTCCAAGTGGTTTTGAGAAGGGGACTCTGGTTATCTTGAGTTCTCCATTGAGTTGGACATGTGAATTAAAAAACAAGACAAAACTCACTGCTTTAGGGCCCATACAATGGGGAACTTCTGGCATGTGGGGTCCATTATGATTATGACTATGGCCACAGTGAGGTTGATGGCTGAGGGGTCAGAGGTGCCCTAGAGATGATTATTCAGTGGAGTTGGTGACTGCGTCTCTTTTAGCAAACCCCAGAGGGAATGCAGAAGGAACATGGCTTTAAGACCAGAGGGGAAAGGGGCAGGTGGAAGTTCAGGCGAGCTAAGTGAGGGAAGAGGATCTTGAGCCGCGCAGTAGTGGGTGGCCACCCTGCCCTGGGGTGGGGTTGCCACGTGTGCCTCTTCTCTTGGCTTGAGTACGGATGGTTCTGGATGTGTTTCGGGAGGCATCCGAGGTGTGCAGCTTGCACTTCATCTCATGCTGATCCTGGAGAAGAGCCAAGGTTTTCAAGCTCTGGTGGAAGAAGACATTTTCCTTGTCCTTTAATAGTGTGCTGACTTCATGTCTAGAGTCAATTAGATGACCATAAGTCAGAGAAGAGACCAGAAGAGAACAGGGAGGGAGAAGAGGGGCGCGGAAGGCATGCGTATTCAGCCCATGAGCACAAGAGGGATTTATTGGGTGCTTACTGTGAGCTTAGCACTGTGCTTTTGTCTCCACATTGGAAAAGCAGGAACCTTTTCATCTAATCAACAAACACTTGCAAGCATCTGCTATGTATGGTCAGAGGCTCCATTTGCCCAAAACGCATGGCTGTGGCTTTTCCCCCTCCTCTTTCTTCTTTGCCATGTTTTTGTTTGGAAGCTCATTGGCAACCCCCTCTTCTTCATCTCCCTTAACCTTACCTGATAACATTACACTGTATAAACCCTTGTCACTCGGAGAGCAGAAAACCCAAACTAGATTTTTGTTATGATTTATTACATTTCTCCATAAATAAGAGGGTCTGGTGACTATTTTATATTTCTCAACCTTACAGTGGCTTCCTAATCTGAACTCTATCCACCAATGTTCACAGGCTAGGTTTAAATCCTCTTCCCTTTGGTGTATTGTGTCAGAGGCTATGAAATTCATGCTAATGATCTCATCTTACATTCCAGATAAGGCCTGAGGTCTTTGCAGTAGCCTTAGCTTATCACTACTAGCATAGATGGTTCGCTTTTCAAGAAGCTTATATGTTTATTCATTCCTCTGACTATCTGTTGGTCCACCCATCCATTCACTCATTGTATGTCCATCCATCCATCCATCCATCCATCCATCCATCCATCCATCCATCCACCTGTCTGTCCATCCTGTCTGCCCACTTGTCTATCCATCCATCTATTCACTGTCTACCCGTCCTCTTCTTGCTCACCCATCCATCATTCATCTATATCTATCCAGTCTGAGAATGGCACCTCCAAAGATCCATTCAAGTGCTAAGCATGGCTGCACCAGGGTGCTGAACCCCAGTACTCAAACTTATTTAAATGCTAGGATGTCTCCACTTGCCTCCCACTAGACAAGAGTATCTTCTTGTTTTCCTAGAGTTACATTGAGAATTGATATTATAAATACCTTTTACCACCGCATCATCCCTTTTTTAAAAAAACGAATGTGTGTTTTATGTGCTGTACTTAGGCAGGCTGCCTCAATTAATCTCTGTTTTTCCTCTGTGCTTGATTGTTTCATGCTTCTGGGGGTACAAAATGGCACCTCTAAACCTCAGCTTTTCACAGGGGCCATTTTATCTGTCAGGGGAGCTGGAGAATGGATGACTGGCCCTGAGACAGAGTTGGAAAGGGCTTCATATTCGATGCACATACAAACATACGTAAGGGGGAGAAGGTGCCACACAATATGCCTCACTCTTTAACTGAGTTTTCTAGAACCAGGAAATAGACAAGCAGTGCCCAACTCTATTCTAGCTGGGAATCCAAATTCCTCTCTGTGAGATGCCACAGGCCCAGAGTTAAGGAAGCACATGGCAAGGTTCAAGACAGGGGCACCTACTGCGGCACACAGGCTACTGAACAGGAGAGAATTCTCTGCCCTGTCCATCCACACTGTAAGCCCGTGTTAGGGTGGGCAGGACCTGCAGTCAGAAATAAGATTGGGTCTATGAGGACCAAAAGCAATCCCACAAGGACTTGGAGAAGAAATTGCAGCTCATGCCACTGTTCACTGTTTAAAGTGAGCACAAGGGTTCTAACCATTTCACTGCCAAGTAGGTGATTAGGTATAGCTGGGAACTCGGGGCTCAAGCGTGAGACCAGTCAGATCACCAGTAGGCCCAGTCTAGCTGGGACAGAGACATTTCCCAGGACATGACACTTTACTATCAGGAAATCTGAGGTGGTCCCTCCAACTTGCAAGTGACAGGGTTCCAGTTTTCTGAATCATACAATAAAGGTCACATCTCACCTAGATCATGACACTGGTGAAGAATGGAGCTATTCCAAGGTCTTCTGGGTCCTGAGGCCACCGGACCAGGTCTACCATATCATTTCTCCCTGTGCCCACCATATCATCCCTCCCTGTGCCCAGACTCTGTTTCTTAGCCCCTCATTATTCTCTTTTCCCTCCTCCACAGGCTGACCAAAAAAGAGACCATCTGAATACAGCATGATGTCCTCTGCCTCCCTCTTCTCCCCAACCCTGCAGAGGACCCAGCCTTGCCTATATGCAGTTCCATTCAAACCATTGTGTTGACAAACAAAAAAAGGTCTAGCGAGGCAAGATTCCACCTGACTCTACAGAAATAAAACTGAAGTACATCTTCAAAAGCTACAGTCAGCAGAACTCCTGTGGCTCACATTGAAATCCTACCTACTTGGGAGGCCAAGATATGAGGATCACAATTCAAATCCAGGCCAGTCTGTGAGACTCTTATCTCCAATTGACCATCTCATAATCAACAACAAAAAGGAAGCAACATAGGTTGTTTTCTCCAAATGTGTTTGTTTTTGTTTCTTCTTTTTTCTTTTTGGTCCGTTGTTGGGCTTGAAGCCAGGGCCTGGGCACTGTCTCTGAGCTCTTTTGCTCAAGGGTAGCACTCTACCACTCTGAACCACAGCACCACTTTCTATTTTCTGGTGGTCAATTAGAGATAAGAGTCTCACAGACTTTTCTATCCAGATTGGCTTGGAACCATGGTCTTCAGATCTCCTGAGTAGCTAGGAGGACAGATGTGAGCCTGCAGCACCCACCCTCCCTTCTACAGGCACAGCAGGATATCCTACGAATGCCCGGACTTGCTGTGGTTCCAGGAGTATTATGACTGCACAAGATGATCCACAACAAATGGCTAAAAAAATCAACAATACCATGTGAAAAGCAACTTCCGAATTTAAGCCTCAAATTATGTCTTTGCCATGATATGTGAAAATCTATTCATCTGGGTTGAAAACCTGACTCACTCAGGCATAATGTTTAAGCCTAGAAACCCCAGTGTCCTCATCTGTAAAATGCCATCCTGGCCTCACGCAGGCGATTATCTTGGGCCCTGGTGTTTAGAAAGTGGGCCTCTATCATTACTACTGATTCTTCCTGTGAGCCACCACCTTTCCTCCTACAGATTGGCCTATGTAACTGCAAACTCAGCTTTGTAAATGGGGACATCTCAAGGCAGAAGGAGGAGACAGAGACTTAATAAAAGCCTTTTTTTCCCTCATAGGCCACAGGAGGACATTTGAGTAGGTTCTAGATTTTCTGTCCAGTGCATTTTGTGATACAGCTGGCCTGGATAAAAAAGAGTAAAAAGAGAAACAGGGAGTTTGAATTTTTAATTGTTATCCTTTCTTTTATTTCAAAATGTTTTTCTGTGCTAGTGCCAGTGGCTCACATCTGTAATACTAACTACTAAGGGGGCTGAAATCTGAAAATTACAGTTTGAAGCCAGCTTGGTCAGGAAAGCCTATGAGATTCTTATTTCTAATTATCCACAAAATAAAATAAAATAAAATAAAATAAATCTGGAAGTGGAGTTCAAGTGGTAGAGTGCCAGCTTTGATTGAAGAAAAAAAGGACTGAACCTGTCCTGAGTTCAAGCGCCAGTAGGCAATATATATATATATATATATATAATATATATATATATATATGGAGAGAGAGAGAGAGAGAGAGAGAGAGAGAGAGAGAGAGAGAGAGAGAGAGAGAGAGAGAGAGAGAGAGAGAGAGAGGAGATCTAGAGGATTCCACCACACCCCACCAAAACCAGAGGCTGGAAATGTTGGCATGCACCTTGTCAACCCCAACTGCATTGGGAAGTACAAATAGGATTTCAGTCTTCCAACATAAAGCAAATACCTATCTCAAAAAAAAGGGGGGGGGATTGTGGAGTGGCTCAAGTGGTAGAGTACCTGCCTATCAGGTGCAAGGCCCTGAGTTCAAACACCATATGGTCTCAAAGTTGAAAAGAAAAGAGAAGGAAGGGAGGGAGGGAGGGAGGGAGGGAAGGAAGGAGGGAGAGAGGGGGTGGAGAAAGTAATCAAGCAAAAGGAAGGGAAGAAAGAAGGAAGAAAGGAAAGAGAGAGAGAAAGAAAGAAAGAAAGTAAAAAGAAAGGAGCTCTGAAGCTTAGTAGTGTTGAGAATTGTAACCTTCTTTGTATTGTTACAGTAACAGCATTTAGTTTAGGCTGCGTCTTCATTTTCTCACAGTGGAACTGAAGTCTCAGGGTGTTAACTTTCCCTTTCCTTCTACTTCCCTCACCTCCTCAAGTGTCATCCAAGCTTGATTCTGCCAAGACCAAGGGAGGAGATGAGAAAATGGCAAAGCGAGTCATATGGAAGGCACCTGTCAGTCTCTGCCTGAGCCTCAACCACAAGCCTTACCTCGTGGCTCCCCAGAGTTCCAGGCCTCTGGAAGTCTTTACTTCTTTTCACAGAGAGCAGGGGTTTTCTTTGTGATAAGCAGCCTGAGGCCCATATACCACATCAGGACCTGGAAGAGGCCCCTGAACTTAGACATTAGGAAAGAGCAGCTGTGGAGAAGGCCTGTCTGTGACTCCATGAACATCTCTGCCAGGGGCCAACGTGTCCACAACCAGGGTGAGGAAAACAACCAGTGGGCTGGCACCTGTGACACTGCATGTGGCTGAGACAGCGCCTCACCGATGCCTACGTGTTCCCAGAGATAGTTCCTGGACTCACCAAACAGCTACCGTCCGCCTTGGTGTCAGGACTTACTGGTGCCAGGATTAAAGGAAGTAGTAGGGAGAGCTTGGGTGACACTGGAAAAGTGGATGGAAGAGGACCAAAGGGAAGAGGCTGGGCATGGGAGAAGGCTGAGTTTGTACTATATTCTGTGCATGCACACTTATAGCACCCCCTTTAAACATCCCCTCCCCTACTTTCAGTTCCCTGTAGACCACTTCCTTTCTTTCTTCCTTTCATCTCTCTCTCCCTCTCCCTCTCTCCCCCTCTCTCTCCATCTCTCCCTCCTTCCCTCCCTCCTTCCCTCCCTCCTTCCCTTTTTCCTTCCTTCCTTCCTTCCTTCCTTCCTTCCTTCCTTCCTTCCTTCCTTCCTTCCTTCCTTCCTTCCTTTCTTCCTAAATGCTTTTAAAAATGGTACTATAAAGGTGACATACAAAGTGATTACAGTTTCATTACTCAGGAAAGGAGTACATTTCTTTTAGGACCATGTCATCCCATCCCTTGCTCTCTCTCTCCCAGTTTTTCCCTCCCGTCCCACCCACAAGTTGTCTAGTTCATTTTCAACATAGGGCCTACTATGCCCTTTACCTTCCACTTCTGTGCTTCTTTCCCCTCCCAAATATAAATGAACGAACAAGACAGAAAGGAAAACAAAATAAAACAAAACTCCTCTTGGTTTCCTTGAGTTTATGATGTATCTTATTGTATATGATCAGAGAGAGGCACATAGGTATTGTGCCTTTGTGTTCCTCTCCTATTGTGTATGAAGGCCTAGAGTGTCTGTTTTATATTCTTTTTATCATATTTGTGTCAGGCTCAAAATATGTTTTGAGTTTGTGGAGGGTTTAAAAAATTGTAGCATTTAATTTATTAGCCTTTTCCGTATTCATACATTCAGATATACCAAAATTGCATTTAACAATTTTTTCTGTTTGTATCTTTTAGTTATTTTGTTTTGGTTGTTCATGGATTCTTCCTTATCACATTTTTACTTTCTTTTAAAATTACTTATATATTAATATAGCTAATATATATTAATCTATACTAATAATATTGTGTTTCATAGACACAGGTTTGGCCTTAAACTACACCCCTCAGATCTTGGCCTCTGTAGCTAGGATTATAGAAGTGAGTCACAGATACCTATAGCAATTTTAACAATTTTAAGATTATTTATTAACTTATCTATTGGCAAAAGTCAAGCTTCTTTGTTATTTTTTTAAAATGATTATAGAAATTCCCATGGATTAACTTTACTTTGTCCCATCTCTTGGAGTTAAGATTGCATTTCTTCATATTAAATGTAGAAATCTGTCCATCTTATAGGTGCATTTACCATTAAACATTTTTATGCTACAATTTACACATGTGTTAACAACTATATATATTATAGATCACAATGCAATATAAACTAATTCTCTACATTTTTCTTGAATCACAGGGAAAAAATCCAGGGACAGCAGGAAGCCTGGGGTTTAAACTCAAAGCCTGGGTGCTGTCTCTGAGCTTTTTGATCAAAGCTAGCATTCTATCACTTGCACCATACGTAGCTCCACTTCTGGCTTTTTGGTGGTTAATTGAAGATAAGAGTTTCATGAACTTTCCGATCTGTGCTGACTTTGAACCATGATCCTCAGATCTCAGCCTCCTGTGTAGCAAAGGTGTCATTTCCCTTCAATCAAACAGCTTTTGAAATCCTGAATCGTTCTTGTAATGCAGGTCACTAGTGATGGATTCCCAGTTAACTGCTGTCTTCCTTCATTCTCATTCTGCATGGGGTTCTGGGTGGCTGATTTTCTTCTTTCAGTAATGTTTTGTCATCCTCTCCAACTTGTAAAAATCAGCAGACATCATTTTCTGCAATATGAAATACTATTTTCTTTGGGGCTCTTTTAAAGATCATTTTTCTAAATGTTTGAATTAAGCAGTGTGGCTACGATGTTCCCAGGGGAGGGGTGGGGTATGTTACTCTTGAAGCATAGGGAGATTCTTGGGTGTGAGATTTTGTAGCTTTCATCATATTTGGAAGTGTGTTCTCTTCTGCACTCTTCTTCCTAGAAGATTAAATTAATCTTTTCCATTATTTGTGAGATTTCAATATTCTTTTACCAGTCCTTGAGATCGTTCAATTTTCCCTCTGTTTTTCAGACATTTCATCAATTTCCAAGCTGATTCTTGATGTCATCTTCAATCTTCCCTTAGTCTACAGAGTGACTGTATATGTGTGTACGTAGTTTCTATTTCTCTGATGAGATTTAACTATCTTATCATTCCTTTACATGAGAGTGCATATTTAAATCCTCTAACATGTAGGACATTTTCCAATCTTTATCCAAGTCCTGACTCCCTGCAGAAATTTCCAACCTACAGACTTTCCAGTAGTTGGCAAGTTTGTATTAGTGAGTGTGTGTATGTGTGTTAAGACTCTGCAATATCTTGATCTGATGATGAGAGCCTCAAAAGGAGAAAAGAATAGTTCTTTTTTCCCACCTGGAGATACAGAAAAGAGTTGTTTTCCTTGCCTGCAGGAGGCCTGTGTGTAAATGCATATATGTATCCACCCGTGCGGAATAACCCACCATCTTTGCTGACAGTGATGGATCATGCATAGACTTCTAGATGAGATTTCAAATTTGGCCCTGACATTATTTTGACCCTGTAGGGGTTGTTAGAAATTATAGTTTCTAACCCCAAAACTGTTTTCCAAAGATCTTTAAAGGCTGATCAGCAATGACAGTAATGATCATTATGGTAATATCATGATCAAAGCCATGACTCCCCACTGATGCCATAATACGTGATCATGTCATCTCCACTAAGAAATTGAGCTTCAAATGGGTACCAAGACATGTGAAAGGGTATCAATGTATGTGAATTAATGCACCTTCTATCTGGCAAATATCATGTAACCCTTTTACTAATTACAATAAAAAAAATTAAAAAAAAAAAAAAGAAATTGAGCTTCACTGAGCATGTGCTCGCTTCTCACTATTAGTAGAGCCAGGGCTCCACCAGAAGGGACCCCAAAGCCCTCTATTTGAAAGACAGTGTTCCAAAACATGTTTCCTGGGCTAGGATGCTATTGTAGACCTCGTTCACATGGTATGTCTAGAGAGGACAGATATGTAAGTGGATAGATAGATATAGCTACACAGATAAACAGTAGTTATGATATATATGTGGGTTATTTGAAACATCAGAAATGGAGAAGGGGTTTGTCTTGCATACCTATAGGAAGTTTACATGAGACCACATGTATGAGACCCTAGGGAAGGAGAGAAGATATTACAAACTGAGGTCTGGGTAAGACTCTGAGGTGGTGACAAAAGTTTTTTGGAGTTAGTTCTCTTACACCCATAGGAAAACAGTGGCCTACAAGGATCTCAAGAACGCTGGTTCTTCTGGAGCTTTTCAAAATTTGGTTCCCTGCAGATGTAACTAAAGCAGAAGATTGAGTAAACATGATTCCCCGCCCACCCCAGAACAAGATCATTTCTTGGAAAAAGAGTTACTGGAGAGTTCTCAGAACACAAATAGCTGGACCATAAAGACAAAGGTAAAGGTAGCCGTTTACAGAATGGAGAAGTACATTCTCAAAAATGACACTTGCACCAGGTCTGTGGCTCAGAAAGGGGATTTTATGTTGTTTCTGTTGTCGTTTCAGTTTTGGCCTCAAATAGAATATGCTGTTCTACTGGCAGACAGCTCTGCTGGGGAGACCTGTGTCCATACCACTCCCACAGACTCTAGACTCTGGCATGTATAGAAAAACAGAGGACCCATTCCAACCAGTCTTGGGACCCACTCAAAGACGCGTTCCCTCGAGAGGCACATCTCAAGAGGGGCATATTTCCCAAGTGCCAGATGTGGTGTGTGCTGCCCCTTTGTCTCTGCAGTTGACTCCAACATGGGGGCATCAGGAATGTCTCAGACACATCAGGAATGGAAAGCTTTGGGTAGACACTGAACTTCACGTCACCCAATGCTGAGGATGTAGACACCAAACAAACGAAAGTACTCCAGTGCTGCTAGGACCATGGAGGAGAAATCCTCAGATCCTACCAGGTGTATGGTGAGCTAACTCACCTAGTAACCTAGAGCTGTTGTTTCCTTGGGCAAGTGCCTCGAGTTCTACACCACGACCCTGCCCACTGCAAGCCACAGCCCTGTGTTGACAGCAGCTCATGTCCAGTCATGGCTAAGGGAAGTGAATATCACCAATAACTACTGCAGTGGGACGCAGAAGGACTTGGCTTGTTCCATGGGGTCCTTTCCATGTGAACTGGCCCTTATCTCTGAGAAACAGAGTTTGGGATTAAAATGAGATGTTTTGTGTGGTGAACCTGCAACAAAACACAGGTCAGGGCTGGTGGCCTCATTTGAGGAAGCAAATTCTGCTGAAGTTCTTTATTTTGGAAATAGAGAACAATGATCTTCTTACTATCTTCTCTCCATTCCTCCTTTCAACTGGAATATCCGCCCGGCCTGTCTTTCTTTTTTCTTACTGGGGCTTTAACTCAGAAGCCCTTAGTTTTTTCTCAAGACTGGTGCTCTACCACTTGAGCCATATTTTCACTTCCAGCCTTTTGCTAGTTAATTGGAGATTAAAAAAAAGTCTTTCTTGGATTTATCTGCCTGGGCTGTGGTTGTCAGATCTCATCTTCCTGAGTAGCCAGGATTACCAGGTGCAAGCCACTCACTTAACCCTGCCTGTCTTGAGAAGGAAGATAGTGAACGTTCAAGGAAAGAATTATCTAGAGAGTCCCTGTCCATCAAACTACGAGTCACTGAACTTGAGAGAAGGCACAGCTCTTCTCACCCACCGAATACCTCCATGCAAGAGGACTCTGAGAAGACAACAGTTGCCAACTTTTCAAGAGAAAGAAGAGGAAGAGGAGTCCAAATGTAAGCCTGCCGTTCTCCCTCCCACCTCACAGACACATGTGCTGGCCTCACAGCTTCCATTTGGTACCTGGCCTACAGGCTTGAGATGAACACACCGAAAGTCAGGAATGTAGGGAGAATAGTCCAATATCTACTTAGCTAGCCATCTCAGTTTGCATGCAAACTGAAAATATTAACTTAGGTTTTCCAGTACACATATTCTTCAAAGCAGCCATGGCCAGCCAAGGTGCTGGTGGCTCATGCTTGCAATGCTAGCACGCAGGAGGCTGAGACCTGAAGGTCACAGTTCAAAGTCAGCTTCAACTGGAAAATCAGTGGGCTACTTAACTCCAGTTAACCACCAAAATAACTGAAGTGGGATTGTGGCTCAAGTCATAGAGCACTGGAGTTGAGCCAAAACATGCAGGGACAGTACCCCGGCCCAGAGTTTGAGCCCTAGAACCGGCACAACTATAAAAATCCATGTCTTCGTTTTCCCTAGGTCCTTTTGGATGATGACACATGGTTTGCTCTCAAGTACCTCACCTTTGTTTAGCTGAGTGTGGCTGTGTAGACCTCAACTACCTAGAGGAGGTACTTCTAGGCCACAGGTGGTCATTGGTGAAGCGTTAGTGTCAGGTTTTGCCCCACTATCTCACCCCTTAGGTTTGAATTTGTTATCTTCACTATGTCAACTTCATTTAGCCTTGCTGCAGATTTTTCAGCCTCGTGCTGGTTGCTTACACCTGTATTCCAGAAGGCTGAGATCTTAGAATAACTGTTTGAAGCCAACTTAGGAAATTCCGTGAGACTCATATCCAATTAACCATCAGAAAACCAGAATCAGAGCTGTGGCTAAAAGTGGTAGAGTGCTAGCCTTGACCAAAAGAGCTCATAACCAACAACAACAACCAAAAAAGGATCTTCAAAAAGCATCACCACATTCGATCTTAGAGTTGTCAGGTTGGGGTGTTCTTCCTTCCTTCCTTCCTTCCTTCCTTCCTTCCTTCCTTCCTTCCTTCCTTCCCTCCTCCCTCCCTCCCTTCCTTCCTTCCTTCTTTCCTTCCTTCCTTCTTTCCTCCCTCCCTTTCTTCCTTCCTTCTTTACTTCCTTTCCCAGTACTAGGACTTGATCTTAGGGCCTTGATACTGTCCTTAGCTTTTTCACTCAAGGTTGGCACTCTACCAGTTGAACCATAGCTTCACTTCAGGCTTTTTGATGGTTCATTGGAGATAAGGATCTCATAGTCACTGCTGCTCAGGCTGGCTTAAAACCTCAGTCCTCAGATCTCAGCCTCCCAATTAGCTAATATTGCAGGAATGAGCCACCAGTGTTCTTTTTTTCATATATTTTTATTGAAATTAATAGAAGGGTTACATTACATTCGCCAGATGGAAAGTGCATGACTTCACATACATTGATACCCTTTCTCATGTCTTGGTTCCCATCCCCCCATCTTGTTTTCCCCCCTTTCCTATCCAATTTCAAATAACCAAATATGCATGTATCCAATATATCAGATAACAAAGTAAAATACTGTAACAATATGAGATAACCAAGGGACAGCAAAAGAGATGAGAGATAACATAATACATTAAGGACAACAATCACTCATATGGCTTTTGTTTCAATATCCTGGAGGTCCTTTCAATTAGCTTCATACTGTATGGCCTTATGTATCTAGGTCTTGAGCTATTGTAATCCTCTGCTAGGAGAGTCCAAGGTTTGTACTAATTGTTACAAATGATGGAAACCACTGAGCCTATGTTCCTTTGGGTCTGGCTTACTTCACTTAATTGGATTTTTTCCAAGTCTTTCCATTTCCTTACAAATGGGGAGATGTCGTTCTTTCTGACAGCAGCATAGAATTCCATTGTGTACAAATACCACATCTTCTTGATCCACTCACCAACTGAGGGACATCTGAGTTGGTTCCATATCTTTGCTATGGTAAATAGTGCTGCAATGAACATCATTGTGCAGGTGGATTTAGTATGCCCTTGTTTCTGGACGGTTGGGTAAATGCCAAGTAGTGGAATTGCTGGGTCATAGGGGAGCTCTATGTTTAGTCTTTTGAGGCACTGCCATACTGCTTTCCATAGTGGTTGAACGAGTTTACACTCCCACCAGCAGTGTAGTAGTGATCCCTCCTGGCCATATCCCCTCCAGCATCTGTTGTTATTAGATTTCTTGATCCTGGCCATTCTAACTGGAGTGAGGTAGAATCTTAGAGTTGTTTTGATTTGCATTTTTTCATGTGTCTATAGGCCATTCTTATTTCTTCTTCAGAGAAGACTCTCTTTAAGTCTTTGGCCCCTCTTTTGATGGGATGGTTGTTTCTTTGGAAATTAGTTTTGGAGTGATTCAATTTTTTGAGCTGTTGAGATATTTTAGATATGAGGCCTTTGTCCGTTGTATGGTTCATGAAGATCTTCTCCCACTCTGTAGTCTCCCTGATTAATTTTCTAGCTATGTCCTTTGCCATACAGAAGCTCTGCAGTTTAATGCAGTCCCACTTATCCAGCCTTTCTCTGATTTGTTGTGATTCTTGGTCCTTATTAAGAAAGTTTCGACCTGTGCCAAGGAGGTCTAGTGTATCTCCTATCCCTTCTTGTAAAGTTTTCAATGTGTCAGCTTTTACCTCCAGGTCTTTGATCCATTTGGAGTTAATTCTAGTGCAAGGTGACAAAGAAGGATCCAACTTTAGTTTTCTGCAGGTGCTTAACCAGTTCTGCCAGCACCACTTGTTGAAGAGGCTGTCTTTCTTCCATTCTATTTTTTTTGAGCCACCAGTGTTCTATTTCTTTGCTTCCTATTTGTGACTTTGCCAGTATCTAAAGCTAGCATTCGTTCGTGATGTTGAAGCCAGTGGTTCTTTTTGAAGATAGGACTTTGTGGTTCAAAATAAATTCTTTAGAATCACTGAGCAATTAAATTGCCTTGTAACATGAGAAGCTTGGTGAGTATTTGACTCTAACATGGCTTGTTTTCTTCAGTAAAAACTTAGAAGAAAAATCAACCATTGCTTTGGGGTTGGGTTGCTCTCCAAAGCTATGGGAAACCAAGCATGGAACCACATGCATATAATCCCTGCTATTCAGGAGATAGAGCTAGGAAGATCATGAGCTTGAGACCAACCTGGACAAAGTTAACAAAAGTCTTATCTCAAAAACAAAATGTAAGATTTCCAAAGAGCTAGGTGTGCCTCAAGTGGTAGACTGCTTATCTACCTAGAGTGGGTGATTGAGTATGTGCTGGTGAGGTAACTAGCAGAGACAGAAGCCTTGGCCTGAGCAGCCAAATGTGTAGAAAGGTTCCTGCCACTCAGCTGCCATGGTTGCCTCTCACAGGCAGAGATTCTGCAGGCTAAGGAGACAGACTGTCCCAGAGCTGGGAAGCAAATGGCTGAGCCTGAAATCCAGGTCTCTTAAGTCTAAACCTCTTCCCAAGACTTTCCCTTTCCTCTAAACATATGTGCCTCAATTGTCACCAGATCTTAGGAAAGCGCCACCTTGGTCAGGAATGAATAGCAATCGCACAGCACACCCGGTCATGACCAGATAGGCAGTTCTCATCTAAGTCTGTGGCTTCGTGGTTCTCTCTGGTGGTTCTCTCCCAAGTCTCCCCCCCCATTCCTTTGATTATATGTACATAAACACTCCACTTGGTGGCCCAGAGTATATGCTTGAGCCTCTTCAAACATAACTCGGTTTGCTCATCTGATTTCCCTGTGCAGTCACCCATCGGCCCATTACCAGTTGCTCCCGCCTGGTTCCGATTTGCTTCTTCCTCCTTTCCCTTCTACCCTGGTATAAAGCTCTATTAGAGGGTCCTGAGGGAGGAGACCTGAAGTTCTTCCCTCGGGCAAACAAGGCTGGATGGATGACATAATCCCACTTCAAGTCTTAGAAAAACAATCCTGTGGCTCCTGGCTCTCTTGGGCTCTCATTTTGGTTGCCTCATGACACTGGGCAGAGGGCCAGGGAGCCCAACCCCAGCCCAGAGACACGCACAGCTCCAGGGCCATTTGCTGCTGCCTGCTTCCCTCACACAGAGCCCAATGAGCTCTGCAGAACCCTGGATCCCAAGATCAGCGCAAGCCTTCCCTCAGTGACTCCTTACCACCACCATCTGGTTTTCCCCAGTCTCTTGCAGTCTTCCTCTTCTCCCTGAACCTCCAGCCCTTCTTTGGTCTTCCATTTACTCCTTATCTGCTTGCTATAACATGCATAAATTGCAAAAGCCCTTGGGAGAGCAGGATGAGATTTCAACTCATCACAAGTGAAACTACCACATCAAGAATGAGATACAGATAGGAATAGAAACTTCTCTATGTGCCCTCCCTCTTGGTCAACCTTCCCTACCATCCTTCTTTTTTTTTTTTTGCTCTTTAGTAATCTAAGTGTTGACTCTCCTCCTCAGTATGTCTCTTCTAGAAGTTTCCATAGGTGGAATCATATGGAATGGATTCCTTGTGTGTACAAGATTCACTCTGTGGTGTGTGCACCTATACTGCATTCCTATGGGCAAAGCAGCAGTCCCCTTGTTGTCTGCTCACTTCGCGCCTAGTGGAAGTCTCTTTCCTCATTTGATGTACTGTGCTGCTTCAGTTGCTTTCTAGTGCTTTGTCTTCATCTTTTTTCAGGTAGCTCACGTTCTTCAACATAACCCAAGCCACAGGCATTTAGTCTTTTTGTTTTTGGAAGCCAGAGCTGCAATGAACTACTTTCTATCATCGGAAAAGTAAGTAAAGTCATCAACCAAAACAAACCAAAAGAAAGATAAGTCAGTAGGAAGCACTGTTCAGTGGGCAAGAGGAAATAATCTGGAGTAGAAATAAGAAGTGGTTGCTAGTGAACTGCCAGGTCCCTCAGCTTTAAGTCCAGAGAGAGCTACAGCCCGACAGCCCCTTCTTCCTAGGGGAGGACTGTGGGACCCTGGAAAGCTAAGCAGAGGGGTCTGGAGTTTGGCCTAGTGGTAGAGTGCTTGCCTAGCATGCAGTGGAATACTGGGGTTCAATTACTCAGTACCGCATACATACATAGAAAAAGCTATAAATGGTGCTGTGTGGCACAAATGGTAGAACTCTAGGCTTGAAAAAGCCCAAGGGCAGTGTTCAGGCCCTAATTTCAAGCCCTGGTATTGGCCAAAAAAAAAATTCTAAATAAATTCTGTGGGAATTAAGGCACCATTTATCTGGCAAATATCATGTAACCCTTCTATTAATTACAATAAAAAATATATTTAAAAAAAATCTATCAAGCTAACAGCCCCCATTAAACAGGCTGGAGTTGCCATTCTCATATCAGATAAAATAGACTTCGAACTAAAATTAGTGAGAAGAGACAAAGAAAGTTATTACATATTAATAAAGGAATCTCTTTTCCAGCAAGATGTAACCATACTAAATATCTGCACACCTAATCCCGGAGCACCCAGCTTCATCAAGCAAACTTTACTTTCACTAAAACCACACATAAATCCAAACACAGTGATTGTTGGTGACTTTATCACACTACTGTCACCTACGGACAGATCAACCTGGCAAAACTCAACAGAGAAACCTCAGACTTGAACAATTGTACAGACCAACTAGACCTTACAGGTATTTGCAGATTATTCCACCCAGCAACACCAGAATATAGGGTTTTTTTTTTTCAGCAGCACATGGAACATTTTCTAAAATAGACCACATTTTAGGGCACAAAGCTAACTTGTGCAGATTCAGAAACACTGAAATTATTCCTTGCATTCTCTCAGACAACAAGGGCATCAAATTGGGACTGAACGCCAATCTCCACCAATGAAAAATCTATAACTCATGGAAATTGAACAACACATTGTTGAATCACCAATGGGTCATCGAGGAGATCAGAACAGAAATTCAACAGTTTATGAAATTTAACAAAAAGGAGCACACAAAATACCAGATCCTTTGAGACGCAGCAAAAGCAGTACTCAGAGGAAAATTTATAGCTCTGAGTGCTGACACTAACAAATTGGAAAAATCACAAACCAACAATTCAATGGCTCACCTCAAGCTCTCGGAAAAAGAGCAACAAACCAACCCCAAACCAGTAGAAGGAAGCAAATTATTAAAAGTCAAAGCAGAATTAAATGAATTGGAGTCCTCAAAAAACAATGGAAAGAATCAACAAAACAAGGAGTTGGTTCTTTGAAAAAATTAACAAAATTGACAGATCCTTAGCAAATCTTACCAAAGAAAGAAGGGAGCACACCCATATGAACAAAATCATGGATGAGAATGAAAATATCACTTCAGAAATTAGCAAGATCCAGAGCATCATAAGGGAATACTTTATGTGAACAAATACTTTATGCCAACAAATTTGAGAATCTAGAAGAGATATATGAATTTCTAGCCAATATTAACATACCCACACTGAACCAAGAAGACCTAATCCAACTAAACAGAGCAATTTCAAGTACTGAAATGGAAATGGCAATAAGAGACCTCCCATCCAAGAAAAGCCCAGGGCCAGATGGATTCACAGCTGAATTCTATAAGGTCTTCAAAGAAGAGCTCACACCAATACTCCTCAAGCTCTTCAATGAAATTGAAAGCGAAGACTCTTTGCTAAACTCATTCTACGAAGCTACCATAACCCTCATCCCAAAGTCAGACAGAGATTCATCAAAGAAAGAGAACAATAGACTCATTTCTTTGACGAATGTTGATGTAAAACTTCTCAACAAAATATTAGCCAACCGTCTTCAGCAACTCATTAAAAAATTATACACTATGATCAAATAGTATTCATCACAGGGATGCAAAGCTGGTTCAATATACGCAAGTCAATTAATATAATTCATCACATAAACAGGAGTAAGGGCAAGAATCACATGATTGTCTCAGTAGATGCAGAAAAGGCATTTGACAAGATCCAACACCCCTTTATGCTAAAAGCTCTGGAGAAACTAAGAATCCATTCCTCAGTAGAGTAAAGGCTGGGTGTAACAAACTCATAGCTAGCATTATACTCAATGGCAAAAAGCTAAAGCCATTTCCTCTAAAATCAGGAACGAGACAAGGATGCCCACTCTCTCCACTCCTCTTTAACATAGTATTAGAATTCCTAGCCAGAGAAATAAGGCAAGAAGCAAGCATAAAGGGGATCCAAATAGGGAAAGAGTAAGTGAAACTCTCCCTCTTTGCAGATGACATGATTCTGTATTTAAAGAACCCTAGAGACTCCACTCCCAAGCTGCTTGAGCTGATTCAAAACTTTGGCAAGGTATCAGGCTTAAAATTAACCCTCAAAAATCAACCACTTTCCTATATGCCAACAACGAGAGGATTGAGGCAACAATCAAGAAAGCAACTCCTTTTGCAGTAGCCTCAAAGAAAATAAAGTACCTAGGAATTAACTTAACTAAGAATGATAAAAATTTTAAAATCCTGAAAGAGGAAATTAAAGCAGAACTGAGGAAATGGAAAAACCTCCCATGCTCCTGGATTGGAAGAATCAACATCATGAAAATGGCAATCTTGCCAAGGGCTATCTACAAATTCAGTGTAATACCCATCAATATCCCAATGTCATTCTTTAAGGAAATAGGATCCTTCTATGTCACCCTGCACCAGGATTAACTCCAAATGGATCAAAGACCTCTAGGTAAAAGCAGATACACTGAAAACTTTACAAGAAGGAATAGGAGATATACTAGGTCTCCTTGGCACAGGTTGAAACTTTCTTAATAAAGACCCAGAAACACAACAAATTAAAGAAAGTTTGGACAAATGGGACTGCATTAAACTGCAGAGCTTCTGTATGGCAAAGGACATAGCTAGCAAGCTAAGAAACAACCATCCAATTAAAAGATGAGCCAAAGACTTAAAGAGAGTCTTCTCTGAAGAAGAAATAAGAATGGCCTATAGACACATGAAAAAAATGCTAGACATCTCTGGCCACAAAAGAAATGCAAATCAAAACAACTCTGAGATTCCACCTCAGTCCAGTTAGAATGGCCAGGATCAAGAAATCTAACAACAGATGCTGGAGGGGAGGTGGCCAGGAAGGATCATTACTACACTGATGGTGGAAGTGTAAACTCGTTCAACCACTATGGAAAGCAGTATGGTGCTTCCTCAAAAGACGTAGAGCTCCCCTATGACCCAGCAATTCCACTCCTTGGCATTTACCCAATGGCTCAGAAACAAAGACATACTAAAACCACTAGCATAATGATGTTTGTTGCATTATTTACCATAGCAAAGATATGGAACCAACCCAGATGCCCCTAAGTTGATGATTAGATCAAGAAGATGTGGTATTTATACACAATGGAATTCTATGCTGTCATCAGAAAGAATGACATCACTCCATTTGTAAGGAAATGGAAAGACTTGGAAAAAATCCTATTAAGTGAAGTAAGCCAGACTCAAAGGAACATAGGCTCAGTGGTTTCCCTCATTTGTAATAATTAGTACAAACCTTGGACTCTCCTAGCAGAGGATTACAATAGCTCAAGACCTAGATTCACAAGGCCATATATGATGAGGCTGAATGAAAGAACATTCAGAATATGGATATAAAAGCCATATAATGTGTGATTGTTGTTCTTAATGTACTGTTATTTGTCATCTCTTTTGTTGTCCCTTGGTTATTCTCATATTGTTATAGTATCTTACCTTGTTATCTGGTATATTGTATATATGATTATTTGCTTATTTGTAACAGGAAACGGAAGGGGGAAACAAGATGAGGGGAAGGGAATGGGGACAAAAATATGAGAAGGGGAGAAGGGGTATCAATGTGTGTGAAGTAGTGTACCTTCTATCTTGTGAATATAACTGTAATCCTTCTATTAATTACAATTTTTTTAAAAAGGAAAAAAGCTAAGCAGATTCGTGGCTGGGAATGTAAACATTTTTCACAGAGAATTAACACTCAAGGTGATAAGAAGTCCATAACTATTGAGTAAACCCAGGAATTTCTATTTTCTCTGGGAACCCAGGAGACAGCCCAGAGAAAATGAACTACAGGAATTACTCCAGCTTGGGGATTGCAGGAGAAAAGATGTCTTCCAGAAGGAAGACTTCTGATATCAAACAAACAAAAAGATCACAAAGAAGAGATAAAATGTGAGGAACTAGAAAAAGTATGAGGAAATCATGGGTTCCAATGTTCTGAATTCAGCAAAAGATATAAACTTGGACATTCAAGAAGTTCAAATAATAAATAAACCAAATACACCAATAAGTAAACCAGAGAAACTCAAAGAAACCTGCACTTTGACTTATCATAACAAAATTATTAAAGAGCGTAAACAAAGGACTTACCCAGAAGCAGCAATAGACCGCAACATGTGACTTACAGAATAACAATACTTGAAATGATAGCAGATCGTTCCCCAGATACTCAGTCTGGAAGACAGTGAGACTATATTTTTTAAGCTTTGTGCTTTGTGGGTCATAAATTCATATGCACTTGTGATACCTTCCCCCAATTTCTCCAAGTAGTCAACATCTTACCTAACTATAGTGTAACAGGAAAACCAGAAAACTGGTATTGGTACAATGCATGTGTGTAAGAGGGTGTGTATGTGAATGGTGCACATATTTTTGAGTGTATATATGTTAGCATGTGAGATTGGGTGAGCATATCTGTGGGTATGAGTATGTGTACTTGCATGACAGTTTGAATGTGAGCTGAATGCAAGAGGGTATAAATGTGTATATGTCAGTGTACATAGGCATACATTTGTGAGCATGTGTGTGTGTGTGTGTGTGTGTGTGTGAGAGAGAGAGAGAGAGAGAGAGAGAGAGAGAGAGAGAGAGAGAGAGCTATTCTCTACTCTTCTGCTATTTTACTCCACAGACAGATTTGTCTGTGCCACTCAGGCACCATCTAGACACAGAAGAGCTCATCACTTCTCCCTCAGGAAGCGTCTTTATGCTCATCTCCACTGCCCCCTCACTCAGGCTCTGACCTCTGGAAGTCATTAATCTTGAGAATTTTCTCAAATGGAATCTTATTGGGAAGATTTGAGATTGGCTTTGTTCAGTTAATTAACATAGCGCCCTTGAGATTCCTCCATTTTGCTGTATTTATGGCTACTATGTTTCTTTTTATGCCTCAGTAGTATTCCACGTTTACAGACGTTTATTCAACCATTCTACTAGTAACGAGCATTATGGCCAGGCACAGTGGCTCATCTGTAATCCTAGCTACTCAGGGGCTGAGATCTGAAGGTGTGGGTTCAAAGCTACAAAGTCCATGAGACTCTTATCTCCAATTAACCACCAGAATACCGGAAGTGACACTGTGGCTCAAGTGGTAGCGCAATAGCTTGAGCTAAAAAGCTCAGGGACAGTGCCAAGGCCCAGAGTTCAAGCCCCACAACAGACAAAATTTTAAAAAGGGGGGCAATATGGTTGTTTCTAGGTCTGAGTTACTATATACAAAGCTGTTATATATGAAGAATCATATACAGGCTTTATGTATATATGTTTCCTTTTATCTGGAATGAATGCCCAAGAATACAATTACTAGGTCATAGGAAAAGTGATACCTAGTGCTATGGTCTAACTGTTCATATCCTCTCCAAACACAGACGTTAAAATCTCAAGTTCTTGGAAAGGTGTTATGAAGTGACTTTTTCAGTGCCCTTAACAAAAAGGCCACAGGGAGCTTCCTTGCCTCATCTTACCATATAAAGACACAGAGAAAGGCTCTACTCACGAACCAGGAAGTAGCCCACCTCCAGACAACATCAGTCAGCATCTTGACCTTGAACTTCCCAAGCTCCAGAAACACGGAAGTCAATGTTTGTGGTTTAAACCTCCTGGTTTGAGCCTCATATTTGTTTTAGCAGCCTGCATGGACTAAGACACTGGCTTTGTTGTGAAAGTGATCAACTCTTCTCCAGAGTGTGCTCACAGGTGTGTGTATGCGTGTGTGTGTGTGTGTGTGTGTATGTGTGTGTGTGTATGTGTGCGCGCATGCATACATATACATGCCTGTCCATGTGCATTTTGCTTTTGGTAAGTTGTTTTGGTTGTTCTTTTGTTGTTTGGTTTTTTGTTGTTTGTTTGTTTTTGGACAGTCCTCAGGCTTGAACTCAGGGCTTGGGCACTGTCCCTGAGCTTCTTTTGCTCAAGGCTAGCACTCTACCACTTGAGCCACAGCCCCACTTTCACCTTTTTCTGCACATGTGGTACCAAGGACTTCATGCATACTAGGCAAGCACTCTACCACTAGGCCACATTCCTAGTCCTGTTTGTTCTTATTTTGTTTAGTTTGGTTTGGGATTTTCTACACATGCCTTTATGCAATCTACAAATAGGACATTTTTATTTCTTCTTTTCTGTTCGACATGCTTTTATTCCCCTTTCTTGCTTCACAGCACTCTCTAGGATGTATAGTTCATGAAGAACTTTGCCTTACTTGTGGACTTAGGGGGAAGTGTTTAGTTTCTCATCACAAGATGTGATATGAACTGGAAGGGTTTTTTTTTGGCAATGTGTTAATGAAATTGAGGTAATTTCCTCTATTCCTATATCTTGAGAGTTTCATTATGATTTGATGTTAACTTTGGTTTTGTATATCCATTAAAATGATTGTGTGATTTTCCTTCCATAGCCTGTGAATGCAACAAATTCAGTGATTTAATCAACAAATTAAATTCATTGATACATTCAATGTATCCTAGTATAAACCACATTTGGTAATGGTGTGCAACTCTTCTTTATATTGCTGAATTCTGGTTGCTAACATTTTGTTTAAGGCATGTTTATATTCATGAGAAATACTGCATCAGAATGTTCATATTTTATATTATCTTTCTCTGGTTTATTGTTGTGGTGATACTGACCTCATAAAATGAGTTAGGAAGCTGGATGTGGTGGCATACAGTTATAATCTCAGTTACTTCAGAAGCAGAGATTGAGAGGACAGAAGTTCAAGGCCAACCTGGACAAAATGTTAGTGATAGGTTGGGAGTGTGGTCTAATGATAGAGTGCTTGCCTAACATGCCCAAACCCCTGGGTTCGATTTGAGCCACATAAATATAAAAGCCAGAAGTGGTGCTGTGGCTCAAGTGGTAGAGTGCTAGCCTTGAGAAAGCCCAAGAACAGTTCTCAAGCCCTGAGTTCAAAATCCAGAGCTGGCAAAAAAAAAACAAAAAAAGTCAGTAAGACCCTTATCTCAAGAGATATAAGTTGGCATGGGGTACATTATACGTGTGTGTGTGAGTGTGTGTGTGTGTGTGTGTGTGTGTGTGTGTGTGTTGAAGTGTGATCAGTAGTTGACCCTGGGCAAAAAGCATGAGACCCTGTCTGAAAAATAGTTTAAGCAAAAAGGATTGAGGATGTGGCTCAAGTAGTAGAGTGCGTCTACTAAGTTCAAGGCCCTAAGCGTTAGAACAGTACCTTTTTCCTTCTACTCGACTACTGGATAAAACTGTAAAATTGGTGTTCAATTTTTCTATAGACATTGGGTAAAATTTGACAATGAAAACTCATTGGGCCTAGAACTGTAAAAGAAATTTACTTAACAGTTATAAGACTGTCCAAATAATCCATTTCATATTAGAGGGTGTGTAGTTGGTGTTTTTCAAGAAATTGGTCTTTCTTTCTTTCTTTCTTTCTTTCTTTCTTTCTTTCTTTCTTTCTTTCTTGTCTTGGGGCTTGAACTCGGGGCCTGGGCACTGTCCTTGAACACATTTTGCTCAAGGCTAGTACTTTGCCACTTGTGCCACAGTGACACTTCTGGCTTTTTCTGTGTATGTGGTTCTGGGGAATTGAACCCAGAGCTTTGTGCATGCTAGGCTAGCACCTTACCACTAGGCCATGCTCCCGGCCCAAGAAATTGGTTCTTTTCATTTCAGTTGTCAGATGAATGTATGTATCATCATTCATAGTATTTTATATTTGTTTTTTGAAATCTGTTGGAATTCATAGGATATTCTCTGCTTCTTTCCTTTCCTGGTGATGCATAACTTCTATTGTTTTTCTTTGTAAATCTTACTGACAGTTTGTCAATTTCATTGATCTTTTCAGACTAGCTTTTTCATGGATTTTTTTTCCTCTCCTGTGTTCATTTTTATTGATTTCAATCCATATTTATTTTGTATTTCCATCTTTCTTTCCATATTTGGGTTCATTTTGCTCTTTGTTTTCTAGTGTGTAACATTTGCCTCCTTTAAAAATCTC
Organism: Megascapheus bottae; assembly: GCF_031878675.1. Taxonomy (NCBI): domain Eukaryota; kingdom Metazoa; phylum Chordata; class Mammalia; order Rodentia; family Geomyidae; genus Megascapheus; species Megascapheus bottae. The sequence continues at coordinate 8,503,786 of NC_143515.1, forward strand.
TTTTAAAATTTCTTTTTCTTTTTCATATTTTCTGCATCCCTCTACAGCCCATGTGAGAACCAAAGGGGAAGGAAATCCCACCTTACACTGATATCACCACTGGGGAGGGGGCACCTGAAATACAGGGGTCTGCTGGAGGGAGGAGGCCTAAGGTGAGGCAGGAAGCCTGCAAATGGCCTGCAAATGGAGAGGAAAAGAGCAAGAATCCTGTAGAGAGAAGCTTGTGGAAAGGACAGGGAAACAAAAACAAAAACAAAAAAAACCCAACTCGCCCCCTTGGAAGTTGCAACTGCTCCTGATTCTGAGATAACCCAGGACAGGACAAGGCAGTTGCAGACTTACTAATAAAACTCCTTTGTCACCTTTAACCATGCCTTTGTGGATTTTCTTGCTCTCAGGTCATCACACTCCACCTTCTTCTCTTCTCCAGGGCAAATGGATTAGTTTTCTCTCTGCTGCCTCCATGTGCCTCCTCATTAACTGTCACAGTACTTTCATTTTCATTCAGTTTACTTTCTATTTCCCTTGAGACATCCTCTTTGAACCATATAAATGGAAGTGCATTGTTTCCTTTCTAAGTATTTAGATATTTTCCTGCTACATTTCTGTTGTTTTTACTTTGATTCCGCTCTAGTCAGAGATTATGCTTTGCCTGACGTCAGTTATTTTACATGGGCCAAGGTTTGGTTTATGGCCCAAGATAAGAGGTAGGGTGTTATGGACTATGGCACGGAAAACCAATGTGTCTTTGGTGGATTTAGGATGACAGTGTGGACAACTGGTGTGGGGTAGTTCCTTGATAGAATCGGGTAGAATTTTGGTGTCCTGTGGTAGAACGGCACAGATGGCAGTGGTGTTATTGGATGGTAAGTCAGACTTCTTCCATCCGCTTGCCAATTTTCTGTGGGGTACTGATTTCAATTGTAGAAAGAGGGGCAAATATTCATGACTTCCTCTATTATCCATTCTCTTTTCCATTTTTGTTTCACATATGTTGGCTGCCTCCTCCTTTCTTGTCAGAGGCTGGAAGTTCCAAGCTCCCAAAGTGTCCCCAGGGGAGAGGGGACAGATTGTTGTAGCTAGGCAAACATGAAAGCCCCACATTGTGCCTCTGCAAGCCTGCTCTGACACCACCTGAATTATGGGGTGTTGGGGTACCCAGGTATCCCAACAATCTGCTGTTTCCATTCCACTTTTTTGCCCTTCTATTTGTTCTGTAGCATGTCCAGGGCTTATAGCTTTACTTAATGGGAAGGATAGGGGAAGTACAGATACCTCTCCTACAGATACTTTGGGCACACGATTGGGGTCACACCCTAAAGAACCCATCATAAATGGAAAAAAATCATAAACCACAAATTCCTTTAAGTCATCCTAGCTGAGCCAGACTCACCTCCTTAATCCTGCTCAGAAGACTTGCATTCGCCTGTAGCTGAGCAAACCCAGTTAACACCAAACATTTCTTATTTTTAAAAAAGTTGGCTATCTCCAGATATACTGAGTGCTATCCTTCAAGTGAGAACAAGAGTGGTTTTTGTGAGTGTGTTTTGCACCACTGTCATGTAAAAACCTAATAAGTTGAAGTCAAGGCTATCGTTGACTTCTGTACCTCACTACTGTTTCCAGAAGTGCCAGTCTTAAGTGTAGAACTTTGGAAACATCACAAATCCAGCTGGTTTTATTGTGCTGAATATGAAGGGCAAACAGGGCTGGCATGGTCTCTCCATCTCTCCAAGATGGCAGACGGGAGAAGAGTGTGTGTTCTAGTGGGTGGCTGTAGTGGAGAGATCTGTAGGAGTCTGGAGCTGAATGAACAAAAGAAGTACCAGATCCCTGAGGCCTTCAGAGCCTGAGAGGCAAAAGGATCTTAGCCAGCGTGACAGCAAAGCTTTCTCATACGGAGCTTGGCTGGAAATGGAGTGGTACAGATCCTGGGTTTACAATATCATGTCCCAGGGACTCTAATCTCCAAGGAACTAGGAAAATGCCAAAAGTGGAGGTGTGGCTTAGGTGGTTGAGCACCAGCCTTGGATGTGGAAAGTTAAAGTAGAGCACAGCCTTGAATTTGAGCCCCAGTGCAAGTACCCCCCCTCACGAGGCCATTTTGTATGTCATTCCCTGTTCCCCAGGGGAAGAGGGCTCCATCTCTGGCTATTCAGGAAAAGGAGTACTAGGACTAAACATGTGGCCCTGGCTTCTGGCATCCATCTTCCACATGCCTGTCAGCCCTTTCATGGGGGCTTTCCAGGCAGCAACCACAAGTCCTCACACCCCAGGCTGCAGCTGGGGGCCAGGGTGGGGGGCAGGAGCACAGGTGCCACAGGCCAGGCTCTACAGCCACGGGGCCTGGAAGAAGTTCATGTGCCTCCATGCAGATGGCAGACCCCAAGCCGGAGGATCTTGGATGAGAGATGCTGCCACTGGGGTCAGGACCGGAAAAGAGCACTGGAGGAGAGTGGAAGAGACAGCACGAAGAGTAACTGGTGTTTTGAGAGCCACATCTGCCCAGAATAAGAGGTATAATGTGTGTATTGGTGTCCCTGGCAGGGATGAGGAAGCAGGATGCTTTTTCCAACCATGTTCTTACCCCTCACAACTTCAAGGCGTGTGTAATTCACTCAGCTAACACCCCAGCCTCTGGGATCCTCAGTCCCTAAACTCCAGGCTCCTCTCCCTGTCCACCCTTGAGACGATGTCCCAAGTGCACACCAGAAGCACCATACTGCTCCATCTCATAGGATAGCTCCCAGCTACCCTGATCCTGGCATCTATACCCCACCCTGGGCAAACCAAGGTGCCAGCACATCCTCTGCCCACACTCACCTGTTGGCAGATAGTTGTCACCCAGAGCCGCTCCTGGGCAGTCTATCTGGAGGCACCATAGCATCCGCGTGGAAATATCCCAGGATGGAGGATAGAAGCCATGTTGGAGAAGACCAATAGGTCTTGTGGCTGAGAAACCAGCTTCTCCTGTGTGCCTACAGGTCCTCCTGTAAGCTCCAGGGCCTCTCCTTGAGTCCTTGTAGCAGTTCTCAATGTCTCCCCATATGACCTCATTCTTCTTCACAAAGATGCTTCTTCCAGAGGCACTGGCATTATCTCAGCCTCACTTACGCACATTTGAGCAGAACTCTCCTACTGGGCAGCTCTCTAGTCTCTTCATCAGCCTCTCCAACCACTTCAGAAATGGGAACAAAATTGTTGGAAGAAAATTTTCCAGAAGCCACATCTCTCATTGTCAGATGGACACTGCATTAAAAAAAAAGCGACACTGCATTAAAAATCAATTTGTCGCTGGTCTCTCCTGTGGCTCATACTTGTCATGTCATCCTAGCTGGTCAAGAGGCTGAGATCTGAGGACTGACGATCGAAGCCAGTCTGGACAGGAAAGACTACAAGGGAGTCACTGCCAAAAAAACACCAAAAAGTCAGAAGTGGAGCTGTGGCTCAAGTGGTAGAGGAATTACCTTGAGCAAAAATCTCAGGGAAAATGCCTAAGCCTTGAGTTCAGGCCCCAGAAATGGCACACACACACACACACACACACACACACACACACACCAATTCACCAAATGACCAATGTCAGATTACTGAAACTGGATTTTTAGTAAGTCCAGGAGTCTCACATTAGATCTGGCTATTCCCCCAATAAGGCAAATGAGGAGATGTGATGAAGGGCAGAGAAAGGAGATTCATTTCATGACACTCATGGTAAGACAGCAGTTCTTTAGGTACATACTTTGGCTTCAGGTTGAATAGGGCAAAGTGGGGGCAGGAGGTGAGAAAGGTATGCAGAATCAAAGCAGTCCCATGTCACAGGTATGGCCTGGTTGATCATTAGCTCAGTCTTTGTCCTTGGAGGAATTCTGGGGGAAAAAAAGTGGTTATCACTTTATTACTAGAACAGAACAGGAAGGAGGCAGCCTCCTGAGTTTTTGTTTGTTTGCTATGAGGTGATAAGCACAAAGGATTGCTTGCCTGAGAGGACTTTGCTTTCCACACAAGATTGAGATCTGTGAATCTGGTCTTTCTTGGAGTCCATAGTTGAGTGCAAAGTTCACTGCAGCTGAGAAGAGCTCAGATAAATAAAACAAGACCTAAAGTTGGGGACTTTTAGTTAATTCACAGGACCAGCAAAAGCATCTTTTGAGTTACCTCGTATACCACCATAGCACTAAAAATCAATTTCTTGCCATTATTTCTAAAATGTGAAATAATATGTGTTTCACTGGACATTTCTAAATCTGTTCGTTTCTTTCTTTTTCTTCCTTACCATTTTGGCCTTCGGTTTTGTCTAGTTGAGATGTTTGATTTGGGTTTCTCTACCCTGTTTTCTACTGAATTTATAGTCCTGTGGTCTGACTACTTCTCAGTAGTGACTTGTAAGGTTTTGGCAATTCATGACACTTTTCACATGTTAACCTCTGGTTTACAGAAAAGGTGGTTTTGCCCTCCCAGTGCAATTTTACACCAATTTGCATCAACCCTATTTTTTCAAAGTGGTTTGGCAGTCAGCCAGATCGAAATTTTGTCTGTATGTTAATTTTCACGTATCCATGATAACTTCCCCAATGACAAAGTCCCAAAGTGGGAACCACAGTCCAATTTAGACACAACTCTTCTAAATTAGAGCTGACAGTAAATGTAATTGAAGGAAAACCCATCCATTGGCACACAAAAAAATACTGTGCACTCAAGAAGGCCCCCCAATCCTTAAATATGGAAACTCATATAAAATTGACATTTTCCAGAGATGGACTGAGAATCCAGAGCAGAGTATTGGTAAAACTCGACCTGACCCTCAGAAGCCAAACTAAACCAATGTAAGTCACATAGAAAAGCAAACCCGAGGGGAATCCCCAGCGTCCGAGAAACCAGAGCACACGCATTGCTGTAATTTTTAAAGTAATTAACCAAAACAAGTCTTGGGTGAATTCCAGAGATCACTCATCAGGGAAACTGATCCTTAGCAAATTCTTCGGCAGTGAATTGACTTTGGGGAAATGGTGATTGATTGTTTGGCAAACTGACTCATTTCTTCAACTTTTCCATTTTTCCTGGCTCTTTTCCTTTGTAGGCCAAGCAACCTGGAGACCCCAACCCTGGAGACCCAACCTCATCAGCCTTATTCCTGCCACAATTCATGAAATGGGCTGGACCCTAATCATAAGGGAAACAGAACTCGGACACCTCTGCCCTGACTGACAGAATTCTCTCCATCATTCGCACCCTAATTCTTTTTCTCTTGTGCCAGTCCTGGCGCTTGAACTCTGGGCCTGGGCATTTTCCTTAAGCTTTCTCAAGGCTCTACAAGTTGAGACTCTACAAGTTGAGCCACAGCACCATATCTGGATTTTTCTGTGTATGTAGTACTAAGGAATCAAATCCTAGGCTTTGTGTATGCTAGGTCACACTCCCAGCCCTACACCCTACTTCTTAATGCTATTTATTTTTCCTCCTTTCCTTTCAAACTCTATTCACAAGAATGCATGCCCATCTTTGTCTGAGGTTTGGAGTTACCTGGCCAAGCAGGTGGCTTCAAATGAGATTTTAGTCACTGGCCCTCTTCTAGGCCTTGGAGGCTGTGTTGGGCACTATCCTAAGTCCTCTCCCTCTGCCCATCTCCCTTCTGACCCCTCAGCAGGTTGTCTTTTCCTCCTCTTCCTCCTTCTCCTTTATTGTATGAGTACTAGGGCTTAAACTGGGGGGGTTGGGCACTATCCCTTGCCTATTTGCTCAAAGCTGATATTCTACCACTTGAATAACAGCTCCACTTTCAGCTTTTTAATGGCTAGAGATAGCCATCAGACTTTTCTATCTAGGCTGGCTTTGAACTTCAATCTTGATCTCAGCCTCCTAAGTAGCTAGAGTTACAGGCATATCGTCTATGTCTTCTTCTCCTTCTTCTCCTCCTTCTCCTTCTCCTTCTTCTCCCCCTCCCCTTCCTCCTCCTCCTCCTCCTCCTCCTCCTCCTCCTTCTCCTCCTTCTCCTCCTCCTCCTCCTCCTCCTCCCCCTCCTCCCCCTCCTCCTCCTCCTCCTCCTCCTTCTTCTTCTTCTTCTTCTTCTTCTTCTTCTTCTTCTTCTTCTTCTTCTTCTTCTTCTTCTTCTTCCTCTTCTTCTTTCTCTTCCTCCTCCTCACCCCCTTCTCCCCCTCCTCCTCCTCCTCCTCCTCTTATTCTTCTTTTCTTTCTTTTGTTGGTCGTGGGGCTTGAACTCAGAGCCTGAGCTCTTTTGCTCAAGGTGAGAGCTATAGCTCTTTGACCCACAGCATCACTTCTGGATTTGTGGTGGTGAGCTGGAGATACAAGTCTCTTGGATTTGTCTGCCTGGACTGGCATTGAACTGTGATCCTTAGATCTCAGCCTTCTGAGTAGGTAGGATTATAGGCTTGAGCCACCAGCACCCAGCTTGCATTGTCTTCTTTTAACAAATCTCTTACTCTTTCCTACCCTTATTTCCATCTGCTAGTGGAGAAATTCACTGGCAGCTTAGGAAGTTACTATGCCAAGCAAAATTAGACAGAAGACAGAAAGGCCTGCAGAGTTTCTACCAATGGCAAAGGAAAGCAACTGAAGTTTCTTGTCTTATCAGAACCTCTCTCATGAGCTTATCTTCTCCTCTCAACCCAACTTCTTTTTGCACCCAACCTTTCTGACATTGTCCCTGCTTTCTCCTGAGTAGTAGACAGACTTCCTGACTTTCTTCCTACTTAACCTCTTTGCAATATTCTAAGTAGAAAGCTTCCAGAAACCTATGTCCAGCTGCTCTGGCTAGAACATCTCAATTCTTTTTGCCCTGTTACCCTGTTAGGGGTCAGTGATCCCAGCTTTGTTGCTAGATCTCACCCCTCTTCCTTAATCAGGCCCACTGATCACCTCTACCTTGGGCTTTCCCATCTTTCACATGCTGCCTCAGAGTCTGGGTCTTTGCTCTGGACTCTTGATCACTTAGTATAACACCAGGATGTCTCTGGGTGTCTGGAATTCAGCACATATAAAACACATTATCTTTTTTCAAAATATGACCACTGCCTAAACTAAGAAACTGGGTATCAATCCTAAAGCCTCCTTTTCCCATACTGTCAAATGCGAGGTGATCAGTGATTTGTCTGCCTCTGGAAACCCCTGCATCTTCCCATCTTCCCTACTTCTTAGTTCTTTTTTTTTCTTTGGTGCCAGTCCTGGGCTTGAGCTCAGGGGCTAAGCACTGTCCTTGGGCTTTCTCAAGGCTAGAGCTCTACCACTTGAGCCTCAGCACCACTTACTGCTTTTTTCTATGTATGTGGTACCGAGGAATCGAACCTGGGTCTGCGTGCATGCTAGGCAAGCACTCTACCACTAGGCCAAACTCCCGGCCCCTACCTCTTAGTTCTTACTTGAGCTCAAGCACTCGTCTCTCCTCTATGGTCATTGCCTTTGACCTGCCTGCTTTCTAATCTATGTGCAGTCAATTTTCCAGTGGGTGTCTTTCAGAAGTATAGTTAGCCATGCTCCCCTCTGCAGGCTTGCCTGCTTCCCAAGGAATATCAAAACAATATCTCAAGCACACAGTGCCTTATGCCATTCCACTTATCTTCTTAGCTCCACCTTCAGCTTTAGATCCAGGACACACACCTGGATTCCATCTTCCCTAGATGTTCTATGCCCAATTAGTAAAATCCCCAGCCCACGTTACTGTGGTCATGAGAGAGCCTGGAGGACTGACCAAACATAGCATAGCTTCCTAGCTCACAAGTCTAACATCTGGTGGTTTTTCAGCAGAGCACAGAAAGACCTGACTTCACAATTTGGGGTCTCCCAATTGTTCTTAAGTGTATGAAACAGAGATAGGAACCCTCCAGGGACCTGTGGAAGTCTAAAGGAGTCACAATGTGGCCAGATACTTAGGAAGAGGAAGGGAATTGGCAGGACGTGCAGCCTTTCTTTCTAATTAGGGAAGATGTCCTGTCCATTACTCTGTCTCCGGGACTCTGTACTGGGACTACTGCTCTGGCCACAGAGGGAAGTCCTGCTGGGAGGGGGGTCAACACTCAGGTGCCACATAAACATGTTAACTGTGTATCCCAAACAAGGAATTCTGCTTTGCTTCGGGCTAGAAGGCACATTTGTGTGCCAAGACTTTCCATTCAGCCTCATCATGCTTGAATTAGAGAGAGTCTGGCCTCTGCTTGGCTGACTCGCCCGGCCTTGAGCTGTCAGGCATTTGACGTGGTGGCAGTTGGAAGGGATGAGTGATTCAGAGCTTTCTTGGGTCATGACATGAGCTCTCAAGGGGTCTCGATTCTGAGCCACTCCTTAGACGGCACTCACCTGTGACCAAACACACCAGGTGTTCAGATTCTTTCACAGTCCAGCACCCATCAGGTTCTTCAGGCATAGATGATATCATCAAAGGGACAGCCAGGCAGGAGGTGGCACTGGTGCCCGTGCCCAGGCAAACAGGCCAACTTCTATTGGCAGAGGGACAAACACCTACTTAACCATGACAAGACAAAACCCTTGCCAAGTCCCCTTCACAAAAGGAAGGGAGGCCTGGGAGGGTGGCTTAGTGGTAGAGTGCTTGTCTAACATGCATGAAGCCCCAGGTTCGATTCCTCAGTACCACAAAAACAGAAAAAGGCTAAAAATGGCACTATGATTCAGGTGGTAGAGCTCTAGCCTTGAACACAGATAGGGTCAGGGACAGAGCCCAGGCCCTGAGTTCAAGGGCCAGGACCAGCAAAAATAAATAAATAAATAAATAAATAAATAAATAAATAAAAATGAAGTTGCTCTGCAAAATATGGTATGCCTGGCGTCAAGGGTGAGGAGAGACAAGCTTGCATATGTTATAAGAAAATTGCTTGCAAAGGGATTCAGCTTTCCACAGGGAAAGAGGGCAGAACCCTTGGCTGGTATAAAGTTGTTATAACTGGTATAGGGGAAAAAAAATCATTCACTATCCACCTCAGTAATCAAATTATGATACTAATGACCAACCATACATTGACCTAAAACATTAGCAATAGCTAAGATTTTTAACAACGGTTTTCAACTAGGGGCAAGGGCGAGGTAAAACTGCTGGGTCTGCACATTATTTCTGACAGTATACATTTGTAGTCTCCCACAGAGGGTAATTTATGATGGTTGCCAAGAACTGAGAATGTGTTCATGACTGTCTCTGCAAAGCAAATAATGCAAACCGTGGAGAGAGGGTTATTCAGAGTGTTGGCAGTTTGATAGGCATTTTGATAGGTTTAGGGCTCCATGTACAGCTTATTATGTGTTAAGATTCAGTTATATATTGAAATGATGATGTGTGTTCATAGAAGAAGGTGAAGGCTGCTTATGGCAGTAGGGAATGATATCGTGTCCTACAGTAATAGCAAACACAAGTGAAAACTTTTACAAGAAAGTAGAGATCAGGGTTAGGAGTGTAGCCTAGTGGTAGAATGCTTGCCTAGCACACATGAAGACCTGGGTTCGACTTCTGCATACACAAAAAAAGCCAGAAGTGGTGCTGTGGCTTACATGGTAGAGTGCTAGCCTTGAGAAAGCCCAAGGACAGCACTCAGGCTCTGAGTTCAAGCCCCAGGACTGGCCAAAAAAAATATAGACCAAGAAGATGCCACCTGAACCTGGGCTTGACCTGGTGTATAGTGACTGCCTAGCATGTGAGCGGTTGGAACTCAGCAATGAGGAAATAAATCTCCTATTCAAGTAGATAACTGTGGTTATATCTGTGGAGGGATCAAGGGGAACTTTTGTTTTTCAAATTTAGTACAGTATGCTATTACAATGGAATATTTATTTCTGCTGGTAGGTGGTTTGAATTCAAGGCTTAAACACTGTCCCTTAGCTTTGTCACTCAAGCCACCAGTACCCAACTATAACAGAATGCTTTTGGAGACTTGAGTGGGCAGGTGGCACTAGGAAGCTCCCAAACATACTTTGTCCTGAGACAAAGCATGAGGCTTTATCAGTGACATTAATCTCAATTAGATCAGACACTGTCCAATCATAACTCATCATCTATGATGAGTCACTGCAACTAACTCTTAGAAATACCCAGAATCCCATTTTCTGAAGTCATCCCTATTGAGAAAGCACATCAACCAACAAAAAAGAAGGCAGAGATTCCTGACGCCCCTTATGAAGCACCTGGAGGTGAAGCCGAGTTCTGTTCCACAAGAGGTGCCCATCCACTCTCCAGCCTCTCACAGGGCTCCTCCCCCCCTTGGCTTCATCTGATATTCGATTCCATCCAATGCTAAAAACAAATCAAGGGTGTTTTATTTGAAATGAGCACGAGGGACCATCTATGGGGACAGTCTGTCTAGGAAGTGAGAGAATGCAGGTGGATGTAAATCAGGTGAAGCAAATATATTTTAGGGGTTAAGTGCAGAAAAGAAATTATGCAAAATAAAGGGAAACCATTGTATTCTCCTTCCAAGTGGCTCTCAGTTCTCAAATGAACCTAGTAGTTCATTTGCAAGTGGATAAAGGGAAACCTAACACATTTTCATTATCTTAAAAGGGAACCGTGCCAGTTAAAGACAATTCTCCTCTCCACTACTCATAATCATGGTTACTCTCCTCTCTGCCGCCCAGACCAGGGCTTTTGCTAAGACACTACCGAGCAAGCTCCTCAGGAGACCTGCTTGTCACCTGCGAGATTACAGGAACAACTTCAGGCCCCCGCTATTTAGGTTGTTTTCATAGAAAATTTGGGGATGCTTGACATTGCCCTTTAGCTTTTTACTCCAAGCTGAGCTGCTCTTCTACCACTTGAGCCAAAGCTCCACTTCCAGCTTCTTAGAGGTTAATTAGAGATAAGAGTCTCTCAGATTTGAACCACAACCCTCAGATGTTTAGCCTTCTGGGTAGCCATGAGCTACCTATAGGGGTTGGCAATTTGCTTTTCAACGAAGATATTAAAGAAACTCAATGGAGAAAGGACAGCCTTTTCATTAACTGGACATCCCTCCCCCCACACCAAACAATGAACTTAAATCTATGACTTAAATCTATGACTTCTATCATATAAAAATAATTCAAAGTGCATTGCATATTTCAACATAAAATATTCAACTATAAATTTTTAGAAAGAAAAATATTACAAACTTTTGACTGTGCATTAGTCAAAGAGATATAAGATATGTCTTGAACACATAATCCATAACAGTATATTCCTAAGTTAGATTTTATCAAAATTATTTAATTTTTGTACTGGTACTGGAACTTGAACTTAGGGTCTTTCACTCAACTTTTTTACTCATAGCTGGCACTCTAACACTTGAACCACACCTCTATTTCTAGTCTTTTGCCAAATAACTGGAGGTAAGAGTCTCAGATTTGTCTGCTTAGGCTGGTTTTGAACCATGATTTTCAAATCTCAGCCTCCTGAGTAGCTGGGGATTTTAAGCATGCACCATTAGAACCTGGCTTGGATTTTTATCAAAATTGAAAACTTGTGTTTATCAAAGAGCTTATTAACAGAATGAGCCACAGACTGGGATAAAAAATTGTCATGCATATATCTGATGATGGGCGTGTGTGTGTGTGTGTGTGTGTGTGTGTGTGTGTGTGTGTGCGCTCATACACATGTGCGTGTACCTTCAAGCATGTGCACTTGCCAGTACTGGGATTTGAACCTAGGGCTTCATGCTCTTGCTTGGCTTTTTTTGCTCAAGGATTATATTTTAACACTTGAGCCATCACTCCATTTTTATCTTTTTGCTAGTAGAAATAAAGTCTCATAGATTTTTGTGCCCAGGGTTGGCTTTGAACCAAGATCCTAATATCCAGAACATAAAGAACCCTAAAAGTTCAATGAAAATAACCTAATTCAAAATAAGATGGGCAAAAATCAGAATACCTATTTTCCCCAAGAAAAAATATGAATAGTAACAAGCTCATGAAAAGACACTAATCTTCAGTAGGCACAGGAAACATGAACTAAAGCCACTCTGTTCTACCACTATTCGTATTTTTGAATAGCTATAGTTAAAAAGTCTGACAATATTAAGAGTTAGCAAGGGTCTGGACTCCTGGCTCTGGACTCCATGTAGTCTATACTGTGCTTTCACTTTCAATAAATTTACTTAAAAAAACTAAAAATCAGCAAGCAAACAGATAATGAAATAAATAATCAATGATAAAGAGTTGGTTACAATTTGGAGGAACTAGCATACTCACTCACTGCTAGTAGGAATATAAAACAGCTTAGTTTCTTTTTTATTTTATTTTATTGTTGGGGTAATGTATAGAGGAGTTACAGTTACATTCACCAGATAGTAGGTGCATTACTTCTCATATACTGACACCCCTTCTCATGTTTTTGTCCCCCTTTTCCTCCCCCAACCCTTCCTAGTCATCTTATTTTCCCCCTCTTCCCTTCTCTATTTCAAAGAAACAAATAAATGTATATACAATATACCAGGTAACAAGGTTAGATACAATAACCACATGAAGTTAACCATAAGGGTAAAAAAAGAGACAAGAAAAACATAGTACATTAAGAACAATCACACAGCTTAGTTCCTTAAAAGGTTAAACATGCATCTATAGCATGTCTTAAGCCTTGTAATTCTAAGAGAAAAGAAGGGAAATATTCTTGCAAATACTTGTACACAAAATGTTCATAGTCATTTTATTTGTAATAGCCTCAAATTGGAAATCATCTAAATGTTCACCAACAGAGAAATGTAAACAAATTGTGGTATATCCATGAAGTGAACTACAACTCTGCCCCCAAAAGGAAAAGGAACAAATAATTGATATATAAAACATGACTCTCAAAACTAATTGTGTTGAGTAAAAGTACCACATATATCAAAAAATGAGAATAAATAGAGCTAGAGAAAATGAAAATGTATAGTAATGAAACAGACCAACAAGGTTAAATAGGGATTGGAGTCAGGACACTGAGAAGAGAGATTACAAAGGGGAAATGAGGAGGTGACGGGTAGGGTCACAATATTGATGCTCATAATGGTTTTAGATATATAAACAGATAAAGGAAAAGTTGAAAGCTTACATTTTACACTAAACACATGTACAAGTTTCTGAATATCTGTTATTCTACAATGAAGTTATTCAAAAAAATAATCACAATTTTGCAACCTACAACTGTTGTCTCTTAGGCCTATAAGCCAGTGCACCCCAAACTTTCATGTTTAGCTGTTACTGTCTGACCATACCATACCTCAGCAATGTAGGCGACTCACTGTGAGGAAGGGACAAGAGTTATGTGAGAAACCACCAGAACATGTTTGTTTGCCACGCACTTCTCTCCACCCCCCAAGTTGTCTGCAGCCTGCAGCTTCAGGTTAACCCAAGCTGGGGCTTTTCTCTTAAAAAGCCCTGAACCTGAACTTGAGCTGAGCCTGAGCAAGTGGCAATTCATGTGTACGGAAAGTACCGCATGCTGACCTCAAACTAGAGTTCTCTGTGACAACATTAGTGTCAGAAGTAACCTCAATCTCCCAGGTTGCCTGTTAAAAAAGAAATCCCATGATCTTCCACACACACACACACACACACACACACACACACACACACACACCACATATACATATACCATGTTTCTTGGAGTTTCCCAATCTTGAACTCAGGGCCTGAGCACTGTTCTTAGTCTTTCTTAAGGCTAAAGCTCTACCACTCAAGCCACGGCATCACTGCGGCTTTTTTGATGTGTGTGGTACTGAGGAATGGAACCAGGGTCTTCATGCATAGAGGCAAGCACTCTACCATTAGGCCAAACTTCTGGCCCATTATAACCATTTTTATAGCCACTGATGGATTTGGCTTAGTTATTTTCTAAGTAATCAATACTTCAAATATCCAGTTGCAAAAGGAAAGCTGTTTGCACTGACATCTGGAACAGCTGACAAACCTGGATTTGATTGGATGTTTCTGAAACATTCTGAGATGTTTCCTAGAAGGCTGGTCTCCCAGGATGTCACATGGCTGTGGTCCTACCCTCCATTCTCCCATCATTGAACCTGTGTGTCCACAAAGTTAACAGGAAGGCAGGCAGGCAGGCAGGCAGGCAGGCATAGGTGAGTCCCCTGGGGCATTATAGGGCCAGGTAAGGAGTTTGGACTGTTCTAAGAAGATTCAGCTTATATACATTAGAGCCAGTGTCCCAAGAAAGTACATTTATAGGTGAGCCCAGAGTCCATTGTAGTAGCCAAGGCAAGAGAAGATAGACTTGATCTTTGGTAATGCCAGAAAGAGGAAAAGAAATGGATTTATCTAGATATAGTTTCGTGGAGAAGTAGAGGAAGGTAGACAAGATGCCAAAGGAGAATCAAGGCTGAGTCATAGTTTTGTGTTAAGAAATTTGAGAGCTCAAGGCAGGCTGGGAAAGGTGAGGTAAGATCAGATATGGGAAAGCTTGTGCTTTGCTTTGCCTGCCATCAAATGATTTATGACAAAAAATAAAGTTGAACAGAGCAAAAGAATTGGAAATTTGTATTGGAAGTGCTTGCAAAATCTAAGTCGCGAATGCCATTGTGTACTCGAGTGAGGCTCTGGAAGGATATGCATATTTAACAGCCACTTAAAGTGATAGAATATAGAAGAAACCACCAATGAAACCAGTGTTCATACGACAAAAACAGGGATAGGATATAAGAAATGACCTCTGGACAGGACAGCACTTATAGCTCAGGTCACGGGCATGGTCAAGGCTTAGAAAAGAACAGTCAGTACAGCTCAGTGTGGTGGCTCGCTCTTATAATCCTAGCTACTCAGGAGGCTGACATCTGAGGATCGTTGTTCAAAGCCAGGCCAGGAACTAAAGAATGTGAGTCTCTTATCTCCAATTAACCACTAAAAAACCAGAAATGGGGCTGTGGTTCAAGCGGTAGGGTGGTAGCCCTGAGCTGAGGAGCTCAGGGACAGGGTCCAAGCCCAGAGTTCAAGCCCCATGACTGACTGACTGACAAAAAAAAAAAATAGTCAATACAGTAGGAAATAGACTGTGTGGCATTCTAGAATCACAGAGAAAAGGACTTCAGGAAGGAGAGTGGTCACTTGTGTCAGATAAGACACAGAGAGATATGTCCCTTGAGTTTAATGGGGAAACCATCTAAAAGAATATTGTTTATTCTCCATATAGTTAATAAACACCTATCACATGCCAGAAATATGATGTGACAAAAATATGTTACATAACTAGATATCCAGATTGGAAAAAAAACAAAGTAGGCCTTGACTACAACTTTAACTAAAATTCACTTGACATGAATAACAGACCTTAATCTGAAATTATACCCTCAGCTCTTTTCTTAATTATTTTTTTGAATAGGCTTGCATTTTTTCTCCGGGCCAATATCAGACTGTGAACCTCCTACCCATGTCCCCATGTTGTTGAGATGATACATGAATCACCATGACTGGCTGACTGGTAGAGATGGGGTCCAGGCTGAGACTGATCTTGAGCTGCGATTGGGGCATGAATAGCCTACCATTGCAGATGCGTACCACTATACCGGCCTAAAGATAGCTTAAGGCATAGAAAAAGAAACTCATTACATTTTTTAAAAAAGTTATATAGGACCTCATAAAGATTACCATTTGTGTGAATCAAAAGACATCATTAGTACTTGTTAGACAAGCACTATATTCTAACCATATTTCAAGGATTTTTAAAATACTGAATGCTGCTTGTCATCTCCCCCTCCCTACAAATAGGCGAACATGGATGAGTCTCCAAATCATTACGCTAAACATAAGAAATAGTCCCCAGTGATGATGTACTTTCCAGTTCCATTTTATGAAGCCCAAGAAGAGGTACCACAAGTGTCTAATGCAGAAAGTCAGAGAGGTGGTTACGAGGAGCAGCAGAGAGATGTGGACTGGAAGACTAGGAGGGGGCCTGTCCTCTTCAGGGGTGACAGAAAAGCTTCACATGGGTAGTAGTTGCTGGAGGAAATGCAGAAAATAAAAATTTGTCATTGTACTGTACGTAATTTGTATCTCAAGTTCAACAACAGCAAAATCAAGGTGAAGGCCAGAAGCTGGCCACACCCATTTTCTACTTGTGCTGTACAGAGCCTGGGGCTGGCAGGAGGTGAGTGAATTTTCTCTGGCCCAGAGCCAGCTGAAATCTGAACTCAAATAGAACTGAAATCTGGCTTCTCTTCCCTTTGGTGAAGGTAGCAGGGCCTGTGTCCCGTCTACAGGGCTGTCCAGTGCAGCTCAGAGCCCACAGGTTCCTGGTAAAAGCAGTGGAGACCACCAGCCTTCACAGTGTCAGCCTCCCTGAACTCTGCAACACTGACAGCACCTTATCCACACACATAGCCCATGACGCCATCCAATTACACCAGGGGACACCTGAGCAGCGAGACAGGCTTTTTAAGACTTTCAAGCACTAAACCAACATCTGCACGAAAAACTAGGGGTCGGGGGAGTGGGTATGGAAAGACTCTTACCTTGGGATTGCTCAGGATCAAGTGCTTTCCTCGTTCATATGCGTCTTCTGCCCCACCCTGGGCCTCTGCTCAGCCAGGTGTCTTCTTGTAAATGGAGACGCTGTCATTTCCTGACACTTGGCATTTCTGGAGTCTCTTATCTCCAATTAACTACCAGAAAACCGGAAGTGTGCTGTGGCTCCAGGGGTAGGGTGGTAGCCTAGAGCTGAAGAGCTCAGGGACAGGGCCCAGGACCAGTGTTCAAGCCCCACGACTGACCAAAAAACCAAGATCGCCATCATATCACCGGGTATGCAGTGATTGATGGAGCTGACAATTTAACATTGAGTGGATCGTGGTGAATGAACACGTAAGTGAGCAACTACTTAAAAAAGTGCCCATTGTAGTAATGCTATGGTCTTTGTGTATCATTCCACCCAAAAGAGCTGACTGGAAAATATCCATGACCCCGGTAAGGTTTACGACAATTAAGGGCAATGTACATTAATAGGATGTTTGGAAAGTATTTTAGTCAGAGTTCCTATTGGACAATACCAGTTCTATAAATTGATATTACATAAACAGTCCAGAAAAAGGTCAAGGTCACATACACTAAATGGTCACTCCTAGCCTTTTATCACTGTGAAAAAGTAACTGAAAGGAGGAAGGCTTTATTTTGCCCCACAGTGTCAGTCTCTCACTCTGCTGTTTCTAGATCTGTGGTGAGACACAACATTATGGTAGTTGAGTGCTCTACTTCCTGGTTCACAAACAGGCTATGTCCTTAAATGCCCACCAAGTGAAGCGAGGTCTTTAAGATTCCTCTGATAAGGGCACGAAGCCTCACTTCCCATAGGTACCTCCATCTGATCCCATAACCTTGCAGTGTTAGAATTTCATCGTACGAATTCGAGCACATTGAGCAAGAATGGAGGCCCACTCTCAGAAAAGAATCTGACCAGTTTAGGAATAAAAGGACCTCTGAGTCCTAGAGGGAGGTGGATGTCAGTAAGATTTCTGGAGTGTGTCCAAGGAGACAATTCCAGACTCATCGACATGTAGTCCACTTTGGGTATATATTGCTTCTTCACAATTCCTTCTGATGTTACTAAAACTTCAGGAAGGACTGGGGTATCAGCTACCTCACTGCCCTTGGGTAACCCGCACACACCTATCCTGAGTCACTCCTGGAGGAGAAATGGCTCTTCCTTTGGTCTCCTAAACTGCAGAGCCAAGAAGTAAATATGTTACATTTTAGGAAATATGTGATAGTGGCCACCCAGAGGCTAATTTTGCCCCTGTCATTGGAGCTAAGCTGAGGTTTCAGGGCTGACTAAAATTAACTAGACAATCTCCTCCCTCTCTCTGGTTTGGCTCAGACGAAGTTTGGCCCTTGGTGTTATATTTATGGTGGGCAACTCTTGGGGAGGCTTCTCACTTCCTGGTTCACCCTCGGAAGTGGCTGTGCTCAGAACACTGAGATGGGAAGCCCTCTTGGCCTCGCCTTCCAATCTCTCGCCCTCCTTGTGACCAGTCTGTGCTGAGCATTCTGCATGCTGTAATTAAGTTGTCTTCTGTTTTTAAAGCTAAACAAACAAGAGATGAAAAAACTTAGCCAGACACCAGTAACTCACACCTGTAACCCTAGCTACTCAGGAAGCTGAGATCTGAGGATCACAGTTCAAAGCCAGCCAGGGCAGAAATGTCTGTGGGACACTTATCTCTAGCTAAACACCAAAAAAGCCAGAGGTAGAGCTGTGGTTCAAGTGGTAGAATGTCAGCCTTGAGCAGGAAAAAACTAAGGGAAACAACCAGGCCCTGAGTTCAAGTCCAAGTACAGGCACAAAACAAAACAAAACAGAACCTCACAACTCTATTCATTTATTCTATTAGTATGTGTACTAAGCATAGAAACTCTGTTCTGCTCTCAGTTTGGGGTCTTTTTTCCTCCTGTGTGTCTATGAGGCTGTAGGTTGCCTCTGTGACTTACAGTCTCATGGGAGAACAGTCCTGAATCATGAGGGGTGCTCTAGGGTGACCACCCACTCTCCTCCTGCAGAGGGGAACCATGGCTCTGCCATCAAGACCCTCAAAACCCACTTGCTACAGTGGTTACCAGTGTGCTTCCATGCAGGGACCCCAAGCCTGGCTGGCCCGCTGCTTCCTGGGAGCTCTGTCCACTCACAAATGCTTGCTAACTCCAGATTTGGGGCAGGGTTTTGAGGCCTGGTGGCAGGACCACAGGAACACTCAGCTTCCCTAGTGGAAACGAATTCTGTCTCCACATAGGCCTCACTTCCGAGTACAGGCCCACTCTTGAGAGGCTCAGGGAGGCAGCAACTGTGGGCTGTGCAGCCAAGCCCCGCAGGTACGAGAGGATTAGGATTTGGAAAGGAGCCACTCGCAGCTGCACACACACCCAGAGCTCCGGGGTCAGGCATCTTGCTCTGGAAGCACACAGCTCTTTCCCTGTGTACACTTCAATGGCCCAGTGAACCCCATCCCTGTCCCGGATGCAGAGTACAGGAGACCTTAGCTGTTACCCAGCACACAGCAATGCTGACAGCCTCAGCTTTCCTTCTGTAGAAAATGGACGAGATGGAGTGGCCAGTTTGGCCATCCATGGGAGACTTTTTCCCACATACTTGCATCCAGTTGTGGGCCTGAGGAGTCATTGCCCCTCCCCCACCTTCACGGGCAGGGATTGCAAGAGTAAGCACAGAGCTAAGACCTGTAGACCTGCAGACTGCAGACTGCGGAGCGCTCACCGTGCTGCTGGAAGCAGAAGAGTGACAGGTACAAAATGGGTCCGAGGAAAGTAGGGCCTCTGGATGATAGGCCAAGCTCAGCGCCCTGGAGGGAGGCTCAAAGTCAGTGCAGCTAGATGTTAGCTGGCCCCAAGGAGCCGGGAAATAAAGTCGGTGATTCTTCTTTAGAAAGAATACCACCTCTATAACTTGTCTTTAAGAACACACCCAAAATTGTATTATCCAAAATGGCTTCGACAAGATCTCTCCTGATTGGTCTTCTCACTATCCCCACGAGATGGGGAGACTGTGTTCCATTCCCCAGATATAAATGAAATGGCACTTTGTGACCCCCAGGCCCGCTATGAAAGAATAGGGCGGCTTCCTCTGAGACTGGGCAACTCACACCCGGCATCTCCTGCCATGTTATGAGGAAAGCCAAGCTGCCTTGGCCCATGGACATGTTTCAGCCTGTACCCCAAATTGTGGGACATTGACAGCCAGTGCCAATTACAGCCACTGGTGACTGACTGCAAGTACACTGGACTCTACGTCACACACACACGCACACACACACACACACACACACACACACAGATCAGCAGAAGGAAATGAAGAACATTTTTCTTTTTCTTGTCTGTCCTGGGCCTGGACACTCCCTGAGCTTCTTTTGCTCAAGGTGCCAGCCACTTCCAGGTTTTTCTGTTTATTTGGTACTGAGGAATCGAACCCAGAGCTACATGAATGCAAGGCAAGCGCTCTACCACTAAGCCACATTTCCAGCCCTGAGGCTGAGAACATTTTTATGGGAGAGTAAGCTAAGGTGAAATGGCTTTAGCACAGATAACAAGACTGGCTCTCTGACACTTGAGTCACGTCTCCACATCTGGTATTTGCTAGTTAAGTGGAGATAAGAGTCTCACAGACTTTTTCCCCCTGTAGTGGCTTTGAACCACAATTCTCAGATATCAGCCTCCTGAGTAGCTAGGATTCTAGACATGAACCACTGGCACCCAGCTCCATTTTGTTTTAAATGTATGTATTTTAGGTCTGGAGTAAAGGCCAAATGTAGTTGTTTGTGAGAAGAAGAGAGCTTGGTTTGTGAGAAAAGGGATATTTTGGTTCTGTCCAAGTCCAGGACAGACAAATAGGATCTCTCTAACAAAGTTGGAACAAATTGGGCACCAAAGCATTGTGCATGTGTATCTATGTGTGTGCGAATAAGTGTAAAACAACAGTAGCTATTTAAGTATAAACGTGTTACCTGTGTTCTTTGTTTTGATGATTAAAGCTTTCAGTAAATAAGAAAAAAAAAAAGAACACCTCTTTCTGTCTGTCTTTCTTCTTTCTTTCTTCTTTCTTTTTTGTCAGTCATGGGGCTTGAACTCTGGGCCTGGGCTCTTCAGCTCAAGGCTATTGTTCTACCACTTGAGCCACAGTGCCACTTCTGGTTTTCTGGTGGTTAAGTCTTACAGACTATGGTGCCGAGGCTGGCTTTGAACCATGGTCCTCAGATCTCAGCTTCCTGAGTAGCTAGGATTACAGGTGAGAGCCACTAATGCCTGGCTTTGTCTCTCCCTCTTTCTCTCTCACTTTAGGCTCTGCCCAAGAGGTTTTGTGTGTGTTTCTAAGCTGTTAGGTGCATGGCTTAGGTACAGACTCTGCCTATTTATTCTCTCCCTGGCTCCCCCTTCCTTCAGGTTGGTAGACCTTGTAGGGCAAGAGACAGCCCCTTCCAATCAAGGTTCATGGAGGAAGATTCTGGCTACATAACCTACTGTCTGTCTCCCTCCTGCCCCTTTCTTTTCTTTCTTTTTTCTTTCTTCCTTTCTTTCTTTCTTTCTTTCTTTCTTTCTTTCTTTCTTTCTTTCTTTCTTTCTTTCTTTTTTTCTTTCTCTGTTGTGGGGCTTGAACTCAGGGCATAGGGATTATCCCTGGGCCCTTTTTGTTCAAGGCTAGTGCTTTCCCACTTTGAGCCACTTTGGGTTTCTGGTGTTTCATTGAAGGTAAGAGTCTCATAGACTTTCCTGCCCAGCCTCGCTTTGAACTGTGATCCTCAGATCTCAGCCTCCTGAGTAGCTAGGATTACAGGCATGAGCCATTGGCGTCCAGCTTGTCTCCCTTTCTTGATGGCCTCTGTCTGACTTCCTTTTCTTCTTCCTTCATTCTTCCCCTTTCTTTTCCTCTCTGATTGGAAGGACTTCTCACCAGGGCATCAGGAAGGAGCAGGAGAGCACTGCGCTGGTTTCTCTACATGTCTCATTCAGACATTGCAAGGCGTGAAGGAAGGCCACCTTGTAGCCTGGTTCCCTACTTTCCCTCCTTCCAGATAGGGGCATCCAGGGACCTGTCTTAGCCAGAACTAAGACTGGTGCCCCCAGGCAGCTGGTGCTGAGAGTCTGTTTTGAGTGGTGGTCCAGGGCAAGGGTCACAGAAGGACCAGCCTGGACCCATCAGTGCCCAACTTGGTCAACTTGTGATCTGGTGTGTTCTCACAGGAGCTTAGTTGGGAAAACCAGAGGCACAGAGTGGGGTTCAGAGGCAGAGTTAGGGCTCACAGCAGGACTCTGGAGTTGTTAATCCTCCCCATCCATACGACGTCATTGAAAGCCACATTTGTTGTTGTGTATGTGTATATACTGGGGCTTGAACTCAGAGCTAGGTGCTGTCCTTGTGCTTTTCTCTTTCTCTTTTTCTTTTTCTTTTGGCTCAAGGCTAGCGCTCTATCAGTTGAGCCACAGCTCTACTTCTGACTTTTTGGTGCTTCACTGAAAATAAGAGTCTCACAGACTTTCTTTCAAAGCAGTCTTCAGATCTCAGCCTCCTGAGTTTCTAGAATTAAAGGCATGAGCCACTGGTGCCTGGCTGAAGACTACATTTTACAGAAGAACGAATAGAAACTCAGGCAGGTGACTCATCAGTCACATGGCTGGGAAGAGACAGGACTGAGTCCACAAGTATTTCTTTTTTTATTTTTTATTGTAATGTCTAGAGGGGTTACAATTATATTCGCCAGATAGTAGGTGCATTAATTCTAATACATTGATACCTCTTCACATGTTTTTGTCCCTACTCCCCTCCCCCATCCCCTCCCCTCATCTTGTTTTCCCACCTTCCCTATCCTGTTTCAAATAAACAAATAAATGTATATACAATATGCCAGGGAACAAAGTCAGATACAGTAATGATATAAGATTAACCATAAAGGCAACAAAAGAGAAGAGAAATAACAGTACAATAAAAACAGCAATCACACAAGATAAAGCTCTTGTTTCCATATCCTGGAGATCCTTTCATTTAGCCTTATCCTATATGGCCTTACGTATCTAGGTTTTGCACTATTGTAATCCTCTGCTAGGAGAGTCCTAGGTGTGTACTAATTATTACAAATGAGGGAAACCATTGAGCCTATGTTCCTTTGGGTCTGGCTTACTTCACTTAATATGATTTTTTCCAAGTCTTTCCATTTCCTTACAAATGGGGCAATGTCATTCTTTCTGATGGCAGCATAGAACTCCATTTCCACAAGTGTTTCTAACCTAGGTTCATTCTATATACCACACATACCTGGTACAGGGCAGGTATTTGACTGTTATCACTGGAAAATGTGAGTTGATCAGTGGATGAATGATTGAATGGGTGAATGAATGAGTGAAGAGCCCACTGGTTCCTCAGGGATGAGTAGACTTTGAATGTACAGAGAGGTCAAAACAGTGCATACCAAGCTGGTGAGATGAAGCTCATGGAATTGTGTCAGGTGGGAAAGTAAGGGAAGACTTAGACCTGAAAGGACAAATTAGTTAGCCAACCATTGGGGCTATATTTGTCCATTTTCTGTAGCAGTGATAAGATATCCAATGCTAGTACTTTGTAAAGAAGAGACAGTATGGTTTTGTAAGCTGGAGGGGATAGAGTAGAGGGCCCTATTTATGTGGTTTTTAATGAGGGTCCTTGTGCCGCCACCTCACACCATAGTAGGTGGCCTCACGGTAGAAGTGTGTGTGACTGGGAGAAATCACACGTAATGACCCAGAAGCCAGGGAGGTGAGGGGCCAGGCTTGCTGCTGTAACAACTGCTCTCTCCATAAGCCTGATATCTCCAATGAACCACTAAAAAGCCAGCAGCAGGGCTATGGTTCAAGTAGTGGAATGCTACCCTTAAGAGAAAAGGCCTAGGCCCTGAGTTCAAGCCCCAGTACCAGCATGTGAGTGCACAAGTGCATACACACACACACACACACACACACACACACACACACACACACACGTTTCTTTTTGGTGAGCCATGGGGCTTGAAGTTGGCCTGGACACTGTCCCTGAGCTCTTCAGCCCAAGGCTACTGCCCTACCCTTGAGCCAAGCCCCACTTCCTGTTTTCTAGAGGTTAATTGGAGATAAGAGTCTCAGGTCCTTTTGGTCACAGGCTGGCCTTGAACCTTGATCCTCAGGTCTCAGCCTCCTGAGTGGCTAGGATTACAGGCCTGAGCCACCACAGCTGGCAAGAATGCATTCTTTATTTCAAAATTGTTAAGAGTAAACTTTAAGTGTTATCACTATAGGAAAAATAATTATGTGAGGTAACACACATGTTAATTAGCCTTTACACAATGCATGCATATTATAAAATATCATAACGTAAACAGTAGGTTTATAAGATCTTTATTTGTAATGTTAAAAATAAATTAACTTTTAAATCAGGTTATATGTACATATGTATATATATATATACCTATAGATACACACACAAACACAATGCATTTATATGTATATATATATTTATATGTATACATATATATCCTCATACATCAGTCTCCATGGTTATATTTTACTTTTATTGAAACATCACATGTATCCTGTTATTAGCAACAACTAAGTTCAAACCCCAGCACTGGCACACACAAAATGTAGATAGAACAAAGTAAAGCTGGGCATGGTGGTTCATATCTGTAATCCTAACTACTCAGGAGGCTGAGATCTGAGGACTGCATTTCAAAACCAGCCCAGGCCCAAAAGTCCATGAGACTCTTTTGTCTGGTAGTTAACCAGAAAACCAGAAGTGGCTCAAGTGGTAGAGTGCTAGCCTTGAGCTGAAGAATTTAGGTACAGTGCCCAGGGCCAGAGTTTAAGCCCCACGACCTACAAAAAAGAAAGGAAAAGAAAAGGAAAGGAAAAAAGTGAGAATAACAGTATGATTACTAAATACAGAAGTCAATAAACTTTATTATCTTTAAAAATACACAAGATTTTGGTTTGGTTTGGTTTGGTTTGGCTTTGGGGGATGTGGTCTCACTATAGCCCAAGCTGGCTTCAAACTCATGTTCCTAGTTCAGCCTTCTATAAAGATTTTTTTCTTACGTGGAGACAATATGCATGGCCAGGCACTGGTGACTCACACCTGCAATCCCAGCTACTCAGGAGGCTGAGATCTGAGGATCGTGGTTCAGAGCCGGCCCAGACATGAAAGTCCATGAGATTCCTATCTCCAGTTAACCACCAGAAAAACTGGAAGTTGTGCTGTAGCTCAAGTGGTAGAGCAATAACCTTGAGCACTCAGGCCCAGAGTTCAAGCCCCATAACTGACAAAAAAGAAAGAAAAAAGTGGTATTTTGCCTGGCATATGGTACCACCATAATTTAATTGTTGGGGTCACCATCATTTTTATTCACAGTGAGTCCATAAAGTGGTGATGGTGGGACATCATCAGTGTAACACCCAGAGTAGAACATGGAGCTGAAGCTACTCTTACAGAGGAGAGAGAAGGAGGCTCTGCTAGGGCTGGGCACAGCCAGGAGAGCCTAACAGAGCATGCCTGGTAAGTGGGAAGCTCTGCAAAGCTCCCCTCCCCCACCGGCCCCTCCCCACTCTTCCCTTGGGGCAGAGCCCAGCCGCTCTCTCCTGTTGGGTGCAGGCCTCCTTTTCTGGGCTGCTGGCCAACTCTTTGCCACTTTATGGTTTGTTTGTTTGCTCCTAAAGACCTAAAATCCAAGCTTATCAAACAAGAGTCACACTTAGCCCTGCTGTCTTGAGAGGTAAATTCCACCTTATCTATGTACTTCAGTCCCCTCCCAGCCCCCCCAGAACACTCAGTTCACAGGGGAGCTGGCAAGTGCTCCAGGGCTGACCTTTGTACCCACTTACAATCATCAGCCATGCACCCACTCTCGAGGCAGGTAGGGTGGGGAGTCACTCCAGCTGGGGAAAGCCGGGGTCCTGGGATCTCTGAACTTCAATGTCTGTCTCCCCCCAACCCCCGCCCCAAACTGGATGAATGGTTGTGCTGCCTCCCCTCTGGCTGGCTTGTGATAAGAATTAACCAAATGTGGGGCTGGGAGTTTGGCCTAGTGGTAGAGTGCTTAACTAGCATGCACGAAGACCCGGGTTCAATTCCTCCGTACCACATACATAGAAAAAAGCCAGAAGTGGTGCTGAGGCTCAAGTGGTAGAGCTCTAGCCTTGGAATGTGCAGAGGCTCCAGACACCTGCTACAGCATTAGCTGGGACCTGCCAGAACCTGGCTGGAAGATGGAGATGGGGGTGGGGAGAGGGGAAATACTACAATTGTCACTCCAACACACAGATCCCATAAGCTTCATACAAAAATTCTGCCAAGGGCTCTCTTGATAGATTCAGCAACATTTCTAGAACTTTCTCATGCATCTTATACATCAAGCCCCTTTTGGGGAATGGAAAAATGTAACCAAATGTGGCAGGGGTGGGGTGAGGCTCTTGTTAATTTTTGCCCAAGCTATAGGCTTGGCATCAGAGGGAGGAGAAGCACAGAGTGAGACAATGCCTGGCATTTTGGAATTTCCATTATAGCTGGGAAGGGGAGTGGGTGGCCATGAGGACAACCTACCAATGCTTCCACACTTGTGTTGCAAAGCACCATGTATGAGGTGAGTCTTCTCCCCAGTTCTCCTTGCCTCCCTGAACAGGCACGGCCATGTGAGAAATGACCTGGAGCACTTCCAGGTATGCCTTTAAGAGTGGTTGTATCATTCATCATGTTTCTTCCCTTAGATCCGGATTCCTGTTAGCACTCTGGATGGCAGAGTCTCCATCTAACTCTGCCCTCCCAGGAAAACAATCAAGCCAAGGGGGTCACATAGTATGAGGCTCTGCACTTTGCTTTAGTCATACACATCATTTACCAAAAAGCCATGTTAAGCTGGAGCTAGTTGTTACAGAAACACAACCCTGACCTGGCCTGAGAAGTTGTGGGACAGCTGATTCCCTAAAGTACTTAAGATCAAAGTCTGGAGAGCTTTGCAGGGAGTGAGGAGGAAAGGTGGGTGGAGGGCCCTCAAGGAGAATTGGAGCTGAGGCTGGAGACTAGGCAGGGTTTGGAGATGGAAAAGGAATTGAGGGAGGTAGAGATGGAAGAATCTGGAATGCACAGGTATCTGAAAGGGGTGTGTGTGTGTGTGTGTGTGTGTTACTAGGGTTTGAGCTCAGGATCTTGTGCTTTCTGAGCAGGCACTCTACTATTTGAGCAATGCCTCTAGCTTTTTTCTTTTTATTTATTTATTTATTTATTATTGTAATTAATAAAAGGATTACATGATATTTGCCAGATAGAAGGTGCATTAATTCACATACATTGATACCCTTTCACATGTCTTGGTACCCATTTCCCCCCACACACACCCCCAACCTGTCTTGGTTTTCCCCCCTTCCCTATCAAATTTCAAATATCCAAATACAAATAAATTCAATATATCAGATAACAAAGTGAGATACTATACCAATATGAGATAACCAAGGGACAGCAAAGGAGATGAGAGACAACATAGTACATTAAGGACAACAATCATTCATTATATGGCTTGCTTTTTTCTTTTTTTCATGTATTTTTATTGTAATTAATAGAAGGGTTACATGATATTTGCCAGACAGAAGGTGCATTGATTCATATATATTGATACCCTTCCACCTGTCTTGGACCCCATTTCCCTCCCCCCCACCCCGCATCTTGTTTTCTCCCCCTTCCCTATCCAATTTCAAATAACCAAATACAAATATATCCCATATATCAGGTAACAAAGTGAGATACTGTAACAATATGAGATAATCAAGGGACAGCAAAAGAGATGAGAGATAACATAGTACATTAAGGACAACAATCATTCATTATATGGCTTATGTTTCTTTATCCTAGAGATCCTTTCATTTAGTGTCATACTATATGGGCTTTTGTATCAAGGTTTTGCTCTATTGCAAATCTCTGCTAGGAGAGCCCAAGGTTTCTACTGATTATGACAAATGAGGGAAACCATTGAGCCTAAGTTCCTTTGAGTCTGGCTTACTTCACTTAATAAGATTTTTTCTAAGTCTTTCCATTTCCTAACAAATGGGGAGACATGGTTCTTTCTGACAGCAGCATAGAATTCCATTGTGTACAGATACCACATCTTGTTGATCCACTCATCAACTGAGGGGCATCTGGGTTGGTTCCATATCTTTGCTATGGTAAATAGTGCTGCAATGAACATTGGTGTGCTGGTGGATTTAGTATGTCCTTGTTTCTGGATGATTGGGTAAATGCCAAGTAGTGGAATTGCTGGGTCATAGGGGAGCTCTGTGTTTAGTCTTTTGAGGAACTGCCATACTGCTTTCCATAGTGGTTGAACGAGTTTGCACTCCCACCAACAGTGTAGTAGTGATCCCTCCTGGCCACATCCCCTCTAGCATCTGTTGTTATTAGTTTTCTTGATCCTGGCCATTCTAATTGGAGTAAGGTGGAATCTTAGAGTTTTTTTGATTTTCATTTCTTTTATGGCCAGAGATATTGAGCATTTCTTCATGTGTCTATAGGCCATTTTTGTTTCTTCTTCAGAGAAGACTCTCTTTAAGTCTTTGGCCCATCTTTTAATGGGATGGTTGTTTCTTTGGAGATTAGTTTTGGAGTGATTCAATTTTTTGAGCTGTTGATATATTTTACATATGAGGCCTTTCTAGCTTTTTTCTTTGGTGGCAGTTCCATGGCTTGAGCTCAAGAGCTCTTGTTCTTGCTCAGCATATACACAATTGGCATTCTATCACTTAAGTCACACTTCAATCCAGCTTTTTTTTTTTTTTTCTGGTTACATAGAGATAGAATCTTGGACTTTTCTTCCCAGGCTGGCTTTGAATTTGGGTTGTCTGGTGTTCATTTTTTGACTAGCTAAGAATGTAGGTATGGCCACAGTGACCTGGCTCCTGAGAAGCATTTTTGAAGGCCTGAAAAGAAAATACCCAGGATTAGAAAAAAGCTGTTAATGTCTTTCTTCCATAGGACAGATATATGTGAGAGGGAAGATGAACGCAAGGTGACTGGGGCTGAGTGCTGCAAGATCTGTTGTGAGAGTAAAGCAAAGAACAGGGACAATTCGATTGTGTCCAGATTCAGTGGGCTTCTTCCAGGAAGGCTTCTCTGGATGCTAGTTGAAGAATCCTGCTGCTATTCTTGAACAACTCCCATGCGGAATGCATGAGAGGATAAGAATACAGTAAGTCTCTGCAATGAAACAAATGTGGTTGAGATCCTGTTTTCTGTCTTTTGGTCATCCAGCCATATATCCAGTATCTGTAGCATGCCAGGTGCTATTCTGTATCCTGGAGAGTATAAGCAAGATGCTGTCCCTTCTGGACCTTTCATTCTACTGTGAATCACCAGCCACAAGGAGAATGAAACAAAATAGGAGAAATTAATGTTCAGCTGTGACAGTGGAAATGAGGACATAGGGGCTGAGATAAAGACTGTACCGAAGACTTCTCATACATAAGACCTCTTGGAGTGGACAGCATTTACAACTAAAGCATGTAGTAAAGAAAGCTGTAATATGAGTGATAGGGGAGACGACTTCAGAGAAATGGCTTGCCCACGACCCTTAAGTGGACCTAGCTTGGTGAAGAAAAGGAAGAGCTGAGAGGCAGGAACATCCTGAAATAAGAGTGGAGAGGGCTGTGGCTTCCTGACAGAGGCAGATTGTCAGAGACAGACTCGGGACACACCATGGGCAAACCAGAGAAACTTACCGATGGGGGCCCTGTGGGGAGAAGAGAGGTGTGAATGAACTGGGGAAGGGCCACAATGCCACCTCATTGGGTGGCAAAGCTACAGGGAGGCTGGGTGTTGGGGAGTTTGGAGGGGGGCTCACACCTGCAATCATAGCTACTAAAGAGGCTAAGATCTGTGGATGGAAGTTTGAAGCCAGCCCAGGCCAAAAACTTCATGAGACTCTTAGCTCCAATTGATCATTAAAATAACAGAATCAAACTGTGGCCTAAGTGGTAGAGACCAACCTTAAGTGGAAAAAGCTAAGGGACAATGCCCAGGCCATGAGTTCAATCCCTGGTACCAGCACATACATGCAGAAAAACAGACAGACAGACAGACAGACAGACAGACAGAGAGGATGGTACTGGGGAAATGGAGAGTCTGCTCTAAATATGCCATTGTAGGGTTATTGAGGTCTAAAGGTGCTGAGAGAGGCTATAGAACCTGCAAATCAAATAGAAGCTCAAAGGAGAAATGGGGGTGGGTTAGCTTCAGGATCATTAGCATAGGAATGACATTTGGGTATTTAGGTCTGTGGGTCTGTGTAGAAGCACTTGTAAATGGAGAAAGAGAACCCAAGGGGTTTAGAAAGCCAAGTCCTCAAGAGTCAGGAAAAAGAGGGATCGCAAAGAACCAGCCAGAGAGGAGAAAAAGAGAGTTCTGTGGAGAACACTGGGGGAGAACAGCTTGTTCCAGAGGGAGGGATCAGCTGTGGCGGAGGAACAAGATAAAGTCCAAAGCTGGCCTGCTGGGGTCAATGGCCATCTTGACCGAGCCATCCAGGGAGAGCCAGGTTGCAATAGGCCCCCGGGAGGGCATAAGAGTTAAGAAAATGAGACAATGTGAATAAATCAACTTGTTTGAAGAAATCTAACTCTGAATGTGAGTAGAAGAACTGGGTGGGAGCTGCAAAGAATGGGGGCTGGGTAGAGGAGGACGGAAGAAGTGTGGAATTGTCCCAGGACTGGAAAACACTGAGACAGATCAGTACTGGTCACTTTCTCCAGTGGTTGGAGGGCAACTCTGGGGCAGAGGTGGAGAGACTTTGGCTCTCCACACAAGAAGGAAAGAGCGCAAGAAAGGCATAGTTTAGGCAAATTTGGAGATTTGGTGTGGACAAGCTGACAGTTGAGTCAATTAGAAGGAGTGAAGAGAGTGTCTGGGGGAGAGGAGATGATGTGAGGCCAGAGAAGAGAAGAGAAAACAGCCCCTGAGGCACAGGGCACTGAGAAACTGTAGAGATAAGTGAGCCTGGCAGCTTCAGAGCCAGTGCTCAGGCCCAGCTGTTGTACTTAGAACAAAGTACCTGTGGTGGTAGTGACTCCTGAGTACCCCGCAACTGGGACACGCATGGAGAGGCAGATGGGATTTTGCCATGGAGCTGTGACAGGGCAGGGGATGCTGAAGGACTTCTGCTTGAAGTGACCATGAGAATGCATGGCACAGAGGCTGCATGGGACAGGAGGAGAAGCCAGGAAGCAGAGTTGAGAGGGAAGAGAATGAAGCCCAGAAATTGGGACAGCAGGTGAAACTGCAGGAGTCCCAACCTCCTCGAGGGGCCTGGAGGAGAGGCCTGTGTGGAAGAATACTCGGATACAGGCTGATCTGTCTGGATATGAATGTTCCCCAGACTGCTGGTAAGGACATCACGGGGGAGGAGACACAGGCTGATAGGGAGGGTCCAGCCAGTGATATTGCCTCTCATTAGCCCTATGCATCACACCCCAGCCAGTTTCTCCTCTTGCACATGTGACACCCTGGAGACTTACTTCCACTTTGCACTTCAGGATCTTTGCTTTTAAGAGGGAGGACGGAGACAAGGAGCTTAGCCTAGTGGAAGAGTGCTTGCCTAGCATGCATGAATCCCTGGGTTCAATTCTTTGGTACCACATACACAGAAAAAGCAGGAAGTGGTGTTGAGGCTCAAGTGGTAGAGTGCTAGCCTTGAGAAAACCCAAGGACAGTGCCAAGGCCCTGAGTTCAAGCCCAGGACTGGCAAAAAAAAAAAAAAAGTGTGTGTGGGGGGAGGAAGAGCAACAATTTATACCTGCTTCTCAAAGCTGCTGTGAACACAAAAGGAGGTATCAGTGTTCATAGGGTTAAACAAAAATCCTTGGGGTGAGTGAGGTGCATGGTCCCCCAAAGGTGGGTCATGTGCCAACACTGTAGATGTGTAAGGTGACTCTCCTTATGAAAAGGTTCCCATGATGTAATAAAGTCAAAAGTCTTGAGCTGAGGGCTGGGAGTTTGGCCTAGTGGTAGAGCGCTTGCCTGGCATGCACAAAGACCCAAGTTCCATTCCTCAGTACCACATACATAGAAAAAGCTGGAAGTGGTGCTGAGGCTCAAGTGGTAGAGCTCTAGCATTGAGAAAGTCCAAGGACACTGCTCAGGCCCTGAGTTCAAGCCCCACAATTAGCCAAAAAAAAAAAAAAAAGTCTTGAGCTGAGAATTATCTTGAATTATCTAAGTGACAAGCGTCCTTACTAAAAACAATGACAACAACAAGAACAGAAGAGGAGAATTCATGAACATACAATACACAAAAGAGAAGGTCAGATGAAATAGAAGCAGCCACAAACCAAGTAATGTCTAGAGCCACCAGAAGATGAAAGAGGCCAAGAAGATTTTATGAGAGTTTAGAGGAAACCCGGCCTTACCGCCAACACCTGGACTTGGGATTCTAGTCTCTAGAATGTGAATGGATACATTTCTGAGGTTTTTGTTGTTGCTTGTTTTATGTGTTTTTTTTTTTTGTTTTTTTTGTTTTTTTTGCCAGTCCTGGGCTTGAGCTCAGGGCCTGAGCACTGTCCTTGGACTTTCTCAAGGCTAGAGCTCTACCACTTGAGCCTCAGCACCACTTCCGGCTTTTTTCCATGTATGTGGTACCGGGGAATCAAACCTGGGTCTTT
Organism: Megascapheus bottae; assembly: GCF_031878675.1. NCBI lineage: Eukaryota > Metazoa > Chordata > Mammalia > Rodentia > Geomyidae > Megascapheus > Megascapheus bottae. The sequence continues at coordinate 8,535,886 of NC_143515.1, forward strand.
GTGCATATGCTAGGCAAGCACTCTACCACTAGGCCAAACTCCCGGCCCCCCTTGTTGTTTTAAACATTTCTTTTTATTTCGAAGATGAAGTACACAGGTGTAACAGTTACTCTCTCCCTCACTCTCTCCCAGTTTTTCCCTCCCCCCTCCACTCACAATTGTATAGTTCATTTGCAACATAGTATCTACGGAATGTCAGGGGCTGTATTTGTTCATCCTTTGTCTCTCCATTTCTGCGCCCCCTTTATCCTCCCAAGCATAGATAAGCAAACAAAATGTCAAAAGGGAAAATGAAACAAAGACAACAAAGAAAAAACTTGTTTCCATTTCCTGGAGTTCATTTTGATAAATATTATTATAACCAGAGGCAGATACACATTATTCCTCCCTTAAGAATATCCTCCTTGTGCCTGGATACCTGGAGTCTTGTACAATTTATCATATCCCCATTCCACGTAGGAGCGAAAACATGCTCCATTTGTGTCTCTGAACTTGGCTTATCTCATTCAACATGATTTGTTCTAGGTCCATCCATTTCCCTGCAAATCATGTAATATTATTTCTAATACCACATGTTTGAATCCACTCATCTATTGTAGGGCATCTGGGCTGTTTGCATAGCCTGGCTATTGTGAATAGTGCATCAATGAATATGGATGTGCAAGTGTCTTTATGGTGTCCTGACTAAGTATTATGGCTGGATCATAGAAAACATTTATATCTAGATTTTTTAAGGACCCTCCAGACTACTATGCAGAGTGGTTATAGTAGTTTACAATCCTGCCAGTAGTTCAACAGGAGTCCTTCTCCCCCAGATTCCCACCACATTTGTTATTGTTCGAATTCATAATGTAGGCCAGTCTCATTTGTTTGGGTGAGATGGAAGCTCAGAGTTGCTTTGATTTGCATTCCCTTTATGCTCAGGGATGCTGAGTATGTCTTCATGTGTTTCTTTGCCATTTCTACCTCTTCTTCTGAGAAGTCGCCTCTTAGCTCCTTTGCCATTTAGTGACTGGTTTATTAGGTGTGGAAAGGGTTACTTTCTTGAGCTCCCTGTATATTTTGGATATTAGGCCTTTGTCAGATGTATTGCTGATAAAGCTCTCCTCCCAGTCTATTGGCTGTCTTTTCAGTCAGTCATGGGTCTTGAACTCTGAGCCTGGGCATTGTCCCTGAACTTTTCAGCTCAAGGCTACCACCATACCATGTTGAGCCACAGGGCCACTTCCAGTTTTCTTGTATTTAATTGGAGATAAAAGTCTCACAGACTTCCATGCTTGGGCTGGCTTTGAACCATCATCCTCAGATCTCAGTCTCCTGAGTAGCTAAGATTGCATGCATGAGCCACCAATGCCTGGTTCAGAAACTTTTTAAATTTTGATATAATCCCATTTGTCAACTCTATCTGCTGTGCCCCTGGTACTCTTGTCAAAAATTTTCTGCCTATGCCTATAAGTTCTAGTTTCTCCTACTCCCTCTTGCAGTAATTTCAAAGTGTCAGGTCTGGTGTTGAGGTCTTTTACTCACTTTGAGTTGATATTAGCCCACAGTGACAAACCAGGATTCATTTTTCATTTTCTGCATATGTCCCAGCACTCATTTTTGAAGAGGCTATCTTTTTTCCACTGTATATCTTTGGCCCCCTTACCAAATATCAGATAAACTGTAAGTATGTGGTATATATCTAGGTCTTCTAGTCAGTTCCCTTGATTTTTCAGGTCTATTTTTTTTTTTTGCCAATACCAAGCCATTTTTATTATTATTGCTCTGTAGCAGAACTTGAGGTCTGGGACTATAATACTACCAGTATTGCTGTTTTGGCCTGGAATTGCTTTGGCTATTCAAGGTCTTCTGTTGTTCCATATACATTTTTTATTGTTTTGTCTACCTTGGTAAAGAACTTCATTGAGATTTTGATGAGAATTGTATTATAGTCATACATCATTTTTGGCAATATGGCCATTTTCACAATATTATTTCTACCTGTCCATGGAAGATCTTCCCATTTCCTGATGTCATCTTTGATTTCCTTCAAACTTAGTTTTTGTTATAAAAGCCTGACCTCCTTGGTTAGGCTTATTGCTAGATATTTTTATTTTCATTTTTTGAGGCTATTTAAATTGGAGTAGTTTTCCTGATTTCCCTCTCTGCTTATACATTGTTGTATACAGACAGGCTACTGAGTTTGGGGTTTAATTTTGTTACTTTTCCAAAGTTATTGATCATATCTAAAAGCTTGGGGATGGAATCTTTGGGGTCCTTTAGATAGAAGGTCATATTATCTACACATAGGGGTAATTTGACTTCTTCTTTTCCTACATGCATCTTTTATTTTTTTTTCTTGTCTTATTGCTCTGGCTAGGAATTCTAGAACTATATTGAAGAGGAGTGGGAAGAGTGGATTTATTTTGTTTTGTTTTTGTTCTGGTCCAGGAGATAGAGCTCAGGGCCTTATCTTCATGGCTGGCATTCCATCATTTGAGCCACACCTCCAGCTTAGTTTCTTTTGCTTTTTTGCTGGTTACTTAGGGATACAGTGTCACAGACTTTTCTATTCAGGCTGTCTTTGAAATAGGATTCTCTCGATCTCCACATTCAGAGTAGCTATGATTACATGCATGAGCCACTGGTGCCTGGTGGACTTCCGTAATTTTAACTACCAAATAATAGAAATCTATCTGGGTGATGGACCTGGGCATTGTTAAACAAGGTGACTAATAGAAATTGAGTATTCCTCAATCTCCACTGCACTGCCGTTTATACATATGAGAAACCTTCGAGCATGCAAGTGTGGCATTGTGCTGTTGGTTGCTACTTTCTTCTATGCATCCTTACATCAATGTCTAGCACAGAAATATACATATGCATGAAACGAAGACAAATGCCTGCATGGCTGCCATCATCACAGGGGATAATGTCAGCTGAGTGGAGGAGTGTCCCCTGCCCTCTATGTGGTTTGTTGTGAGAATGTCAGTGAGAAGAGGCTCCCTTCTAGAAGCTGGCCTCACCTCTGGCCAGGCCTACCCAGGTTCCACATTGGCCAGGCCCAGATGTGGGAGGTAGGAGGTAGGAGGTAAGACGGCCCTCCTTGGAGCTCATTGTCCTCTGATGACTAAACATGGACATCAGACCACTTCAAAGGGAGCACCAGGCAAGAAGAATCCACATTTAGGACTCAGCTGGCCAACACTCAGCTCCATTTTGGATACTTATCAGCAGGAGATCAGAAAAGTATCTTTTAGTCATAAGAAACATGAAACAGAAGGATCTTGACATCTGGGAACACCAGTAAAGAACTGTCTTTCTGAACCTGGAGTTTTTATTTGATGTTTCTGAAAAAGAAACCATTTTCTTCATATAGTCCTTCTGTTCTTCAGAGTTCAGAGTCAGACAAAAAAAAAAATACCAAACCATAAATGATCCAAAACAAGGCTGTTCTTAATCTTATGGATGTGACCATTTCCTACTGTATCCTTACTCTAACTAACACCCTAAGAACCCCCAGAAAGTAATGTCCAAAAAAGGTAACCTTTGTCCCATTTTATCGTAGTGAAGGTAGCTTTTCCTGGTTAGTGGTGAGTGGTATTGTTTATCGGTGTTGAATATGTAAGTGACTCATTCACCAGGCCAAAAGTCCCAGGGGTTTTACATCTTCCCAGGTGTGGACAGGGTTAGGAGAGGGGACTTTCAGGGTCCATCTAGGTTCCTGTCTCATCACTTGGCATGTCTGGTATCAAGAGTCCTTCAGTCCCGGTCCTCCCCCTTCCTCTGCTTGGCCCATAAATAATCATCACACTGGTTAAATATGGTGTTGAGCTCCCTGTGCACTTCAGGCTGTCTGTCTGTCTGTCTGTTGGTCAGTTGATCAGACTGTTTGTCTGTCGATCTTTCTGTCTGTTTAAACTTTCAGGGCGCTGCCAGGCGGCAGGTCAGACTCATGTTAGACCTAGGTGTAAACAATAAGGCTGTGACCTTAGCAGTCACTTGGATTCTCTGAGAAGAAGCTCCCAGAGGCCGCGTCCACAACACCATCAGACAGAAGACCAGGGCCCCAGGACAGCCCTGGCCTTCTGGAGGGCAAGTAGTTTAAGCCCGGAGAAACTCTGGCAGGCCCCACAGGTCCAGAGCCCAGGGAGGAAGCTAGCCTAGATCTGGAAGCTTGTTCTCATTCCCATGCAGTGCAGTTCTCTCTTCATTGCTCTTTCCTGTAGCCACAGCCACATCCTCTTCCAGTGTTCCCTGAGTACCTACTATGTGCAGGTGCTGGGCTGTGCATACCACATGTCCTCTAGTCTTGCCAACCTCTATAATCCCCTCTCCTCCAGGAGGGCAGGAGGTCTGCCCTTGGACCACTCCAAGCATGCCAGAGCTGGGGCTCCCAGAGTGGGTGCAATGCCCAGTGTCTATTCAGCTCAGGAAGGGCACAGCAAGCAGAGGTCAGCAGCTGCTGAAAAAGTCCTGAGCACGCTAGGGGAAGGGAAGATGGCTACATTAGAAGCCAGTCTGTGGAACCTCCGGTGGGACTCATGAACTATTGTGGATGCAACCTGGTATCTCAGACTCTTGAGATGTATCTCCCTAGGTCTCATCTGATGGCTAATGAAGACTGCTGTTTCATACTAGGCTCTAAGTTTAGATGACAGCCTCACTGTCCAAAATGCACGGGCCTCTGTGTGGAAGAGGCAGAGAGGAGACAGCCACCTAGGGATTTATTCATGTGAGCCAGGCAGAGCCCATATGCCTCCAGGCAGCAGGCTGAAAAGTAGTCCTGGGACCCAGACAGATAGGTGTGTGATCACACAGAGGGTCTCTAAAAAGGGCAACCATTTTACCAAAGACTGGAGCTGCCTCTTACAAAAAACAACAACAACAAAAACAACAACAGGGTATCATTTGAATAGTCTGTGTTCTCCCCAGCTCTTTTGAAAGTGGCAAAAATTGCCTATCGTGTCTGACCACCGGTGGCTCACGCCTATAATCCCAGCTACCCAGGAGGCTGAGATCTGAGGATTGAGGTTCAAAGCCAGCCTGGGCAGGAAAGTCTGTGAGATTCTTATCCATGAAACACCAAAAAGCTGGAAGTAGAGCACTTACATAGTAGAGTGCCAGTCTGAAGCACAAAGAAAGGACAGTGATCAAGCCCTGAGTTCAAGCTCCAGTTCACACACACACACACACACACACACACACACACAATCTGCCGACTGTGGAAGTCAAGTACAGAGTGCAGATAGGATCCTCAGAGAGGATTTGCCACCATCAGATATGGCATTGCCTCTCAGCCATTCAACTTCTGAGCTCAAAGCCTAAATGCCTGGCACCTTTACATTCCACGGAGTCAGAGCGACCCTGGATAACCTGCAGTACAAAGGACAGGTACAATTTCAAATATAATTAGGAAGATCTCCTGATGTGGGGGGGAGGGGAGAAAATGGAACATACATATCTACCTGAAAGCCAGCAGGAGGACACACACACACACACACACACACACACAGAGCTTGGTGGCTCAGGTCAAGGCTGAGTAACCAGGAACCAGGGAACAGCCTGAGCTCCACCCTGAGCTCCACCCTTCTGGGAAGGCTGGCCTGGGGTGAGGCCTCTCCAGGTCACTTCAGGGTAGGCTGGAGTAGATGGGCGTATTTAAGTTCCCCCATTCTTGACGTTGATCTCCAACTGGGAACGCAGCTCCCCTACTCTCAGCCACACGCTCCCCTTCTAAGCACTCAGCTCTGAAAGCAAAGATCTCTCAGAGCCTGCGCGTCCTCTGTGCTCTCTGACCCAGTTCTGAAAGGACCACGACCACACCTGGCAGAGGTGAGAGGCCCAGTGCAAGTAAATGGTGCCCTATACTTGAGCCTTTTTCTTCCCCTCCCCTTTCCTTCCCTCCTCTCCCCTCCTTTCCCTGAGCCTACCCAGTGGCCAGTCTCCTCCCTGACCTCACCCAGCCATTTAGGTGTGTAAACAGCAAGCTCTGACTCACCTGCTGACGGGCTCTCCCGGGCACACTGCTCCCAAGGCTGCTGCGCCTGCACCCGGTTGTGGCCTTGGCCCGGCAGCTCACCCCAGTCTCCCCCGCTCACCCCGAATCTGGCACGAAGCTGGGAAGCCTGTGCCAGGGCAAATTGGCAGAGGGAAGTCGAGATGAGAATTGAACATTTTGTAACTACTATACGCATGGAAAGCACCTGCCCTTTGGCACGTTCTCCAGGGGGAGAAGCATTTGATCTAACCAGGCTGCTGGAGCCCCACGTTGGGAGCTCGGAGGAAACTGTGACCAGGGTCTGGCCAGGCCTTGGAGTCACTGGGAAGACTGGGGGAGGAGGGCTTCGATCTCTACGGGAACCCACTGGAGATATACAGAAACGGGCTCTACTGTGGGTATGTTAGAATAGCCCCTGGAAATCCAATGTACTCCAAAGCAGAGTCTGGCTAGGAGGAGGCCCCCATACTGGCCTCCTGGATGCTCTTGGGCCCACCATCACCCCAAATCGAGGCTGTTTTCCTCCAGGCTATGTTAGGAGAGTGTTTCATGACAGAAATGTCCAGATCCTCATACCCCCGCTCTTCTTTTCTCCTGAAGTGAATCAGTAACATTGTGTTTCCAACCATAAGCTGAGTGAGTGTGTGCCCGCGGGAAGTTCTTCCATGTGGTGCCATAAGCCTCCACCCTGCAATTCTATTTGACTCTCCACATTGGCAATTCTTGGCACCCCTTCTTCCAGTTCCTCTCTCATCCCAAGCCTTCTGGGGACTCTTCGCTAATTTTCTTCCCTGTGGTGACTCTGAGCAGGGCCACAGGGCTCTTAGCTATTCTTTGAAAAACTTTTATTCTGATATAATTTCAGACTTGAGAAAAACAAGTTACAGAATAGTGTAGCTCATTTTCTGATAGCCTTTAGCCCCAGTCCTCAGTGTGACCATTTGGCCACATTTCCTTGATCCTTTCCCTTCACTGCCACCAAGTCCCCTGCCTGTCACCAAGAGAAACATGTGGAAGCACATATGGTTTTCTGATTCTTCAAAAGTCACTTGTTGACATGGTAACTCTCATTCCTGAACACTCCAGTGTACTTCTCCTAAAAATAAAGACATCCTCTTACACACTTATCTCAGAGGTCTGATTTGTGTTACTATAACAAAATGTCAGACACTGGAAAGTTTATAAAGAATAGGAGCTTATTTGGCTCATGCTACTACTGAGAAATCCAAGAGCCTGGTGCAGGTCAGGGCCTTTCTGTTGCATCATAGCATGGCAGGGGGCATCACAATGTGACACAGACCCAGTGTGCCAACTCAGGTCTCGCTTCTTCTTGGGCAACATCTCCACTTTATACTAATTAATTGGAGATGAGATTCCTCAAATCTCAGCCTCCTGAGTAGCTAGGATTATAGGTGTGAGCCACCAGCCTCAGCTCAACACATGAAAATTAAGTAACAATGTCAACTACAATAACCGCAGTTCAGTGATAAAAATCAATATAATTATGTCTCCACACTTCAGTCAGATTGTGACAACTTGTCCTAAAGTGCCCTCTATAGCAAAGGAAATCCTAAGCTGAGGGCTGGTGGCTCACACCTGTACTCATACCTACTCAAGAGGCTGAAGTCTGGTTCAAAGCCATCCCAGGCAGGAAAGTCCATGAGACACACACACACAGACACAGACACAGACAGACAGACAGACAGACAGACAGACAGACACACACACACACACACACACACACACAGACAGACAGACACAGACACACACACAGACACAGACACAGACACAGACAGACAGACAGACAGACAGACAGACAGACAGACACACACACACACACACACACACACACACACACACAGTGGACCTTTTGCTCAAGTAGTAGAGCAAAATAGCTCAAGGACAGTACCTAGGCCCTAAGTTCAAGCCCAGGAACTACATATATGCACACAAAAAATCCTAAATCATGTAAGGCTTTCAGTCATGTTCCCTTCATGAAATCAGGGAGATCTTGCTAAGATAATTTCTGTCAGACACTGTTGCTTCTATAACAAGAGGCCTCTCCCATTCTGGGTATCTGAAACAGCTTCATCTCTTGAACACATGCACTTGGCTTGCAGCTGGCCTGTTCCTCACGCCCAGCTCTTCTAGGCTTCCTACCTGGTACCTAGCCACTAAAGGATGTGGCCATGTGTCTGATCCTTGTGTTTAGACCTTTTTTTTCCTAGCTGTTCCTTGCTCATTCTGAGTTCTGGAAGGAGAATCCATTTGTTTTGGGGTCCCATGTAGCATTCTCCTTGTTTTCTGTACCTCTTCTTGTCTTGTTCTGTTGTATACATGTTGATTACCTTAGGCCCCTCCCCCTCCAGAAGTTCCACCCTTTGAGTGCAGGGACCTTGTTTTTACCATGTCCTGAGCACTTGGCATAACCTGGGCCCAGTAGATAACAGACACATAAGTAAATAAATGCAAGTCTTTCAGGCTATTGCATTGGAGACATTATTCCTCAGTGCTGTAGATATTTGATTGGAGTTGGTAGAAGGACAGTTCCTCCTAGAAAGCCTTTCAAGTGCCATTCCGGAGACAAAGAAGCTTTGCTTTACTCTACATTGTAATGTAACCGAATTGACTTTTTGTACCTGACCTGGGGTTGAACTTAGGGCTTGGATATTGTCCCTGAGCTTTTTCATTCAAGGCTAACACCTACTACTTGAGCCACAGCTCTACTACTTGAGTTCGCTGACAGCTTTTTGGTAGTTAAGTTGGAGACAAGAGTCTCACAAAACTTTCCTGCCCAGGCTGTCTTCAAACCACAGTCCTCAGATCTCAGCTTCCTTAGTAGCTAGGATTACAAGTGTGAGCCACTGGCACCCAGCTTGATTTACTTATAAAGGGAACATGTCAGATCTTTGACATCCAGGGCTGGGTGCATGAAACTTCTCAGCAGGAAAAAGGACCATCTTGACACGAGGTCATGGTTCAATACCACAAGGAACTTGCAACTCACTTCAGGAACAGAGATGGAGCCTCTTCCTTTAGAAGGACCTTGTGCGAGGTGTGTATGTGGGGAGGGGGATGTCTGGACCGTGTACCCATGAGAACTCAGAGTCTAGAACCTTCAGCTTCTTTCCACAGGGCTCCTGACTTGGTGCCTCAAAGCAGTGGCAAACCTGGACGTCAGAGGAAGAGTCTAATGCAGGCAGGATAGGCTGCTCTCACTTCAACTGGAAGGGTTCTTTCTGCCTTTCCTGTAGGGATGAACTGTTGCAGTTAGGTCATGCATATAGTTCATCCAGTAAGGCCTGCTGTCAACTGTGTACACCTGTCCCTCAATGCAGTGTGCATGGGAGGTCAGGGGGAATGTGACAATACCAGGACTTAAACACCTTAGTGCTGTCCTTTAGCTTTTTCCACTCAAGGCTGTTGCTCTACCACTTGAGCCACAGCTCTACTTCTGGCCTTTGGGTGAAATAAGAGTTTCACAGATTTCTGACACTGCTGGCTTCAAGGCATGATCTCAGCCTCTTGAGTAGCTAGGATTATAGGTGTGAGCTACTGGCACCAGTACCTAAGTATTTATTTTTAAAGAGAAAATTAGGACAATCCTCATTCTCCAAAAGAAGCTACTGGGTGAGGCCTGCCTGCCTGCCTGCCTGCCTGCCTGCCTGCCTGCTGGCATCTACACAGCTGAATGTGGTATGTGAGGGACACAAGGCCCTGGACTCCAAATCTCACAGATGTGTACTAGCAGAAGCCAAGCAAAAGGAATATTTGTGCCTAGTTTGGACATGGCCGCAGTGCTCAGGCCTGCCTGGGAGATATGAAGGGATGTTGGATGCTGAAAGGTTCTGGCTTCAAAACATCTCCTCCTTCCAGGCCTGGGGAGAAAAGATTTCAAGGACCACATGTGATTCCAGTAGGTGGGCTTGTTTCCTGGGGGATACGAAGACATTCCTGAGTCTTCTGAACCCTTGCTCTATCACCCTGGCACCAGAGTGACCCATTAAAATGACATTGCATGTGAACAAATAATTGAGAAATCATTCTTCTCCAATGAGGAGAGTGATTCAGGCAGCAAGCTGAGGTGAGGACGGCATCTTCTGCCAGACAGAACTGTTAGCACAACTGGCAGGCTAATAGGAAAAAATTCAGACTACATTAAGAGAATTCACAGGAAATGTAAGGCTAGACAGGAAGTATGATTCTAGACAGGAAGTACAGGCCTTGCCAAGAGGTACTGGACTAGCAGGAAATGTAGCACTAGGTAAGAAGTGTATGAGCAGACAGGAAGTACAGGACTGAGGTGAGCCATTGGTAAAAATGAAGCCCTGGAGGTGATTGAGACCTTAACCTACAGACGTATTTCCCTCCAGGTCAGTTTAGACCAAGACAGAGAGTCAAAAATCTCTAGAATGCTTGGAACTGTTCTGAGGTCAGGGTACCTGAGGGGTACCAGTCAGCTCTGCCTCCTCCTCCCACCTGTGCCTGGCCCTGAGAGGAGGTGCCAGACACAAATGCTCAGGAAGAGCCATACTGCCTCCACTTACATCCAGGTTCTGTCATTCCTACGTATGGTGACACTGGCCAGGTGACATAAACTCCCTGCCACTCAGTGTCCCTATCTGAGATGATAGTGGTGGCTGTTCCAAAGGGCTGAAAATGAGCTGAGATGGGCCTCATAGCTGTGTCCAGTACCATTCCAGGAGGTTCAGAGAGACGGAGGGAGAGGGTGAGACTCTCAGAGCATTCCAGGCCCAAAGAGAGAAGCAGCTCTCTTTCTGGAAATTCCATCACAAAATCTTACTGTGGCTCTTCTGTTCCCTGGTGGGGAGATCTGACGGCACTCTGCCTCCACAGTATGTCCCAGATTTAAAGTTCTGTGTGTGTGTGTGTGTGTGTGTGTGTGTGTGTGTGTGTGTGTATGTACCAGGGCAGGGTTTCTTGCTTGGCTTCTTCAAAACTACAGCTTGAGCCATCATTTCACTTTCAGTAATTTGCTGGCTCATGGGAGATAAGAGTCTTGGGGAATTGTCTGCCCAAGCTGTTTTCCAGCCATGGTCATCAGATCTCAGCCTCCTGAGTACTTGGATAATAGGCCTGAACCCCCTGCACTTACGGTCAGGTTTGATCTTGTTTAGCCACTAGATATAAGCTAATTATTCCCAATTTGTTTTAATGAGTTGAGGCCAAGAAGTTATCTGTGTTGCCTTCCCAGGAGGAGTATGTGAGATAAAGTGACTACATGCCCAAAGAAGGGCCTAGGACACTCTAACAAACTCTTTGAAGGACTGAGAGACAGCTCAGAGCTTGCTGGAAGACGCCCAAGTAGCAGACAGGACGGGAAGAGATCAGACACCCGTATTTTGTGCTGCTATTTAACATGTGTAACACATCCTTTCTGAGTGCACTCAGCAGGGAATTTTTACCACCAGCCAGTGGCCCTGTGTCTCCAGAATTCATACTACTCACAGAAGACTTCCTGCAGTCTTTTTATTCAATCCTTCTGACAGGTAGGACTGAGTCAGCATTTCAGCTGCCAGCGACAGAAGCCAGAGAACTTTCTGGAAGGGCAGGCACAGGGCTCATGGACAAAAGAGGCAGCAGCTGCTGGTGTTGTCAGAGGCAATTGAGAGGATGTTTTTGCAGGGTCCTGTGAATTAACTCCATCCTTCCCCCTTGGATCTGACCTACTCACTGCTGCAATCACCAAGAAAGACCAGATTCACTGATAGCCATCTTGAGTGGAAAGCAAATGGCCCCTCAAGCAAGCAATGCCTCCTATTATCTTAAAGCAAACAGTCCAGAACTCAAGAGACCATTTTACTCCTGTTCTGGTCTACTAATAAAGTACTAACAATTCTCCAGATCTCCTCCTGGGACAGAGACTGAGCTAATGGTCAACCAGACTATGCCTGTGCCTTGAGATCATTTTAACAAAGCATACCTTTCTCAGTCCCTAGCTCTAATTCTTATTTAACCTGAAACCAACATCTGTACCTCCCCCAAATGCTTAAAGATATGCTGTAATGGTCTCTTTCCTTTGCCCTTTGCCATGACTCTTTTATTCTTTTATTTGGAATATGACTGAGCAGATGAAACCTAGGACTCCTGGACTTTGGGCCTCAGGTCTAAACACCCAGTCTCAGTGATGGGTGTTAAGCACCATGATCAAGTACCCCCATACTCATGGGGCCTTACGAAGGCTGCTTCCAAATGTGCCCGCCTTGCCATGCTGTTCCGGTGCAAAGGGCTGGGAAGAGCTTCCATTGGCCCAGGACTGCCCTCGGCTGTTCCAGAGGAAGCTGGGATTGCCAAAGTGGAAGGAACATTGGGAGGATGGCATGCCAATGGCACCTGTAGGGGCAGTGATGGATTCTAGGATGGCCATGCTAGATATTCTTTGGCAGGAAGCTCAGATATGTGCAGCTTTTAGAAAACAAAACAAAAAAAGCCACACACACACACACACACACACATGCACTGCAAGTCCACTAAACCAGAACTAGAGCATGGATAGAGATATTGCATGCCTTGGAAAACACAATGAGGAAATTTTCTCCCTACATTAGTGTGTAGTTATAATTCCAAGCAAGACCCCAAAGAAACTCTGGAGAAGCTTCAGTGAGTCCTCAATACATGTGAAAGAGAAAATGTGGGCTAACACTGGCAATGCTACAAAATAAAGGCAAGAACTTGAAAGCATATCCTAAAACTAGTAATTAAAGCGCTGTAGATAAAACAAAAAGCTCAGTGGGAAAGAGAGAGGTTGGGAAATGTCTGTGGTAGGATTCAGTGTCTGGTTACAGGTCATTTCTGAGTAAAGGAGGAAGATGACAGGGCTGGCTTCCAAGAGGGTGGTGACAGATTCAAACTGTGTGTCATTCAAATACAAACCCCAGGTGCATTGAGCTGAAGGAGAGAAGCCCCACACTGTCAGACTACATGAACAAGTATATTTTGAATTATGGCCTAGTAAAGTTGTCCTAAATAAGACACAAAATACAGAAAGGTAAGTAAGATGGACATATCTGCCTCTGAGAGGACAAGTTTTTTTTTTTATATATATAAGCTCTGCAAGCACAGACATTCAGCAAAATAAAAACATGTGTTTACTAAAAGCCCTGTGTACAGTGTGGGAGAATGCCCCCAATACAGAAAAGTTCAGATATCCATCAGTAAGATAATAGATTGATTACAGACAATTATAACAGGGATCGTAGAAGCATATGTTGATCACAAGAAACCAGACACAAATGATGTACACTGTATGATACTATTCACATCAAGTTCAGAAACAGGCAAAGCTAATTTATGGCAGGGCAAAACAAAGAAAGGAAAAAAAAAATCTCAGAATGGAGGTCAGTCCTGGGGCAAGAAGGGGAGAGGCAGCCTGGCAAGGAGCAGAGGGGCTTTTTGAAGCCACAGTAATGTTGCTTGATAGGAGTGTGGATTGAAGTTGTTCTTTAGTCCAAACTTAGCTAATGCCACAAAAACTGGACCAAGAATAAAAATCTCATGATCATCTCAATTGATGCAGAAAAATCTGTTGACAAATTTCAACATCTTTTTATGATAAAAGCTCTGAAAAAGCAAGGACTAGAAATACCCTGACTTAATAAAGCCTCTATATGACAAATGTACGGGGAACATGCTATTAAGTGGGGGAAAACGGAAACAATTCCCCTAAAATCAGGGATGAGGCAAGGCTGGCCACTCTCTGATCTTATTCAGTGTGGTACTAGAATTCCTAGCCAGAGCAGTAAAGTAGGAGAAAGAAATAAAAGAGACTCAACTAAGAGAAAAAGAAACCAATTATCCTCATTTGCTAATAATATGATCCCATTTTTGTGGTTGTTTTGTTGGTGGTGGTCCTAGGCTTGGCATCAGGGCCTGACATTGTCCCTAAACTCTTTTGCCCGAGGCGAGTGTTCTACTGTTTTGAGCCACAGTGCCATTTCCACTTTTCTGGTGGTTAATTGGAGATGAATCTCAGGGACATTCCTGCATGAGCTGCCTTTGAAAAGTGATCTTCAGACCTCAGCCTCCTGAGTAGCTAGGATTTCTAGGTTACTGCAGCCCGGGGATATGATCCTGTTTTAACAGACCTTTTAGACTGAACACTTCATAGAACTGATCATTCTTTTAGAAAGAGAGCAAAATACAAAAATCAGCACCTCAAAGTCACTATGACCAAGTTGAGAAGGAAATCAGGAAAGCAAGTCTGTTCACAAATAGCCTTAAAACCATTATCTATGTATTAGTCAAAGACCTCTATAATGACAGCTATAAAATGTTGAAGAAATTGAAAAAAGACATCAGAAGACAGACAGGATTGGCAAAATTCATGTTGTGAAAATAGCTACACAAAAATATAAAGTACAGGGCCAGGATTTTGGTCTACTGGTAGTGCTTGCCTAGCATGCACAAGGACCTGGGTTCGATTCCTTGGTACCACATACACAGAAAAAGCCAGAAGTGGTGTTGTGGCTCAAGTGGTAGAGCTCTAGCCTTGAAAAAAAACCAAGGACAGTGCTCAGGCCCTGAGTTCAAGCCCTAGGACTCACAATAAATATAGTACAAATTAGAGATCCACACAAATCTCAATGTCCTTTCTAACAGAATTTTAGAACTCAATCCAATATTTCACCTAGAGACATAAAAGATACAGACTAGTAAAAGTGATCTGAAGTATTAAAAGAAGTATCAAAATATCGGCCAGGAATAGTGATAGGGAGGGTAAGATTAATTGGAAAACATCGTAAACTTGTATGGAAATTTAACCAGGCTCTTCTCCCCATAACTAAACTAATATTGAAAAACCAGAAAATGCACATGTAAGAAATACCTGTATATTATATTGTTTGCTAGTGTTATCTTATGACAAAATATTAAAAATGAACAGCATGCACGCTGAAAATTTAGACAGAATGTTACACAACTCTGAAATGCACCAAGACAGCTGGGTGTTGATGGCCCATGCCTGTAATCCTAGCTACTCAGGAGCCTGTAATCTGAGCATTGTGTAAGTACATACAACTCCTATCTCCAATTAACTACCAAAAAAGCCACAAGTAGAGCTGTGGCTCAAGTAGTAGAGTGCTAGCTGTGAGCAGAAAAAGCTCAGAATCAGTGCCTAATCCTTAAGTTGAAGCCACAGGACTGGCATAAGAAAGAAATGTACCAAAACAAACAAAGCTAGTGAGTGGCTGGATGTGGGATGTCAGTATAGTAAAATGCTCACAATCAAAGCTAGAGGACAGACAGGGGTGCGCATGCTCTGTCAAGTCCTATCAGCTTCCCTGAGCGCTGGAAGCTTTACAATGGCAGGGAAAAGGTTAAGCAGCAGATTAAATCAGTCACTGTAGCACAACTTCTGTTTGGAATAGAGATTTGACCAATAGGAAAAGGAAAAAACTCCATTAAAAAGCATTCAGCCCTGCCAACAATGCCTAAGAAGCTTGTCACACTACTGCAGAGATGTGCAAATGGAAACCAGCACCAGCACTCCATCATCACCCACAGCACACGGCTGACACCGGTGTCCGTGCTCCACCAAGGACAGGTAGCCACAGGATGTTGGTGGTGTGGCATGTGCATCTGGGGCAATCTGCCACAGCTGGTGAGGTGGCACCCCTACCTTCCCAAACCATTGCCAGGGCTGGATGCCTGTGAGTAAATGTACACCTGCTTTCTGGCTCTGGCTACCTTGGTTAGGACAAAGTGGAGTTACTCTAAAACGACCTATGACGTGAGCTAGAACTACCTAGAGCCTTTATAGATGATGTACACACAAACAGTGCAGATAAAGGAGTTTGGAAAGATCAAAATTCATATTCTGGTAAAGAGGGCGAATTGTGAGGTGGCAGCCCAAACAACTTGATTTGAAATAAGCCTAATTTGACATCAATTAGTTAATAAAATTTACAAGGTCATGTTTATGAATTGCTCAATTAAGAGCATGAATAGGTTCCAAACGAAGCTCAGCATTTTCCTAGTATTTGATTCAGAGCCAAAGCATTGAATCACATTCATACTTCCCAGGGTCTGACAACTTGAACCCCCTAAGCTGGGTCTTGTCTCCAGCATCCCTAATTCAGTTCACACCCACCAGCATGCCCAGCTCTCTTGGATGCATGATGGTGGCCCTTGGTTCTGAGCAGGCGCAACAGGTATACGCTACCAAAGGTGTCCAATCAGGCTTTACTGAGGGGAGGACAGTGGGTGGGGTCAACAATGCCTCTATTCACCCCCGCCCCCCCCCAGCCCTACATCCCTGTACTGTCATACTTCATCCTTGATTCGCAAGGCAGGATACATAGCCGTCAGCCATCTTAAAACAGAAAAGCATTGTTGGCTTTTTTTTTTTCTATTTTTTTTTGGCCAGTCCTGGGCTTGAGCTCAGGGTCTGAGCACTGTCCTTGGACTTTCTCAAGGTTAAAGCTCTACCACTTGAGCCTCAGCACCACTTCCAGCTTTTTTCTATGTATGTGGTACCGAGGAATCAAACCTGGGTCTTCGTGCATGCTAGGCAAGCACGCTACACCTAGGCCAAACTCTGGGCTCCGCATTGTTGGCTTTTTAAGCATAGAACACGAACTTTTTTTCAAGCCAGAAATTACCTGCCCTCCACTAATATGCATCCCAACCCACAAGGACAGGTGTTATTTATCTGTACCTAACTTTAGCTATTTCTTGAACATCTGTGAAAACAAACCAAACCAGCTCACCAAGACTAGTTGAAAGTTTTATTTATATAAAATTCATTAGGAACATAAAAGATCGAGTTTCTTAAAAAAAATCTGCAGTTATTTACAGCAGTATTGCACAAGTAAAGTGGCAATTACCCTGTCAAAATTCATCAGTGCAAAACACAAGGAAGCCAGGGAAATTGCAACAGAGACGCTACATATGCTGGGTCATGGGAAACACATCATTAATGGGTCAGTATACAGATCAGTGCTATTTATAATGAGTACCTGACAGGTTCAGATACAGTAACCAGTGGTCATAGAACCTGGACATAAAATCTATGCGAATTCCTAAAGGCCGAAATCCCCACATAAAAGTAGTCAAGTTACTTAGCTGGGAGCTTGAGAGGAGGCTTTTGCACACAAAGTTGTATGTGGTGAATCCCAACTGCTTTAGCGTCACATGTGGACCCAGCCCTGCACACCAGTGCTGAGCAGACACACACAGGCACCAGGCTAAAGCAGCAGGGAGGCCAGGGGATCCATGAGAACCCACTCCAAGTCCCTGGAGCTTCCAAAGAACTTTCAACCTTGACCTGTTTCCCCCCACCAGGGACGGGGGCTAACCTCTGTCAAAGGGAATGGGCTGGGAAAAGGGCATGAGCCTACAGAAGCAGACTGACCAAATGCAGTGACTAAAGGGTAGAAGTGGTGTACCATTAGCTCCTGAAGATCAACAACTGAGTTCATATTTCAAGGAACAGGAAGCCATATGGTGAATGGTGGAAAAAAGAAATCTCTAATCTTCACCAGGTACCAAAGGTACGATGCCCTGGCCTCCCAAGATGGTACATTTTTATTTCTCTCAACATTGCATTTCAGGGATAAATCGTCAATGGAACAATCTTTCTCACTGGTAGATGTGTTTTCTTTTCTTTTCTTTTTTTTTTTAACACCCAAGGGTTAGCTTCTTTGACAAGCTAGCGACTTTGGAACAGAGGGTTGTTGATTATTTTCAGAGGAAAATGGAGCCTGTTGGACTTAACAGTTGCTCATTGATACTTGGACACAAATTTCATCCAAAGCTCACAAAATCTCAAGAACTGAATGACGCTAGGAATGGAAGCTGGGGCCCTCTCCATGAAGACCAGGGTGTCCCTAAGAGCCGCAGGTGACACCATCTCCCACCTTGGAAGCAGAAGCAATTCAGGGTGTGACCAGGCTGGGAGGAATAGGATGTCAACACCTTCAAGAACTTAAGACATTAAATAAGCAGGAAATAAATATACAATATTTCTACAAGTTACAGCATTATGAAACAGTAGGACACATTACACAGAAAAAGAATCTACATTATTTACAGTCTTCGATTTTGGAAAGTTTAAAAAAAACTGTTTTTTTTTGTTTGTTTGTTTTTACTCAATTACGCTGTACAAAATTTTACAAGAAAAGTACAGGAGAACACAATTGCACAGACATTTGGCTCAGTTGGTAAGTAAAATATGACATCCTAATCTAATAAATAGATATATACAATATTATGAAGGGAAAACAAAGAAAGGAGAAATTGCATTCCATTGTGTATTTTTAAAAAATTAATGAGTTTTAGGCTATTTTCTCCAAAAGCACCTCCCCTCCCTCTCCACCCCCCCAACCCCAAATTCTCCATCAACTCTCTTTGGGGAAGGGAATTTGAGGGCGTCTCAGGAAGTCGTTGTATGATTATTGCATCTCAGCATGAAGTTATAGGACACTTTTTACAAACCTCACGTTGGAGAGAGGTTATCAAGGCACAGAACCCGCATTGTTTGTTTTGTTTTTTAACAGGGATCTAGTTTTTGTTCTAATTTTAAAAAAAGAGAATTAAAATGAAGCAGAAAGTACAAAGGCATACCTAGTAGGTGGGCATGTTTTCGGCAGGGAGGCATTTAAAAAACAGATACAGTACAGAGACATCCAGTCATCTCTACATCCTGGTACCAGCATCCGGGTCTTTAATACATCTACAATTCATAGAATTTCTCGTTTCCTACCAGCTGCTGTTTCCTGGCCAGGAAGCTAAAGGTAAGCAAGCGAGGGTGGCATGTGCACCCCAGCACCTGGCCTGGAGAGCCACTGGCACCCACCCAGGCTGATTACACTCCTAGGTGGTCAGAGCTGAAAAGTAAAGTGCTCCAGTCGGAGAGACTGGCACGGAGGAGGTCCTAGGAGGGAGATGGCCCAGAACCAAATACATCTTTGGTCTGTGTGTGTGTGTTTGTGTGTGCGCAAAGCAGGGACACAGCTGTAATCCTAACACAACTCTACAACTGTAAGTTGCACAGTTGGGTTCAAGACACACCAAATACACAAGCTGAGCTCCAATACAGCTTTCAAGGTATTCAAAAACCCCAAGAAGATCTTAGGGAAAAAGAGAATGTTTAAGAAAAAGGAAGACTATTTGGAATCACATGATCTCTACCTAAAGAAAAAACAGACAATATATACATATATATATATATACACACACACATATATACATATACATTTATGAAGATACAAACACATGAAATTCCACTTAACTTATTAATGTGAGAACACTGCTCTTCTATGGGGCAAAAATACAATTGTTGGCAATGGTGACTGACTTGACATCTCTTTTTCAGAACGTTGTTTAATCACTACTGTTTTCAAAGATGACAAGTGACAGGGTTCCAGTTCCTCCTCTCGCTCCTGTGGCCTCTGCTCCCTCATCTGTATTTGTCTTGGGTCTCCCCAGCTGATTGCTTGCTTATTTTGAGTGGTGATTGGACATGAACCCAGGGTTACTGCTGTCCTAGGCAAGCAGAAGGCAGGCATTTCACTGCCGGCCACTCCCCCAGCCCTGCCTGTTTCTGAAATGACCGTGGGCTGTGAAAGAGCTCCCCATGGAGTTAAAAGGCCCAGGCAGGTTGGTTAAGAAGATGGGAGAACAAGTAACCATCTTTCAGCAGGTGGAAAGGGGCATTCTAGACTCTGCCGAATGGAGCGGGTTCAAAGATACCGACCAAGTAGAAGGCAGCCTCTACTGCAAAGTGGGCTGACAGGAAGAGGGAGGAAGTGCAGGTTTCACAGGTCAGATGGGCTGCGCTGGACTCAAATCCAGAAAATGGTCACCTCAGCCTGTGGCTTGGGCCAGTCTCTACAAGGGCCCAGCGTGGACAGCGGTAGGTAGCCCAACTCAGCCACCAGGGACTCAATGCAGTGCAGCTATGCCAGTGAGCAAACCCACAACCAGAAGAGCTGAGAGCTCGAGGGGCGGACACTGCTGCTCAGAATACTCAAGGAAAGCCCTTCAGAACAAAGCACAGCCACCAGGCACTTCCAAGTGGACAGACCCAAGGAGCCAGAATGATCTTGCTCCAAACTGAAAACGTGCCATCGTGAATACACCCCAGACAAAACCTGCGAGGCAGTCTCCAGACAGACCAAAGAGCATTCCCAGAGGAGCTCAGCAAAAACAACGTGAAGTTTTACCAACAAGGCAACTGAAGTAGGTAAATACATATTTACAAAAGAGGGGTGATATATGAATGCAACAACAGACCCTTTGCCCCTTTAATTCATTCATTTCATAAGAACTCTTTTGGTATTAATAATAAAAAAGAAAACAACACAAAAAAGCTCAAAGAGGCAATGGCAGGGAAGGGAGGGGGACATGTACCTCTCCCCGTTTAAAAAATTCTGTAATCTCTAAAAATAAACTAAGGCAGCTTCATAAATTAGCTGGCTCAGTTTCCACTGCAGGGCTAACACAATCCTCTGAGAGTAGGCCATAGGTCCTTAAACTTTTAGTATAAAAGTTGTTCACAAAGTTTCCATTTCCTTCTGGAAAACAAACAAACTGTTACTAGAGATGGAAAACCCCCCACCACCATGTAAACACCATTCTGGCATATAATCCTGCTCCATAGAACCATGATTTGTACATTAAAAAAAAGAGAAGAATCCTCCTCCGTTTACATTCACAACTGACTTCCCATGGAAATTCTGCGTGGGGTGACCAACAGGAAGGTACAAGTTCACATCCAACATGATGCCGTGGTTTCTGGACCTCACCCAGTGCTGGGCTGGTCGGCTGAACAGGCGCAATGTCTGCAACATGGCTGGCTCCGCAGAGACCCGGTCAATGCATTCTCCACACCAGGCGGATGATGTAACGTAACAGTCGCAAAATAACCATTTGGGGTTGGTCTTCAGCTGCTTGGTAATTGTTAAAAAATATCTGCAACAATAAAAGCAAGGCTTTTTAGTTTATCCCTAAGTCTTTTTTAAAAATTTTTTGGTAGATGGTGGGGTTTGAACTCAGAACTCCACCTGCATGCTGTCACTAATCTCACCTGTTCAAGGCTAGCACTCTACCGATTTGAAGCACAGCTCCACTTGCAGTTTTCTGATTAATTGGAGATAAGAGTCCATGGACTTTCTTTCCTGGGCTGGCTTTGAACTGTGATCCTCAGATCTCAGCCTCCCGAGTAGCTGGGATTCTAGGCAAGAGCTACCAGCATGGGGCCTAATTTTTTTTTTTGGGGGGGGAGTATATTTTTAAAATTCTGTGCTGCTGTCAGTTAGAACAACATCGCCCCAGGTGTTAGGAAATGGAAAGACTTAGAAAAAATCATATTAAGTGAAGTAAGCCAGACTCAAAGGAACTTAGGCTCAATGGTTTCCCTCATTTGTCATAATCAGTAGAAACCTTGGGCTCTACTAACAGAGATCTGTAATAGAGCAAAAAACCTTGATGCATACGGCCATATAGTATGACGCTAAATGAAAGGACCTGTAGGATATAGAAACAAAAGCCATATAATGAATGACTGTTGTCCTTAATGTACTATGTTGTCTCTCATCTCTTTTGCTGTCCCTTGGTTATCTCATATTGTTACAGTATCTCGCTTTGTTATCTGATATATTGGATATATTTGTATTTGGTTATTTGAAATTGGATAGGGAAGGGGGGAAAACAAGATGAGGGATGGGGGTGGGGGAGGGTAATGGGGACCAAGACATGTGAAAGGGTATCAATGTATGTGAATTAATGCACCTTCTATCTGGCAAATATCATGTAACCCTTTTATTAATTACAATAAAAAATATCAAAAAAAAATCCTTATCTCAGTTGTTATAGAAGGCATTCTTCAAGAGCACTCGTCATCTCAGCAGCCAGGGGAACTCATTTCCTTCTCCCCTGCCAAAGAAGGGAGTCTTGGCAGAAAGGACAAGCATACCCAGTGACTCTCTCCTTCCAACAGAGAAATAAAGTAACCAGAGGAAATGTTGGCAAATCTCAAGGGAAAAAAAATACCTGAATGTCAGTATTTCAGATGGCAAGTTATTCAATGAGTGCCAGACAAAAGGCATCAGGATGCCTGGAGCGGGTGTCTCCCAAGGCGGGATGGACAGGAGTGAGGAAAGAATTAACTTGGTAGACGTGAAAGAACTGTGCTCTACCACACTCACTGACAGGAGATAGGTTTCAGACTAGCTCAGGAGTGAATTTCTAGTAGCGATAATTTATTTGAGAAACCAGTGGTTTGGGGGTAAGTTGCCCTAAAAAGCTAAGTAAAGGGATGCAGTAACTTGCTGTTGTGCCTCAGGGTGCTCTGGGCTATGGGACTGGAGAAAACACAGCGACCTCTCACTGTGCTCCCAGTACACACACACACACACACACACACACACACACACACACACACACACACACACACACACACACACACACACACGAGTTGACACCTTCTTCCATAAGGGCCTTGGAAGAAAAGAACAGAGAAAAGAACACTCTCTGGTGACTCAGGCCTGTAATCCTAGCTATTCAGGAGGTGATCTGAGGATCTCTGTTCAAAGCCAGCCTGGGCAGGAATCCCTAAGATTCTTATCTTTAACCAGTCAAAAGCCAGAAGTAGAGCCATGGATCAAGTAATACAGTGTCAGTCTGGAGTGGATAAACTAAGGGGTAGTGCCTAGGCCCTGAGTTCAAGCCCCAGGACCAGCATATAACACACAGCATACACAGAAATAGGCATGCATGCACGCACACATGTATAAGCAGAGAGAAACTGTTGAAAGGAAATCCCTGAGAACTCAGTGGTTTCGGAGTCCTCTGGACCATTCTGAGAGTCAGCCACTAGACTGGAGCTTGCTCTGGGGTAAGTACACGGTGTCTACCTTCAGCACAGAGGAAGCAGGCAACAGAAGCCTGTGCCTTGATGCTCTGGGCCACATTCTGTCAGAAGCTGGCCAGGCCGTGTCCCCGACACAGCTTCATCCCCAGCCCTACAGACAACCTCGGTTCTGGTGTCAAAGACTCCAAGGCATCTCCCGGGGAGACAGTGGCCGTGACACCTCGCTCCTCTCACACCCCAAGTGTCCCCACCAACCCCAGCTACAGGTGGGCTCCCCTCCAGCTCTCAAACGGTAGTTGGGCACTGGAGAAGGCCAGGGCATTTCTCTTTCCTTCCATGCAAGATAGAAGGAAATGGGTTTCGTTTATGTCAGCGATTCCTGGTAGCGGCGCTCTGAAACCACAGCGTGTGATGTTTATCCACTTTCACGCACAAGCTTGCTTTGTTTTGATTTAACTTTCAAAATTACTTTGCTCCTTCTGGGTGAGAATGACTTAGGGGAAGGTTAATTTTGGAACAGACTAATATTAATAGGTTGAAAGAGCCTTATTCAAAATAAAACCACAACTTACTAAAATGAAGCAAGTGTCTCATGTGATAGGGCAAGCTGCCCTCAATCATAGGTGGGGAGCCGTGGCCCAACCTATGCCATCAGTGGGGCTGGCCGGGTGTTGACAGCGGAACCCCAGCCCAAGAACAGGATCCTCTGAGGGTGACACCAGAAGCTTCAGATTCCAGCCCTCCCAAAGTCTGCGGACAAAAACATCTTCCACCCCCACATCTGAGGAGTCGCTGGATGGTGGCTACAAACCAGCAAACATCACGTGCACAAACATATTCAACCATCAGGCTAGCGAGCAGAGGTAGGGAAGGGCTAGTCCTGCGAATGTGGCAGGATCTGGTCTTGCTGGGCCTTGGGGATGCCACCCACTCAGGCCACAGGCACAACAGCGCTGAACATTAGTGAACGAGTGCTTCTGGGAAACATTCAGCAGAGGAAGCTGTGAGCACTGATTCAACGAGAAAGCCCTTGACAGCTGGCATAGCGGCTGAAGCTGCTGTTGGCCCAGGGCATAGAGCCCACTCTGCAGCCAACAGCTGGAGGATGGCTGTTCCTGCTTTCGGCAGGCTCACCACCCTAGTGCCGGTGTTCTACAATCAGTGTGTGTGTTGGGGGCGGGAGGCGCATAACACAGACTGAGCTGACGGTTCTAGTAGGAGGCAGGTGGCCAGAGCTGAAGTGTGTGGACCCTGCAAATGGGGTTCCTGCAATGCCCTTGTGAAGACCTGCAGCTGCCACTGAGCCCTTGGCTCAGACTAAGACCCCAAGACAGAATAAGAGCTCTGTGAGAAGGAGCCCAGTGGCCCTGGCCACAGCAAGATATCGAGGATGGAATATGTGAAGAGTTAAACTTGGAAAGGACAAACACCCGGAGAAGTAGAAAGTCACCCGTTAAAACAGTACAGTACTGGAAATGGAGCTGTGGTTCAAGCGGTAACCTTGAGCACAAAAGCTCAGGGGTGGCAACTCAGGCCCTAAGTTCAAACCCCAGAACTGCCACAAAAGAAAACAAAACAAGAACCAATGCAATTGGAAGACTAAGTACTGTTTGCTGGCCCCTGACCAAGACCTAGCACCATCAGCTTAAGTACACTGGGAAGCCACAGTGGCACTAAAACCACCATTTTGGGCCGGCAGCTCTTCACAGTCACCCCATGGCCTGTGTTAAAGGTCTGTGTGGACTGGTAGCTGTCAATCAGGACACCAATAAGTCTGGGGGTGGAGGGCGTATCTCAGTCCCTCCACTTTCTCTACTGCCCAGTGGGGAATGACTTTCCTGATGAAAGCACTTGAACCAAAGTGAAAAACAAACTACAGCCAGGGAAGTCACCCCCCATTTTGCCTGACCCTTCTGTATGTCCCCTCAACTTTCTATTTATGCCCCACTACCTAGGCATGTTCGGGAAATGAGATCTTTAGTAAGGTTACTGAGATGGGCTAACTGGGGTGGGCTCTAACCCAAGGTGTGCCTGTAAGAGATTAGAGGGATGACTGTGTGCAGACACATGGAGAAAGCACCTATGGGTCAAGGGTCAGAGCCTCAGGAGAAACCAACACTGTTTGCTGGGTCTTGGACTTGGGGCCTCCAGAACTGAGGACAGACGTCCTGCCGTCAAAGGCGCTGCTCCATGGCAAGCCTTTCATTCTCATTGACCACTCTCTCACTTTTAAGTGAAAAGAACACTTCATAAGTCAGAGTTGAGTAATCGCTTCAGACTAGATTGCAGAAATACTTAAGTGAGCTATTACAATGATGCATTTGAGGGGGGGTGATTTAAACAACCAAACCTGCTATTATCTTGCAGTCTCCCCCCTCCCCCCCCCTCTTTCTCTGCCCCAGGCAGTAGCCCTCAATGTCTACCATTCTTATTTCCAGGAGCTCCATGTGGGCTGCATGCTTCGGGTGACAAGACTTTCATATTGTTCCAGATGTCCAGAGATGAGCCCTTCAATGCTCACAGCTGTGGCTCCCCTGCGAGCCAATTACTGGTAGTCTGAGCCTGAGCCTGAGCAGTGGCTGCATATATCACAGCAGGGCCTCACTTTACAGCATGCAATGGTGTCTTACCAGGCCTGCCCAGGATAATAAACCAGATAACAGGTCTAGATAATACACAAGTAAAGAAGATGACACAGGAGCCTTTGCTAACACAGAGAAGCCAGAGATAGGAAGGTCCCAAGGGTCAATGCCAGGCTGAGCCCAAACTCAATTTAGACCTGAAGGCAGGAGGAAGGAAAGAAAGGTGGTCCAGGTAGAGACCCGGTTGAGCATGGGTGGGACAGCTCAATGGGGGATTTTACTTAATTAAGGCAAACAGGCAATATCAGCGAGGTGAAGCATAAACTAAACTATGCAGAACAACGGCAAGCTGCAGGGCTCAATCTCCCTCATTCTCTGCTGTACACTCAGCCACCCTTCCCTGAAGACATGGAAACACCCTTTGTGACAATGTCAGGGACAGGGACTTCTTGGCAGCTTCTACACAGGACACCAGGAGACACGGGCTCACTGGGTGCTGGGTCAAGAGGATGCTGGCTTACAGGGCGGGGTCACTGAGTGAGAATGCCAAAAACGATCACCACCACAGCCTGGGATACCCATGTGGGGCTGGGCGGGACTGCATGCAGACACCCGCCACCGCTGCAGTCACAACCGCAGGACTACCTTCAAGTCACACACAGGACAATTGTGCCAATAGCCAAAGTAGTCACACAGGACCAGTGCTTTCTTGTTCCTCCCAGGGAAAGGATGCTTAGGGAAACAAAAGGGTGCCTGACCCCCAGTGCCCAGGGGCCTTGTCAGGTGGATCACCAAACACCTGCAAAATGCAGCTTTCCCTGTAAAGCAAGAGCCCTGAAAGCTGTGCCCAAGTTTGAGGAGAGAATCACCCAAGGCCACTGCTGGCTGAAATGACTTAGCACGTGCTTTTGAGTCTTCAAAACATCTTCTGAGCCAAGGCGGTTTTCCAGTGGCGGAGAAAGATGGTGGCAGGGCCAGGACAGGTGCTCTGGAGATGACAGGCCTTACCAAGAACACACATTATCACCAGCAACAGCTCAGAGGTGACTCAGGAGTGGACAGACCCCTCTTCCAAGTCATATGCAGAGCCTAGGAGGGGCCTGTCACTGCTCATGGCTGAAGGGAAACCTCGCTATCAGAACCTCGCTTCCAGACTGAGCTCGTGGAGTGAGAAGGGATACTCAAGTGATTTCAGCAACTCAGATTAGATTTCAGTAAGCAAAGAGTATGAATCTACCAATCTGAACTCCAAAGGCGAGACCTGTCCAGCCAAACCCAATAAACACCACACACACACACACACACACACACACACACACACACACACACACACACACACACACACACAGAGCAAACTTGAGAGACTCATGTAAAAAATATGGTCATGTTGTCATTGTATAGAAATTAATAGCCATATTAGTTGAAAAGTGTTAAGCTTATTATTTTTTAACCATTTGTCCCAAGGTAAACACACTATTAAATATGTAAGGTCTTATTTACGTGAGTTTGATGACACTAATGAAATATTCTCTAAATAATAAGCAACAACAATAAAAACCATGGATGTAGACACACAATAAAAATAAAGGTCAACAGAGATTCAAAGTCATGTCACAAGGAAATATTTAGATCTTGAGAACCTAGTCTAAGTTTCCAGGAGTCAGTGCAACCAGGGGACATATCCACTGTCACATCAAAGGCGACTTACTTGCCACATTTTAGAGGCAAAGCAAAATTAGGGATACTAACACAGAATTTTGAGATTCGCAGGAATTTAACTTGTTCAAAAAGTTGTTTCTTCTAGAATTTCCATACTCAATGCCTCTGAGATGCCTTGAATTTAAAAATAAAAATAATTAATACATTTGCCTTTAAGCTATAGTAGTCATTTTAGATGATGAAGCCAGAGGAGTTCTCCATACCCACCTTGCTCAGGCCACTATGAATTCAACCCCTGCCTGGATGGCATTTTTATTCTGCCTCCTGCTCCCATGAGCAGGAGGAGGTAGAGGATAAACTACTGGCTTATCTTGCAGGACAGAGATGCACTGTCATAAATGTCATGGCAAACAGGAAAGATAGGAGAAGGCTACCAGTAATGAGTTCACCGTGGACCACTCTCACTTTCAGACAGGAACTGAGTCTTGAGTCTCAGCTCAAATTTCTACAATGGTTCCTGTCCATTAGGGCTGCTCTCAAAACAGACCAATGCAGCCATAAGTGCTGCCCTAAAGAACAAATTCACTTTCCATCTGGCATCAAGGTCACAAGGATATTTACTTAGTTTGTATGTGACAGTGTGGATGTCATAGGTAATAGGTGCCAGAAGGGACATCTGGTACTGTGCTGTGCTGTATCTAAGAACCAGGGGAGAATTCTCCTCCAGCACTGCACACAGAGCTGGGCATCAAAAGTCAACACAAAACTGTATTTTCAGCAGGATACTGGGGGCTCACTCTTATAGTCCTACCTACTCAGGAGGCTGAGAGCTCACGATTGTGGTTCAAAGCCAGCATAGGCAGGAAAGTCCGTGAGACTCTTATCTCTAAGTTACCAAAAACCACAAGTGGCACTATGGCTCAAAGTAGAGTGCTAGCCTTGAGTAAAAAGGCTCAGAGACAGTGCCCAGGCACCGAGTTATAGCCCCACAACTGACAAAAACCAAATAAAAACCTCTGCACTTTCATAAACCAAACTTTTATCCTGTCTTCAATGCACTGTTTCAAAGCAAGTATTAATAGTAAGCCTTTTGTGAGACAAATAATCATTTTTCAAGGTCACAAGTACTAATAAAGTCCTTGGGCCCCAGGACTGATTCTAGCTAGAGTAAGATTGCTGCGAACCATTAGCTGTCCTGTGGTTACCACAGAAAATGCAGAGCTCAGGTCTCCAGTGTAAAGCCCAGCAGACCAAATACCCCATTCAGAGCAGGAACACACTGTTCCCAAATGTCCCCCTGGTCTCAGAGAACTGCTAAGTGAGATGTAACACATTTTAACCACAACTAAAACCTCTCTGCTCTGGTTCAGCTGGTCGAAGTCTAGCAAAGGATGATGCAAGAGGCTCATTATTTCTGTGTATCTGTAGAAGAGCCAAGCCTTCACTTTGCATCTTCATTTCCTCCTCCCAATATTAAAAAAAAAAAAAAAAAGAACCCAGGAGACCTCTGTGAAGTCCCCTCTGGGCACCTGCACGTCTTGGTGGCATGTTAACAGCTCGTGGTCCTGTAACTTCTGGGCAGCCCCACAGGTGTGGCGCCTGCCAGATGACAAGCCCTTGCACCGGTAAGATCAACACACGGGCGGCTAGCCCGATGCCCAGCCAGCCATTTGCACACACCCCAGTGCCCCAGTCTCTGCTCACATTTGCGTACACCCAGAGTGAACATAGCACTTGTTTCCAAAGCACTTCTGGCAAATATGACAGACAGGTAAACAGAGTTCCTGGCTCAGCTTCTAAATGCTGAGACTTGACTGGGTAATGTTTCAGTTATAACGAAATGTGGTAGAAAACAGTGCTAATGACAAAAACAAACAAACACCCCAGACTTTCTAGCTTTATCAATGAATATTCTCTTCAAATCTTTACTAGTAAGGGCCAGTCCAAAAGAATGAACACAATGGAGAGTAAGTAGGCCAAGGGTTTGTTTCCCCGAAATCCCCATTATCCTCTGTGGTATGTGTTTTCCTGAGAGATCCTACTCTGTCCTTAGCAAGCAACAGAAAGCGGCCGCCTCCTCCTCTTCCTCCTCCTTCTTTTTTTTTTTTTGGTCCTGGGGCTTGAACTCTGGGGCGTGGACACTGTCCCTGAGCTCTTCAGCTCAAGGCTACTACCCTACCCCTTGAGCTACAGCACCACGTCCAGTTTTCTAGTGGTTAATTAGAGATAAGACTCTCATGATCTTTGGTGCCTGGCTGGCTTTGAACTTCAATCCTTAGATCTCAGCCTCCTGAGTAGCTAGGATTATAGGTGCTAGACACCATACCAGGCTCAGAATGCCTTCTTTCAGAAAGTCATCCATCATTGTGCAAGCCTAATGCAGGGGAGAAACCAAAGTGTCACCCTGTCACTCACACAAGGAAGGGGCAGAAACCGTGTGGCCTAACAAGGTATGGAAGGCACCTAAACCCCAATGCCAAATTGCTTCCTAACAACGCTGTCCGGGATGCGTGCTGGGTACTCATGCTCTCTCCCTCCACTCAGGGCTTCTTTTGCAACAGAACTGCTGCTGTTCTAGGAAGTCAGCAGAAAAAAAAGGTCTGGGCCAGCTTATCATTGCATGAGTTAGAACTAGTCTGACTTTCATATTTGGTATTTAAATTTTTAATTGTGTTTTTCACGGGCAATAAAAGAAAGCAGTTTACTTTATTAGTAAACTTCAACATCCAGTTAATGAAGGCCTCCAGAGCATGCTGCCTGAGGGTGCCCAAAGGTATGACTTGTCAAAGGTGTGTCTACCTAGCAAGCTACAATTTGGGCCTCACCGTTGTACATGACTTAGAGAGCATCCTTCATTTCTAAAAACACAAATCGGCCAGCACAAGGGGGTTCTCTTCTTCAGAAACATAAGGATATCAAATTCATGAGAACATGGGGACAATGCTAATGTATGGACACTTCAATTAAACTGCTCCATTCTAGGGAGCCGGTAGCTACCTCTCCCACTCTGTCTGATCCAGGTCTGCTTTGGTTTACAGGCACGGCTGTCAAGTCATGTCTGCACATGCCCTGAACAGAACAGGAAGTAGTCAGTGTAAAGTTAAAAATGTCCTATTTCCTGTGCACTGACAATGAAAGGGTTTTCATTCACTTACTGTCCCATTTACAGAACCCATCTTGGCTCCCTGTGGGTCTGTCCACTGCAGTCCATCGACCACTTAGACATTCCCTAAGTTGCTTGGAAACTAAGAACAAGTGTGCAGTGGCTCAGAGGA
Source organism: Megascapheus bottae (assembly GCF_031878675.1). Taxonomy (NCBI): domain Eukaryota; kingdom Metazoa; phylum Chordata; class Mammalia; order Rodentia; family Geomyidae; genus Megascapheus; species Megascapheus bottae. The sequence continues at coordinate 8,566,216 of NC_143515.1, forward strand.
TGACTGGCCTGTAGCCCTGAAGGAGCCACAAGAGGTGGCCAATCCCGGGCTCAGTGCTGAGGATGGGGAGGGGCAGTACGGGTTGCAAAACTGGTCCAGTGACTCCAGGAACAAGCATCTTCCTCTTCCGAAAGCCAGCAAGCCCTCTCGGATCTCAGACCTCAGTCCCAGCCCACGGCAAGCATATCCACTCAAACTGCGATGCACCTCTATAACTAGAAGACCTCGAATTGCCCTTGCTGCCATCCACCTCCACTCAGGCACCAGCATAGCCTCTGTGCCATGGAGGAAACTGGTGAAGAGAGAACAAGAGAGCAGCACATCTTGTATTGTGGCATCCATCCTCCATAAGGATGAGGAGGCTGCTGAAATAAAAAAGGCATTCTGCTAAATGTGGCAGTGGTACACTGCTCAAAATGAACTATACAACTTGTGGGTGGAGATGGGAGAAAGTAAAGGAAGGGGTGTTTTTTTTTCCAAAAAGAAATGTCTTCTTTACCTGACTTATGAAACTGTAACACTTCTGTCTGTCACCTTTATAATAACTGAAACAATAAGACTTAAAACAAATAAATAAACGCAAGCAGTCAGCCTCTTTGAAGTTCTCTTTCCTCTCAGTCCACTGACAGCCCTAGACTCTTTGCCTTTCAACTCAGCAGCCCTCCTGGGTCTCCAAAGACCTCAAAGTAGAAAAGTAGACATGAGGAGTTGGCATAGTCTATACTACGTGGGGATAATTCACTCAACCAATACCTTTTTTTTGGGGGGGAGGAGGGTTGCTAATCTACCACTTGAGCCAGAGCTCCACTTCTGGCTTTTTGCTGGGTAAATGGAGAGTACGAGTTGCATAGACTTTCTTGCTTGGGCTGGCACTGATTGTGATTCTCAGACCTCAGCCTCCTGAGTAGCTAGCACTTACAGGTGTGAGCCACCAGCACCGAACTTCAACGAACATCTTTTCAGAGCTCCATTTTAAGAGATCTCAGAGTTCAAGGGCCAAAGCTGGTGAGAACTGAGCTTTTAAGAGAAATACTGAGAATCACACACAATAGGCCATTAAATAAAACCGATCATAAATCCAAGTTGGCAAACTAAAATAAAAACAAAGGGGGAGGAATGCTTTTAATGTGTAAGCTTGCTGTGCCCATTAAATGGAAAAGCACTAACTGTATAGTGATCACCAACATCTTAGATCCACATTATTGGCACCGGGGTGGGGTGGGGGGGGGAAGCTAAGGAGTCAAAAATAAAGGTAAGCATAGGGAGTGGGTGCTCACCTGTACCTCTGTCACGTCCACGTCATGGGTTCAAACTCCACAGCTCCATCTCATGAGTCCCCACTGCCCGTAACTGGACTGAACACATGCTCACTACAGTAGGCAATGTCTATTTCTCTAACTGGAAGAATGGGAAAATATCCTGTCAGGCTATTCTAGGTTCACTGCAGAAAGACCAACACTTTAGAAAAGGTTCTGTAATGGTGTGATCTTTTATTTAAAGAGCTGTAAGCCACCCTAAAGCAGCAGCTAGAGTGACTAGCTCCCCAGGGGTCAGAGTGTTTTCTAGATAATGCAGGTTATTTGGCTTCATTATTTCCCACATTGGCCTTCAGGTCCTCTTCCCTCTACTTTCAAGTTCAACATCGGACCATTCCAGTGAGAACAGACAATGGCTGCTCTTAATCTAACTCTGTCCTCAGGCTTTGGGGGTCACTAGGTCAGCTCTCAGAGTTTCAGAGCCTGGTGTTTTGAACTGGCTCTTATAAAATCTTATAAAATCTATTTGCCTCAGTCATAGAGCTTAGTCAAAGGCAAAAGTCCTTTATTAGTACATGTTAACACAGGATTGATTTCTAAAATATAAAAATAAGATGCATAGTTATAAAATCTTGCAAGACGGTGCAACAGGGCTTACAAGTCTGATCAAAAGCATGGGGGAACAAAAGGTGGCCTGTCATTTGAAAACATAGATGTGATTGTCTCCCTGCACACACTTCAACATGACCTGTGAAGTCACTCAGGATAAAACGGGGAGACTATATGGATTTGGAGGTGAGGTGAGGTGAGGTGAGATAGTGAAGAAAAGTAGGTAGCCTGTGTCTCAGCCTGTGTCTCACTGCATGGAATGGAAACTGTTCCCCAGCTTCCGCATATCTGAGGACAGTGATGGACGCAGCTGTACGTCAAATCCCTACAGCCCTCAGCCTGAGTCTCATCATAGACCCTCAAGCTCCATCTAGGCAGGCTCTCAGAAAGCCCTATAGACACTTGTTCATGCTCGATGAACAAGCAAAACTTAGGAAATCTCCATAAACACACCCAGCTCTGCAGGCAAAGACCCTCTATCCTCCCTGTGAGCATGGGAAGCTGTACCAGCTCATCTCCATGTACACAGGATGTCCCAACAGGACGAGCACACTCAGGGCATCACTGCCCTGTCCCTCTGAGAGCCCCACCTACCATACCCAGTACCGAGAGTATCTCTATATGTATTCTTCAAGACAGGGAAGAAGACATCCAGCATCAACGCCTAGGTCCAGAGATGCCTTTATACCCATAATGACCTGTGGTCCTGAAGGACTCTGGACACAGCTCCTGAATCGGGACTTGACTGTAGTCCTGAAGGACTCTTCACATCTCAGTGTGAGAACCAACCTCCTGAACACACTGTTTCTGATGGGAACCTAGCCCAGTCACACCCCTGCACCAAAATCCCTCTAGAGACAGTCACTTGGGAAGAATGGGGGGTTAGCGGGATGAAACTTGACTGGTAAATTTCTAATCCACCTTCCACAATGAGACTTGCTGTGTTGTATGAGCTGACCTGTGCAGGGCTTTCCTAGCTTGACAGAATTGGAAGATATTCCTTGGCCCATTCACCGACATGACAGTTTCGACTTAGACATTACTAGGGCACTCGTTTCCCAAATCTCATGTCACTCTACACAGAAGAGATGAGACTCACAGGCAAGGGGAAAGTGCCTTTCTATGTGTCAAGGAGACCTGAGCAGTACTTCATACAGAAAAAGCAGCAATTATTCAAAGTAATTATCAGGGAATGCCTATTTATTTAGCAATGGCTGGCTGTTCAGGGAAGCAATACTGTTCAACAATAACAACAACAAACTAGCTAGGAGTACCAGGTGCTGGAGGCTCATGCTTATTATTCTTAGCTACTTGGGAGGCAGAGATTGGGAAGACTGTCTTTCAAGGCCAGTTTGAAAGAGTCTATCTCAACCAAAGAAAAGCTAGGTGCCATAGTGTGTACCTGCCACCCCAGCTACATGGGAGGCTGAGATAGACATAGCAGTTTGAGACTAGTTGGGGCTAAAAAAAAAAGAAAGAAAGAAAGAAAAAGAAAAAAAAAATCTCTTCAGGCATGGTGGCTCACACCTGTAATCCTGGTTACTCAGGAGGCTGAGTTCTGAGGATCGAGGTTCAAAGCCAGCCCAGACACTAAAGACTATGAGACTCTTATCTCCAATTAATCACTAGCAAAACAGGAAGTGGGGCTGTGGCTCAAGAGTGGTAGCCTTAAGCTGAAGAACTCAAGGATAGTGCCCAGGCCCAGAGATCAAGCCCAGTGACTGCCTGCTCCCCCCATGAACACAAATTCTCAGGATTCAATCTTAATAGAAACCAGCGAGTTTGGTGCTGTGCACCTGTTATCCCAGCTGGGGTGGGGGGAGGGAAGATGGGGGAGGGAGTGGGGATGATTCAAAGTGACTACCCAAAGAGCATAATCCTATGTCAAAAATAGGCTGAGTCAAATTGGCCAGAAGCATGGTTTGAGCAGTAGGATTTCTGCCTAGCAAGCACCAAGGCCTGACTTCAAAACCCAGTACCATAAAAAAAAAAAAAAATTCAAAACAAACAAAAAATAAGAGAAAAGTGACAAGGGAAGAATGACGTTAATTTTAACACTTCCCACCAAGCAAGATATCTGTGTCTTCATTTTAGATAAACCAGTAGGAAAGTCTTCCCAGAGGGGTTGGAAAGATTGTAAACAAGTGAAAACTACTTTCTGTCCCTCAGAGGACTCATCACCATCAAAGTTCTCTACTCCCAGATCTGACAACCTCACACCTACATGGCTCTCATCCATCACAGGGATTGTATAGGGCAAACAAAAGCAGAAGCAACATTTTATTTTGTTTTGGTTTGCCTTTTCTTAAATACAGGGCTTCCTCAGAAAACACAGGGTTCACGATTTCTCTAAAAGTCAAGGATATACCTCAAGATGGAAGGGGCTGATTTCCCCTTCACTCCTGCCTGGCCACTTATCCATTCTCGTAAACAAAGGCATGGGCTCAGAGGGCAGGGGCTCCCTCCCTCCTCGCCTTGCTGGGCTGGGGGGCCATCAGTCATAGGAGTCTAGCTCTGGGTTGGCACTTGCCTCCAGCGGCTGTGACTTGCCTCTGTCACTTTCACCCAAGCTGTCTACAGGAAGCAGCAAACACCAGGTGCATAATATTTAGGTGGGGATATTTCAAAGTCCTATAAATCATCTCCCCCCCCCCCTTTAGCACTTATGTTTTAAGGCCTCTTGTTCATAAACCACTTTGTGTGGCCCCATACTGTACCTTATTTAAAGGCCATTACTTAAATTCAGCCATAAACAAATGGAAAACAGGAAGGCAGAAACAATAGAGGGTCACATGGAGGGAATACCCTCACTTCCAGGATCAGTGTGGAACTAGTTTGTCTCCCCCCACCCTTTTCTTTTTTTTCTTTCTTTTTTTTTTATGGCTAGGAGGAAAGGAGGAGGGGAGAAGCAGGTGGGGTATCACCCTTACCCTCCTGGGGTAATAAGCATCAAACTCGTCTCCAATACGCCGCAGCTCCTGGGCGATCCATATCTCTGGGCGCAGATCTGCAGGTTCTTCCTGAGACTGCCTCATGGAAGCTGTATCAGAACACACAGAAGGGAGGTCATGCTAGGTCAACCTGGCACTGACACCCCCCACCCCCCACAAGTCCCAGGTGAGCAAGCTCCACAGTGACAGTGGCAGGGTATGTAAGAATAGAACTGGTGATCCAACTTGCAAGAATTAAAAACACCCTGGGCCATGAATACATTTTTCAGAGGACTTACAATGAGTATCACCGCAGAGATTAGCCTGAGGGCTCAGGTATTTGAGTCAGCATCCAAAACACTTGTCTAGCATGCATTAGGTCTTGTGTTCAATCCTCAGTATTAGGAAATGAAAAGATGACTAGATTACAGCAGAAAAACCTTAAGTTTGTCAGTAAGACAGTCAGTTCACAGCCTTTTTGGTAAGGGAAAAAGTTCTACCAAAAAAAAAAATCTCACATAGCATCTAGAAATCAGTGAGGTAAAATCTATGTCCTCTACACAGTAAAATATGGGGAAACCTGAGAAAGCTGGAAGACTGGCTTCCATGGAAGCAGGTTCAGATGCAGACAGTCTTCCAAAGTGCTACCCAGGGCCAAAGAAAGCATAATTGCATGTTTCATCTCAATATTCTTGCAGCCAATAAAGATAGATGGGTTCAAGTCTGCAAACACCACAAGGAGAGAGGAAATGTTTTGGATCTAAAAGCAAAGGCATTTTTGAAAGGAGGGAGGAGAGGGTAAGCCCTTTCATTAAGCTGTCACTAACACACACACCCAGTATATTCATCCCCTTGCTAATGAAACCATTAAAAGCCATGCCACAGCCAAATAGGAAGAACAAAATTGTGAATCATCCAAAAAAATCCCATCAGGCATTAGGAAGGTAATATTCTCCTACTACAAAGCAAAGCATAGGCTCCGAGGAGGAGGGGTTAGTAATGTGTACAGGAAGAGAGATAAGATCCTAGGATTTCAACTGCTATTCGCATTACCTTAGAGTTGCTTATTTTGAAATGAACACACTAGACTCACAATTAAACACAGGTTCTCAGCAAAGTAAAAACCTATGATACTCCTGATTTCACAACAATACTGACTATATCTGTTTTATATTTCTGCTAAAGTTCCACAAAAGTGGTGTTGATTCATACCTCTGTGACCACACATTAAAAAATTTTAAGTGCCCAGGGGCTGGGATTTTAGTCTAGTGGTAGAGTGCTTGCTTAACATGCATAACGACTCGGGTTTGATTTCTTGGTACCACATACATAGAAAAAAGCCGGAAGTGGTACTGAGGCTCAAGTGGTGGAGCTCTAGCCTTGAGAAAGTCCAAGGCCAATGCTCAGGTTCTGAGTTCAAGCACTAAGACTGATAAAAAAAAAAAATTAAGTGCCTGAAGGAGTTTTTGTTAATTCTTCTCAGACCTCCTCATCCCCTTTCCTAACCAAATGAATTTCAACAACAATATCCCCATTAAAGAATGAGAGCTGAGCCGGACATGGGACACATATCTGCAATCCCAGCACTTATGAGGAACAGGCTCGGGATCTCAGATTCAAGGCCTGTTTGAGTTACACAGCAAGAATACCATACTTGGGCCAGAGTTTGGCCTAGTGGTAGAGTGCTTGCCTAGCATGCACGAAGACCTGGATTCGATTCCTTGGTACCACATACTTAGGAAAAGCCAGAAGTGGTGCTGAGGCTCAAGTGCTAGAGTTCTAGCCTTGAGAAAAATCCAAGGACAGTGCTCAGGCCCTGAGCATAAGCCCAGGACTGGTTTAAAAAAAAAAAAGAATACCATACTTTTCTCCTTACCCTGCAAAAAACAAAACAAGATAACAACAACAACAAAAAAACCACCCTACAACTGAAGATTTTAAGGGAGACCTCGATGTGGAACACACATACACACACACCCCATTACCTGAACTCTGTAAATAAGCCAGAGGGGAAGCTGCCCCTGGTAAAGGATAATGAGAAAGTTTCCGAAGTCAGAAAAAGCCCTGGAATACACATTCAATCATAAAACAATTACTCTCCGGCCGGGAGTTTGGCCTAGTGGTTAAAGTGCTTGCCTAGCATGCATGAAGACCCGGGTTCGATTCCTTGGTACCACATACATAGAAAAAAGTCGGAAGTGGTGCTGAGGCTCAAGTGGTAGAGCTCTAGCCTTGAGAAAGTCCAAGGACAGTGCTCAGGCCCTGAGCTCAAGCACAGGACTGGCAAAAATAAATAAATAAATAAATAAATAAATAAATAAATAAACAAATAAATAAAACAATTACTCTGGCTGTCCCTTTTTCTAATGTCACGATGCAAAAAAAAGGATATTAAAACTACATTGTAAACAGCTGGCAGAAAGCAGGGTCTCAGGACAGACCCAATGCCATAATACAATGGCAAAGTCTTTGGGGTTTTTTTTAGCCCTTAATGGGTTAACACCTGTCACAGATACCAAATATTCACTAGTCTTTTTCTTTTGTGCTCAATGTTAGCGCTCTACCATTTTAAGCCACAGTGCCACTTCTGGTTTTCTGGTGGTTAAGTGGAGGTAAGACTCCCATGGACTTTCTTGCCTGGGCTGGCTTTGAACCTTGATTCTCATATCTCAGCCTCCTGAGTAGATAGAATTACAGGTGTGAGCCAACCAATGCCCATCCTTTTTTTTTTTCTTTTTGAAATAATCAAGCACTCTTTCTAACTTGAAGCATTAAAGAGCTGGAATGTAATTCAGTGGCAAAGCGCTTACCTAGCAAGTACATCACCCTGGATTTGATCCCCAGTACAAAAAGAGAAAAGGAAATAAGAAAAGAAATACAGCTAAGTTGAAGCATTTAAAAGGCTAAGGGAAGGAAGGTGCCTTGCCTAACTGCTGAATGCCTTCTGCAGACGGGAGGGTTGCATGCAAAGTAGGTAAAAACCTATGAGACTCTAACTTCCCAACAACACCAACTATATCTTCCTGTTTGTATTCTGTACAAGGTCCACAGAACTGATGCTGATTCATGGCTCTATGAAGGAGTATAGAGAAGTCACAGCCGTGCTGTGAGCTGCTCACTGAAGGCACCGACTTTTAAAACAAAATCAATGACATACAGACAATCATGTTTTATAAACTCTGGGTGGTGAAAAGTTATCATGCAAAGTTTAATAAATTGAGATAGATACAGTATGGCTCATGCCATACTCCTCCAGTTAACTCCTGTTGAGTTTAGTTCTACTTAATGTCCTCACTTTCAAGTGTGTTTTAGCTCTGTATGGCTTATGCATGGGCTGGCAACTTAAAGCATCACGAAAAGAGCAGAGCCAGTCTGAGGCTGGGAAAATGGCTTAGTGATAAATGCTTGCCTAGCATGCATGAAGCCCTGGGTTCGATTCCTCAGTATCACAAAAACAGAAAAATGGGAAGTGGTGCTGTGGCTCAAGTGTCGAGTGCTAGCCTTAAGCAAAAGAAGCTCAGGGATAGTGCCCAGGCCATGAGTTCAAGCTCTAGGGTGGGGAGGGGGAAGAGCCAGTCTGTATCAGAAATTGCTTATCAAAATTAGCACTTCCAAACTCATCAACCCAGCCAGCAACTACAAGGAACTATGGATCTTGGGTAGCCAAATTCTGCTTATTCGTCTGAGAGATAAGTGTCCCTCTGTTTGTTGGGGAAGGAGATAAGTAGACAGTCTGTTTCTTCTTGAAAAGAACAGTTCAGTAGTTAACTGTTACTGCAAACAAATCCCACGGCCTGGCAGTAAGGCTCAGGGTAGGAGGGGAGCAGGAGGCCTGGAAGCCACTCCCTGAACAACTCTGGTGCACTCAGAGTCCATAAACCAGACCTGGAAAGAAAGAAAAACAAAACAATCCCCCACAAACCCTCTTGTTTCCATGTCATGGAGATCATTTCGATTAGCACCATGTTCTATGGTCATATGTACACAGCTATTGTGTATCCTCTGCTAGGACAATCCTTGACATATACTAAATTATTACAAATGAGGAGAAGCATGGAACCTGTGTTTCTTTGGGTTTGGCTTACTTCACTTACTATGATTCTTTCCCCCAAGTCTTCTCATTTCCTTACCATTTGAGAAAGTGGGGTGATTTGAAAGAATGGGGTGATGTCATTCTTTTTGATGGAAGGAAAGAATACCATATTTTCTTTTACTTTTTTTTTTTTTAAAGTGTGTTGTTTGCAATTATGTCTTTTGTTTTCTCTTTCACTGGTTTATTTCCCCAGGTAACTGTTTCTGATTTCTGTACCCTTTTGTCTTGTATAAAAAGTTTATCTGATTTGGAGAAGGAAAGGGGAGTCTCAGAAATGGAGGGTCAAAGGGTGAAGCAATGCAACGGTGATACTCACTCGACGTGATGTTGGAAATGAACTTTACAACTTGGGGAGATGGGAGTCAAGGGGGGAGGGAAATGGGAGAAAATGAGGGAAGGGGTAACACTGCTCAAAAACAAATGTACTCATTTCCTTACTTAAGTAACTAACTCCTGTGTGTCACTTTTACAATAAAAAACACAAAAAAGCAAAAACAAAAACAAAATCCCAGACCTGGAGAAATGGACACAAAGGACCAGAAACTGAGATGATCTGGGACTTGATCGGAGTCTTTCAAGAGCTCTGGAGTCTATTAAACTGGAGATCATAGTTTAGACCATGCAATTTGCTCGCTATAACTAGATTAGTAAGCAAGCTACCCGACTGTGTTTACGTGTCATTTTCAAAAGCTGTTACAAAATAGTAATGTACAATACAAATGTTTTGTAATGGAAGCTAATGTTATGTCTTAGCCACCCTAATATAGCACTTATTACTATTTGTTTTCTGAGATTCTTTTTGTTTCTCGTTTGTGGTGTCAGGGATCAAAGAGCTTTGTGAATTCTGGGCACGAGTCCTTCCACTGAACCCTAGCTGCCCAGAACCATTTTCTTTCTGTTCTTTCTCTTTTCTTCTTTGGTGGCATTCCTGGGGTTGAACTCAGGGTCTCTAGTGCTCTGGCACCTGGGCCATGCCCCTCGATTTTCTGCTTTTACTGTTTTACAGATAGACAGGGCCTAGCCTTCCCCTCCTGGACTTTTCTGTGTGGTTTGAGTTACAAATTGTTTCTTTTTTGAGAAGTAAATTATTCCTTGAAGTCAGGTACTGGTGACTCACGACTGTAATCCCAGCTACTCAGGAAGCTGAGAGCCGAGGATCTCAGTTTGAAGCCAGCCTGGGCAAGGAAACCTGTGATACTCTTTTCTCTAATAAACTACCCCCAAAAGGCCAGAAGTGGAGCTTTGATGCAAATGGTAGAGCACTAGCCTTGAGCATAGGCACACAGCCCCGAAATTCAAGCCTCAGGATTGGCACCTGCACATGTACAATCATTGAATAAGGAATTCTTTGAATGAATAAGCCTACAATTAATGATAATGTTCATCTTGCCAAATGACACTACTAATATGTTGTTACAAGGTAGAAAATGGTCATCAAGTAACATTATATGATAAAAATTCTATTTTAAAAGGCATCCTATTTCTGTATCTTTTTGAAAGGATACCGTAGTCTTAACCTATTAAAATAGAACAATATTAAACCAAAAGTTCTAAGACTACTTCTCAAGAGGAAGTCTTTGAGGAGCAGGGAGGCTTCCTCTTAAACTCATTCCTAATGTAATGTCAGTGACTGACACAATTGCTCTCATGCCATAAAACAGACCAGAGCAAAAGGAACTACTCTAGCCTGCCATGGACGTGCCAGTCAAGAGCCACAGCCATGGTTTGATTTTCTCTATCGTCTACTGGCCGAGTTCTGCCCCACTGTCGCCAAGTGCAGACCACCACAAAGGCTGGGATGTGCACATGTGATTCAAAGGAACCCCTGGCAAAGCCCGGGAAACCAGGCTGCTCTGCCCCACTCCTGTTCTGTCCAGACACCCACCCAATGACACTCAGCCCCAGTCAACACCAGCCTCTCAAAGGCATCCACTGTCAGTTCTGGTCATTAAGAAGGTTAAGTATCAACCGAGCCCAGTGGTTTACGTCTGTAATCCTAGTTACTTGAGAGGTAGATAATGGGCCAGCCAAGCATAAAAGTTCTCACTACTCCATCTCAAGCAAGAGCCAGGCAAAGTGGCATGTACTGTCATCTCATGACACAAGGAAGTGGAGGCAGAGGGATAGCAACCTAGGCCTGCTTGGCATAAAACCAATCTTGAAAATAACCAAAGCTAAAGGGGTGAAAGGTATTGCGCAAGTGGTTCAGAACACTTGCTTAGCTAGCTAGGAGCTCCCTCACCCCACCCTAACCTGCCAAAAGGAAGTTAAAGCTGGGTGCTGGTGGCTCACGCTTGTAATCCTAACTATCCAGGAGGCTGAGATCTGAGGATTAAGGCTCAAAGCTAGGCAGACAAGCATTGAAAAGTTACTACTGGCAGCATGGCTCGGTACCAGCCTGGAGTGAAGAAGCCAAGCAAGAACATAAAATTCTGAGGTCAAGCCTTAGAAATGCCCCCCCCCCCCCCCCCCGGCCCACACTATCAATCCCAAGTATTTTACTTCACTGCCAACAGTATGCCAAACAACCATCCAGGCTGATACCTCTCAACAGGATGACTCATTGCCAAAGAGGAAGATCACACTTTTAACTTAGAAAACGGTACGTGGAAAAAGAAATCTTCAGAGTGTGTACTGTTACCTCCAGAGCATAAAGCTTCAGAACTTAAGAAAGCACTAAATTCCATAAAGTTGGCACTAAAATTTTAAGAAACAAAAAACCTCAACCCAGATGAATTACAAAGTGCTTGGACATAAAACTATTGCATCTTGCAGGGAAACCCCAGCCTGTGAATGCTAACTGGGGGGAGGGGGGTGTGCTCTGCCAGACCTCCAGGTTTCACAGGTTGTTCTCTGTACTTGTAACAAAAGCCACTCACCAAGACTCCCCATCATACAATGTATCAGGCAGGCAGTTTGGGGAGAAAATGCCCTGAGTCTTTGTTTCTGTATGGGTATTGAGGCTGGACCTCAAGGCCTGGGTGGGCATAGTTGGTCAGCTTTGTCCACACAACACTGGCATCCCACCACATGAACCACAGCTCTGTCGGGTTTTTTGGTGGTTAACCGGAGATAAGAGTCTCACAGACTTTCCTACCTAGACTGGCTTTGAGCCTCCCTCCTCAGTAGTGAGGATAATACTGCTGGTGTTGGGTCAGGCTGGATTCTAAGCTCTTAGAAATATGTTTTGGAATCCATTAAAAAAAATGACCACTTATTGGTACATTGCCTATTGGGTAATTATTTCCCGTGGTAAAATACTACAAGGCATAATCAATCATTCAACAAGGGTGGGCAAGGGGGAGGGGGAGGGCTCTGACTAAAGGACTTAGTGACTGCAAGATGTGCGTGTTCTGGTTCCAACTGAAGTTTTTTTTTTGTTGTTTTTGCCAGTCCTAGGGCTTTTAACTCAGGGCCTGAGCACTGTCCTTGGACTTTCTCAAAGCTAGAGCTCTACCCCTTGAGCCTCAGCACCACTTCCAGCTTTTTTCTATGTATGTGGTATCGAGGAATCAAACCTGGTCTTCGTGCATGCTAGGCAAGCACTTTAACCACTAGGCCAAACTCCTACCCCCAACTCTGATTTTAAGGTCACTTAAAATCATAAAGGCTCCACAATTGGAAGAATCCATATTGTGTTTATGACATTGGCAGTGAAATCATGTTGGGGGATGTCTTTCTGGAAAAAAAAAAGACATCAATTCATATTGACCTCCACATCAGTCAGGCTGAACTTCTCATTTCTCTCTCAAGTCCCAAGAGCAGAACCGGAGTCACACAGGGAAGACAGTCACTGCCACTCTTGCACACACCAGCAGCTTGAGGGCTGGCACAGTGCTCAGGGTCAGGGCAGCTACTGGAATTCCCAGTCTCCTACCAAAACAAAATTAAAACCTGAAGAAAAGCTTTCCTTTGCAGTGTTTTAGTGCTCAGCCATCCAAAAAATACTTGAGTAAAACCAAGGTTGTATGTTAAAACAATCAACATGAATTAAACTCCGAGCCAATGTTTCAATTCCGAACAGAAAAAGGGATTCCTCGTCTCCAAAGACTGGAAGTGCAAGCTGTGAAGAAACTGCTGCACAAGGAAAACATTTCATATGGTACAGGACTGTGGATGAGCCATGGAGAGAAAAGAAAGCCCTTCTTCAGAAATACCTGTCACATTTTCTATCAGGATCCCCCAAGGAGATGTGGATGTTACAAAGCCACAAATGACCCAGTCAGAGTCACTTTCTGGTGTGCTCAAGCCAGCTTAAAACACATTCTAAAGGAACTAGTCACTCTCAAAGGTGGAGATGAGACAGCGTGACCACTGGTGACCACTTGGAATGGTGGAAATAAATATTCTGGGATGTTGCTACACTTTGATATTTGGCTTAGGCTTAAAACATTTTTAGAAAATCTTTCTCCATTTAGATTTACCCAGAGCTCGCAAGAAGAAACCATCAGATAGTCTGCTAAGGTTGACTTCCATAATCACACCTGAGCCATCACGCCATCTGGGCTCTCTTCCCTATAGTTTTAGGGTAAAGCGTTCTCCTGTTTGAAATCTACAACTCAGAAGGTGCTTACAAATAGGAGCCAGGACATTCTCCCCCCCCCCTCTGATATGTATCCTCCCCTCCCCTTCACCCCTATTTCTATTTGTTTTCTGAGAAACACATTAATTCCACTAAGCCACTAGATGAAGATAAAAGCTATTATACATAAAAATAAAGTGATAGAGTGTTGCATTAGGATCCAACATTTCCACAATCTGTGTTTCTTTAGTATATGTTGTGACAAGCCTGCACTGTCCCATAAATACCAGGCAGTACCTAACAAACAGCTGCTGGGACAAAGTAGCATCCTAATGAGATGCAGGACAGGAAGCCAGTGTTTTCCTACTTCCTCTTCTGATGTGCACTTCCCACCGTGAGCTACAAAATCAAAACAAGCTGCTTTCATCCATTTCCAGCCCAACTGTTTGCAAAGTGCCAGTAAACCAAGGCTGTGAAGTTGGACAGACGTCTGGAAACTAGCATTCATGAGCCTTTTTTTCCTCTTGCCATTATCTGCTTGTTGTAATAAAGTGCAGATGGAAGGCATCAAGTTTGGGGATTATGCCTCTTTGCTACTGACTCAACACCAGAAGACCTAAGTATTCCACCCAAGGGGTCCCATGTCACCAGCATATTTATTAGAAGGTGAGGCCAGGCGGGGAGCAGAGCCAGACCCCAAGCCACAATGTGTGTGTCCAGAGGCACCCTCGACTGTCAGGACAGAATGGCAGCACCTGCTGTCTTGTGTGTGACCTAGACAGGAGCCCTCTAAGACGTGGTGCCCAGAGTTTTCTGGCTTTGTGGCCATTGTCGGAGTCAGGTGCTTCTTTCCAAAGGCACTGCAATCTACTGAGTACTGCAGAGCTCGTACTCTATCCTCAGTACTGTGGTCTTGCCTTCCTGCTTGTGGGCTACGAGACAACCCATTCATTCCTTTCAGTTGTCTCCTTTTTTCTTTTTTTTTAATCAATGAAGCTGCCATCCTATACCCTAAACCAGTTCCTTTCATGTTCCAGAACACAACCTACGCCACCACCCCCCATAGGCTTCTGAACTCACCGCTCTGTGGTTCTGACCCACAAGACTGAAACAGATTTGTTTATAGGTCTTGAACAACTTCCCACCCTCACAGCTAACTCCATCCATACTACAAAAAGAGCTTCTTCCTAGAGACCATTTCAGAATAAATAATGAATGCCTACATTCATTCACCTAAGAAGGGGCTTCAAAAGATTTTTCAGCAGGGGGAAATATTTAAATTACAAACAAATTCATGTTCAGGCCTCAGACATGACTCTTCATCCCAAGGCCTCCAGATGACTCAAACACTAGAGCAAGGAGAGTCTTCAAAAGCTATCCCCTCAGTTGCTAAAATAAAATCTGGGAGAAGCTAACCAATTTTAGTTACAAACTCAAGACTTTCGAATGGCCATATGTAATGTGAAGCAGTAATTCAACCCAGATGTATGGACATTGGTAACATGACATAAAGGAATTAAGTGAATTGACAAAAAGCAGCTGTCTCTTATCATCTCATTTTATGTAAAAAGATCAAACTTTTTACCTAGATTCCAGACACTATTTTGCATGATCACAAATACATAATCCTTATGTTTAGACAGTTGCCAGTTTAAATATTTGTCCTCACGACGTGTATCTGTCTCAGCTGTGCCTTGTGTGAGTCCTCTCTAGAAAACTCCCCCAAACATCTCAAGCCAAAGGAGGCAAACCAGCAAGGAACACAGGCAAGCACCCATGTCCACTGATAATGAACTAAACACTGCTTTAAAGGAACACTGGCTCAGTCTGTAATCCTAGCTATTCAGGAGGCTGAGATCTGAGGATCACAGTTCAAAGCCAGCCAGGACAGGAAAGACTACCAGAAAACAGGAAGTGGTGCTACGGCTCAAAGTGGTAGAGTACTCGCCTTTAGCAAAAGAGCTCAAGGACAGTGCCCAGAACTAGCGTTCAAGCTCTATGACCAACAACAATTAGAAAACAAAACAAAACAAAACAACACAAAACAGTGTAAGGCTTTTGAACGGAGGATCTGAGATATGATGGACCAGAAACGCAAAGATAAAGAGAGCCAAATGCCTTTCCCATTGGCCTGCCAGTGACAGCCTCAAACAATCCCTTAAGGTCTATGCAACAAGCAAGTCTGAGAGAGGCTTTAACGGCCCCGTATATAAACCATAAGTGATATATAACCGTGCCATCACCCCCCCTCCACCCACCCAGCTGACTTCTTTTATCATGGGAAGATAGATTAGGAGGTAGAGTCATTTACTATTTATTACCAGTGTGAATGTAAGATACGGGGAATTTTGTTCTCAAATGCTGTGTGCTTGGTGCTATGAAGGGCTTTCATTGGTTCCTATAACCACCCTCCTCCCCCCACCCCTGTCCTTTTCCCCTCCCTCCACTGTAGTCACGGCCAGTCTGCTATCATGCTTCTTCTATACTAGACAAAATGACTTGGTGACTCTGAGACACCCACTTTAATATAGAAAGTCAAGCCCTACAACATCGCTCTGACTTCCACCAAATGGCCCAAAGACTTATCCTTTCTGGCAAGGACAATGGTTTGGGGCCAGGCTAAGGGACTGAGACTGCACAGGGTCACCTGCTGGAACTTCTCCCCACTCTCAGCAGCAAAAGAGAGAAAACGAGAGCTCTATAGGCCATGTACTGCATGCATATGTCAGGCTTGCTTCCCAGAGAAAGCTCAGTCTGGGCTACAAAAAGCACACTAAGAAAATGCAGAGGCTGTGTGCTTCTCCCTCTCACAGACACACACACACACACACACACACACACACACACACACACACACACACACACACACACAGCATTCATGCTGAGAGCTAACCTTCCTCTTAAGTTGGTGAACTTGCTTTGACAGGTTTAGCAAACACTAATGCACCAGCCAAGTAAAAAGTCTAAATTCTCACGTACATGACATTCTATCTATCCAGAATTTATTTCCAGACTACTCTACATTTAGAAATTTCTCAAGGACCCCCAAATCAGACAAATGAATAAAGAAAGAGCCCTCGTTTACCTCATTTTCATTTATTTACTTATTATTTTGCAGCAGAGATTTGAATCCAGTACTTTGCATATGGTAGGTCAAGGCTTTGCCACACATGTTCCCAGACCCACACCCACAGAGAAAGCCAGACCCCACCATTTACACTGCTTATTCTTAAAAGTCTCAAATTGCTCATTAAGTCTCCTATAAAATTTTTATATTTAAATGAATAGGAAGCAGGCTCTGGCCCAGGACCATAACCATTTTCTATGGGGAGGGGAGGGGGGTCAGAGTAAGGCAATTCAGAGTTGAGAAGTGTCACATTAAACTTGTTTCACTATAACACACACAGGTTTCATTATTTAAATACATCAACTTCCAACTCATTCTCCTTCCTAAGAAAGGGTAGCAAAGCCCCAGGGAGCCAAGCACTTTGTTCTGGGTAAGGGAGCGGTGTGAGGAACAAGTTCAGGGTCAGACATCAGTTTCAGACACAGCCTATACTTTTATGCAGTGGGTTCTGTTTCCTGTCTTTGAAACAGCAGTACAATCCACAGATCCTACTGGCTCCATTAACTTGGAGCCAAGGTGGCACAGGGTCCCAAGGGTGGCTAGGCACCAGCCACAACCCCTGCTTCTGCCCTGTGGACCACTGGAGGGGCGGGAGGGAGGGGGAGAGAAAAGCCACCACAGTAGCCCTTCTTTGTGGCTCTTTCTGACCATCACAGGCTCAGCAAACCACAACTTTACTTAAGAACACATGGATCTGTGGTCCAGAAAGGGAACTGAGAAAACATAGGACATCAAGGATACCCAAAGTCATTCTAAACAAACACTCAAAAACCTCTGAGGCCAGGCCTCTCACAAACTGGGGGTCATCCAGACACCAGGTGGGTACTGTTTATGCTGACTGCTTCCCCAGGCCCTTATGGAGTAGGAGAGGAAAAAAAAAAGAAATAGTTCCTCAGAAGAAAGGCTTCTAGTTCCAGTTAGAAATTTGGGTGAGCGTTTTAATGGTTGAAGAAAAGTGACATTGTTTAAATTTTTTGTTTATTTTTAAAAAAGATATAATGACTGATTGCATAAGTTACATTTATTTATTGTATAAACTTGGGTTCAAGATGATATTTTTCAATCATCTTATGAACAATTGTTGGCTAAGTTGGATACTATAGAAAATTCCTTTCCCTCAGGATAGCAGATAGGTCAGTCAAGTTGGTGATGCCTGTCTATTAACATTTTGTGCATTATTAATAGAACTGCAAGAATAAAATTTAAAAAAATCAGACTTTTGGAAAAGTAATTCTACGTCTCCTGCATTAAAACCATTCTCTCTCTCCAAATATACATTTTTCTGGACTCCAGTTAAATTTCTGCCAAGTCAGATGGGCTGTCTATAGCAGGTAAGCCTCACTTCAGCCCCATGCCAAGCACAGCTGGAGGCAACAGGGCATTCCAGATGACACTCACTGTCCAAAGCCTTCCCTGGAAGCCAAAGTTCCTCTCAGGCTACGGTCTGGGTTAACCAGCAGGGGAGGAGTTGAGCCATCACTCCCATCCCTGCCCTATGTTTCTAGAAAAGATTTTGCTTTTTGCTCCTTTGCTCCGGCACCAGAGGAGAGTGACTTACAGTAGGCATTGCCGTGTGAACACTTTTCCCTGCAGTGTTCTATGTTCCCAGGATGGCATGTCCTCCCACAGAGAATGGGGAATACTGGCCATCTGTACAACCTGCCACAGCCACCACAGCTCAGGAGAGAATAAGGAACTGAGTTTTGAATGGATACGTTCCCCCTTCCAGGTTGAGATCTCCCACAAGCCTTATTGCCAACTCAATGCATGGGGAACTGCAGCTCAGAGGGACTAAGAGATCCACCAAGGCTCCTGAGTGGACAGAAAGACATACAGCACCTCAGGCAAGCCAGCTCTAGGAGGCTACACAGCCCATAGCGAGGGGCAGGCAACCAGAACAGTTACTGGAGTCCCACCTGATGACGATGCCTGCTGTAAAAAAGCATCAGGAGTGTGGCCTAGTAGTAGAGTGCTTACCTAGCATGCATGAAGCCCTGGGTTCAAGTCCTTGGTACCACATACACAGAAAAAGCTAGAAGTGGTGCTGTAGCCCAAGTGGTAGAGTGCTAGCCTTAGGACTCGAGACTCAGGAGGCTACTATCCATCTGAAGTACGTCTAGTGGTAGCCCAAAAGCCTGATGTTGCCTGAGCATAACTATTACTACTGCATCATATAAATGAGACTCACATGCTCAGTAACAGACTCTGAGACAGGAAGACAGATGTTTAGTAGCTATTCATTAGACTTGTTATGATGATTTTGCAGGTGGAAAAAGGGACACAGGAAAGACCATGTGCTTTTCATGGTTTGATATTTTTTCCTCATCTTTTTGTTTTGCCTATTGCATTCATGTTTAATCTCATACTTGCTATTATCAACAATTCTGTAACCTTCTTTAACATTATGCCAGGAACAACTCTTTTATGCTGCTGTTAATAATACTGTGAAAAGGTACACAATAATTCAGAAATTCATCCATCCATCCCATCAGGCTATGGAGGATTTTCTGACTGGTGCAAATAAAGCTGTGATGATTCCCAGATCTTGGGCAAATGTTCTGCTAGCATTTCTTGAGAGATGGTATCAGGTTCTTTCCTTTGTGCTACTGAGAATCTGAGGGAATGTAGGTGGCTAGAGCTTAAGGTGTAGGCATAAGCCTAGAAGGTCCACAGGGATGCACATTAGGCTGTCAACAGAGTCCTGGGATTTGTAGAGAGGAGGAAGGCAGTTGAAGGCCATAAGCCCCAGCATGACTCTCCAATATTGACCTAGCAGAAATGACTGGCCAAGTGAGCCGGCTAGAAATGTCTCCATCTAGGGAACACATGACACTGAGGACAGTCCAACAGAGAAAGAACAAAGACAGCTTGATTTAGGACCAGGGACAGGTCAGAGTCCCTGAGGAGTCTTGTCCCAGCACAGGCTGGATGACCACAGGCCTGGGTATGAGGAAACTTGGGCATCTGGTGAGAGCTGTCATTTAATGGGTTTAAAGCAGGGCAGGCAGTAAAAGTACTATACTCCTAGCATCCAACCAACAACACAAGCTGATGGATAGACAGCCCCAAATTCCTAAATGTAAAAGACAAATTAATGGATGGATAATCTTTTCTTTTTTTTTTTTTTGGTGCTTGTATTTAGGATCTGGGCACAGTCCTTGTGCTTTTTGCTCAAGGCTAGTACTCTACCACTTGAGCCACAGCACCATTTCTGGCTTTTTTTCTGTTTATATAGTGCTGAGGAATCAAACCAAAGGCTTCATGCATGCTAGGCAAGCACTCTACACACATACAGAATAAATCTTGGGGACACCCCACGTGGGTGAGAGTGGAGAATAACAATAAATATTGTGGTGATTCTAGAAAAAGCAGCCTGGATTATGGCTCTGTTTCTTTAGACCATCATAAACTTATTAACTCCATAGAAAGTAAAAATATAGGATGAAGGATATGAGGTGATTTCTAAAGTCCTGAAGTCTTTAAATTAGAAGCCCATTAATCGCACTATGGTCTGAATGTTTATCCCCACCCCCAATCCCTGTGAAAGCAGAAAAACAAGAAAAAAAAAGTCAATGGAACGGTGTCTTTCAAAGAAAACCTGTAAGCCTAAAAGAGGAAAAAATAAGACATAAAGAACCAGTTTCAGAAATAAGCTATTACAAGAGACCCTGCATCCATTGACTTAAAATTACACGCCAATACTTTCATTAGATACTAGCAATATATAGAAAGAATTGCACAGCGTTCCAAGGAGGTCTTACCTTAGGCTTGTAAGGTACATTTAACCTGTAATTCAATGTAATATAATTGTTAATAGGCTAACACATAAAATTATATAATCATAAACAAAGATCAGCCAGAAATATCTAAAAACAATGGATAAACATTTTATAAGCACACATTCATCCATGCTTAATGAAGGCTGGATGCTAATGGCTCATACCTATAATTCTAGCTACTCAAGAGGCTGAGATCTGATGATCACAGTTCAAAGCTAGCCCAGAAAAGTCCATAAGATTCTTCTTTTCAATTAACTACAAAAAGCCAGAAGTGGAGCTGCAGCTCAAGAAAGGGCTAGCCTTGGGTACATACAAAAGCTCAGGGCCAGGGCCAAAGATCTAGGGACTCAGAGTGCAAGGAAAGCCCGGGCATCAAAATTTGTGAGACGCCTGCTTGACCAAGAGCTGGTACACTCTTGTCATCCCAAGCTATGGGAAAGCACAATCAATGGCTGGGACCAGTGGACCTCAGGCTAGGCCAGCCTGGGCATAAAGCAAGACCCTCTCTTGAAACTAACCAACACGGAGGGTCTGGTGGTATGGCTTCAGTAACGGACCACCTGTCTAACGAGTACAGGGCCCCGAGTCCAAACTCCTGTACTCCTCTTCCCAAAAAAAGGTAATAAAATGTACAGATAAAAATATTTTTTAAAAGTCCCTATTTGTTGGAGCCAGGAGTTTGGCTTAGTGGTAGAGTGCTTGTCTAATATGCATCAAGACCCAGGGTCGATTCCTCGGTACCACATACATAGAAAAGTTGGAAGTGGTGCTATGGCTCGAGTACTCACTAGCCTTGAGAAAAGCCCAAGGATAGTACAGACCCAGGACTGGCAAAAAAAAAAAAAAAAAAAAAAAAAAAAAAAAATTCCCTATTTGCAGATCATATGGTTATTGACATAGAGTCCCCACACTTCCAAAAAATTATACCAAAACTTCTAAAAGTAATGAGTTCAACAAAGCTACAAGAGACAAGACCAATGCACAGAACCCAATGCTTTCTATGTACCGGAAGAAAATACATGAAAACTTGAATTAAAATATAGTATTATTAACTGCTCCCAAGGAAGTGAGATATGAAGGAATAAAGCAAATCCTAAATGTTGAGAAATGCTGAGACAATTTTCCCTCAAATTACTATATAATCTTACCATCCCATTTCTGGATACATATGCAAAAGCAGTGAAAACAGGATTCAAAAACCTAGTTTCACACTATGTTCATTGTAGCACAATTTGCCACAGCCAAGAGGTAGAAGTAGCCCTCTGTCCATTGGAGACCAATAACAAAATGTGGTATATACATTAAAAGAAGGGGCAAATGTCACATTATGGGTAAACCTTGAGGACATTTCACTAAGTAAAATAAGCCAGTGAAAGAAAGGATAAGCACTGTATGAATTCACCTACGGGAGATGTTTAAAGTTGGTCAGCATTGTAGAGACAGAGGCTGGGGGAAGGAGAAAACAAGCTGTTTAATGGGTATAGAATTTTAGTTTTACAAGATTAAAAAGCTCTAGAGATCGACCTACAACCATGTGAATGTATTTCTGAATTGTACATTTAGAAATGGTTAAGATGCCTTATTTATTGGCAATATCATCAGAATGCTATTTGAATATGGAATTTGCATAAAATAATTAATACATTACTTTTCTTTTCCTTTTGGTGCCAGTCCTGGGGCTGGAACCAAGGCCTAACACTGTCTCTGAGCTCAAGGCTGGAACTCTACCACTTGAGTCACACTTCCACTGGCAACATTTTTGATAGCTGAATGAAGATAAAGAGTCTCACAGACTTTTCTGCCAGGCCAGCATGGAACCAAGATCCTCAGATCTCAGACTCTGGAGTAGTTAGAATGACAGGCAATGAGTCACTGATGCCCAACTCTACTTTCTTTTTTCATGCAATACAGCTTCAAAATCCAGAGTGTGTGGCCCATCTGGATTTGAAATAGTCCTGGGCTCAACTCACAGGCCTAATACCTACAATGACACATGACATGGCTGGAACCTAATAATCTGAGCTATACAAGAGTCAAGAATCAGGTCCTCAACATGCTACCTGGCTATGCTAAAGTTCTGTTTTTACTCAATTAAAAATTCCTTTGAAAGGGAGTGCTGGGATGTCACTCTCAACAAATATGGCCCTGGGTCCAATCCCCAGCACACTAAAAAAAAAAAAAAAAGTTGTGGAAAAGCTAATCTGTAGAGCTCTACTGACTTTCAAGCCTTCTGGGTTCCTCTTCAGTCAAGCACTTCATTGGGGTCAACAGTACCCCCTGCCTCCCACAGGAAGCTCTTCATGGAAAGAAGAGGCCAATTATCAGCAGCTACAGAAGTATCCACAGGATGTTGAAGGGTTTAAAGAGCATTAACTCTGCCACACTGAGGAAACAGGTTTAAGTAACACAGTCTGCTGGTTGTGGATACTCATGCATGCTCTTAGTTCATATTCATTCATATTCTCTCTCCCTCCCCACCCTCTCTTTTTGTTATTGCTTGTACTGGGGCTTGAGCCATAGCTCCACTCTTGCTTTTGGCTGGTTAACTGGAGGGAAGAGCCTCATAGACTTTCCTACCTGTGCTGGCCCCAAACCAGGACCCTCAGATCTTAGCCTCCTGAGTAGCTAGGATTACAGGCATGAGCCAAGGGTGCCCAGCTTCTTTGCTTATTTTTATTTTATTTTTTATTATTAAGGTAATGTATAGAGGGGTTACAGTTACATTCACCAGATAGTAGGTGCATTACTTCTCACACATTAATACCCCTACTTATGTTTTTGTCCCCATTTCCTTCCCCCCACCCCCTCCCAATCACCTTGTAGTTTCCCTTTCCCTTTCCTATTTCAAATAAACAAACATGTACAATATGCCAGGTAACAAAGTCAGACACAGTATCAATCTGAGATTAAGCAAAGGGCAACAAAAGAGAAGAGAAATAACATAGTACATTAAGAACAACAATCATGCATGATAAAGCTCTTGTTTCCATATCCTAGAGATCCTTTCAGTTAGTCTCATCCCATATGGCCTTATGTATCTAGGTTTTGAGCTATTGTAATCCTTTGCCAGGAGAGTCCTAGATACGTACTAATTATTAGTACATACCTAATCATTGAGCCTATGTTCCTTTTCTTATTTCTCATTGTACTGACTACTTCAGAGTAAGAATGCATCTAGGACTTAATATTTAATTTGCATGAAAAAAATATACTGCATAAAAACACTCAGGAGAAAATGAACTCACTAAACCAACAACATACCGTCTAGCTCCAAGTTTTTATTAAAATATCATTACTCAAGTTAATCCTCCCAGAGCGTATACAAACTAAAATGGTATTGAAGTATGTCTCTATGTTCTCACAATAAAGACAAAATTCTTTCAACCTGTCTTCTGAAAAATCAGATATATGGAACATAACACCTAACTGTTAGCATCCTCACAAACCTTTACTTCCATCAAAATAAAGACAGAAGACAACACCTGAAGGCTCCTCATTCTCTACCTCAAGTAACTGAGCAGAAAGCTATTTTGTGGTTGAATAAACACTGATCAACTTAGCATAGTGGTCTTGAGGCACTTAGGTAAGACTGAGAATAGGCAGGAAAAGTACTTAGTGACTACAAAAATTACAGATTTAAATCATCAAGTTAATAACCTCGCATTTGACAGTCTTCTTACCATCTTCCTCTCTCCCCAAAGAAATGTCTAAAACCTCAATGCTGAAGACTTATCTTGGTAAACAAACTCATTAAAAGTCATCATTTCATCCCATGCATTAAACTCTTAAGTTATCACACTAGTCTACAGAAGTAGAGGAAAGTGGATATCACCTCAGGATCCGACATTTTACTTAGCAGGTATAACTAGTAACTTTGTTTAGTAACGTAGACTATGATCTTGAAAGTTCTGAACCTGTCATTGCATCTCAACTAACGGTACTTACATTATAATTTATAATTAGCTTGCTAAATAATACTCACATTCATATCAGCGTTCATGTCTACCTGTTTATTAGAAAATGCATTAACATACCCAGTGTTCCCAGCTACTAAGAAAGAAGAAAGAACTTCCACACTTGAGGCCCTCACCTGCTGAAACCACTGCATAGGCCAGCAATGTAAACCTACAACAGCTTCCAAGAGAGTGGTGAAATATACAGGTTTTAAACATGCATACCACAAAGCTCTGTTAACTCGGCAAGAATGTGGTAGGTTCACATCTTCAGTGGCCTATTTCACAGGCAGCACCAAGAACTTGTAAGTCTAAATTGAGTTTGGGAGTAGTAACATGGGCTGTAACTAAAGTAACAGCAATAATAAAATTTCCAGCTTCTTTCAGTAAAGAGGAACACTACTATCTCCTAGTAGTCAGCAGATATGCAGCCAACATATATAACTCATTGGTTTCCCAGAAGTGTCCAACCTGCCAAGGAACAACCCCTATAAAGTTCTTCCCATGCCTGTAATATGTGAATCCACCTTCCTAACTGACCTCTCAGAAGGTGGTGAGGGCACAGATTTACAAACAAATAGAAGATTTGTCATTGTACTCAAAATGCAGGTGTTTAGGCTAATGACTTTTGTTTCAGTGACCCTACAGTAGGCTAGGTGTGATCTGAATCTTGGAATTTACACTGATCTCCTAACTGATAACACAGCTAATCTCCTTTCATTTTATGTATACAGGGTAGGCTAATCCGGACAGATGCCAAAGGTGACTAGTGGAATTATCAAAATACGAGCCCTTTCTAGTAGGGGAGAAATAACACAGTTGAAGCAATACACAGACCCATCCTATCACCAGGGATACCAGAAAGGTACACACTCAGGGGTCACAAACTAGAGCCCTGAGAGTCTCAACAAGCCTGCAGATGTTTCAGACTAGTGTATCTAATGTTTAGGGATCTAAATTTGTTGCCAATGCTTACAAGTCAAGATATTTGCCCTCAAAATTTGCATTGTAGTAAAGGAATGTCTACATTCAAAGACCCCATGCCCCTGGCCACCAACACGAACAAATGCTCTCCCAATCACCCACCATCTCTCCTGGGCTCCTTCCCTAGTGGTAGGCTCCCTCCACAATTACTATGGGCATATATGGGTGTGTAAACTTGCCACTCCTAGTTCAGATCCAATACTACCTTTAATCTCTGAAATAATAATAATAATAAAACTATAATCTAATCATTAGCATTATGTCCAAACATTCTGAGTGGATAAAGCCAAAGAGAAATGTGAATAAAAGAAAAACCATTTTTCTGATTCTGTGTTGGTGATGCCTGCAGGAGCCATTTCATTTCCCAAATGTCATCTCTACAAATAATTAACTTGGTCATCTCTTTCTTCACACTCCTAGTTATGTTACTAAGCTGTTTTCTGTAACTGTCCAGTCCCTTTCAAACACAATGTTGTTAATATGTAACACACAGTGGTTAATACAATTTGCCAGGAGGATATGTTTCACCTTGAATGCTAGACATTCAAGCTGATGTTTGATAGTGATGCTATAAAGTTCGGGATTTAAAAAAAAAAAAATCACACATCCTTCATTCCCACCAGAACACAGTATAAATCACTGGAAGGATTGTAAAAGACTCTAAATGTTCCGCACAGCCTTGAAACGTTCATGCATGTGCAGAGGCCACTGCTTACCCATTGCGCTGAGATAATGGTTGAAGGCCTGGCAGGGAGGACTTGGGGTTTGTGTTGATTTGTCACAGCTCATGGGTGCCGGGCTCCTGTCTGTGTCAAAAGAGAAATACCCACTGGAGGATCGAGACAGCAGGGAAGATCTTCTCACAAAGATGAAAAGCGGGGATCTGGTAGCAAAAGGGCCAGGGCTGGCCGGTGGGGCCAGCGGGCCCTGTGGGCTGCCGTGGGGGCAGCGGTCCCCTTCGCCTTCAGGACTGCCTTCCGGATTACCTTGTGGCTCTGTCTGTAAGGAGGTAGGGGCCCCAGGCCTGAGCTGCGGAGGCCTCTCAGCAGGCTGCAACTGTCCACCTTCTCGGTCACACTCAGAACTTACATCGGAAGGTTGCTTTGCCATTTGGTCTTTTTTTCTAGGGGTAAAATAAAAAGGAAAAAAAAAAACTTTATCTTCAGCAAAATAATTATAACCAATCAACTTTCACCTATTCACTAAAGAGTCTCCAATGAAGCCCAAATACTTCGTGATATTGTTTTATTTCTCTGACAAATATAAAATTAAAAATGCACCCCAAATAGCAAAGGGTGTGCGTGTGTGTGTGTGTGGTGGAGAGATGGACCTAAACTTGTGAACACCAAAAAAACACCAAGAACTCAGCATGTCAGTTGCTCGGCAGGCTAGTGCTCTCTATCTCTAGGACACAAACGTGCACACACGGGTGCAGACCAGCAGCCTGCTTGGAGTCTCTCTGAACGTTCTTTTGCTTGAACCAAATCAGAAATTCCCAGCGGGCTCTGACTTCCCGGGCTGGGACGGCGCGGGAGCACAGCCCCGGCGCGGCCTCCGCGCCCCGCGGGCGGCTGGCCCCAGTTCCCGCTCCGGCCCGGTTCCCCGCTTCGGCCCCATTGTTTGCCGAAAATGCTGAGGGCAGCAAGTCTGGGAAGGCTTGGCAGCGGCCGTCCGCCGTAGTAAGTGCGTCACAATAGAGTTTGTAACTCGGCTAGCGCAGCTCCGCCCGATCGGGCGCTCTCCGCCCGCCGCGCTCCCTCCCGCTCCCACCGCGCGGCGCTCTGTGCCGCACGCCACTCCTCCGAGGTGCCGCGGCGCGGTGGGATGCTCACTCCCTCCCCACGGGGGGCCCCCCGAGCCGAAGCCCACGGACACTTCTGCATGCACGGTGCCACCGGTTCCCGACCCCGCCGTCCTCCTCCTGCAGCCCCCGCACCCCTCACCTCCCGCCCCTCCTCGGGCAATCACTACGAAACTCACGTCTGCCCCTTCCCTTCCGTGCGCAGCGTCCCGGCCCGGGCCCCGCGGTGACCGACACGCGATCTGCGCCGACCCGGCACCCCCAGGTCGTCACCACTCAGGCAGCGTGGGGCACAAAGCTCAGCACCAGGCTTCGGAGCCCTCCGGGCAGCGCCGAGAGCGCGCCTTCCCGCCCGCCCGCCGCCACGCTCCGCCGGGCAGCCCAGGGCTTCGAGCGCCGCGCCTCTGGCCCGCGCTGAGCCGGCCGCCGCCGCCGCCGCCGGGAACATCCTCCGCCTCCTCCCGCTCCTCCCCTTGCGCACTGCGCCCGCCGCGGCCGGCACCGCCGGCCTCCCCGCGCAGCTGGCGCCCGGTGCCCGCGCTCCCAATTGGCCCGTGCGCAGTCGCTCGGTGCCGCAGCCAATGGGCAGCGGCGACGGGGGCGGCGCCTGCGGGTCAGGCAGCCAAAGGCGAGGCGATTGTTGACAAACTCGCCTTCCAGCTCCGCTCGGGCCGCGGCGGCCACGGCCTCCGAGCAGGGATCGGGGGCCGGGCTGCCCGCCCCGCCCCTGTGCTGGAGACGCCGCGCGCGCTGCCGCAGTTCCCGCCGCCCCTGGCCAGCAGATCACCTGTAGACAAAGCGGGACTTGAGGTCTTCCCCGGACCAGCTGGGCGGTCATCACACTCGTCCGGGTCGGTCTAGTTGACGACCTCAAGGGCTGCCCTAGTCTCGGCTGCAGCACCTAGCCGAGTGCAGCAACTTCATCCTAGCCACCCCCCTCCAACTGCCGCGGGTTCGCACCAAATCGGAACGACAATCCCCGGCCGGCCACAAGTGCACACACCCAGCTCTCGCTCCCCAGTGTCCCGCCGGCCCTGCGCCATCGGCGCCCACCGCGGGAAACAAGCTCCCCCACCCCCGTACGGCGTCTCCAGCCTGCATAGCAAACGCGAGTCGGTGCGATTCTCTAGCATAGCCCAGCTCCGCGTACCGAGCGAGTTCTGCTGGCCAGCTGGGCCCTGCGTGACCTCGGTGGTCCGGAGAGGCCCCGAGTGTCTCGCTGCCCGCGGATCCTGTCTGGCTGACATTGTCCGCAGGGCGCGTACAGCGGGGAACTGGGCCTCCAGGCAGATCCGACAAAGCCACACCAGCAGCTGCCCCGAACTCCAGGCATGAATGAGTCACAGGAAAAGCCCAGCTTCGTCAGTTAAATCCCCACCGCAGTTCCGCAAACTCTCCGCAACCGGCCCATGCGCCCAGTCTGCCAAGCCGCCGAGCCCGCTAAGGTATAGCGCGGCTACCGGCAGGGGATCGCCGGGCTGACGGCGAAACTTCACTGTGAGGCTCCCGGAGCGAGTCCCCGGTGCGGCGACGAGAGCCCGCGCTCTCCCCGCCCGGCCGACCAAGCTTCTGGATCGCCCCCCACCCCGAACCCCCGCCACCGCGCGCGAAACCCAGGCCCCAACCGTACTTCGGGCAGGTGTCCTCTGCGGCCCACCGCCCTTGCCTAAGTGGACCTGCCCAGGAGGGAACCCGGCTAGAGGGACGGACACGCGCGACTCTGCCTGCACGTGCGAGGGACGCGGGCAGGAGGTGGGGCGGCTCGCGCTCCGGCGCCCGGGCCAGTCTGCCATCGGTCCCTAGCCGCTGCTCCGGAATTCGGAGGTGTTTACCTTGCGTTTCTCAGTCCGGGAATCAGAGTCAGACATTGGGGGGCCGAGGGCCAGGGGGGAAAGACGCCGAGGCGGTGGCGACCAGAGCAAGGCGAGCTGAGCAGCCCGAGGCGGTGCCGTCTGCAGCGGGGCAAGGATCGCAGAGCGACTGCAGTGGCCGGCGGCGGGCGGAGGCAGCGGCGGGACGCAGGGATCCTGACGACCTCACGACCCGGCGGCTGCGCGGAGCGAAGTGAAACCTGCGCGGCGCTGCAGTCCTGCTCAGACTGGCGGCCCCGCGCCGGCGCCCAATCACCCAGAGCTCCGCCCCCTCGAGCTCCCGCCCCGGCCGGCCGCTAGGCGCCGCCCCCGCAGCGCGGGGCCGCGGGCTCCGGCAGGCCGGGACAGGTAAAGGCGGGGGTGGTCCCGGCGGGTTCCCTGCCCCGCGCACCGCCCACCCCGGCGTGTTTACCCGAGTGACTCGGCGCGCTGGCAGCTGCGCGTGCCCAGCCCCCACCCCAGCGTGCACCCCGGCTCCCCCAGCCCGCGGGCGGCCGCCGCGGCGAGTCCTGTAGGGGCGCCCCGGGAAGTGCCGAGCCCAGCCTGGCCACGGTCTCCGGTGGAAAGGCCGACTTGCACGTTTGCTGAGCGGACTTTCTCAGCCTCAAATCCTGGGAACCGGATCGGTCTTGGAAAACCGTGCAGCGGAACTGGGTCGGTCTTGGAAAACCGTGCTGGGCGAGGTTGGGCCGTGAGCCTCTGAGCGCTCCTCTGAGTCCCGGGCGTCTGGCGGGACCCAGACCTGCGAGATGCTCACGCTCTCCCCCCCCCCCCCCACACACACCCCGCGGGCGATCGTGTGATTCCCCCCCACCCCGGATCTCAGCCTCGGTAAGAGATAGAAAAGACAGACGACCCCCGCCCCCCCCCCAGGAGAGGAAGGGTCAGTTAAGAAAAGCGCCAAGAGCAGCCCCGGAGCCATCTCCGTGCAACCCAGGTGTGGGGCGCGAGGCTGCTATGCGCAGGTCAAATAAGGAAATAAAAAAAACTCAAATGATACTAAGGTTTAAAAAGGAGAAAAGGCACCCTGGAGAGTCTCAGCCTCGCGGTGAGAAGGTGGCGCGTGAGCCGGGTTGCGACCCAGGGGGTTGAGCCGCCATGTTCTGTCCTCGAGTGGGCTGAGGTTGGCGCAGGCAGGGCAGCGCCGTCCAGGCCGCGTCGGGCCTCCTGTCCCGAGGTCATCACATTCCCCCCTTCCTTCTCTTCCCCCTCGTCTTCCCCGGGGAGATTACCCTCGCGCCCCTCCCTCTCCCCGGGTGGGTCTGCCCTCCCCCTGGACAGGTGGCCCCGGTCCCCATCCCAGCGCCCTTCTTTCTGGGAGCGACGGAGAATGGGAGGATGGGTCAGGTGATGGCACAGGAACTTCTGGTGTTCTGAGACATGGAGATGAAGAAAGCTCAATCTGGGGGCTCCATCCAATCTGCACCTCCATCAGGAAGTGGAAGGAAGGGGCCTCCCAGGAGAGGAGCCAGCGAGGCGGTCTGGCCTGCGGGCGCGCCGCCGTGGGCACGTTTCGTGTCGGCGTGACACAGCACAGCCCCGGGCTCCTGTGCCGGAGGCGTCGGGCCGGGTGAAGGAGGCCACGGGCTCTGGGACAGGCTAGACGAGGCGCGCCCGGCCGGCCCTTGGGATTTCGTTGCAAGAGGAGTAAGTCAAGGGCGCGGACAGAGCGAACAGACTGGACCCGAGGAAGCCGGGACTCATCCCCACGCGCGGCCCGGGCCGTCGGGGATGCCGGGGACGAGCTTTGTGCCTTGGCTGCCCCGTGCGCGCGCGCCTGTGCAGGCAGTGGAGTGCCACCTGCGGCGCCCGCGGAGGGCCCGGGCGCGATCGGCCAGTCGCACTGCGTCCTCGGTGCCGTCTGGGGCGCCGGGCGACGCGAAGCGAGGCCGGTGAAAGAACCCCACGCGGTTAAGTCGCGCTGCCCGCGCGTGTCGGTGTAGATCTCCCGGCCCGCGTCGCCCCCGCTCTGGACATCCAGTAAATAAAATGAACGGAGCCGTCCGGGAAAACCGGCTGCGGGGAGCTCTGATTTAGAGCCTAACAAAGAAGCCTGCCCGGAGGCGGCAGTTCACGCGAACCTGGCGGAGTGGGGCCCTCTCAGCAGAGAGCATCAGGTGGCTCCCAGCCCCTCGCCGGCCTTTCCCCCCGGGGCGTGGGGTGGTGGGGGTCCCCTCCGGGGGTGGGTTTTATGCCAGCGAAGGTCAGCGTGGGAAAGGCGGGTGGACACGGGGTCAGCGGTCCCGGACACCGCTCGCGCGGATGCTGGTAGGACAGAACCTCTTCCTGCCGCCGGCGGGCAAGTGGAGGGAGGGAAGGGAGCAGGGGCCGGGGCCGAGAGAAGGAAGAAAGGAGGAGCAGGGGCGTGGGGGAATGGGACGTCCACGGACCACAGGCGCCGCCGCAGCGGTCTTTCCGAGTTTCGAAACCAATTCATGGGGCAGTGGATCCCCCAAACCCGCCTCCCCGGCTCCCCAAGCCGCCGCCGCGCCCGCCGTTCGCCCAGTTCCTTTATTCAACGTTATGACTGCGCTCTTGTCCAGATTACATTTTACACGGTCCGCGCGCGTGCGCGTGTGGCTGTGGATCGGGAAGGTGTCTACCTGCGGGGGGACCCGCTGGACTTGCTGCTGGCGGGCGGAGGCAGCCCTCAGCCTCCGGCCCGGCTCCGCGGGGTGCGCCCTCGGCGGGATGCGCCCCCGCGTCGCGCCCGGCCGCAGCCCGACTCCCTGGGAAGCTCCGCGGCTGAACTTTTGCCCGGCTGGGAGTGGACAGAGCCCTCCCGCTCCTCTGGCCTGAGGGTGTTTGATTTTTGTGTTTTGATTTTTTTTTTCTTTTAACTTAGCGCCGCCGTTTTTTCGAAATTACGGGGAATGTGAGTCATCGGTGACAGCAAATCGTCTTCACCCCGGGTGATGGGGTGGGGGTGGGGCTCCGCATTATCTGGGGAGGGCAAGGAGGGAGGGCAAGGGGGGCCTGAGGACGCCGCGGGCCAGGGATGGGGGAGGAGGGCAAAGGGAGGGGAAGGGCGAGGGGAGAGGAGTTCCCGGGGGAGGGAAGGGAGAGCTCTCCAGGAAGCTGCTACCCGGGCTTCCTTTCCCCGCGGCCGCCGTGAGCCTCACCAGCCCCCGGAGGGACCTCGGCTCCGCCATCGGACCCCCCGCGGGCAGGGGCCCCGCACGTGCCGGCCTGGCCCCAGTCCCAGTTCCCTGTGCTAGTGGGGCCAGCTTCGTGGACGCTCCGCGGGGCCGGTTCAATCACGCCACGCGGGTTACAGCTTGGCCCGCTGCTCCGGCCGCTGGGCACGGGCCTCTTGGCCGGCGGGCGGCTCCGCGGGCGCCGGGTAGGAGGCCCCGGAGGCCTGCGGGTCGGGGATTCCTGCGGTCGGTGCGCGGAGGATGGTGTGTGGAATGTTAAAGGCAGACACCACCCTCAGGGCGTCATTCTTCACGGAGTCACACAAGTGCAGCAACTGCAAAACAAGACACAACGGGACGGGTCAGATTCCGGGGCGCTCCCCGGGACGCAGCGCCCGCGGCTTTCTGCGCACTGGCACGCACGGGGCGCGCAGGCGGCGTGGAGACCGACCATTCCCTGGGACGCGGGGGGCTAGGCGCAATCCGTTAGACACACCCCGCAGAAAACTCTCCGAAAGTTTGATCTGTCCCCAGGCCGGCCAGAAGCCTAGCCGATTTCCGTAAAAGGGTGAAGGTGACGGCGTAAGGTCAAATTAACCAGGGAGCCCGAGCCCGGGGTCCGAGAAAGAAGCGCCTCCACCATTTACTCCCCACCCCCACGCCCCTCTCCTAGCCGCCACCCTGCCGTTCCCTGCCTTTACACCTCTGGAGTGGCTACAGTGCCACCCTCTGGCGCGCGGAGGCAACTGAACAAGAAGAATCTCCCCGCAGGTGGACCTGCCCAGCTTTCCCTCACTAGGGAGGATTCTGGAATCTGCCCAGAGGGACCGGGGACAAGGTTTGGGCATGCACTGGCACCTCTGAGCGCTTTTCACCTACACACCAGAGACCCTCAGGAAAGCAACACAGTGGTTGTTGAGGCAGTCGCTGGCAGCTAGAGAAGAGAAGAGGGCCTTGGCGGCCAGTGATTTGGAGAAGCTGCACTGGGCAGATTATTTCATTTTCCATAGTTTAGGTTGCCTGAGCATTTATTTTCATATCCAGAGAAAAGAAAATCATGGATTATTTTCTGTATCTGAACAAAATTGCAGAGGGACCCTTTTCTCTTTGTCCTAACCAACTCTGTACTGCACTCTTCCTTATTTCAACTTGTCAACAGGTAGTAGATTCACAGCCCAGATTACAGTGAGCACAGCATTTGGTGTATGGAATTTTGAACATATCGTTTCCACTAGCCACGACTGTGTCCTCCTGGATGGTGAACAGCACAATTCCCTTCTGTGGCAATGCCCAAATGGGCTCTAGAGTGTTCAAGGAAGCTCATCAAATGAAGATGGGAGCCAGAGGTTGGGGGGGAGGAAAGAGTATGAATTATAAAAGCCCAGTTATATATCTTCCTTGAAAATGTCCTCAATTACATCAGTAAATTTCTAATGAAAAGCTTCATTCTTCACACATTGTGGTTAAGCATCATCAAATCAGTACTGAAAAGACTTTGATCATATTTGCAAGATGCGCAGATGAACTTTCACTGACCAAGATTTCAAAGTTCATAATTAATACTCTTGACAAATCCCTGACTAATCTGTCAACTTTCAATGTCTTTAACCACAAGGTTCAAAATCACGAGATGGTGTACACAGCCTCTGAACTTTCCATGTAATGTCACATAATTATTCAAAATAAATTTCCCTTTGGGTCTGTATCGTATGACTAACTTTTGTCACTTTAAATGAAAAGTGTGTGGGAAAAGAGTGTGTGTGTGTCTGCTAAATATACAATTAAGTACCAGAGGTAGAAATTATAGGAGAGAGATTTCTGGTGTATTTTGCTCCCCCTGGTACTAGGACTTGAACTCAGGGCCTCACACTCTGCTGATCCTCTATTACTCAAAATGAGACTCCAGCCTTGCTTTTTTTGCTAGTTATTTTATGATGGAGTCTCTCAGATTTCTCTGCCCAGGGCTGGCTTTGAACTGCAATCCTTCAGATACTGACTTCCTGAGAGGCTAGTGATTACCAGCTCCTGTCATACAAGAAAGTTACAAAAGAGAAAGAAAAGAAAGAGAGAGAGAGGGAGGAAAAAAGGAAATTCAATGGCTGGTGAACAAGAGGGTTTCTTCACTTGTGGCCTTTACATTGATGCTCTCAAGGAACAGTGAATTGGTGGGAAGGCTAAGTATAGTGAACACACTGTCAAAATTGTTTCTTAATGTAAACTTCTGGAAACTTCCACTTTCCTATACTCCTCACATATCACAATAGGAACCCACAAAGGGTTTGTGTTTAGGTGGAAAAATCAGGCCTCATTTCTGTTAAAATGACTGTCATTCTAGGCGCTCACCCACTCTATCTGGCTCTGCCTGTCAGGATGATAACACTAATTGTATCCACTCACTCACAAAGTATGCCCTGAACTCCTACTCTGCATCGGAAGCCATGTTGGACTTGGCAGCTTTAGAGGTGCACGCTGCAAGCACAAGTTTTCCCACTCCAAGAAGTTGTGGAGTTTTAAAGACTTGTGGAAATAGGATCTTAGTACAAAATATATTTGACTAGACAATAGGTTGTCACAGAAAAAAAATTAGGCCAGGAGTATGGGGCCCAGGGGTAGAGTGCTTGCCTACCATGCATGAAGCACTGGGTTCGATTCTACATACATAGAAAAAGCTGAAAGTGGTGCTGTAGCTCAAGTGGTAGAGCGCTAAACTTGAGAAAGCTGAAGGACAGTGCCCAGGGCCTGAGTTCAAGTCCTAGGACTGGCTAAATAAATAAATAAATAAATGCGTGCATGCATGTATGCCAGGCTTTGAACCGTGAAACCCATACATCACCTTCCAGAATAGTTAGGATGACAGTCATAAGCCTTAGGCACCGGTCTTAATCTTTAACATGTGCACATTTCAGAAGGTTATGCCAGCCTTTGCTTCCAGTCCATCAAGGCAAGCTCTATACTTTTCATCTTCCCTCCGAGAGGGCCAGGCAGGTAAAGGCAACAAGGTACTAGAGGAAGCCAGTAGACCTCGATGATCGCCTAAGCTGCCCGCTTGCATTTCCAGTAAGTTCCTTACAATGCCCAGAAGCCACATGTGGCACTCTGCATATCTATCTAAGCCAGGTTGATATTTATGTACATCTACCGTAATTGCATTGCAAAGGAGGCCTTTACATTCTCTGGCTCACCGGGTGCTCACCACATAGCTATCGGATATCACTCCAGTTTACAGATACACCAAGGTTTAAAGAAACAGAGTGCTTTAGTTGAAGTCACATATCTTGTAACTACACATCTAGGGATTTTAACCCAGGATTTTTTTCTATACCCCTATGAACCCTTTCTGCCTCCATCTTTCCCAAGGACCTCGTGTCCAGTCCCTGGGCCTACAGGGTCCTGTGCTGAGGAAACTACTCCACCATCAAAGCAATGCCCAGCTGTCTATCCATGCTAGCTCAGGTTTCCCGAGAGAGTTGTGGGGGATAGGAATGATGCTACCATGAGAGGAAGATGCCACCAAAGCTGGCTTCAAGCTTAGGTTCACTGACTGCCAAAGGCTTTGGTATCATTTGTCACCCACGCACTCATATGCCTCTCTTGAAACATAATTTACATTTTATACAGATAAATATTCCCTAGGGGTTAGAGTGCTAGGTCTTTGATAGCTAATTTGTCATCTTCATATCTATGATTTGACTGAAAGTCAACCTAAAGATAAACATAGTTTTGTCCTGATGTTAGGGGCTCATGCCTGTAAACCTAGCTACTCAGGAGGATGAGAATGGAGGACTATGTTTCAAAGTGAGCCTGAGTAGGAAAAGTCTATGAGACTTTTATCTCTAATCAACTAGCAAAAAGCCAGAAGTGGAGGTGTGCCTCCAGTGGCTGTGATTAAAAGCAACAAAAAAGAATGGAACACTGGCTCTGAGTTCAGCACACGCCGCAACCCCTGCCCCGCGCCCCCCTCCCCTCCCCGCCCCACACCATAGACAGAAGGGAAAAAAAAGAACAAGAAAAATATACAATAAACACCACTTGAGACGTAATCTCACATTGGATACAGTGATTCTTTTTCTTCAGTTTGCTCTCCACATAGTGGAACAGGGACCAATCCTGTTTTCTCTGATCACTGGCCAGTTCCTTGAAATAGGGTCACGCCTCGGCTTGTTAGGCCTCCTGATCCCAAGAATACACACACCCTTGTGATTCCCTCTAAAGCCAAGTTATATTGGTATTCAATGTCATTCTGTGGTTATAAGTAATAATCAAGACTCCAGCCTAATAATTTATATCTTTTGAACTTACATTTTAGCTCTTGGTTTGATTAAAGATATTTAACATGATGAGATGGTAGAATGGAGAAATTTGCCTCCTAATAAAACAAATCACCTTTATTGAGCCTGACTAGAAAGTTTAAATTGAGGAGAGA
The DNA here is from genome assembly GCF_031878675.1 of Megascapheus bottae. Lineage (NCBI taxonomy): Eukaryota > Metazoa > Chordata > Mammalia > Rodentia > Geomyidae > Megascapheus > Megascapheus bottae. Next base: position 8,602,701 of record NC_143515.1, read on the forward strand.
CAGATTTGCCTTCAAATTTGTTCTTCCTCTTGAAAATATTTTTTGAGTGATGAGTATACCATTAAACTCTTTATTTTCATAGGAAATGTCCATTTCAGTGAAGGAGTGGAGTGTTAAGCCTTGACATATTCCTTATCTCTAAGATGTAAGTATAAAGTGAGGCTGGCACACATTGACTACATATACTTTTTATTTTTGCCAGTCCTGGGGCTTGAATTCAGGGCCTGGGCATTGTCCCTGAGCTTCTTTTGCTCAAATTAGCATTCTACAGCTTGAGCCACAACTCCATTTCCGGCTTTTTCTGTTTATGTGGTACTGAGAATCAAACCTAGAGCTTCATGCATGTGAGGCAAGCACCTCTAGTACTTAGCCACATTCTCATGACTACATAAACTTTTATTATTACTGTGTGTGTGTGTGTGTGTGTGTGTGTGTGTGTGTGTGTGTGTTAGTACTGGGGCTTAAACTCAAGGCCTCCTGTTCTTAGCTTTTTCCCTCATAGCTGGTGCTCTACCAGTTGAGTGATACCTCCAATTTGCATTTTCCGGTTGGATTTGAACCTGGATTCTCCAGGTTTCCACCTTCTGAATTGCTAGGAATACAAGCATTACAGGTGTATTATTGCCTTTTTTTTTTCTATGCTTGGGATGGAAGCCAGAACTTGATGTATGCTAGGCAAGCATTCTATTACTGAACTCCACTCCCATCCCTATTTTTCTTATTAGCATGCTTTCTCCTGTTAGTAATAAATACAAAATTCTTTACAATATCATTTCCTTTACAAAGTCTGCTTAATCATCATTAAATAAAGCCAGATCACTGACACAGAGGCATCCTCTTTAACCACTTAATAAGAGCTTCTGACACGTATTGTCTGTGCTACTGATTCATAAGAGGAAAGTTTAAAAAGAAGACAAAGGTGTATTGCTTTCCCTTTAGAATACAGGAAACCATAGAAAAGTCTTGGCAATGGAATTAAAGAAACCACAATGCCGCTGTTGGTAGCATTTTCTATAGACATATGCATTTTACATGAAACAAGAAAGAATATTCAATTAGGTGGTTATAATAAAGCTGAAATATTAGTTTCACACCTCTTTTGTTCAAAAGGACATAGCTGTTTAATATGCTGATTGTTTAGACTGATAAGTATAAACACAAGATGGTGATTTTTAGTGGAAAATTTTCTTCAAAAGCAGAAGCACCATAAACTTCTATAAACAGGTAAGTCTTCCCTTAGGTGTCTGCAGGAGATTCAAGCCAAGAACCTTGCTGGCCCCCTAGATAATCTGTGCATGCTCTACTCCCTCATAGAAAATGGCATAGTATTTCCTTATAACATCCTCTCCTGGAGCTTAAACTCCATCTAACTTACTTACTATACCTAATACAATCTAAATGCTTTGCAAACAATTGTTACACATTAAGGTTAGGCAATCATAGCAAGGAAAAACTCGTTTATTTAGTACAGACATGATGTGTTGTAGAATATTTTTTGGGGGGGGTGGTTTGGTCGTGGAGCTTGAACTCTGGGCCTGGGCTCTGTCCCTGAGCTCTTCAGCTCAAGGCTACCACCCTACCACTTGAGTCACAGCCCCACTTCCAGTTTTCTGGTGGTTAATTGGAGATAAGAGTCTCATGGACTCTCATGCCCAGGCTGTCTTGGAACTGCGATCCTCAAATCTCAGCCTCCTGAGTAGCTAGGATTACAGGCGTGAGCCACTGGCACCTGGCTTTCTAAAATATTTTTATTTGCCATTGGTGGAATCTGTGGATGTGGAACTTCACCTAAGAGGGCTGACTGCATACACTAATAATCCAAAGTTATCATATAAAAGGTCTCTCTTGGAAGTTTTCACTTCGTGGACCCAAATGATCTCAAGAGAAGGTGGGAAGGCCAGTCCTGGGGCTTGAACTCAGGGCCTGAGTACTTGTCCTTGAGCTTTCTCAAGGCCAGAGCTCCACCACTTGAACCGCAGCACCATTTCCTGCTTTTTTCTAAATATGTGGTACTGAGGAATTGAACCTGGGTCTTCATGCATGTTAGGCAAGCACTCTAGCACTAGGCCAAACTCCCAGCTGTCACTTTCACGGTAACAAGCAGAGGAATCTGGTCAAAATTAAAATGATATGTTTAATGAGGTTACTGTAGAAAGCACAGTTTATACTTTATGGAAGCTTTGATGAAGTAATTTTGGAGAGAAATGAGGTATTTATAGGCAAGAAGAAGACTGTGGTTGTTTTATGTATGAGGGTTTAGGTTGGTAGATGAAAGTGTAAGCCTATTAAGGAAGGCAGAGACTTTGAGAAAAAGAGCCAGATGGACTGGAATCGAAAACTGAAGCATTAAAAAAATGTTTGACCTACTGCACTGCTGGTGGGATTGTAAACTAGTTCAGCCACTCTGGAAAGCAGTGTGGAGGTTTCTTAAAGAACTGAAAATTGACCTTCCCTACGATCCAGCCATACCGCTCCTGGGCATCTACCCTGAACATCATAAACCAAGATATGATAAGGACACCTGCTCAGCTATGTTTATCTCTGCACTATTTATAATAGCCAAGCAATTGAAACAATGCAGATGCCCTACTGCAGATGAATGGATACAGAAAATGTGGTATATATATACAAGGGAATTCTACATAGCCAACAGACAAGATAAAATAACGGCATTTGCAGGGAAGAGGATAAATCTAGAGAGAATCATGTTGAGTGAGACAAGTCAAGACCAAAGGAACAAAAGGCATATGGTATCCTTAATATGTGGCTATTAGATCCAAACAGTACAAGAGCGAGGACTCAATAACTGCATACCCAATGCTATGGACATAATATTGGAAATATAAACACAACTACATAGACATAAAAACCTATGACTCTATAGAGACAATGTTTTATTTCATAAATTAATATGTATCTATGACATACAAACCCTTAGCCTAATTTTGATTATGTTCTAAAAACTAAGTGCCAGTGATTGGATATAGAGATTCCCTTCTTGAATACTTGTTGGTTAAACATGTCATTTGAAATATGATGCAAAAATCAATGTTAATAAATTCTTTAATAAAAAAATTATATCCAAAAAAATGTTTGACCCATCAACACTTACTCCAATCCAGAAATTTGCCATGTAAGCAGCAACTATAGAGTCTGGAGAACAAAGGAAATGTGTGGAGTTCTATCAAAGGTGATCAATAGTCTAGCATCCTTCCACCTTAGCTGCGGACAGAATCAAAGGGCAGCACGGGGGTAGGACAGGCTAAGCATATTGAATACCACGCAATTACAGCAGACCCTGCAGAACCCTAACAATCACACAAAGGAAGGGAAACACAAGAGTTAGAATTTGTTGTACGCAATATCTGAGGTACAAGAGAGCATTCTAAAAAGCTTGCGAAGAAGAAGAAAGATGTGACTTAAAATCTAGAGACAGCGCAGTCAGATGCTGTTACTGGAATTAACAGACAAAAATTTTCAAACAACAATTATAAATTTATTTAGGAATTTACAAGAAAAATGGACCTCATGAAGAAACAAAATAATTGTAATCTCTAAACAAGAGTCAAAGGAATATTTGAGATAAAAAACTTAGCACAATGGCTTTAACAGCAGGATGAATATTGCCAAGTAATGATTAACACTCTTGAAAACAAATAGTCAATAGAAATTACTCCAAATGGAACAAAGAAGAAAATCCAAAACTTCAGTGCCCTGTTGTATTGCCCAGACAACTATATGCTATTGTAATCTCAGAAGTCAAAATGAATGAAATATAAAATACTTGAAAATGTAATGGCTGAAATGTCTGTAAATCTGAAATCTTACTTTAAAATTACCTTGCATATGTAAGAAGTTCAATGAGTACCAAGCAGATAAGTATCTTAATTGTTCTACCTAAGCACATGTAGTAAAATCTCAAAAGTATAAAAGCTTTTTATATTGGTTACAGAAGTCAATCTAATGCATGAAAAAAAAAGAGATAAGAATGGTGACTGAGTTCTGATCAGATGCAAGACAGTAGAATGATAACTTTAAAATTAAGCTGAAAAATAAAAGTTAAGAGGAAAACCAAGATTTCAATGCTCACAGACTTTAATATAGAAAGCACCTGAGCCAGGAGTTTGGCCTAGTGGTAGAGTGCTTGCCTAGCATGCATGAAGACCCAGGTTCGAATCCTCGGTACCACATACATAGCAAAAAGCCGGAAGTGGTGCTGAGGCTCATGTGGTAGAGTGCTAGCCTTGAGAAAGTCCAAGGACAGTGCTCAGGCCCTGAGCCCAAGCCCAGGACTGGCAAAAAAAAAAAAGAAAAGAAAAAGAACCAACAAGTGGCTGGGAGTTGACCTAGTGGTAGAGTGCTTGCCTAGCATGCATGAAGCCCTGAGTTCGATTCCTCGGTACCACACATACTCAGAAAAGGCCAGAAGTGGTGCTGTGGCTCAAGTGGTAGAGCAGTAGCCTTGAGAAAGCCCAAGGATAGTGCTCAGGCCCTGAGTTCTCAAGCTCAAGAACTGGCAAAAGAAAAGAAAAGAAAAGAAAAGAAGACAAGCAAAAAGAAACAAAAAGAAAAAAAGAAAAATGAAAACAAATGGACAGGCTACAGACTGTATATATTAAAGTACCTATATCCAGCAAAGTTCTACAACATAATATGAAAAACATACATCACAGAGTTTTTAAATGGGCTGCTAGGAAGAAAAACTAGACTTGTGTTGGTATTATAACTCCATATGAATTTGGTTTTTCTTTTTCTTTTCTTTTTTTGGGGGTGGGTGAATCATGGGGCTTGAACTCGGTCTGGGTGCTGTCCCTGAGTTCTTCAGCTCAAGGCTACCACCCTACCCTTGAGCCAAGTTCCACTTCCCATTTTCTAGAGTTTAATTGGAGAAAAGAGTCTCAGGTCCATTTGTGACCCTGTTGGCTTTGAACCTTGATCCTCAGATCTCAGCCTCCTGAGTAGCTAAGATTACAGGCATGAACCACCATGCCTAGCCAGGTTTTTCTTTTTCTTTAAATTTAATTTTTTGTTGTATAGGTGATGTACAGAGGGATTCCATTGATTTAAGTCAGCTAATGTGTGCATTTCTTTTTGAGCAGTGTCACCCTCTTTCTCATTTCCTCCCAGTTTTTCCCTTCCTGACTTCTTCCCCCCGCCAAGTTGTATAGTTTATTTCCAACATAGTGTCTAGTGAGTAAAACATACGAACTTGTTAATCCCTCAAAGTATAATGCTTACCTGAAGAACCCTATTCATCCAGAAAAAAAGTTCTGAGTTAAACTTTTAACAAAGTATGTCAGTGCTACAAGATTATTATTTCTTTTTATGCTTTAATAAAAAGCATAACATGCATGCAGAGATGTAAGTATAGCAGCTTGCTAAATGGTCACAATAGGAGCTAACTCATCCATTGTGCAGATTAAGAAATAGAACATGGGTCTCCCAAAGGCCCTGCCCACCCCCACCCCCCAAAAAATAAGTCTCTTAGGCTCAGGATAGCCATTTTTACTTATACTGTCTCAGCAGTAGGCGATTTAGGCTAATAGAATTGACCCCTGATGGTTCAAGCCACAGTCTGGGATGTGATTATTAGGTGTTCAGGGAAGGAAACTACTGAGAGCATACTCTTCCACCATGTATGGGTTCTTATATATAAGTCCCATCCCTTCTCTGTGGCTTGCAATGAAGTCATACCTGCATGCTACCTTCCTATACTAGGGATAAAGTACTTTGCCTCCTGCACCAGAGGGGAGAGATGCAGGTCAACATAACAATCATGTCTAAAATTAGACAGCCTACATGGTGGTGGCTCTTGGCTCCTCAGGAGGCTGAGCTCTAAAGACCATGATTTAAAGCCAACCTTCACAGGAAAGTCCATGGGACTCTTATCTCCAATTAATGACTCCAAAAGCTAGAAAGCTAGCCTTGAGAACAATAGCTCAGTGACAGTACCCAGGCCCTAAGTTCAAACCCCAGGATGGGTACAAAGAAAAATCAAATCAATCAATCAATCAAACCACAAAGGGAACTTGCCACCTGAAAAATGAAAAGCAACTCTAAACATGTTTATTTTCACAAAATACAGTAATTTCTAACTCAAACATGAAGTTATACCAAAATAAGCATCCTGATATCATTTCTTTTCCTATTTAAATTCAGTAACTTATTCAAAGTTTTTTAGAAGCATGACAAATCATGTCCTTAACCACTACTGAACTCAGTCAGCCTAATTCCAACTCGTGAAAGGCCTTTGTTTGTGGAAGGCAGCTCCTCATACAAATTTCAGAAATTCTCAGTGTGAACCCTTGGCAAAGGGAGTAAACCTAAAGACACACATGGAGAAGAAAGCTCCCATTCCCTGGCATTTGTAGCATCTCCCCTGGGAACCCAGAGTAGCTGCCAATGCTCAGAGGCTGGAGCACCAAACCATGTGCCCTCTCTCATGGCTATAACACGCTTCTCATACATGAAGGAAATGGAATGATCCCAGTTCATTTCCCAGGTACACAAAGCCCCACTGTGGGGCATGACCAGATGGCTAGCATGTGGAAAGCAGGACTGTGGGGGTAGGAGATGACCTCAGGGTCCCTTTTCCTGTCCAAACTGAAGAAATTACCCCCCCCCTTATATTTTCTTAACCTCACATGAATGGGCTGCATTTATCGGTTCAACCTAGTAGTTCATGCTGCTGGGGATTTGAGTGGGTCAGGAAAGGAGGGCAGAGGAAGAGAAAAGAAGATAGAGTTCCCTCTCTCCCGGGCAGCAATCTGTTGTGAGTCTTTTTCCTGTCTTGTTCTTAGTGCTAGGATGAAGTAGAAGTGACAAAAGAGTAAAACCAATTCTGGTGATGCTTCCAAATTAGAGGACTTAAAATTTGGACTCAGTTGCATTTCCAGTATGTGACATAAATTCTAGGAATACCCGACTCCTTCATCAACCAGACCCAAGCAAAGCAGGACTCTACAGGTAGCCCACACCAGTTTCCCCCTGGAGAATGGGGTTTACAACAAGCCAGTAAGCTTCTCCTTACTGGCAGTCAGGTCACATGAACTTTACTGGGTGGTGAAACTCTTTCTTCGGATTCCTTATATAGAAACACGAAAATCTGTGCACAGTATAGGAGAGTGAGGGCCTGAGAAATTCTACTCTCTTTCCCACTCCTGGGGATGTTTTCAATATGCTTTGCCTAAAACATCAGTTCATGAACAACCCTGGGTTGTGAACAGGGTTCTGAACATCTGCTAAGCTGCATTCATCTAGGTGGCATGGGGAGGGGAAACAGAAAGCTGGGAAACCTAAGTGTTCATTGGATAGTAATATGCAAAGTGAAAACCACTGCACCTGTAGGAAGTGGAGGGCACGTGGAAGATGCCTTTTGGGTTATGGGTTTGAGTGTGGGGTACATGTTCTTCCTAATATTAAGATTGAAGGAAGGCTGATATCCCAACACCATCTTTCCAGCTTAGAGCTCTTGCACAACTTTTCCTCCTTACATGGTTTCTTCCATTCTAAATCTTTTGGCCATCAGATAATATCTACTTGTATATAGTCTAGGCACAGTTCAAAATAAATCAGTGATTTGTTTTGAATAAAGAAGTATGAAATAATCACGTAAAGTTAATAGGTATAGTTAATAAGTGTATCTGTTTTCTAACTTCAGATAGGAGCTCGGTAACAAACTAGCTTTGGGGCATGGTATGTGCCATGAATTTGCATGTTATTATTCTAAGCCACATCTTTTAAATCCATATATTAAGTGGCCATGTCAGCTCAGAGCAACTTAAATGATCCATCAATCAACAGGATTAAATGCTGCTACTCTTCGATGGTTGACCAGCCTGAAATGCAAACTCATGTCTTAGTGGTTATTTTAGCCAATGAGCCCAGATTACAGGTCACTTTTTCTCAGATTCTTGGGCAGCTCTCTCACAAACAGGGAGAAAGAATGGTCCCTCAGAATGAGCCAGTGGAGGCTAAAGGGCCTGCTTCCATGTCTATTTACCAGCATAGGTGCAAAACAAAATTCAGACTTGTGCTGGGGAACCCAATTTTCCCATTTCACACCTGTGGGCTCAGAGGCATGGGAGAAAAACTCCAGTGAGCTAAGCTCCAGGAGAGATCTAGCAACTGACAGGCTATGATACACACAGGGTGTTAACACAACAGCTGGTAAAGAGGCAAGAGCTGTGGATACAATGTGATGAGAAGTGGTATGTATATGGTGAAATATCAGAAATTCTTAGACACAGTTATAGTTAGTGTTAACTTTTTATTTTCAGGAATGTGTAGACACACACACACACACACACACACACACACACATACACACTACTAGTGGGACTTGAACTCAGGCCCTGGGTATTATCCCTGTGGTTTTTCATTCAAGGCCAGCACTCTACGATTTGCCCACATCTCTATTTCTGGCTTTTTTGTTTTTAGTGACTAATTGAAGAGTCTCAAGGACTTTACTTCCCAAACTGGTTTTGAAGTGGGATTCACAGATCCCAGCCTCCTGAGTAGCCAGAATTATAGGTGTGAGTCACAAACACTTTGTTTCCCGATGCTTAGATTGTGTTTTTGGTTTGTTTGCTTTTGTTATTTCTTTTTTTTAGCCAGTCCTTGGGTTGAACACAGGAGACTGGGTACTGTCCTTGAGCTTTCTCAAAGCTAATGCTCTACCACTTGAGCCACAGCATCACTTCCTGCTTTTCTGCATGCTAAGCAAACACTCTGCCACTAGGCCACATTCTTGGCCCAATCAGATTGTGTGTGTGTGTGTGTGTGTGTGTGTGTGTGTGTGTGTGTGTGTGTGTGTGTGCGTGTGCGTGTGTTTAAACGCTACTGTTAATAGGAGATTCCCTACCATGTCTGAGACGGCAGAGGAACAGTCCTTCTCCCTGGAAGGACCTTTGAGGTCCTTTGTAACCTACTTCTCACATGATCTTATTATTTGAGCTTAGGGCAGGAAACAGAACCTGATTTAACATTTTTCTACGCATTATTTTCACCACATTGAATGGGGTCCTTTTTTGATCTGCAACCCACAACTGGGCTGTGGTTCTCTTAAAACATACAGACTAAAAAGCTTCCTCCTGTGTTAATGTCTTCGTGTGAGCTGACCACATGTCCTCACATCTTCATTTCTCCTCCACTGTTTCAGTGCTAGTATGCATCATGGCCAGGACAGCAGGGGGTCAAAGGAGGCCACTCTATGTCTAACTTAAGTTGACTTTCAAGAATGGCAAAGTAAGGTAAGAAACTCACAGCTAAATATATACTTTCATTCCAACATACCAATATAAGAAAGTGCAATCTTATTTTATTCTAAAGGAAGACGAAGCATTTTTTTTTAAATGGAGATGCACAATTGTTAACGGCTGGGTTATTTTCTTCCTGAAAATGAGCCTCAGCTGTGACTCTATAAGACTGATAATTATCTGAAGCAAAATAAACACCAATGTTTGGGCTAATGAAGTTTGAAACAGGATGATGCCTGGGCACTGAGTTTTCCAAGAACAAAGAATATCCTGTACCTATCCCTAAAAATATACAGAAGGAGTAGACCCAGCAGCCTGTACATGGGGACTTGGTTACGAAGGAGCCTGGGGCTGGAGAGAGGAGAGCCCACCATTCAGTGGGTCATCCTCAAAACCATGGTACTCAGAATTGCTCTCCCCACAACTCAGCTTGGGGACAGTAATGACAGTGGCACCGGAAAACTGCCATGAAAGTCTTAGCTTTGCCAAGCACCAATGGAACAAAATCAATCTCAGATGTCCAGTGCCCACAGTGGAGTAACTGCTATTTTTCCCTGAGCATACTTTACCCAAGATCATGAGCACAGATCAGCTCTTCAACCCTGACATTCCAGACTTTCTGTTGTCTACCCTATCCTGGAAAGAGAGCTCCTTTGAGTGTGGTGACTGAGTTACACTCCTGTTTGTGCTTCAGCCATGGGCCCGCGCGGAGGAGGTACAGCCATGCATTTGACCAGTGCTGCTGCTGCTACAGCCGCTCTGTATTCTATTTCTTCAGGTTAGAATTTCAAAGTGAGTTACTGGATCTGCCTTCATTTTTTTTTTCTTTTCCAGTCCTGGGGCTTGAACTCAGGGCCTGAGCACTGTCCTTGGACTTTCTCAAGGTTAGCACTTTACCACATAGCCACAGTACCACTTTCAGCTTTTTCTGTGTATGTGGTACTGAGGAATCAAACCTGGATCTTAGTGCATGCGAGGCAAGCAATCTACCACTAGGCCAAATTCCCAGCCCAATGAATCATTCCTTGTCATTTAGCTCTGAAGTATAAAACCATTGTCAGACATTGATCATGTGAAGTTCCAGAGTCATGAAATCCACAGGGAAAGTGATATGAGATGGACAGGGTTATTTTCTAAGAAAGCAAAGAGCTAAAGGTGGGTGCATAATAAGTTTCTTCTGTACCCCAGGGGTCCATACCTGATTCCTGATCCTCACACTGGCCAGGGGACTCAGGTACTTGTGTTCTAAATACCAGGCTCGCTCCTGGAACACCAGCTTGGTTCCATACAGGAGACAAAACTAAGGATGGAAAAGAGGAGACAAATGAATGGTGATATATCAGCAAATGTTAGAATGTAAGGAGGCAAAAGAGGCACTTTATAAAATCACAAAATACTAGTTTAACTGTCACAGTTTGGTTGTGAAGAATGCGCCTCTTCTTTGTTGTTTGCACTCTTGCTGGGCGCTAGGGGCTTGTGCCTGTAAGCTTACTCAGGAGGGCTGAGGTCTGAGGATCATGGTTCAAAGACAAGAAAGCCCACGAGGCTCCATGAACTACTTAAAATAAAACACTGGAAGTGGAGCTGTGGTTCAAATGGTAGAGCACTAGATGAGCAAAAGAAGCTCAAAGACAATGCCCAGGCCCTGAGTTCAAGCCCCTGGACCAGCACCAAAAAGAAAAGATATATAAATATATATATATAAACAACAGCAACAATAACAAATTCAGTATGTATAAAAAGAAAATGAATAATACAACCAGGTTCTTTGTATTACTTTTTCCTTTACTTATCGCATTTTGTCTGTAACTCAGCCTGTTTTCCCCACACCCATCCAGATTACTTAGAATTCCACATAGAATGGCTTTGAAGATATGTGTAATCGTTTGTTTCTCTTCTTAATTCTTGAAAAAAAATACATTTAATGTACATTCTGACTATTACCATCTTGAGAGTTTCCATTGAGCATGGTTCCATTGAGTAAACTTTCACAAAAATAGCATTTCTCATTTACATCTTGTTTCAACACATTGTTCCTCTTACATTTCTGAAACCTCCACTCAGGGCTCCTGCATGACATCATAGCTCATCCAGTAAGTAAGTACCAACAGTAAGTAAGCTTTCCTGAGCAAGCAGGGACCTGTCATTTAATCATTCATTCATTTATCTTTTATTATTCTGGGATCCCAAGTCACACAAAAATAGTGAACTCAGTGTGACTGTCTTTCCCGAGTCCATATCCAGCTCCAATTGCTATGCTCAGCTAGGCTGCCATCTTGATTCATCTCTTCTCCTGCTCAGTCTTATTCTGAGTCGAATGGAGTTGGTCTTTCTTACAGAAGATGGAGTGTGACACAGGGACCGCCATACTCAATAGTCATGAAGTTTCCAGAAGTTAGGGGATATTCTTTGACAAAACATCATTACAAAGAGCCTCAAGTATTCTATCTTCCTGGAATGTGTGGTGTAACACCCTAGGGATGATATGAACTTGCTAACGGTCACAGTGTCATTGCTTTGACAGTATGTTTACTCTGATATGCTCTTACATAGAATAGTCACTTACACTTAAGTAAGAGTAACTGTAGTAAATAGTGTAATAATATACCCTGAAAATATAAATCCTTATAAAGTGATAAATCATGTACATTATTGTGGCTAAATGGAATCATAGGTCTCTAGGTGAACTTTCAAAAATACTGCAAAAGAAGAATTAGTTAGGTGCAGAAAGTTATTCCTTATCACCTGCAAAAATACAACAGCAAAGTCAGTCATAAGAAACCTGGAGTATAAGCTGGGCGTAGTGGCTCACACCTGTAATCCTAGCTACTCAGGAGACAGAGATCTGAGGATCATGGTTCAAAGCCAGCCTGGGCACTAAAGTCTGTGGGACTGTGGCTCCAGGGGTAGGGTGGTAACCTTGAGCTGAAGAGCTCAGGGACAGTGCCCAGGCCCAGAGTTCAAGCCCCATGACCACAAAACAAAATAAACAAATAAAAAAAAAAAACCCTGGAGTGTAGAAGGATGTGGAAACAAGAGCGTTACCTGTGTGATTGCTGTTCGTAATGTATGCTATTTCTCTTCTCTTTTGTTGCCCTTTGGTTAATCTCATATTGACTTTGTTACCTGGCATACTGTATATACTTTTATTTGTTTATTTGAAATAGGAAAGGGAAGAAGGGAAAACAAGCTGATTGGGAGGGGTTGAGAGGAGGGAAATGGGGACAAAAACATGAGAGGGGGTGTCAATGTGTAAGAAGTGGTGTACCCTCTGTCTGGCGAATGTAACTGTGACCCCTCTATACATTACAATAAAAAAAAAGGCTAGAAGGCAGCCAGAGGTATTAAATTTGATGGGCCTTCTCCCCTTCCCACATCTACTATTTCATTACATGTGCAAAAAAATCTATTTATCTTATTTCTAATTAGTTGTACAAAGTGGTTACCATCTATGGGTACAATGCATTTTTTTTGCCAGTCCTGGGCTTTAAGCTCAAGGCCTGAGCACTGTCCTTGGACTTTCTTAAGGCTAGAGCTCTACCACTTGAGCCACAGCACTATTTCTGGCTTTTTTTTTTTTTTTTTGCCAGTCCTGGGCTTGAGCTCAGGGTCTGAGCACTGTCCTTGGACTTTCTCAATGCTAGAACTCTACCACTTGAGCCTCAGCACCACTTCTGGCTTTTTCTATATATGTGGTACCAAGGAATCGAACCCAGGTCTTCGTGCATGCTAGGCAAGCACTATAACCACTAGGCCAAACTCCTGGCCCTGGCTTTTTTTTTTTTTCTATATATGTGGTACCAAGGAATCGAACCCGGGTCTTCGTACATGCTAGGCAAGCACACTACCACTAGGCCAAACTCCCGGCCCCGGTACCATGCATCTTGATTAGTGTCAATCCCACATTTGTAGGCATTGCATCCTACAAGCCCCGCCCCTTCCAAGCCATTCAGCTTTCCGAAGCTGTGACAAAATGCCTGAGAAAATAAACTGCTGAGGAGGAAGCCCCCCCCCCCAAAAGAAACAAAGTAAAGCATATATATATAATATATATAATATATAATACAATATTTTTGCCAGTCCTGGGGCTTGCACTCAGGCCACTGTCCTTGACACTTTTTTCTCAGAGTTAGTGCTCTGTCACTTGAGCCCACAGCGCCACTTCTGGATTATTTTTTCTGTGTATGTGGTTCTAGGTAATCAAACCCAGGGCTTCATGTATGTTAGGCGAGCACTCTACCACTAGGCCATACTCCCAGCCCCACCATATAATATTTTTAAGGAAATGAATAAAAAACATACCATGAGCAGCTGGGCATAGTGGCTCACACCTGTAATCCTAGCTACTCTGGAGGCTGAGATCTGAGGATCAAAGTTCAAAGCCAGCCCAGGCACAAAAGGACCTGAGACTCTTATCTCCAATTAAGTTCTAGAAAACAGGAAGTGGGGCTTGGCTCAAGGGTAGGGTGGTAGCCTTGAGCTGAAGAGCTCAGGGACAGAACCCAGGCGGAGTTCAAGCCCCATGACCCACAAAAATAAAACAAACCACAAACATCCCCCCCCCACACCACCACCACCACCACCACCATGAGCATGTGGCTTGTATGAAACGTTTCATCAGCTGACAAGCCCGAGGAAGCACCCTGTTTTCAACCAACCCAGGCATGCATATGGTCATCCCTAAGGGCATGCCTGCTAATTTGTTCTCTTCAAAGTCATCTTTTTGGAATGACCTACCTTGACCCCTTCCAAATGTTTTGATTCAGTCACCTGCCATATTGTGTCATTTACAAGCTTGTCAAGCCACATCTATCATGCCATAGGATCTCCACTTTTCAGAATTTAATAAAGAAGACAGATCACTCTAATGACAGTTTTAAGATTCAGGTTTCAGGTAATAAGTAGTATACAAGATCACCTCTGTCATTGGATGTAACTATGACCCAAGGATCCAAAACAAATAAACAAACCAGAAAAGTTCACATAGTACAAACCGATAGGGGGAGAAAATCAGAATTCAAACTACAGTCAGAATGGTGCTGTTTAAACTTTTCCTTTTCATCTTCTGAGATTGTCTCTGGAATATTAGAGCAGGATAACTAAACCCAGTTTTCTAGCTGGGAAGGGAGCCCCAAGGAGCTGAACAATACTGGGACTGTCATGGAGAGGACAGGCTTGGGAAAACAGCCTTATAGTTGTTTATGAACTTCTGGGCTCAGCCACGTGTGTGTGTGTGTGTGTGTGTGTGTGTGTGTGTGTGTGTGTGTGTGTGTGTGTGTGTATGTGCTGTTAATTTACATATAAAAGACTGACAACTGGACCAGCAGACAGATGAAAGCCAGACTGACCAGTAAGGTGTGCGCAATGGAAGAGGTCTGAATGGAGCCACAAAGCCTTAGGAAACTGCACGGACACCGGAACCATCAGGTAGTGAAGGAGGATTGGAACCTGCAGACCCAACACAACCAGATCCATTGTCGGCTAGAAAAGACATGGGAACCTTCAGACTAGCATTTTAAGTGTCCAGAGTCCCATCACAAAATGTTCAAAGTGTTGAGGAAAAGGGAACTGGAAATATAGCCCACATGGGGGAAAAAAGATAGCAACATCGAAAAATCCTCAAATAGTGCCATGACATAAATGTTGGAATTATTTTATAAAACTTTTCAATCAGAAATGACAAAATTATCTAATACTATCCAATGTATAGCTTATGAAATTAAGCAAATCAGGGGACAGATTGGGTTGGGAGGGATGAAGGAGAATGATGAACCAAAATGCATTATAATCATAAACTGATTTGTTGAACAGTACTCCTTTGTATAACTAATTAAGGAGAATACAAATTTAATTAAAAGTTATCTACTAAACAAGTCCTCTAGAAACATGATAAAAGAGTAAGTTTCAGCAAAGAAATAGATAATATAAAAGAAAATGAAATGGAAATTTTAGAACTGAAAAACATAATGATCAAAATAAAAGTGAGCTGGATCAAAACCAAAGAAAATCTGAGGAAAGAATCAGTGAATGAGGAAATAAATGTTCTTATCTGAACAAGAAAAGATAGAATGAAAATATAAGGTGAGGCAGAATCTCAGGGACCCACGGTACTGTAACAAAATGATTGGGTAGGAGAGATGAAAGATGGCAGGACTGAAAAGTTCTGGAGGAGTTAATGACAAAAATGATTCACAATTTTGAAGGTTTCTGAAATTCAGTGTACTCGAAAGAGGACAAACACAAAGAAATCCAAGTTCAAACATGTTCCAACAAAGTCCTGGGAAATAAAGAATGAATTTAAGCTATCTGGAAAGACGAGTTCAATTGCCTTAGTTTGAGGCCAGAAATGAACAAGAACCAATCTTAGCAAACAAACTGGGCATGGTGGTACACTTCTATAATTCCAATAATCCCAGCTACACAGAAGGTATAGTTAGACAGATCATAATGTGATTCAAGCAGGCTTCCCTTCTCCCTCCCTCAAGAAGCAAAAGAGACCTATCTGAAAATCATCTAAAACAGGAGGGTGAGCAATGGGTCTCAAGTGGTAAACTGCTTGTCTAGTAAATGCAAAGCCTTGATTCATACCCTACTACTACCAGAGAAAGAAGAAGATGAAAAAGGAGGAAGAGAAGGGGGAGAAAAGGAGACAAGTGACACAAAAATCCACAGAAACAACTGTCAAATCAGCATTTATGTCAAAGAAACCATCTTCAGGAGTAAGCTGAAGTAAAGAAATGTCCAATAAAGCTATGAGTGACTTATGCCTATAATCCTAGCTACTCAGGGAGGCTGAGATCTGAGCATCCTGGTTGAAAGCCAGACTGACCAGAAAAGTTCATGAGAATCTGATCTCCAGTTAATCAGAAAAAAGCCTGAAGTGGATGTGTAGCTCAAGTGGTAGAATGCTGGCTTTGAGCAGAAAAGACCAAGCAAGGGCACCCTGAGTTCAAGCTCCAAAATCGGCCGAGAGAGAGAGAGAGAGAGAGAGAGAGAGAGAGAGAGAGAGAGAGAGGAGAGAGAGAGAGAGAGAGAGAGAGAGAGAGAGAGAGAGAGAGGAGAGAGGAGGGAGGGGGAGGGAGGGAGGGAGGGAGGGAGGGAGGGAGGGAGGGAGGAGGGAGGGAGGGAGAGAGACAGAGAGACAGAGAGAGAGACAGAGACAGAGACAGAGACAGAGAGAGAGACAGAGACAGAGAGAGAGAGACAGAGAGAGAGACAGAGAGAGAGACAGAGAGAGACAGAGAGAGACAGAGAGAGAGACAGAGAGAGAGACAGAGAGAGAGAGAGGGAAAGGTGGGGGGAGGCAGGGAGGGAAAAAGGAAAGAAGAAAGGGAGGGAGGGAAGGAGGGAGGGAGAAAGGTCCAGCGAAGTAAAACTAAGAATATATTGCTAGCAGATCCATTTTAAATAAATATCCAGTCAAAGGAAACAAAAGAATAACAGAAATGGTCAGTATCTGAGTAAATACAATAGCATTCTTATTGTAGATTCTTTTAAAATATGTTTAATGACTGAAAGCAAAATTTGTAACTCTGGTATGGTTCAATGTGTGTGGATACATAGAAAAGGCACTCTGTGGTGGTAAAGTTTCTTCATTCAATTGATGAGACAAGGAACTGATTCTAAGGAGACTGGAAAACAACCACACCATATCATAATCCCTAGAACTATCACTACAAAGAAAAAAATATATATATATATTTTTGGTAAATCCAGTAAATCCCCTCCAGACTTACCTGAGTACAGTTCTCACTATGTGTGATTTTTGCCCATAGGCAAAAGGCCCATAGGCCTTTTGGTTGTCAAAATTGGGAGGGGAGATTGTTGCCATTTTGTGAATAAAGGTCAGAGGTTCACAATCCATAGAACTATATGCTTCTAAGGGAGATCATTTTACTTGAGAATATCTTCAGAAAACCTGTATTTGTGTGTGGGGAGGACCAGACACCAGGATTGGGGCTTGAACTTAGGGCCGGGGTACTGTCCTTTAGATTTTTCACTCAAGCCTAGTGCTCTACAACTATATCCACACCTTACTTCCAGGTGTTTAGTAGTTAACTGGAGTCTCAAGAACTTTCCTGCTCCGGTAACTTTGAGTCTTGATCCTCAGATCTGTCCCCTCCCCCCACCTCGCCAAATACCAAGGATGATAGCCATGAGCCAGTGGTGCCCAGCTAATATTGATTTTTTTTTTTTGCCAGTCCTGGCCTGAGCACTGTCCTCGGGTTTCTCAAGGACAGAACTCTACCATTTGAGCCACCACTTCTAGCTTTTTTTCCCCTATGTATATGGTACCGAGGAATTGAACCTGGGTCTTCATACATGCTAGGCAAGCACTCTATCACTAGGCCAAACTTCCAACCTCTAATATTGATATTTTAAAACTTCAAATCTTGGACCGTGCAACAAAGTTCAACTAGTACAGATTATATGTGATCCCATAAAATTACAAAGGAGCTGAACATTTCCTATCACTCAGGATGTCACAAGCATCCTGACATTGTACAGCAACTTGCTACAAACAAGCTTGCTGTGCTTCCAGTTGTCGAAAAGCTTAGCACCTTCATTATATATATAATATATGGACTACACAAGTATGTGCATACTATAGAACATATACATACACATACACTGCATAATCCCCAGTAATAATAAATGACCTTGTTACTGGTATATCTGTTTCTGTACCATACATTATTATTTTACACTCTATTTGCATTTACAAAAAGTTGGCTGGAAAACCAGCAGCCAGCTCACACATCATGATTACTATACATCTTGATTGCTTCAAGCTGTATCAAGTGACTCACTATCTCATCTAAATTTGAGGAAGTGCTTTCTGTGAGTCTGCGAAATGGCAAAGCACTTGCCTCCAAAGTGTCCTTGTTATTAAAGCAATATGTGACTGGGTATAGGATTTCTGCGTCAGTCTGTCCAGTTTTCCCCACCTCTTCTGCTTTTTTTGTTTCGAGCAAACTCCAGGCTGACATGAGGATGTTATCACAGAGTCTGTGTATAGAAACCTTGTCCAGGGACTCTTCCTATACTCTCTCCACTGGAAGATGTGCCTTCCCACCCATCTTGCATTCCCACAACGGTGTGCCTTCCCTTCTGCTACACTCTGGCCCTCGACTTGCTCCTTGACAATAACATGGTCACAGCAGCAGCAGGAATGAGGGCTTCATGCATCTTGGATTTCTTCCCTGTGCCTGGCCCAGACTTGGGACTCTAAGTGTATTTGTAGAACTAGAGTTCAGAAAGCCTTGAGTCTCAGGAGCTTAAACCCACTGGGACCAGAAACAGTACACATGGAGACTGCTTGCGATTTATGGAAGCAGGCAGCCTGGATCCGTATTCTGAACTGCATAATAAGCCAGAAGATGAAGCAGAAGGACTGAGCTGGCCCTCCAGTGTCAGAAAAGATGAACAAAGCTTATTAATGCAGAGCAAAAGCAGCATGAGCTGAGAACAGACTCCCCCAGCAACAACCCAGTTCTCTCAGCTTGATGAAGTGTTCTGCCTTCTCTGCCTCAGACTTTAGCCACTTGGGATCTGCATTATTGCCTTGTAAAATTAATGGGCACAGGCAACGATTCCTGTCAGCGTTAGCAAAAAAGTATTGGCGCTGCAATTTCTAAGGACATCCCTTGCAACAGGAAAGTGACTAAAACTTAAGCCAGGCTGGAACAATGCTTATTCAAATCCTTAGTGTCCCCTCCCCTCCTCTTTGCCAGTTCCAGGTGTGAGCTCCGATCTCCACAGGTGAAGCAGTCTTATTTATAGTCCATGTGAAAGTAGAGGAGGGAAGTGTCAACTTCAGTGTCGTGTTCTTTGATCTTCTGAAGTGTTGCTCAAGATCAAAGTCTTTTTATCTTCCACATTGCCTGAAGGTATTTCCCAATTTTTTTTTAAAAGAAAACAAAAAGGAA
Source organism: Megascapheus bottae (assembly GCF_031878675.1). Classification (NCBI taxonomy): domain Eukaryota; kingdom Metazoa; phylum Chordata; class Mammalia; order Rodentia; family Geomyidae; genus Megascapheus; species Megascapheus bottae. The sequence continues at coordinate 8,621,887 of NC_143515.1, forward strand.
AAAAAAAACCCGCCAACCTGCTGAGTATTTCTGGTGTTTCAAAAGTCTTCCTGCTTTATAAACATCCCAGGCTGTGACAGGCTGGAGGATCATTCTGGCAGCTGGGTATTCTAGGGTGGGAAAGGACGAGATTGATTCCTCCAGTCTAAGGAACAAGTCACCTCTCTGTCACCACTCAGCGCGGTGGCAGAGATAACTGCTTCTCACCACTAGGGCAGAACATCACAGGAAGGTGATAATAGGCCACACAGAGTGTCACAGAGGATCAAACACTCAGGACTTGGCAGAAGGTAGAGACAGGCTCCAGCCATCCAGACTGCTTTCTGCCTTATTAAAAAGCTTAAGGAAAGATTAACTGTATGCTGACCTTCTCAGATGTCCCTGAGCTTCTTTGCTCAAGGCTAACACTCTACCACTTGAGCTACAGGGTCACTTCCAGCTTTTGTCTGTGTAATGTAGTACTGAGGTATTGAACCTAGGACTTTGTGCATGCTAGGAAAGCACTCGACCACTAAGCCACATTCTCAGTCCCACCAGACATGTTTTTACTGGCATAGTGAGTAAGCAGGGAGACCTGAGACATAAAGCTTCCCAAATGCTGAGGGCAGCCAATGGGAAAACATTTCTACTGCTACCAGGGATTCTCCAACTAGCTGCCCAGTCCTGTGGTTACCTTGCTCAGACAAACTTGTGGTGCTGGTATGGCCTTACCACATCCAAGGAAGCTAGAAGACTCAGAATGCACAGCTGTGCAGGCAGGGATGTGGCCACTTCTTCTGGGGTACCTGTTATGCTGCCATAGCTTGGATCTTACATTTCTATCAAAGGCTTAAATGTTAGAGGCTCCCCAGCCTGGCACCATTGGAGTTGGTGGGACCTTTAAGAGATGGGGCTTATGCTGTTTTAAATGTACTATGTTAGTTCTCTTCTTTCTTTTTTGTTTTTGCCCTTATGGTTAATCTCATGTTATTACTGTATATGACTTTGTTACCTGGTATATTGCATATATGTTTATTTGTTTATTTGAAATAGGAAAAGGAAAGGGGGGAAAATAAGATGATTGGGAGTGGGTGGGGGAGGAAAATGGGGACCAAAAAATGAGAAGGGGTATCAATGTGTGAGAAGTAATGCAGCTACTACCTGACGAATGTAACTGTAACCCCTCTATACATTACCCCGTCAAGAAAAAATGAACAATTTCATGAAACAGAAAGAGAGGTGGGGCTTAGGGGGAGGTCATCCAGTCATTGGGCAGGGTGTTGCATCCTTGAAGGGATATTGGGTACCCAGGCCTCTCTGTCTTGCTGGAAGTATAGGTGTGTACCCCCACACCTGGCTAACTTTTCTCTTTATCAAATAGCTATTTCAGGCATTTGTTATACCAATGGAAAGTTGACCAATACATTGGTTCCCATGATCCTGTCATAAAAGAGAGGCCAGGGAAGGTAAGGAAACACTCTTCTTGAATTTTGTTTTTGTAACCCAAGGTGAGGTTGATGCCAACTTAGCTTATTGCTGCTTCTAGGTCTCCATTTCCTCGGATTTCATCTCTCTTTGTGTTTGCCAGTGGGTGTCCAAAGACTCCAGCACTATTGGCTACAAAAGCTACTGTCTTTTTCTCTTAGGAATTGTTTTGGCCACCTTATCAAAAGTCAGTTAGATACACTTGGGAGCATATTACTGAGTTTCCTGTTTTAATTCATCACGCTATGCATGCGTGCATCTACTAATCCTTTAGCCTTGATTCAATTGTGTGTGCATGCGTGCATGTGCACATGTGCATGCACGTGCGTGGCACAGATGTTAGCTGCCTGAGTAGGTAGGATTGCAGGTGTGAGCCACAATCACCCAGCAATAAGTGTCATTTAATCCTTAAAACTGGGTAGCTATCGCTCCCTCTAGTCCTGTCAAAACTCTTTTTGTGGTTCTAGTTTCTTTGCCAATACATTCACATTTTTGTATCTGTGGATTGTCTTTCTTCCATTCAGTTGAAGATTTTCTCAGTTCTTGGTATGAATGATTTGGGGCTAAAGGTTGTGTCTTTTGGGCATTCTCTTGTAAGACTCCAGATCTTCTCTTTACCTTGTCCTGGGCATGCTTCACAGGAGGTAAGGGTTCACTGCAGCCTTTGTTGACAGCCACAGTGGGGAGGAAGCATTCAGCCTCTAATAACACTGCTAGAGATGGCCTCATCACCAGTGGGTGGCAGCTAGAACCCCGAGTTTCCACATGTCCTTTGCGGTCACCACCACAGTGTGTATATGTGGTGGTGATGGAGGCTCCTTATTACTGGGTGTTACAGAAAGTCAGGCCATGACGGTGACATCCGAAGACACTATGGGGAAGAGTTTGATTCCACTCTGGCTCCCTACCGGCAGGGAAGGGGGTAAGAGAGGCCTTGTTTCTACCCAGTGGAGATGGAAGCCCTATCAGGCTCCCTGCATTTCCCACCTGACCTTCCCTGGCATAGGTTTCTGAAGAGGAGAGCAGTGATTACCAGAAAGTCCTTGACTTGCTAGATTTTCTTTCTTGCTTCCTCTTCTTCTTGTCTTCCTGTTGTGGACAACAGTCTTTTTCCAGGTTGTCAGCTTTCTAGTCTCTATCTTTTAGATAATTTTTTTTTGTACAATCACTTTGTATTTTCAGTTGTACTGGGCAGAAAGAAGAGGGAAAGTATATCTACTCAATTTCCCAAGAAACAGAGGCCTCCCCTACCCCCAGTATCATGTAGTTAGCTTTTATTTTTTTTAATCCAATCAGAGAGTCTTCCACTTTTAATAATAGGTATATAATTGGCCTTAGAACTGACGCTTAAGTTTATATTTTCTGGGAGAGTACTTTCGGAAGATTCATCAAACTACTATGATTAGACTATTCCTAGCTGCCCCTCCTAGCAGGGAGGGGGTTCAGAACACATCAGATTGCCCCATCCCCATGCTGATCCAGAGAAAATGAAGGCAGAAAGCCTTACTCAAGATGGGGAGATTCCATTAGCTCTCAGAGGAGAAGGCTGGTGGCTTCATTTGGACCATTTTCCTAGCACTAAATTCAGAACTAAGCTCCTTTCCCTCCCTGCTCCCTTCTTGTAGAAGGATACGGAGCAGATGCAATGTCCTCATACATAGCTGTCATCCATGCCAGCCTCTGCTCCCCTTAAGATGTGATGGTATCCAGTCAGGAATGGCAGGGCATCTTTCTTGGTTCTGGCACTAGAATGGAGTTCACCTAAGTGGCTTTTTCCTCATCTCATAATGGATATCTACATGCATGTTGAATTTCAATAGACATCTGAACATTGTAAACACTATCCAGATGAAAGCAGCTAACATTTAGTGAGGGCAAGAGGAAGAGTTGGGCAGGTGCAGAGAATAGAAATAATCAAATCTCATACATTTCCAGGTTTTACTCAGAGTGCAGATGTGGTGGGCTGTGGGGAAGGACTGTGTAGTGCTGGCTTCTGCTGCTTCCGCCACCCATGTCGCATGATGCTCACACAGTGACAGCGTTGCTGTCACCTTCTCAGTCTGTTGAGCAATGTGGTCTCTACTAGCCACGTAGGAGTTCTAGTCTAGTCTGGTAGCTGAGGCTCACACCATAGAAAGCCCCTGGTGGAATTTCTCCATCTTCTGGACGGCTCTGAAAGAGCCCTCTTGGGCATGTGAGCATATTTATCTCCATGTCACTGATGGAATGACAAAGTTTGAGCCAGACTTTGACCTCTCTTCTCACAAAGTATCTCCTGGGGCCAAACTTTGCTCTCAGTTTCTCATATTTGGTGATTTTTCTATCAAATCCTTCCAATTTTCTTATCTCAGCAAATTTCATTTCCTCTTGTCCTGTCTTCTAAAGTGGTCTGAAATGAAATCTGCCTCCTACCGCTCTGCACAGAGGAGAACACATTGTTCCTAGAGGGACACCTGGCACAATGTTCCAGGACAGACACACAGGGGCAGGAGTCTTCAAAGGCAAGGATTTCTGCTTTCTAGCCGGTTCTGAACTTGGCTGTCCATTGAGCTGCTTGACAATGGAATGGCAAGGGGTATGTCAGATAGCATGTCCGGCTGTATCACTGTCATCCAGGTAGAGAATGTGCTTCCCTTGGTAATCAAGCACATTCAGTTTGTTCCAATGGTTTTCGGACTGAAAGGATACTAGCCCCTCTCCCCTAATTGAAGAACTAGATGGACGGCAGACCCTCTCACAGTCCAGCAGATCTTCTTGTTGTAGACACAGAATCCTCTTCTTTTTTTCTTCCAGTTCCTTTCATACTTGGCGTTCTCTTTCTTCCTCTAGACTCTGGCGTGGAGGCCACATTCCCAAACCAATTCTAGAGAGATTGTGATTTGATGATGGTTTCTGATATGTTCCTTTCCAGAGATATAGGACTGTGCTATATAACCTAGGAAAACCTAGAATACCCTCCAAGCCAAGAAGGGTCTATTAGATGGTGTGTTTTTGATACATCTATAATCCAGTTGGAGAAATGGACATGGCAAGTTCCTGGATACCCTCTCCTGGGGAGATAGCTGTGTGGAGACCCTGCGTGGACATTGAACACTCGGGGGGTATACACCACTGCATCTGAAAAGCTATAAAAGGAAAACCCAGAACACCATAATTGTCAGGTCAACACCATTGGTAAGCCCTGTGGAATCCACACAATATAATAAACTATAAATTCCCACAAAGACTTGGAGACTTAGTTCAAATGTCAGCCCCTCTGGGGAGTCTTCCCCAAACCCATACTGAGTTAAACTCAGTTGAACACTCTCTTATCATCAAATTCCCTCTCTCCTATTACTGGGCCTCCTCCAAGGCGCTTGCTTATTGGAGTGTGCTTCTTCTTCATTAGGAGGGTATCTGAGGGCAAGAGCCATGTTTTGCTGTATTTTTGCACTGGCAGTGCCTGGCACGTGATATACACCCCATTGTTTTGAATGTTGGGAAGGTGCCAAGAGCCACCCAAATCACTCTTTTTCTTACAGGTGATCTTAAAATTCGAACATTATTCTTGTGAGTTAAAAGGTGACTTCACTGAAATAAAAAATTCTATGTACCATCCAAATTCAGTTCCATTGGAAGGGTAACTGTCATTAAGATTTTGGGATGCTGTTTTGGGCTGAGTCTCATAGATCTCATGGATTTGGCATGCATGGGGAGACATTCAGGAGTGAGAGAAGGCATTCCAGGGTTCCAGTATTAGAGAGATCCAGGAAAGAGAGAAAACCATTTGATTCTGGAAGTGTAAGTCTGAATAATGAATTCTCTGTCACCAGTAGCCACTTTCTCTGATTAAATATGTTAACGTGAAGGCATCATTTTTCAAGTAAGCCAGGTTTGAGACACAAGTTATGTGGCACAATTGCTTTCTGAGAAAACTCTCTCTGTCTCTCTGTCTCTCTGTCTCTCTGTCTCTGTCTCTGTCTCTGTCTCTGTCTCTGTCTCTGTCTCTGTCTCTCTCTCTCTCTCTCTCTCTCTCTCTCTCTCACACACACACACACCCCCCAGAACTTTCCATGTGGCTCACTTGGAAGGATTAGGTAAGTTGGAGGGGACAGGACTGGATTCAACTCCAAAGACCCTTCTTGCCTTTGATTATTTGTGCTAGCAGAACTCAGAATCAGGTCTACACCTTGCTGGATTTGTAAACAGAGTCCAAGTCCCAAATAAGAACCATTTTTTTTTCTTCCTCATGTGGGAGGCTCAATCCCATGACCTGCCCCAAATGACTGACTGACAAGCTGTGGGCCTTTGTGGGGCACACACAGGATGTAGCCCACACAGGCAGCCTTGAAGGGCCTCCACTTGACAAGCAGAGGAAGCATTTGCTCTCCAAGGGCTGAAGAAATTTTCAAAGGCATAGGCTAAGATGGGAGGGGGGGCAGTCTTCGGTCCTGAAAAAGGCTGCCTGTAGGAAGGACACCCTTGTTGGTCCTATGCTTGAAGGGAGGCGTTTGTAATTAACACTGGCTGCGAGGTTTGATCTTAAACTAGCTACCTCCTACACATGCTGAGAAAAGGAAGAACAGGACAGTTAAGGGTGCAGGAAAGAGGGAAAAACCCAACTCGCCCACTTGACAGGCTCTAATGGCTGTTGCTAGTCGCCTGTGAGGCTGGGACAGTCCCCTGCCAACACCCTCACTTAGAGGTTTGATTGCTGGGGTGAACACCCTCTGGAAACTGAAGGCACAGAGCCTTCTTGAATCCCACAAGCAGATCAAAGGCACCTGTGTGGATGCTCAGGCCCATTTTCCATGCTGGACATGAAATGGCTCCATTACTGTTCCTTGCCTGAGCAATATGGCATGGTGATGGGGTGGGGGTGGGGGGAGATTTTCAGGAGAAGTGAAGCAGAAAGAAGCTTTGTGACAATGAAAATTGAACAAACATTAGACAACCGGCTTGCTGGGTGTTTCTGAACCTTTTTGGAGATGGAAGGGGGACACAAAGCAGTGAGGCTGACATATGGAAAATCCCCTTAGTCCTTATCACAGTCCTTCTCAGGGGAAGGTGAAGTGTCTTGATAGGGATCCAGCTGCCCAGGAGAAAAGAAAGGCCTATTTCTGGGAAGAGTTGAGGAAATATAGAAACTTCAAAGACTAAAGGATTTGATGGTGTTGGTAGCTCAGTTTTGTTGTTGCTATTGCTGTTTTTGGTTTATTTGATTTTTTTCCTTATTGTTCTCTCTCTCTCTCTCTCTCTCTCTCTCTCTCTCTCTCTCTCTCTCTCTCTCTCTCTGTGTGTGTGTGTGTGTGTGTGTGTGTGTGTGTGTGTGTGTGTGTGTGTGTGTGTGCGTATGCTGGTATGGAGGCTTGAACTCAGCACTTGGGCACTATCCCTAGCTATTTTGCTCAAGGCTAGCACTCTACCAGTTGAGCCACACTTCTACTTCTAGCTTTTGTGGTGAATTAATTGGAAATAAGAATCTCATAGATTTTTCCTAACCAGGCTGACTTTGAACTGGAATCCTGGGGTGAGGAGTTTGGCCTAGTTGTAGAGTGTTTGCCTCGCATGCACAAAGACACAGGCTTGATTCCTTGGTACTACATACATAGAAAAAAGCCAGAAGTTGTGCTGAGGCTCAAGTGGTAGAGCTCTGGTCTTGAGAAAGTTCAAGGACAGTGCTCAGGCCCTGAGCCCAAGCCCAGGACTGGCAAAACAACAACAACAACAACAACAAAACTGAACTGGAATCCTCAGATCTCACCCTCTTGAGTTGCTAGAATGACAGGTCACTGGTGACTGGCCAGTTTGTTGGTAAGTGTCTGATTTCTTAGAATGTCCTCATCTGGAAAGCATTTATACCTGGCTATGGCATGGTGGCAAGAGGGCATCCTGGGATCCTCCTTTCACAGCTGCCCAGGTGCATCTCTGTACCTGGGGCAGTATTAATGTTTGTGGGTGGTAAGAAATGCCAAGAACATTCCTAGAAGCAGTCATCTCTAAATGCCTCTCCCCTCTCCCCCCACACCTCCTCTGTTTGTAGGACATGGGTCTCATACTTATGCCACCAGCCCCAGACACAACATGGAAGGACAGCACACAGGAAAACTGCTCCATGTATCTCCTCACACCAAGGGATGACCTACTTTGCCAGCAGCTAGTCCCTGCCTTGGTCAGGGTTCCAGAGAACAGGCTGATGTAAGACATGGTACTAAAACAGCCCAGCTGGCTGCCTGGTTATTTATTTACTTATTTTCATAGGCAGCTGGATTCCTATTGCTGTTTCCTATTAAATACATGGTAATATTAGGTCCTTCCTACAGTGAAGCTTCCTTCCCCTTCTCCCAACCACACAACTTACTTGGGCAGGACAGCGGAGCTTTTGGAGCTGCAGCGTGGAGCACTTTCACTGGGGAGGGGAAGCCTTGCTCAGAGCTTCCCTATTTACAGCCTTGCTTCAGGGATAACAACACATCAGCCATAGCTCCTTCAGCATGAGTGCTTGACCTGGAGAAGCAGCTTTTCCCAGCAAGGGCCACAGGCCCCCACACATTGCATTTGCTTTCCCAGACTACCCACAGGCTTTAGGGAGGCTTTTCAAGTGATGGCCTGGAGAAGTTTTTTTAGTCCTACTCAACTCTTACCAGGGGACCCTGGCTGGAGCTGCTGTCACCCACCAAATTGGAAGCAGCTGCTGCCAGATGTGCAAGAAACTCCCAGATGTGCAAGAACAGAATGAGGATGTGTGAGTCAGTTGAGGGTTAAAATTCAGTGTACCAACAGGTCTATTTTTCCACCGACTGCCATTCTAAAAAGAAGATGTAAGTTTTAAGAGGAGCCAATCCTGGCACCAGGATTAAACTCAGAGTCACATGCTTGATAGACAGACAGGTACTCTAATTTTGAGCCATGCCTCTAGCCAGAGGCCTCTGGTGGCCTCTTTTCTTTTGCAAGGGGAAAATAAATAGTCAGATGCTCATAGCTCATCCCTGTAATCCTGTCTTTGCAGGTGGTAGAGATCTGGAGGACTGAGGTTTGAGGCCAGCCTGGGCAGAAAAATTCAATAGAGTCCATCTCCAGTCAACTGCCAAAAAGTCCAACTGAAGGCATGGGTCAAGTGATAGGCCCCAGAATTCAAATTCTAGTACTGTCCTTTCACCCCCCCCCAAAGATCTAGATATGAATAATAAATCCTTAGATCACCCCTTTTCCAAAGCAGAACTGGAGTTAGGTCTGGAAATAAATATAGGAAGTAATATGCAGGGTGCAGTAGTTCTGGGTTGACCCGGCACAGCCTGAAGGAGAGAGACAGATAGGAAAGGCCCAGGTAGATTCCCTTTGAAACACACTTAGAATCACAGGTTACTGGCCTGTCCAGCGATGCACTTGCAGGGTACAGATGTGGGAGCTGTTTGGGGTCATCTACGTGCCATCTTTTTCTACCAGGAGACTGAGCTAAGAGAGAAAAAGTGGCTGGGCACCAGTGGCTCACTTCTGTAATCCTAGCTATTCAGGAAGATGAGACCTGTGAATTGTAGTTCAGTGCCAGTCAGGGCACAAAAATCTGAGAGACTCTTATCCCCAGTGAACCACCAGAAAACCAGAAGGGGCACTGTGGCTCAAAGTGGCTGAAGAGCTCAGTGACAGCCCCCAGGCCCAGAGTTCAAGTTTCCATGACTGACCAAACAGAAAAAAGAAAAAGAAAAGCTGATCTGCCCAAGGACACAGGCTGATTCTACAAAGAAAGCAAGAATGTGTCCCTGAGAAGTCAAGTCCAGGGACTTGACTTCCTGGGACAGACAGACAAACAGACAGACAAGTGTGACTCTGAAAGCTGCTGCAAAGAATGGATAGATACCAAAGCCCTAGGACTGGGAAGGGTTCCAGACCACTCCATACCTCTGAGGCTGGGGATAGGAAATGTGGGGAAGGAGGACTACAGGGAGGACAGAGATGATGAAGACTAGGCTTCCTGAGATTGCTTGAAATGTGAGGCTGGAGCCTGGGTAAGAGCCCCAGTCACAGGCTAGGCTAGGTAAAGCCCGAGGTGATAGGAATCTCTAGGACGGTGACCACAAAGGAACTGAAGAGTCTAATTGGCAAGAAGACTAGGAGAGAATGTAGAAACAGGAGATAACAAGTAAACGGTATTATGATAAACTCCATCCCAGCCTCACTTCCCAGGATTCTAATCATGATGGTGTGTGTGTGTGGGGGGGGGAAGGTAGGGGAGTGTTCATCTGTGGTTTCACCTATCTTAATGACTGCCCCTGTGAGAAGCCCAGACTAAGGGTCCAGGACCCCATCTCTCCGTTCCATTTTCCTATCTGCGAACTACCCATGTGATGGTGGGGATTTACCTTGTTCCCTCTCTCCTGCTCATCCTGGTTATCAGGGAAGGACTCTGGCCTTTACAATCCCAACTCTCGCTGTTTCTGGTTTTCCCATGGGACCTGGCTTCAGTTTAACCATTGGCTTAACTGTGTGGCCGTCTCTTTCATCCTGTCTGCAGTCCATGTGCAAAGTACCCTCATGGACTAAAGCAAAGTATCCATCCTTAGGTTTCAGTTATCTTTGACAATGTAGGATATTTAGGGCATACGTAGATCTGCATACAAAATACATTTTTTTCCTGTGTTGGGGACTGAGGTTTGAACTCACTGTCTCTTAGCTTTTTTCTACCACTGGAGCTACAGCTCCACGTCTGGGTTTATTGTGGTTGGTGTTGTTTTGGTAGTTACCTAGAGATACGAGTCTAATGGGCTTTCCTGCCTGGGCTGGCTTTGAACTATGATTCTCAGATCTCATCCTCATAAGTAGTTGGGACTGACAGAGGCGAGCCAACACCACGAGGCTAAAAATACTATTTTTAAAAAAAATATCAAATTTGACCTAGATCTGTGAGTTAGTTAACCTCTATTGAATTTTCAGGAAGTTGAGTTAAGTATTTACCTCGATGGTAGGTATGGGTAAGGTATGTGAGAACAAACATAACAACCAACAGCAGATGGACTGTAGTAAAAACAATCTAGTGTACGCCTGAAGTTTCTTATACTTGTCCACCTGCGTCCTGTATACCACTATCACAGTATGAGGACTCTCACGTGTGACATGAAAAGAACCTCAATCTCCTGAAAAAAAATCAGAAAATAGTTTCAATGTCTATGAACGGAACACCCACTTTTGTTGAGTGAAACTTCTTTGATGATGCTTGTTCAAATAACTGCAAATATTGTGAAAACACTCCCACACACCATCCACAGTTACTGTGGTCAACACAGTCTGCAAAAACAACGGGCAAGTCACAAAATACCAAATGTCATGCCATCGCAGTCTGTCTTAACCTTCTCTCAAGGTCAAATGTTAGTTTTTAAACCAAGCATACAGGAGAAGCCAGCCCAGGCCAGCATGAGGAACAGCCTGGGGGTGAGGCTAGGGAAGAGGAAGAAGTTTTGAGGAGCATCTGTCCCCCAACTCTTATTCTCTCTCTTCCTCCCTTCGTTCCTCTCCACTTCCCCACATTCTCAATGAGAAGACACTCAGAGAGGGACTGTGGTGTCCTAAGTCAGATAACTACAAGAAAAGCAGATTTGATCTTTCCACCCCACATAAACTCCAAGTGGAGCCTGCTAGTATCACCAAGTGGGGACCAGGAGTTTTGCCTCCTGAAAATGGGTTACAGTAGACAGAGGGAGGGAAACAAAAAAGGAGTAAGAACAGGTGGTAGAAGAAAATGCTGGACAGAATGGAAAAAAAAAAAGTTAAAAGCCCTATGTCCTCATCACACTGCGCATTTGAGAAGGTAGAGGGTATCTGGGACTCCAGGCTGCTCAGAGGTCATAGAAAGCCATCCTGGGCCTACAGGAATGGTGCTGGAAGGAGTGGAGCTTGGGACAAAGAATGAGGAGGCGGATGTGGGAATCGGAAAAGCAAGAATTATATATGTGCTTGAATCACTGTTAGGCCCCATGAGTGTACTAGGAACCCGTGACTCAGGTAAAACAGATCTCTAAGATGAACTCAATGCTTTGTGTGTGTGTGCGCGTGTGTGTGCTCACGTGCATGCACACATGTGTAGGTTCTGGAGCTTGAATTCAGGATCTGTATGCTATCCCTGTGCTTTTGTGCTAGATGTGAGCAGGCCAGCTACCATTTGAATAATAGCTACACTTCCAGCTTTTTGGTTGTTAGAGATAAGAGACTCATAGACTTTCCTGCCTAGGCTGGCTTTGAACCTCAACCTTCAGACCTCAGCCTCTTGAGTAGCTAGGATTATGGGCATGAGCTCACTGGTGCCCAGCCGCACTTCTTTATTTTAAAATTAACACCACTGAAAGCTTAAAATAATGTCAGACCAAAAATATCACCTCTTAGGCAAATCAGTTGAGGATCCCTTATGGTGACACCCATCTTTTTTCCACCCATTTCTAAAGACAGAGGACACCTGGTGAAGAAACCGGGTTTGGGTAAAGAAACACAATCCTTGGTTCACGCCATTTCCTAGTGATGCTGAATGGAAATGACATAATGGAAACATAGATGCTCCAGGGTCAGTGGGAGGGTTTCTAGGTGACAACATGAGTATTAGTCACCAGTGTGTGTGTGTGTGTGTGTGTGTGTGTGTGTGTGTGTGTGTGTGTGTGTGTGCTTCAGGACTCTACTCCAACCTATTGCTTCTGCCTGCCATGACACTGTTCTGATTAAATGCATGCGGGCCAGCTGCCAGTTTTCCCCACAGTAGTGGCTCAGTAGATACACACCCTAAATGGACATGCTTGTGTCATTTGGAAGGAAATGAAATGATTGTTACTGAGAAGAAAAGAAGTTTGTCTTTTAGTGAAGGGCCAAGAACCTGTGACACAAGATGACCATTCTAGTGGTTACACACGAGCAGTCCAATTTGTGCAACATTCCCTCTGGTGACAAACGGGAGGATGTGGTAGGCTCAGAGCATGGGGACTCTTTTGTCTTAATTAAAAAGGATAGTGGGAGACATGGAATTTGGCCAAGCCTCATAAATCTACTAAAAGAATCAAGACTGTCATGGAAGTTTAAAAAGAAGCAACAGAGCCCTCTGAGAATAAAGCAGATCCTCGCTAGTCATTGACACCCACTTTCCTGTCACTTGTGCACTCCAAGGACAGCCAGGGGCCTCATTAGCCAGCAATCCCCCCTCCCCATCCGCCCATGACATGCATCCCTATGGAGCACAAAATTCAGAGATGATAAATTTACTCTTGCTTGTAAGAACAGAACTCTCCTCCGGGCAATAAAAATGCTCGGATGCTTTAAGGAAATGAGTGCTTTATCTGATAACCTACCTTCATTAACAAAGCCTGGTCCACGGGGTCAGGACAGCTCTGCACCGCCAGTGAGAACTGCTCTAATGTAACTGGAAAGGAAGAAACAGAAATGGTGAACAGTCTGGCTATAGCCTGAGCATTGCAGTACTGAGAGAACTCTGTGGGTGCTGCAGATAGAAGAAGGTGCACGTGCTAGCTGTGCCTCTTTGGTAACGCAGTAGAATACCCTACACGGGACAGGCTTTGTGCACAGTGACTTGTCCACCCCGTCATCTGAGATCACATAGGAACACAAAGCCATTACTGCCAGCAATACCCTACTGGACACCATTGGGAGACCAGCATTTAGCCACTGGGTGGGTTTGTCCCCCAGAGATTAAACTATCCTAATTCCTATCACATCCTTGTTTCTGGGACTGGACTTGCTTCTTTCTTCTCTTGACAGTGCTGTGATTTGAACCCATGGCCGTGAGCTTGGTAGGGAGACACTTTACCACCTGATCATACTCTAGCACTTTTTGTTTTTCTTTATTAAAGAATTTATTAATATTGATTTTTACATAATATTTCAAATGACATGTTTAACCAACAAGTATTCAAGAAGGGAATCTCTATATACAATCACTGGCACTTAGTTTTTAGAACATAATCAAAATTAGGCTAAGGGTTTGTATATCATAGATACATATTAATTTATGAAATAAAACATTGTATCTATAGAGTCATAGGTTTTTATGTCTATGTAGTTGTGTTTATATTTCCAATATTATGTCCATAGCATTGGGTATGCAGTTATTGAGTCCTCGCTCTTGTACTGTTTGGAACTAATAACCACATATTAAGGATACCATGAGCCTTTTGTTCCTTTGGTCTTGACTTGTCTTATTCAACATGATTCGCTCTAGATTCATCCATTTCCCTGCAAATGCCATTATTTTATCTTGTCTGTTGGCTATGTAGAATTCCATTGTATATATATAACACATTTTCTGTACCCATTCATCTGCAGTAGGGCATCTGGATTGTTTCCATTGTCTGGCTATTGTGAATAGTGCAGAGATGAACATAGCTGAGCAGGTATCCTTATCATATCTTGGGTTATGATGCTCATGGTAGATGCCCAGGATCGTAGGAAGGTCAATTATCAGTTCTTTAAGAAACCTCCACACTGCTTTCCAGAGTGGCTGAACTAGTTTACAATCCCACCAGCAGTGTAGTAGGGTTCCTTTTTCTCTACAACCCCGCCAGCAACTGTCATTGTTTGAGTTCAAAATCTTGGCCATTCTTGTTGGGGTAAGGTGGTATCTTAGGGTTGCTTTTATTTGCATTTCCTTTATGACCATAGATGATGAACATTTTTCTCATATGTTTTTCTGCCATTTTAATCTCTTCTTCTGATAGGTCTCCCTTTAGTTCCCTTGCCCATTTAGTAAATGGTTTGTTGGGTTTGTGGGGGATTAGTTTCTTGAGTTCCCTGTAGATACTGGATATTAAGCACTTGGCAGATGTATTGTTGGTGAATATCTTTTCCCAGTTGGTTGGCTATCTTTCTGCTTTTGTGACTATGCTTTTATCTGTGCAGAAACTTTTTATTTTTGGGTAGTCCCATTTATCGAGTCTCTCTCCAATCTGTTGTGACCCTGGGATTCTGTTCAGGAATCTTTTGCTTGTGCCTATGAGTTCCAGTGCCTAGCACTTTTTTGCTTTAGTTATTTTTCAGACAGGCTTTCTCAATTTTCACCCAGACGGGCCTAGGACTGTGATTCTCCTACCTCTGATACTGCATAACTGTTATTACAAGCATGTGCCACCACACCTGCCTATCTATTCTAATTTTTACATAGAACATGGACAGTCCTCAAAATGAAAGCATTTGTATTACTGACTTTTTTTTCTACTTCTGTGGCCGGTTCAAGAGACTGACGGCTCAATGAAAGTGTGGTGTGCTGCAATACAGGTTCTCACTGAGAGCTTGACTTCCTGAAGAACTCTAGAGGGAAGTTTGAATTTCCTTCATTCAACACTCCTTTATCATGCTTGCTGCTGCCCACTTCACAAGAGAGACATTGGGGTTCCCGTCTGATGAAGACAGTCACTGCTCCTTCATTAACCTTAGCACCTTAGTGTTGAGGCTGGGCCTGCTAGAGGAAGACACCCTTACACAACAAATGACCTTGAAGTTAGGGAAGGCCTAATTTAAGGTTTGTTTTTTTTTCTTTTTAAAAGGTCGTTTGTTAAGTAGAAAATACAGACCATTCTGTAAGGGGGATGGGACTTCGTGAGATGGGAGGTACCCACAGCTCAGGGATGATATGTTGTTGTGAATCAGAGGAACAAACAAGACAAACCAAATGCATAATGTTATAGTGCTTATTTTCCTTGTTCTTCGAAGGAAGAGGTGAGAAAGTGAGCAGATAACAAACGGACCCGAACAGATGATGCGGATATGGGGTCATCTTGCTCAGAGATCCAATCTCAGAATAGTCTTTCAACTTCTCTCTCATTCATCACACCTCAGCAGGCTCTGGCATCAGCTCATTCAAGAGAAGGTGTCAACAGAGACTGTTCTTCTGTGGGCAGGCACCATGCTAGTTTAGCCTGGACAGGAACAGTAATGGGGACTCATTGACAGCTTGGAAGCTTTGATCCTATGAGCTTTGGGAGTGAGATGTAGATAACTGAATGCTAAGTGCTAGATAAGAGCAGGAAAGGGAGTGGGGAGAGTTAAGGGCCAAACCCATCACCCATGTTCCCCTTGTGTTACCAGGACTAGCCATAACACCATTCACCATTCTCCCCACCCCGCCAGAGTCCTTCACACCTTTCTAAAAAACAATATAATAATAAAAGTCCGCTGGAAGTCACATCACATGTTCCAGACAGGATTCGACCAGTTCTGGAAAACTAAGATCCATTCATTCTGGATATAGCAATAAAGCCAGGAAAGTAATGAGAAGGACAGAAAAGCCTGCAGGGACCTTGTATTTCCCCTGACTCCCTATTGACAGTGAACTTTTTGGGCCATAATACATGGGCTGGTTTCAGAAGGTTGAGCATGGGCGGTAAGGAAGCTTGTATCACAGGGACCATCACTGAACATCAATAGAGTGGATGCTACACTCAAATGGTTTAAATGCTGGTTCATTGTGCATCAGCAGGAGTCTGAGGGTATCAATTTCTCCAGGACATCCTGTCATTGTGGTTCCATGATCTGACGCAATACGTCAGTTCTACTTCTTGCAAGAGGTCAAAGACCAGAGCAATCTGAGGATGTCTGCCCACAAGCCATCTCCAGTCCTGTGTGGCAGGCACTATAGATACCCTTGGGGCTTAGGACAGAAACCAAATGTCACATTAAAAGAGCCTTTTTGTAGTGAGTAGCAGGAAGACTCAACTGCATGCTCATGGTCTAGAATGATTTCACAAGCATTTTAATTTCTATTAATCTGCTTAGATCTGAAGAACACAGACTATGTATACATGAGACCGGGAACTGATACTGCACTAGGGAATTGTTCTATACATGGGAAATAGTTATTTTGAACTTTCTGAAGAGCTGTTTTGTTTTTTTTTTTTTAAATGGGATGGTGTTCTGTTGTTTGACCTGTGTAGTTGAGTCAATTCACAGTCAGAATTTTGGTTAGAAGGTTTCTCTATGAGTCCTATGTGTTGTTATATGCTTGGCCACAGAAAAATAATCGCTTGCCCTTAGAAAATCTATGGGAATTTCTTGGTTATTTTGACAATTAAAAGAGAATTTTGGAGTGATTTTCAAGGCCAAATAAAGATTTAAGATAATTTCAGCAATTTCCTTCCCTTTTCTTCCCTTCCCATCCCTTCCCTTCCCTTTCCATTCTTTTCATTTCCTTTCTTTTTATTTCTTGCTTGCTTGTTTTCTCTTTCTTGTGTCTGTACTGGGGCTTGAACTGAGGGTGTTAGGTATTAGCTCTTTCACTCAGGGATGGCCATCTACCACTTTAGCTAGAGCTTCACTTTCTGTGCTTTTGGTGGTTAACTGAAGATAAGAGTCTCATGGAACTTCTGGGCTGGCTTTAAGCCACAGTCTTCAGATCTCAGCCTGCTAAGTAGCTAGGATTATAGGTATGAGCCACCCAGTGTCCTGCTTAATTTCACCAATTTTATTTACCCTGCTGTTAAAACAGATCAAAACTTTCCTTATCAAGTATTCATCAGCCACTTCGATAAACCTGATCAAGGGTTCTAAGTGCCAGTAAGATGAAGGTGTAAAGCTGCTTAAATCCTGGAGGTCTTTCCCACATAGAGCACACAAGGCCACTCGAAGCATGTATTTAAACTGATAACCCTGGAGTTTTTAAGATGAATGCATCTCTCTTTTTCCTTCTTTGGCTCTCATGTTTCTGAGTAAAAGCCATTATGTTCCAGTACTTAGAGCATTATGCTTTTTTCCCCCCTGCAAATAAAATCTCCTAAATCATAAGCAAAGAGAGAGGAAAATTTTCAGAGGGAAGGCTCATTAGTTTTCCTCCCAACATTTGGGATCCAGGATAAGTTAAAAATGATGCTTTTATCTCTGGTGATTTATCAACCTTGAGATTTCACAAAAGATAAACAGATGGGCTGAAGAAGAATACATCATCTTAATACTCTATGTTGACACTTTTGGTACCTAAGAAACACGCCTCTTAAACAGCTCTCCTACAGAAACTTAAAGTTTCCATGATTTACACATCAAATTCTTATTTTTAAGACACACTAAAGTGAGAACGTGTCAGGAGGCCCCGTTCAAGAAAATGGTCAGACTTGAAACATACAGATTATTTATAGGTGAAAAATTCAAAAGGGAAAAAAGTCTGGTTGTCAAATAGATCGTTTTTTTTTTTCCTGTATTTCATTTTGGTTTGTGTGTGGGAGGCTCATGTGAACTCAAAGGTTATTTGCTAAATGTTTTTGAGATTAGAACATGTGGTTCTTTAAATTTATTTTTATCGAACATAAATTTAACTTTACAGTATGTGATGTAAAATTTTAAGATTATTTATTGTAAAGGTGATGAACGGGGGGGTAACAGTTACATAAGTAAGGTAATGAGTACATTACTTATTTTTAATGAGTGCGATTTTGGACACTGTTACCCCCTCCCTCATTTTCTCCTGCTTTCCCCTCCCCAAACCCTCCCCCCAAGTTATAAAGTTCATTTCCAACACAATGTCCAATGAATAAAATTGTTACATTAGTTCATCCTTTGTCCTGCTGTTTCTGTGATTCCTTTTCACTTCTACAAATCAGATAAATTTATATAAAAGACATAGGATGCAGAAAACTAAAATGAAAAAGAAAAGAAAGGAAGGAAGGAAGGACTGAAAATAGTACATAATAAAAATCTCTTGTTTCCAATTCTTGGAGTTCATTTTGATATACTTCATTATATATGGTCATATGCACCTAACATGGTTGTGCTGGTGGCTTAAGTGTAGCCTGGTTTGTGGACATTTGGGTAAATGCCTGGGAGTGGGATTTCTGGGTCTTAGGGGAGTTCTATATTTAGTCTTCTGAGGCTCCTCCATACTGCTTTACAGAGTGGTTGACCAAGTTTATACTCCCACCAACAGTGTAGTAGTATTCCCTTTTCATCACCAGCATCTGTTATTAGATTTCTTGATAGCATCCATTCTAACTGGGGTGAGGTAGAATCACAATGTTGTTTTGATTTGCATTTCTTTCATGGCCAGAGATGTCAAACATTTCTTCATATGTCTATTGGCCATTTTTATTTCCTCTTCAGAAAAATCTCTTCTTAAATCTTTAGCCCATTTGTTAATGGGGTGGTTGTTTCTTTGCAGATTTCATTTTGGGGGACTTAATTTTTTTCTTTCTTTTTTTTTTGTGGGTATAAGGGGCTTGGACTCAGCCTGGGTGCTGTCCCTGAGCTCTTCAGCTCAAGGCTACTGCCCTACCCTTGAGCCAAGCTTCACTTCTCATTTTCTAGAGGTTCATTGGAGGTAAGAGTCTCACGTCCTTTTGTGTCTAGGCTGGCTTTGAACCTCAATCCTCAGATCTCAGCCTCCCAAGTAGCTAGGATTATAGGCGTGAGCCACTGCACCCGGTGGAGGTATTTAATTTTTTGAAATCTAAGTATATTTGACACATGAAGCTGAGGGTAAACTTAAAAATGGTGCCCAGAGTTGCTAAGACAAAGTATGAATTCATATACTCGCATACTTTTTCCAATGTAGAAGTGTTGGCCCTCTTCCTAATGAAAAATTCGTAATATGTACTTATTCAGGACAAATTGTTTTTTTTTTGTACTTATTTTTGGGCTGAAATTGAAGCTTGACTTCAGGGCCTAAGTACTTCCTTTAGTTTTACCCTTTTTTCCCCTCAAGGCTAGTGCTCCACCCCTTGAGCAACTCCTCGACTTCTGGTCTTTTGCTGATTAACTAGAGATATGTTGCTCATGGACTTTTCTGTCCATGCTGGCTTCAAACCATGATTATCAGATCTCAACCTCCTGAGTAGCAAGGATTACACTGGCACTCAGCTTCTCTATATTATTTTTGTCTACAAAGGACTTAAGAGACTTTTATTTGCAAAGAAACTATTAGAAATAGTTTTACAAAACCTTGGTTTGAAATGATTTGGGAGACAGGTGATGTAATTCAACACAGAAAGCTGATCAGATCGTTGCAATCCACCACACAAGGTACACTTTTCCAATCACCCAGCTGGAAACAAAGGAGCCAGAACACATTTGAGAAGTGTGGAAGGCATCATTTTCCTGCCTTCTCAGTGGTGCTGAGCTGCCAGGTTTAGGCTGAGTCTTGCCATGTCTTCAACCCAGATTTGAATCATCTGTCCCTTATAGTCACTTGGAACAACTTATTAAACCTCTCTGTACTTGGTTCCTCAGTGGACTCTGAGTTCCTCTGCAGAATAAGGCTTATAAGAGAAAGCACAGAGCAGAGGTTTTGTAAGTAAAGACTGCTGGGACCACTGTCATCAGCCATGATACCTTGGGCCCAAAGATAAGTGATGTTTTATCAGCATCTAGGTGGACTAGGGTAGCTACATTCTGTCCTTAACAGGTTTCTAGAAACAGGGGTTCTTCAGGAGCTAGACTCTGCCTTTCCTTTCTTCCTCCTTTCCTAGTTTGAGTTACCAAGGGTCACGTCTTTCCAAGTAGAATGTTAGCCTCTCTAAGCACAGTCTTCAGTGATAGTTCCCAAGTTGCAAGGATGGTTAGAGCTCCTCATGAGGGCAGTGTGACAGCAGATGCTCAGGTTCAGTGAATGAAAACTTCAAGTTCACCTTCATGGCTATAGTGAGGTCAGGCTTCAAGAAGGAATCCCCAGAGACAGGTAAGTTCTTAAACTTTCTTTTTCCCCCATCTGTTTGATTTGCCAAGGGGCCATAAAATTACAAGCAATTTTGGTAAAAAGTCTTTATACATCCCCATATTTTAAATTCAGTCATAGTTTTTCATCATCCCCTGGTGGAAAAGTCTTCTTTCATGTTAGCACCAAGAGCTCATGCTTCTACGTAAAAATCTTCTCCATATCTCCTGGCTACCCTTTTACTTCTCTCTTCAATTGCTCTCCCTCGAGGAACAATTGACTCAAGAAGGTGGGCTGTCATTCTTCCAACACGCTACCAGTTTCTGAGTTTTCCAGATTTCAAGAGTGACTCCCCAAGGCTTAGAATGCACTGGGCTCCTGCAAAGCATAGAGACATCTGCCTGCTTCTCCTGATTGGCCACTGTGTACCCTGAAATAGGGACTTCAACTCAAAGGCATCTTTTGCTCATAGGAACTGCTCACAGTCAGAGATTCAGCAAATGGCATAGCTAGAGAAGAACAAGCTCAGATAATTTCCCTGGTTCTGGGGCCTTCAAGATACTGGGTCTTCTGGGACCTCACAGTGAATCGTGTCTGCTTGTGGTGGGCTCCCTGGACCATTGGCTAACTTCCACTAGTCTCTGTATGGCAGGGGCTAGACACACATAGAGGGCAACAGCAGGGGAAGTATACCTGCAGCTCCCTTCCTCCCCCAGGCCACTAGCATAAAGTCCACCCTAAAGCTTGTCCCACTAGCAGATGGAGGCCAGTGGAAAGGAAAGGTTCCTCTGGTTCTCCCTCTGACTACATTCTCTACACTGCATGAGTAGCACAACCCTACGGAAAATCATTATGAAAAGAATAAGATGCTGACATGCAACTTCTGATGAAGCCAGGTCACCTCTGTCCATCAGCAGAGAGAACTGACTTGGGACAACAAGTACTCATAATGATGTAAGATTTATGGTTGAAAGCTGGCTCAACCATATAATCTTGGTTACTCAAGAAACTAGAATCGAAGGATTCAGGTTCAAAGACAGCCCAGGCAGAAAAGTCTGTGAGATTCGTTTTTCCAATTAAGCAGTAAAAAGTCAGAAGTGGATTTCTGGCTCAAGTGTTGGAGTACTAGCCTTGAGAGGAGAAAAACAAGAAACAAAAAAACTAAAGAAACACACACACACACACACACACACACACACACAATAACTTTAATGATTTCACTCCTGCATAATATAATCCACATTTAAGGAGGTTGTAAGAATCTTCTAATAGTTTCCACAGAGACAAATGCCAAAGCTTAAATTTAATTGAGGTGAATATAGTTTGCATAATAAATAATCCCATTAACAATTGGGAGGACAAAACACTAACCTCATGAAGAATATTGGAACAAGCACTAATGGATAAAATACAGAAGTAATGTTTTCATAATGCATGTGATCATGTTTTTATTAGCAAGGCAAGTCTTGTTTCAAAACACATATATCCTTGACAGGAGTCTGAAATTAATCCTCAGGAGGCAGGAATCTACACCATAACACATTCTGATTATAATTACAACCTGCTCTTAATGTGAACATTCTAAATTATTAGGCACTTTATTAAGAATCAGGAAAGGGACTTTATGCAGCATAATGAGAACTACTCATCAGCTCTGAGAGAGAAAAAGCAGAAAGAATTGTTCACTGAGCTGGAAAAGGGAGGATGCCACTTTGTTAATGAAACTGCTTCATTTCTTCTTTTGGCTTAGGAATTGGCACACCCTTTGGGGTTAAGACACCAGCAGGCTTCAGGGCTGCTATTCTTTTTTCTAGGACAAGATACAAATGCCTATCACAGAAAAAGTATCAATTTATCACTGTAGTGAGCAGTTCATCTCAAGAAAGAAACCACTGGAGACTGCTTTACATTTTTATTTCAAACACAGTTTTCCTTAATCTCTGGATGACAGACAGATATGGATGCCTTTTCTTTCTTGGTCATTTGTTCTTAATAAAAAAATGACTTGATTCTGAGTTCATTTCCTTCTGGGGTGAAACTAAGGTTTGAGCTCTAACAGACTGGCACTCTCTTCCTTTCTGTGTTCTTCCTTCAAAAGCTGCACAGGCAATCTCTGGGCCTGAACAGAAGGTACAGGGCCTCCCCTTCTTCCCGCATTCCTGGAGACCCTAGCCCAGAGGCTCCAAGATTCCAGTGGATGGACAGTTGGCTGGATTTTCCTGGCTGTGCATGCAGTGTTCTCTTGGCGTCAGACCATTATGTATCTGTATCAACCTCCTCCTTGTAGACAGATTTCTCTACCTATTCAAAGCATTCCTGGGATTTCCAAATTCAAACATTGAACAAATCTGTATTGCATTTTTCTCTTTTCTTTTATATATGCATATCTCTTTCATCAGATCTAGCACCTGAGGCTAATTTCCTGAAAGTGACCAATTTTGCTACTATGGTTATTAATCAAAGAAAGGTCCAGAGTCAGTACGCGTGGTGGTGACACCAGAACCTTGGTGTTCAGAAGACTTCATGCACAGCAAGGCCTTAACCTGGTTGATCTTGATCATCCTCTTTTTTCTCCTCTTAAGAAACAATGTCTGCATGTTCCATTTTTGGCTATGAAAATGAAGGTGTCATAGACTAATGATGGGCAGTAACAAATGTGTTTTTATCAAACATTCTGAGTCCAGCTAAGACAAGCACTTTAGAGGATGCTCTCAATTAATTTTCCCTAGTACCATGAGGTAAAGACTTTTCTATAAATGATGGTGAATCTAAAGCTCAGAGGGGTTGAGTAACTCATTCCTAGTCACACAGCTGGTAGGGGGCAATGGTAGAATCTGAATTGAGATAATCAGATTGCAAAGGCCACATCCTCAATCCCTAATCCTTACACTAAGTTCAGTTAGGCTCACAAAAGCAGATTGAGCTTTAAAGGCCTCACCTCCACCCCTTTCCTTCCTTCCCTCCCTCCCTTCCTTCCTTCCTTCCTTTCTTCTTTCCTTCCTTCCTTCCTTCCTCCCTGCCGCCCCCCCCCCCCGGCTTGCACTCAGAGCCTGATCACTGTCCTTGGGCTTTCTCAAGGCTACCACTCTACCACTTGAGCCACAGCACCACTTCCAGCTCTTTCTATGTATATGATACCGAGGAATTGAACCTGGGTCTTCATGCATGCTAGGCAAGCCCTCTGCCACTACGCCAAACTTCCAACCCCATCTTTCTCCTTTTAAATAGCAATACCAGGACCTTAGCTCTATTTCCAGCTTTCTGATGGTGAATTGAAGATAAAAATCTCACAGACATTTCTGCCCCAGCTGCAATTAGCTAGGATTACAGGTATAAGCCACTGGTGTCCAGCAACTGTCACGTTTCTAAGTTGAAAGCAATGACAGAATGAATCACTGATCTTACTTATCAAATATAAATCACATCTCTGAAAATTTGGAAGCTTTTCACTTGGAGTCTGGATAGTCCTTCTGGGCATTCTGGGCGGGGTGATTCCTATGGCCAGTCCTCAGGAGCGCCCCAGAATGAGAGACTTAGGCCACACCTACCTTTAATATGGGTGTCCTGAGTGCAGCCTGTATCCCAGGCTAGTTTCAGCCTAGTGGACAAATATAAAATGTAACCCTCCAATGGAAGAGGACTGGTTTACGGGAATGTCTAGGCTAATATCCAAGGCACCAACACAGTCTAGGCACATAGACAGCCTGTGGGCTGCGGGTTTGCGCAGGTCACAGATCTGCAATCAAGCGGGAGACATGAGCTCCATGGACTGGCTGACCTGCAGTGGCTACAGTTTCATTCTATGTGGAGACTTGCATCTGGAAGAACTGAGCATGTACAGCTGGCTTGGCAGCAAGATTTTGACTGGTATGATTAACTAACGATCTATTTATATATCAGCCAGATCTAAGTTCAATGGATTTTTCTAAGGCCAAATAAAACTTCTGGATGTGCAAATGAGGACCCCAATTCCTGAATCTTTTAGTAACAGAGGGGAGGGAAGCTCTTCCCAGTCCCTGATTCTTGCAGTCCTTTTGTCTTCCTATTTCTCTCCTTTTCCCAGGGAGCATGAGGTAGAGCTCAATCAGAATCAAGGAGGTGAATGTAGTGCTGGTGATTCCAGGGTCTGGTCTCTGTGTGCAAAAGGCTGCGAGGGGCAGTGCTTCTGTGATCCTCCTCATGAGTACACTCTGTGCACTTTCATTTCCGCCCCTTCTCTCCAGTCCGTGTCTTGAGGCTCACCCAGGAGGACCAACTCCCCAGAGGCCAGATTCTAGCTGAGTCTAACCCACTCCAGCCAGCTCTGAGGGAGGGCATCGGGCATTCCTGCAACCATTGTAACATGCTATTTCATCACACAACACTTAATCACAGGGCACTTCACAATGGACATTCTGCTCTTCTGGAGCTTCCTGGTTGGGGAGGGAGGGTGATATGAAGGCTGCAAGCATTCCTGTGCTGCTGCCATAATCCTGGCTCTGATTTCTTTAGCAGGCTTTACTAAGGAATTCTGCCACAGGAGACAGTGCAAGAGAAGTACTAGGAACTCAGCCATTGCAGTACTGGTAATGACCAAAACAGGCCCCATTGCCAGCATCGGTCCTGCGTGAACAAGCTCAGTGAGCTTAATACTCTCTCCCATGGTCAATGAAACAATGACTCTTGAGATGAAATAACTGCAACGTTAATCTTCTATGGACCTTATACAGTTATATAAGTTACTTCATTATTTCTGTCTTGTTTCTTCCCTGATGGTTCAGGAGTTTGAACTCAAGGCTTTGTACTTATTACAAATTAAGTATTTGCAATAAGTAATTTGTACTTTACAAATTAAGCTATGTCCCAATCCTTTTTTTCCCCTCGTCGGTCGTGGGGCTTGAACTCTGGGCTTAGACGCTGTCCCTGAGCTCTTCAGCTCAAGGCTATGGCTCTGCCACTTGAGCCACAGCACCACTTCCAGTTTTCTGGTGGTTAAGAAAGAGTCTCTAGCGATCAGAGTTTCACAAACTTTCATGCCTGGGCTGGCTTTGAACTATGATCCTCAGCTCTCAGCCTCCTGAGCAGCTGGGATTATAGGCATGAGCCACTGGCACTGACTTGACCCCATACTATTTTTGCATTAGTTATTGCCATACTACCCATACCAGGGCTGGAACTCAGGGCTTCACGCTCTTTTCAGTTTGTTTGCTCATGGCTGATACTTGTGTCATACTTCTAGTCCAGCATTTAGCTGGTGAGTTAGAGATGGAGTTTCATGGACTTTTTATACTCAGGCTTCAAGTCATGATCCTCCAGGTCTCAACTCTGGCATATCTAGAATTACATGTATGAACCACCTTGTATGGCTTTATTACTTTGGTCTTTTGAAGTCAAAACACATATTCTAATTTCTTGACCTCAGCATTATTGTCACACAGGACTAAGTGATTCTGTCCTGAAGCATGCTGGCTTCTACCCACGAGAAGCACTGTACTATGGAGGCATTTTTTTCTAAACATATCACATGCCTTCTACCTAGCAAAATTGTTCCTGGCTGAGATTCATTGCTTTTATGTGGCTGATTCATTTTTCTTGCCAACTTGAAGACTAAGCTTAAGTAGTTAGTTCTGGTTCTTAGGATTCTTCACACAGTGGCATGATTAAGTGGGACTTGCTTTATTTGTGTACATACCCTCCCATTTGTTTATTTAGAATGACATCTCTCCTTGGGCAGAGGACCACTTCTGAGAACCAGAGCTTTGCCAACCGGGGCCTTCTTAGTGCCATTTACAATTTCCAGGGTCTATTTGGTGAGCAGTTCCCAACGGATGCAGCGGTGTCATTTAAACAGTGTTTCCAATAAGCTGGGAGCTGATTTCTAACGAATTTAGTTGGAGCTCTAAATCTAATATGAGACTCAAACTGGTATAAGGACTTCTGTAGATGACCTACAGAGCCCATCCAATCACAAGTATCCAAAAAGAGCCAGCTTACCTCTGTGTGTGTAGGCCAGAGACAGGGAGGTGACATGGTACAGACAGGAGTTCCAGGCAAAGAAGAAGTCTTCATGCTTGTTCACCACCTGCCAAAATTCATGGAAATTTAAAGACAAAAGCAAAACAAAACCCATTGTGAGAACTGAACTTGGTATCATAATAGACAACAAATATCCCAAATCTCAATGCAACATTTAGCATGGACATGATACAGAGCTTTGGTAGGCTTTGTCCATGATCTACGAAAGTCAGTTATTACATACATAAGTACCATGTATGGCCAGTCCAGTTCTCATACATTAATTCCTCACATGTCAAACATTGTGGCTATTCATAGCTGGTACCTGAGATACCAAGTTTGGGGGCTGGAGTAGGCTGGCACACATCTGTAATACTAGATACTTGGAAGGCCAAGATAGGAGACAGATAGGAAGGAAGGAGCAAGGAAGGAAGGAAGGGGAATTTGAAGGAAGTACACTGAGAATAGTCACCCATTGCCTAAAGAATTACTATTTTTTACAGAAAATATATAATCATTAATTTTTGACTGAGGGATGCAGTAGAGGAAGGAGCTGCCAAGAGACAAGAATCCTATAAGTTGTATATTAAACACATTTAAAGAAATAATTTATTTTATCTGTCCACAGTGTATAATTTAATAGCCAGTGTCAAACAAATCGATTCATAACCTTGTTTAATCTCCCTTATCTCACTCAACGAAGTCCTAGGTTTCTATTAGATCTATGACTTCATGTTCTCCTGTGGGCCCTTGAACATTTTCCTTTAAGGAAGCTGCCTGAAGAATTCTAAAGACCAGAACAGCTAGTTAAATCTAATTTTTAACAAATCCCTCCCTCCCTCCCTCCTTTCCTCCTCCCTCCCTCCCTCCTTTCCTCCCTCTTTCCTTCTATAAGCAGGTATTTCTATTTGTTCTCATATTGCTTCCTGAAGACCTGTTAAATCTCCATTCTGGTATATATGGGAAATTAAACATGGGAACAGGAACAATAATTATGTCTATGTCATTTGTTCAATGACTGTGTTGCTTTCATGACCTTGTCTGTGTGAGGTGGTCTCAGTCATCCTAACGCAGGGCCTCATTCCTCTCCTCCCCTGGGACTTGAACTCAGGGCTTCATTCTTGCATAAGCTTCTTCACTCAAGATGGATGTTCTTAATACTTGATCTACAGCTCTACCTCAGGCTTTATGCTGGTTAGCTGGAGCTAAGTCTTTGTATTCATCTGGCCAGGCTGGCTCCTAGCTATAGCACTCAAGTCTCAGCCTCCCCAGTAGCTAGGATTACCCAATCCTCATCATTCCCTTGTCTCACTTAGTTGGAGGGTATGAGGAAACAGACTTAGAATAAGATCAGAACACAGCTTAGGAGAAAGCTGCTGCATCACAAAGCTGGGACTTTCAGTCATTCTGGTGGAACTAAAGGCAGATTCTTATCTAACCAGAGAAGAGTTAAATTTGGCACTTGTGACTTTTCTTTGTTCCTTCTTGCCTGTCTTCGTTTCAAAAACCTAACGGTTTGATGTCTAAACCTTTCACATTTCTTTTTTGTGCTCAAGGAAATAACACTCAGATAGAAAGTTAGACCCGCTGCATCTAGCATCTACTTCCCATTTGTTTTTAACTCACACACAGAGGTGCCCCCTCCTTCGGAAAGTCACCTCTCCTGAGTAGCTCTGCAGCTTCTGCAGGGCCTGGAGGTCTTGCCATGTAAGATGCTGCCTCTGCCAGAGAGCTTTGTGCTCTAGTGGAAAAATCAGCCCTGCGGAGAGCTGCTTCATGTATAATTCAGCACCATCACCTGGGTGGTGGGTGCGGTTTGGAGAACAATGTCCTGTGTATGTCCCCAGCTAATAGAGCATCTCCTGCCAGTGAAGGGAGGGGACCAGATCAGCCTCTCTGCCTTCTGAATCAGTCTTACTCTGCGTTGGTGTCACAATTATAGCTGAGAAAGCATGGGAGAGACAAGGACCTGTCAGAGAGCAGTGCGCAGGAAATCCTAAGCAGAAGGGAAGACAAGAACTAGCTTAATATTCCTCGATGTTCTAGAAGATTTCCAGACCTTGACTATCGCACTGTAGGGTAACAGCAGGAAACTGGTGACAGGCTCTCCCAAACACATTGTTCCTCACCATTTCAGAGAGGCAGGGAACAAGAAAACACTGTGTCAAAATAAAATAGGTGTGTGTGTGTGTGTGTGTGTGTGTGTGTGTGTGTGTGTGTGTGTGTGTGTGTGTGTGTGCATGCTGGTACTAGGGATTGAATTTTAGGGCCTCGGTATAGGACCTTAGTTATTTTTTTTTTCCACTCAAGGCTGTTACTCTACCACTGGAACCACACTTCTACTTTCAGATTTTTGGTGAGGCTTTCCTACCTGAGTTGGATTCAAATCCCGATCCTCAGACTTCTGAGTAGCAAGGATTACAGGCATGAGCTACCACCAGCACTCAGCTCAAGGATACTTTTGAACTTTTGATCCCAAACTCTCAATCTGACAGGCAGTAAGAAGGAAGACTTCTCTGTCTGGAAGTCCTTTCTATATCACCTCACCTCCGTGTCTCTGGCCCTCACTTGCTGAATGCTTGTCATTGGTTGGCTTGGCGGTCAGCAAGTCATCTGAAGACATAACCCTGCTGAAGGTCCTCACACCAGTTTGAGCCTCATATTGGATTGAGGGCCTCAAACAACTTATTTGGAACATTGACAATGCTCTTAGTCTAATCAAGAGAAAGTTAGGGAACAGGTAACTGGCTAGAAAAGAACCCTTCCAAAGGGCTCTTGCCAAAGCCTGCTCTGATGGTACTCCTCAATCCTCAGATCAAGTTCAAGTTAAGGGAGAAGATTCTAGAATGCCGGCGAACTGGCTCTGCAGAGTTTTTCCTTATGTGTGACCAGCCTAAGTCCTCACATATCTGGAGCTATACTATTGTAACCTTATCCTTGCTGGCGCATGGACCCTTCCGCCACCAAACCTTCACCAGGTAGGACAGGACCCTGGTCTTAGAGAACCATGATAGAAAGACAGACTTACTAGGGTAAATGTCCCAGGAAATTAATGGATACAGAAGGCTCTGTCCTCTTGAAATAGAACTTGATGGCGGGAAAGAGCTGGCTGATGCCAACAGAGATGTACACACACTCTCGGGGGACTTCAGTATAGAAGCCTAAAGGGGTCCAAACAAACTCATCAAAAAGTCTGCCTCAGCTTCAAGGAATGGAGAGCTTGAAGAAATCACAGCCAGCTGATGCTGGTGGCTCATGCCTGTAATTGTAGCTACTCGGGAGACTGAGATCTGAGGACTGAGATTTGAAGCCAGCAGGGCAAGAAAATGCGTGGGACTTTTTACCTCCAATTAACCATCAAAAAGCTGGAAGTGGAGCTATGGCTCAAGTGGTAGCAGTGTTAGCCTTGAGTGAAAAAGTTCAAGGATAATGACAAGGCCCTGAGTTCAAGGGCACACACACACACACACACACACACACACACACACACACACAACATCACTACCTAAAGCCATAACCTTATACAATTCACAAGATTTCAAGATGCATGTACAGTACAAACAATATTTTAAAAACAATAGAATCTCCCTCTCACCTTCAAATCCCTTCATGTGAGGTTTTAGGAGATAGAAATTTTTTAAAATGTTAGTTATCTTTTACAATAAACAGTCAACTCACTACTGAAAGCTGTGGTTAAGTTACTACATATTAACTTTATGTAAGCAAGGTCTTTAAATACATCGGGCAACAGATACTGTTTTAAGCACTTAACCACATTTATTCCTATTCTATTGATTACCTCATTTTACAGGTAGAAAACTGTAGTACAGAAAGTTTGAATAATTTGCACAAGGATGTAGAGCTGAGTGGACCAGGCACCCAGGCTGCCGAGCCTAAGTTCCTAACCACAGGCTATACTGCCTCCCAAAGGACAAAGAGTAGAGCAGCTCACAAAAACCTGCCCTTCGGTGGGGAGGATGGCGTTCTGGTGGAGGGTTCCTCTAGCATGCCCAAAGCCCTGGATTTGATTCCTCGGTAATACAACAACAGAAAAAGCCAGAAGTGGTGCTGTGGCTCAAGTACTGGTCTTGAGAAAGCTCAAGAACAGTGCCCAGGCCCCGAGGTCAAGTCCCAGGACTGGTAAAACACACACACACACACACACACACACACACACACACACACACACACACACACACACACGATGTACCTTACCACCCTCAATGTAAACAAGAGCCCACCTTGAAAGATATGATGGAAAGATATGCTTGTCTCCTAACAGATCATCCTACCAACACAGAAAGATCTTACTCACGGTGAAGACTCAGATCCATCCCCCACAAGAGGATTCAGGCAATATAGATAGTTAAAGTAGATGTACTTTCCTATAGAGGAGTTAATAACCCCAACTCAGCATTATACTTAATAGTACTAGGTGCTTTTCTCCTCAGAAAGGGAAGGAGATGGGTGTCTCCACTCTCTCCACATTGTACTGGAGGTTCTAGACAGGGCAATAGACAAGAAAAAGAGTAAGTAAACCTGTCTTCATTCAAAACGCCACAATTTCCGATGTCGAAAATCCTCCAGGATGTATAATAAAGCTACCAGCACTTTTAAGAGGATCAAGCAATATCACAGGGTACAAAATTGATACTAAAAATTAACTATATTCAAGAAGTAATGTATTCACTACCTTATGAATGTAACTATAACCCCTCCTCTATACAACACCCTCACAATAAAACTTTTTAAAAATCAATTGTATTCCCATATTCTAGCAATGAATAATTGGGAACATGAAATAAATCCCATTATAAAAGCACCAAAAATGAATTAGAGTTGTCCCCTGTTATATTACAAGTCACTTACTCAATGTATTATAGGTTTTATATATATATATATCTAATTCTGTATTATGGAGTTTTTACTATATTGCATGATTTTGTGGTATATAGGTATTCGTATATAATATTTATGATTTTAATTATTTTGTCTAAACATTTAAAATAATATATAAATATAAAATGTCAATTCAAACATGTGAAAAATTAAATCAAAATAAAATTCAGCATGTATTTCAACAGCATATGAATATTGTACTGTACACATAGAAATGCAGTATGCCACTATCACTTGCCAATGTGAGATTGTACACAGCACACTATTGGAAGATGACCAACTACAGCACTGTATCCTGCATATTGATTGGCTCAGTGACTGTAGCATGGGTCTCTTTGCCCTCCTGCACTGTGCCCATAGGTTCAGCATCTCTCCTTGTCCACTTCACATCATCTAATTGCTGCACATAGTGTTTTCCTGCTCTGTTGTGTTTTGTGAAATTGTCATAAAATTTTAAATTTATTTCAAGCCCTATGATGCCACTCAAATGTTCTGCACCTTCTAAGGCTTCTGGCTATGAAACCAAGCACCAGAAGAAGAGGGTACCATCAAAGAAAAAGTTGAACTTCTCCATAGGTTAAATGGTAGCTGTAGGACATTATTATGGGCTCAGTGAACCTACTGTTTGTTACATAAGGAAAGATGAGAAGAATATTAGGTCTATGGCAATGATGAATGTTAACAAGACTGAAAAGAGGGTGGTCGCTTCCTGCAATAAGGCCATTGTGAGGATGGAGTGAGTGTGCACTGGCCCTGTGGATAAATGATTACCGAAAGAAGAATAATGCGTTAGATACCAGCACCTTCCAGACAAAGGCCAAGAAACTTTATGATAGATTTGTGGAAAGCACGGATGTTCACGACGGTGACGAGGATGAAGATGAGGACAAAGACACGGAAGCAGGACCGTCAGTGCTTCTCCAACCAGAGCCACCCTATTTGGTGCCAGCAAGCATTGGATTGACAAATTTCAGAGATGCTTTGCACTTAAGAGTGCAAAGAGTGTTTCCCTGAATAAAGAAGCTGCTGCTGTGGATATAGGCAGAGTCAAGGAATATGTGAATGACACATTCAAATCCATCACTGTGGAAGGGGGCTATACACCTGAACAAGTATTCATCATGGATGAGATGAGGTCCGCAAGTGAAGAAGAGGCTGAGGAAGAAGACAGACAAACTACAGGTTGGAGATGAGGAAAAGTTGGCCTAACACTCAATCATCTTGAAACCATGGTCAGAAAGGCCAAAGAACTTCAGCGAGTGGCTGAAGAATGGGGGCCCCGGACAAAGATACTGCACTATGTGGCGAAGCACCTGATGGCACGGCGCCTTCAGAAGAGCTGTGGTGCTCTTCTTGGCTGTGCAGTACAATCATCTCATCAGTGTCACCTTCCTTGCCATCAGAACTACACATTCATCATTCAAGTTGTAGTGCCCTGCACTGGTGAATACCCATATAGAATTTTATATGTTGTTAAAATCGCATAGTTTTAACAGTGTAGAGGTGTTTAAGAGCATATAAAGTGTTTATAAGAGTGTGGGAAAGGTTAATAAGAGAGTGGGAAAAGTTTATAGACTTAAATATATATATATGAATAATAAAATAAATATAATGCTGCTACTTCACAGGTTTTTTACAGAGATCTTTGGAAGCTAACTCCCTCTACAGGTGAGGGCTCACTGTACCGCTGGGCTCCAGTGGCTCACACATCTAATCCTACCTACTCAGGAGGCTGAAATCTGAGGATGGTGATTCAAGGCCACCCTGGGCAGAGAAGTCTATGAGATTTATTTCCAATTAGCTATCCCAAAAGCTGGAAGTAGGTGTGGCTCAAATGGTAGAGTACTAGTCTTGAACCAAATAGCTCAGGGACTACACACAAAACTGGAACAACAACAAAAAAGAATTACTTAGGAATATAGTTGATAAGAATACATGTAAAACCTGTACCTGCAATATTGCATAGGGAAATTTAAAAGCATCACCTAAATAGAAGGAGATGCCACTTTATATGATTCATGACTCTTACAAATAGGCAGTGAACATCACAGTAAGGTATTCGATAAGGAAGGAAGGAACAGTGGAAATAGATTGATCCAGAAACAGAGCCTCACAAATATGGTCAGCAGATTTCTGCATAGGGTCCAAGCTAATTGGCTAGGGGAAAAAACAGTCTTTTCAGCAAGTCATCCCAGAACAACTGAGTAGCCACATATGAGGACAGCAAATAAACCTAAATTCCTACTTCAGTACATAGTAAACGCTAATATAAAATGATCCTCAAACCTCAATGAAAGAGCAAAATCTATCAAAGGTCTACAAGAAGTCACAGGGGAAATCATATCACCTTGGGTTAGGCAAACATTTTATTAGATCAGACATGGAAAGATTTTAAAAGGAAAAGGCAAGTACTAGATTAGGAGAAAACACATGCACGTTGCCTATATAATAAATGACTTATAGGCAGAATTTGTAAACACTCAAAATTAAGAAAACAAAATTGTTGGGGGCTGAGTAATGCCATGTCTGATAACTTTCTGCTGAGACTGGTAGTAGGGGTAAACACGTGGACCTGTTTGTCCTGCCCACCTGTTGTGCTGATAGGCTATGGCACCGACTATAAGGAGGAGGGATTTGGGGAATAGAGAGAGATTTTCCTGCCTTGATGAAGCTCATGCCCCGGGGTAAGAAGGCTGAGTACGGGAGGACAGTGGGCCCTCTCCTCTCACAGCTCGTCCTGGTAGGGGCATGTTTTTCCCCAGCCCTCCTACTAGTCGAGAGGAACCGGGGACGAAGGACCCCGACACAAAATCTCATTAAATAAATGAGAAGAAGCACAGGGGTGGGAGGGGGAGGGGAGACCCTGAACAGACACTTCACCAAAGAAAAATGTAATGGAAAATAAACCTATGACAAAGATGTTAGAAATTCAAATTAAGACCGCAACAAGATACCATTTCACACTTGCCGAAATAGCTACCATGAGCAAGTCTGGCAATACTGAATCTTGTCAAGGAGGAACTTGTAGAAACCATGGCTGGCGGGTGCAGGTGCACAGTTGTAGCCACTTTGGGAAGAGCTTGACTGCTTCTTACAGAGCTAAGCTTAACTACCATAGAACAGATTCTACAGCTAGGATTTGCCAAGACAAATAAGTACGTATGGGCTTGGGCTTGTAGGAAAAATGTCCTCAGTGGTTTTATTTATCATAACTGAATAGGGATCAATCCAGTTTAACAGGCACACCAACGATATACACCCATACAATGGAATACTACTGCACAATGAAAAGGAATGATCTATGCTTTGCAAATGCAACTCTATTTGGATTTCAGAAGCACCATTAAATAACAGAAGCCAGAAACAAAAGACTATGCACTGTGTTACTCCATTCATATAAAATTATACCAACGGCAAGTTTACAGCAGTGGAGAGGTCAGTGTGTTTCTGGAGCCAAGGGTAAGGCAAGAGATGGGCTGTAAAGTGGTTGAAGAACTTCTGAGGAAAAAGGGAATGCTCTGTATGGTATATGTGTAGGAGGTGGGGAGATCAAGTGACCATATACAGTTTTCTAAAGTCATTGATTGTACACTTGAAATTGGAGAACTTTATATCAATCAATTCATCTCTTAAAACAGTATTGCTCAGGCTGGAATTTTGGCCTAGTGGTAGAGTGCTGGCCTAGCAAGCAGGAAGACTGGGGTTGGATTCCTTGGTACCACATACATAGAAAAAGCTGGAAGTGGTGCTGTAGCTCAAGTGGTAGAGCTCTAGCCTTGAGAAAGTTCAAGGAAATCGCTCAGGCCCTGAGTTCAAGCCCCAGGACTGGCAAAATAAAACAAAATGAAAAACAGTGTTGCTCCTCTCTACCACTGCAGTTGAACATAGAAGTGCCATAGCCAACGAGAGCAGGCAATTTCCTGCAAGGTACCTTTCTCTGAAGGCTATTGTAATTTCGATAAAAAGGATGCAGGAGAGCTGGCATATGCCCTTTCCTCTTTGCCCTTCCTCACCTCTGCTCTCAGACCTCAGCCATCATGAGAACAGTCAACACCCTCACTGTGTGGCACATTGGTTGGTTTCCCAGTGTTTTTGTAACCAATGACTATGTCTTCAATGGCTCGAGCAAGAGCAACGTATCCTCTCTCAGGACTGAAGCCTGGAAGCAAGGTGCCAGTGGGGCTAGGCTCTCTTCACGGGCCCTTGTCAGCTGTTAGTGTGGCCTCTAATCACAGATCTTCCCAGGTTTACCACTGCATCTCTCCAGTCTCTGCCTCCATCACCACGGGCTTTCTCCCCGTGTCTGTCTCCTTGTCTGTTTTCCTCTCTTTATGGAGTGGTAGGCCTCATTCTACTCACTATGCCTTTGTCTTAAGTTGATTATATCTGCATAGACCCCATTCCTAAATAAGTACATATTCACAGCTTCTTGCACAGAGTCTGTTTTTCTTAGCAGAACTGGGTTTGAACCCAGGTCCTTGTGCTTATGAGGCAGGCACTCTTAGATGCTCTTACTACTGAGCTACGTCTCTAGAAGAGCTCATCTGCTGGTGGAGCATAATTTAACCCATGGATCAGAAGTGAAGGTGAAAAACAACAAAAACCGGAGTCCTGTGACATTTGTCCTTGGAGTTATATATTTGTCGTTCTTGGTTTTTATTGTTGGTGGTGTTGTGCCAGTACTGAGGATTGAATTCAGGGCCTGGGTATTTGGCTTTTTCACTTGAGTTTGGTGCTCTACCACTTGAGGCACAGCTCCACTTCTGCCTTTTAGTGGTTCATTGGAGAAAAGTTTCACAGACTTTCCTGCCTGGGCTTTGAACCCAATTCTCAGACCTCAGTCTTTTGAGTAGGTAGGATGGAGAGCTGTGAACCATCAGTGCCTGTCTGTCTGTCTGTCTGTCTGTCTGTCTATCTATCTATCTATCTATCTATCTATCTATCTATCTATCTATCTATCTGCATGCATATATGTATTTATTTCAAATAAGCCTTTAAATCTCAACAGGCCTCTAAAGTACTGCATTCAGGCATCTTGTCTAGATCACACTGGAAAGTACAGGTATAACTGGCTTCACAGAATCTGACCTTTGAGATCTAACCAAGCTGACTGAGTCTAGCAGGGTGTCCTCAGCCCCAGCCCCCAGAAGCTGGAGATTCGAGCACTCCTCTCCCTTCACAGGGGCCCCACCACTGCACAATCTGGCCCAAGGAGACAGTGGTGTCATCTTGCCAACACCATCTTGGACAGCACGAATTCTCAAACACATGCCTTGAGAGTACATGCACAAGCTGGTGCCAGTGGCTCACGTCTGTAATCCTGCCCATTCTGTTGGCTGAGATCTGAGCAATGTGATTCAAAGCCAGGATGGGAAGGAAAGTCCTGGAGATATGAATCTCTAATTAACCACCAAAAAGCCAGAAGTGGAGCTGTGGTTCAAGTGATAGAACGCTAGGTTTGAGAGATAAAGCAAGAGACAGAACGCAAGCCCTGAACTCAAACCCTAATACTGGTGCATTCATACACATGTGCACATATACACACATATATACACATACACAATACACACATATAGCTACACACACACACACACACACACACACACACACACACACACACACACACACACACCTTCCCTCTGTCCTGATTTGTGTCCAGTTCCAGAACACAGGCTATTTTCTCTTGCTTCAGAATGCCCTTCTCCTTCACCCAACCATCCCCTTCTGGTTTCAAGAATGTCACCTCCTCCAGGAAGCCTCCCCAAAGCTCCTTCCCCACTGTGTGGCTTCAGTGCCCTTCTCTGGTTTTCCAGCAAGTGGGCACATCCATCCACCCATCCTGAAGCCCTTGCCATGCTACAGTGTGAGTGCTCTGAGCAGGAGGTGGGAGCACTGGTGCTATGCAGAGAGAGGAGGATGAATTCAACAGTCGGCTTCTGTATCCCCTCACCCCCACCCCCGTGACAGTCATGGAGTCTGCTCTCTCACCACATTGTCCAATTATACTCTGAACAGACCCAAAAGACCAAGTGTCTCACTAGTGGAAACACAGCCATGTTCCTTTCACCCAAGAGCTCCAGAAGTGGGAGCCTGCACGTGTTGGGTCAGATCTGTTTCTGAAGTATTTCCCCAGTGAGGCTTAACTGAAGCTGTCAGAACATGAAATCAATACAGTCTTGGCAAAGGGGCTTCTAAAACTGAATATATTACTTCCTAATTTCTCTCTTTAATGTGCAATGAAGAGTCTGCTTTTCATTACTCAGCCTGCAGAAATAAAACCATGATGGCTAGATAAAACCATGATGGCTAGATAACGTAGTCTCTGTGGCCATTTAGCATATGTTTGAACTCTAGGCTCCTGAAATCCATCTCAATAATTTCCAACAACGGATATGTAAATAAATGTTGGATACCTTTTGCCTTTCTTCACAGCTTCCTCATTTGTAAAGTTCCTCCTTAATGGCTCTGGTAGAAAAAGAATTGATGGAGGACAATAAGGAGGCCTGAAATAGATTTTACAGGCACTGAAGCATGCATCTGGAGTCTGGTCAGCTAGAGGATCTTGTTTCACGAATACACTCTTTGCATCCAGCTGAAGACTATGCTATGGAACCCGACTGCCCTTAGTGACTGCTTAAAGCCAACATAAGACAGAAAAATGTACATTTAATATGGGGAAGAAATTATGCCTGGAGATCTTTGTTTCCTGAATGTCTGCAGCAGCTCAGCTGGTGTGGGGGCCCAGGAGGCAGCTGGAGGAGGCATTTGTGAGCCTGTGAGTAAAAGGCTATGGTAGTGTGCGCAGAAAACCCACCTGGGGGCTTGGGGAGAAGCCAACAAGGAGGCAGCTGGCATGGAGGCATCTATCCCACGGCAATTTGGAGCTCTTGGTGTGCTGTGTTTTCACCTCCACCAGTGACATCTAGCTAGAGGCACGAGGCCACCTCTAAGTCCTCTTTTGGCTACTGGCCATCAAATGGCCCCAAGTCATATTGAGTAACTGCCTGTCTGATCTCTCTGCTACCACTTCAGCTTGGGCTGCCCCTTACTCTCCCAGACTCTTGGCTTCTCTTCCTTCAAACAAGTCAGCCTCTCAGCACTGACCACATGAAGACTGTCACTTGACTGGCTGCCAGGTGAGGCCATAGTTGCAGTCCCCTGATGGGAGAGGATGGAAGGTCCACAGCGCCACCTACAGGATAGACAAGGTAGGGGACCTGCCCACAGCCACTGGCTAGCTCCAGGCTTGTGGGACCCACTGGTTTAGAGCTCTGGGTGAATGGATCCATTTCTTTCTGACATCTTGAAGCCCTTCCCTGGAAGCCCAGCCTCGCTTTCTGCCTGGGAATGGAGAAGAAATGACGAGTCGTGCCATTCATTATTCAAGGCTTACCTCAGTTATCATGGCCATCCTCACCACCCCACAGGAAAGGGCTGCCCTCACTCTACTCTGTGCCCCTCTCTCTGTACACAGTCACTGCAGAATTTCCTCTCAAAAGAAAGGATTATGCCCTTGCCATCTTCACACCCAGAGCTGTCCTAGACCCTGGCCCATAGCAGTCACTGGGCAAACACTGCTCAAACAACCACCTACCTAATCAAAACACGTCTTTTGGGGGGGGGGAATCTTGTTTATTTAAACATAAACTGAAGCACCAACCAAATATACTTCTTTCACTGCCCCTATTGTTGGTTCATCTTTTAGGAATTCTAAAACAAATACAGACTTCAGAAC
The DNA here is from genome assembly GCF_031878675.1 of Megascapheus bottae. Taxonomy (NCBI): domain Eukaryota; kingdom Metazoa; phylum Chordata; class Mammalia; order Rodentia; family Geomyidae; genus Megascapheus; species Megascapheus bottae. The sequence goes on from NC_143515.1 coordinate 8,660,574, forward strand.
ATGGGGGCATGTGTTCCTCTGTATATGTGGTAGGGGGAGAGCACTGAGAAGCTCATGCCAGGTATTAAACAGCCTGTTCTAACTAGTAAGGTGCTGGTAATCAGGGAGAACCATAAGAATGTGAGCATGTCACTTTTTAGGAATCTGGCCGCAGTCAGCTCTGTCCTCGCCTTAGGCAGGCTGGGAGGTGTGAAGTCTACATAAACTCCCTTCTCTGTGCTATGCTGCATCCCAGTGTCACATGTGTGCTTGGTCCTAAGCATCTCATGCCTGATGGAGCCTGCTGACCGTAGAGGCAGAACTCTTCGCAGCTGGCTGTGTGGGTATAAGAGGGAAGCTGGTGCCTAATGAGAGAGAGGACACGGTCTAATCATGTTGTTGGCCCCCTTTGCTGAGTCCCGAAGTCAGGTCACCAGCTACATGGCAACAGAGCAGGATCCTCACTGTAGCAAGAACTCAACAAAGTGCCCACGGTCTTAGGTGGCCTCAGGGATTTGCCCAGTTGGCCTTAGAGTAGCATGATGAAGTACCATGTTAGGTTCATTTTGTGAGCAACAGTATCACTGTCTTTAGTAGCTGTGTAGGGAGATGACAGCAAGGGGAAAGGAGAAAAAGAAAGGCGGAGAGGGAATAATTGGCATTGTAACTGGAATCTTAATGAAATCCCTTCACCAATAGAGGCTTGGAAGGGAGGGGAGAAAGAAAGCAATAGAGAGGGTTATTCTGATGAAATGTAATAGATGTGTATCTGATAATCATGGCGAAACCTCTTAGTGTAATTAATTCACACTAAAAAATAATGCACAGCAGGAAAGTAAAGCAGACAGCTGGTGAGGGGTGGGTGTGGAAGAGAGGGGAAGAACACGGATAAAGATGATTGAAGAAGGAGAAAGAGAGAAGGGAGGATAAAGGGATGAGTCTAACCCAGATACACTGTGTATATGTAGGGAAACGTTGAAATGAAACTCCCCCTTGTTCAACCAATACAGGCCAATAAAAATTCACAAAGCAAAACAACCCCTTATCCCCCCCCCAAATCCCACCAGTTGTTCTATGTTCAGTCATTCACACTAAGTCAAGCACGTGCATTTCACTGGTATACTCAGAGCTTGATGCATGTCCCCATAGTTTTTGCCTGTCTTGACAACTGATTGGCCTCTTCCTCATCACCTTACGAGAGCCCCACTTCCTGAAGTCCAGCCTCTCTGATGTTAAGGGTTACAGGAGAATGTCTACCCTCTGAGACTCCCTGCCTGCTGCCAAGGTCAGACTCTCCAAGTCACCCCTTGTGGACTTCTATGACAATAGCCTTGTCCTCTCCCATTATCTGTCACCATGCTGTCTAGACTCTATGCTGTTGGCCAGCCAGGGCATTCAATGTATAAAAATGTGTTTGACACAGAACCTGTGAATGCTCACATTATGCATCACCTCCTCCCCATCAAGTGGGAGATCAATACTGAAAACTGGGGTCTCCTGTTGGACCCCTAGGCAGCCAAGTTCTTTTGTGTGGGTTAGCAACATTCCCATCAGGAAATGGCGCATCGTCAAGCAGCACGGCAGAAGCTCCTAGCCAACTGCACAGTGACTCGTCCAGACACAAGCACAAGTTCCCTCAACACAGCTTGACCCTGGCTGGTTTTGACATCCTTGCCAACTGAATCACACACGCTCTTCTGGGTATGTGTGCGTGTGTGTGTGGGGGGGTGTGTGTCTTATTTCTTCATTCAGCATTTTGCTTGTGGTATTTATCTGTATTGTAGGGTAAACAGTGGTTGTTGTTTCCCACTGCAGTACACTCGATTATATAAAGGTCCAGATAAGTAGCCAATTTCTTATACAAAAAGATAAAATATCTGTGAGGCAAATAAGCTATCTGGCTTGTGGGGCACAGTTTAGGTTTCACCTCTACTTGTTCTCATCGAGGTACCCGCCATGGCAGCCAGATGTGTAGCGTGCATACATATTAAGGTGGTTTTCCATATACCCATCATTAGGCCCGGCACTATGCCAATCAAAGCATAGAGTAGTTCCCAGACCTTTTCTCTTCTCCTCTACACCCCTCTCCCCACCCCAGGCTGCAGCATTATCCCCTTTCTAACTCTGACCACCATTCCACCATTCACTTTTTTTTTATCCCTATTTAAATGTGACATAAATGGAACCATCCAGCACTAATTCTTTTGTCTCAGCCTTGCTTCACTGAACATAATGCCTTAAACACATGTCATAGCACGTGGTAGTGGCTGCTTCCTTGTCTTTGCTGAGCAATGCCACACTGTATGAATGTCAGTGAACATTTAGTGTCCAGTTACTGGTTTGTGATTATTACTAATAAAGTTGCTAATAACATTCTTGTCTAAATCTCTTTTAATGAACACCTAGTTTACTGTCTCTTGGCTTAGAACCACAAAAGGAATTTCTGGGTCCTGGGCTGGTACTTATTTTACTGTATGAAAAACTTCTCAGCGGACCTGATCATTTCGGATGGCCTGCGAAAATGAAGGCACTTTGATTTGCCATGGCTCCTTGCCAGGATTCAGGCTTATCTAGAGTATTAGTTTAGCCATGTCAGTGGGTGGGCTGTGGTATTTCACTGTGGTTTTCATGTCTAGTTCCCTATGACTAACAAGATTATGCAAAGTTTTGTGTGTTAATTAGCCATTCTTACCTTCTTTCATGAGGTATTCTTTCAAGTTTTTTATGCGATTTTTTTTCTCGTAGGATTAAAAAAAGTATCTTCTGGTAAAAGCACTTGGTTAGACATATACCTTGCACATACTTTTGCCTTTTTGTGGTTTGCCTTTGTATGTGCTTACTGGTGTCTTACAGAGAACAAAGAGTTTTACTTTTTGAAAACATACAATTTAATAACATCTGATTTCATAATTTAGTGACTTTTACATCTTTTTAAGAAATGTCAGTTTACTGCAAAAGCCATTCTGTGTTTTCTTTGGAGAATTCATAGTTTTCTCTCTTGCATTTAAGACAATGATCCATCTTTAATTAGCTTCTGTGTACCATGTGGGAGTAGGTCAGTTCATGTCTTTTCCATTCAAAGAGCTAGCTGTTCCCTGCACTATTAAACAAGTTATCTTTTCATTGTTGAATTTCTTTGATATGTTGGTCAAAAATTTGAATGAATGAATGAATGAATGAATGAATGAATATGTTACTTCAGCATCTGGTCTCCATGGTATTCCACTGATCTGTTTTTCCTTCTGCCAATGTCTGGACTATGGCCCCTCAGCACAAGCTGGGAGTCACTGGCGCCAGCTCTCTGCATGTCTTCAACTTGTTTTCAAAGTTTGGGGCCATTTGCATTTCCATAGAACTTTGCAAATCAGTTTGTCCATTTCTATAAACATTTTTCCAAACGTTTGAGTTGAGGATTGGAACAGCTTTGTCCTCAGAGGAGTTTAGGCCTTTCTAGCTAAGTAGTTGCTTCTTTCACCCCCCAGGCAAACTGGACCCACTCCAACATGGTGGCAGGGTATGTTAGGGGTAAAATGACACTGTGAAAACTCCCATCTAGATGTGGAGTCACAGAGGTATGCACCCTTTGTGGGAGTGGCTCAGTGCTTGCACCAGCATCTTTCATCCAACCCATAGCAACTTCTGTGCATATGCACCGAGATGGAGCACCCAACTATAGCGAATCTTTAGGCTTGGGAACCTTTTACAAGACTTCTGGCAATGCCTTCTGACCTCTTGAACTGGACCAGGAGCACTCCCTTAGGGGGCAGAGCCAGCCACCCTATATGTAAAAGAAGGTGGGGGAAGAGGAAGGGAGGGGAAAAAAATAGTAAAAGAAGGGAGGGGAGTTCATCCAGTTTGGATCCAGTTTGGATCCCTTTTACACAAGAAAAGCATTTCACCATTTCTTTCTCTTTCAGATGAGCCTGCTGTGTCTGCTTCAAACACTTTGTTGCCCTTTAATTCTTTAATCAGCTGAGAAAACAAATCTGGAGTTTCCCTTCCATTTCCTCCTTCTTTCCCTTACTATAACAAGTTCCTCTAGGAAGAAAATTTTGGGTTCTTTCTGTGAAAGAAAGCTCTAGCACATTGCAAGTGAGGGGAAACAGGAAGTGAAATTCCTAGTATGAACTATTATCCCAGGTTGGGGTGAAGGAAGCAAGATGGGAAAACATTTCCTGTGAACAGCACAACAAGGAGGGAGGTGCCAAGTCGGCATTGGAGCACTGGAAAGGAAGAGGTAAGCGGTCTGCTCTACTGCTGCGTTTCTCCAGGCCATCACTGCTTATGACTAACTGAGATCTCACTCTTCCTCTCTCTCTGTCAGGGTTTAACAGGAGGAAGATGTTCCACAGACTGAGGAACAGAGAGAGGATCTCTCCCTTTTCATAACATAGTCCTCCATGAACAGCCATAAAACTTTGGTGGGCTCAACTTCCCAACTCAGCTTAACCAATGGGAACTCGACTTTAACTCTGAACTCAGGAAATCTGGCTTCTAATCCTGTTTCCTGTCTTTAATGATCTATGTTGAGAACAAAGGTTTTGACATTTCTGTGCCATGAGTTTTAGTAAAACATTTGTCATTCAGGTTGCTGGGATTGTTGTTGTTGTTGTTGGTTTAACCTAACACAGAATGCTTGTTCTGACTCTGTCTCCTGTCCTTGCTGTCAGATTCTCAGAGTTCAAGCAAGTCAGCACTAGATTGGTTTTCCTGTCAGGGCTCAATCAAGTTGGCACTGGATTGGTTTTCCTGTCTGGGCTCATTGACTAGGATAGTGTCCAGCTCTTCTCTGGACCTACCAGCTACCACCTAATAAAAACCTGAAGACTTTTGATTAAAGAATAATCTGAAGGCCCTTTCACTAGACAACTACCACACAAGTGCCATCCAACCATCAAAAACATATCACCAGTACACCACTTGCCTTCTATACAGACATGTTAAAGATTTAAACCAAGAGCTCTCAGTTCACATATGTTTAGAGTAATCAGGTCATTTATTGCCCCCAGCCACACAACTATGAGCAACAATGTTTTGTTTTGTTTCCCCAAACAGAAACCTCTACCAGGTACATTTCTAAAATAGTTCTTTTCCTTCAATTCTTCATTCAGATTGCCAAGGGAAGAAAATGAATTCAAGCTACTTTTCTTTTTTTTTTTTTTTCCCAGTCCTGGGCTTGAGCTCAGGGCCTTGGACTTTCTCAAGGCTAGAGCTCTACCACTTGAGCCTCAGCACCACTTCGGCTTTTTTCTAAGTATGTGGTACCGTGGAGTTGAACGCCGGTCTTTGTGCATGCTAGGCAAGCACTCTACCACTAGGCCAAACTCCTGGCCCAGGGTACTTTTTTTCTGAGCTAGGCTGATGCATCTAGATCTAGAGGGAGATTCATGATGCTTATTTGCAAGCCACTTTCCTTTTTCTTTCTTCTTGGTCTTGTGATGCAACAACAGAGTGTAACCTGAACCAGATTTCTGAAACCAGCCTTTCCCAGGGGTTTTTAGACACCGGAAGTGGGGTTGTTACAGGTTCAAGAGGAGGGGATTCCACATCCTTCCAGGTGGTAATTCCACGTCCCACCAGAATCCACACACAGAGACAGTCTCATATAAAAAGGTGAATTGATTGGGGAGTAGATGGTGAACTGACCGGCCAGGGACACAGTGCAGACTCGGGAGCTGACACTGTGACCCGAGCAGCCCTCACGCTGGGTTTTTAAGGGCAAAACCCATGCAGTCGAACCTGGCCACCCACAGGTGGCCAATGGGATTGTCACATACACAAAGGGACCATAGTCAGCTCCAGCCACACACAGGTAGCCAATAGGGTTATAGCCCAGTGTTTGAATTTACCTATCACCTTAGTTGGAGTTGGCACACAAATTGGGAAGCTCTCCACACAAAGCAGGCCCACCCCCACCCAAGCGGATATCCCTCCTTTGGGGGGTGGGGAGAAGGTCAAGGTTGCCCCTCCCTAGAAGGGCAAAGGTGGCTGGGCTGTACCATTGTCGACCTTCCACAATGGGGCGGGGAACTCTTAGGCATTCAGGATAGCGCCAGTCCCTGCTCCCCTTAATATTCCCTGCTCCCCTTAACAGGGGTCAAGTGATGAGACACAGAACATGAACCAATTCTTGGTTAGCTATGACTATTTTGTTGTAGTTGCATCTCTCTTCTAGCAGGAGAGAGATTTTTGTCATGCATAATTGAAAATAAGCAATCGTTTGCAAATGTTGATTATTGATGATCTACTTCAAGGGGCAAGGCTCTCTCCTGGGCCACTTGCAAACCAAAGGCATTTCTTGGCTCCATTTTGAGTGAGATTCTGGCTACTCCAAGATGGAAATGCATTGTGGGATGATTGCAGGGTTCATTCACCTGTAGGACTCTGGCCACTCCAGGCTGGTCACTCCAATGTATGGACTAATGTATGAAATAACTCATTGTTATTAAACTATACAGCTGGACACTAGTAACCCACACCTATAATCCAAGCTATTCTGAAGGCTGATATCTGAAGATCAAGGTTCAAAGGCAACCCAGGCAAAAAAGTCTATATGACTCCTATCTTCTGTTAACCAGAAAGAAACAATGGAAGTGTAGCTGTGGCTCAAGTGGTAGAGATCCAGCTTTGAACAAAAAAGCTAAGAGGGAGTGGAGCAATAGTAATGGCAAAATAAACGTAGGGGAAATCAAACCCTGACACAGCACCAGGGAAGTATGATTCGGCTTAATATTTGTTGAAATTAATTTCGTGGTACATAATAGCTAAAATTTATATATTATCAGGAATATTTATTACATTTATTATCAGGATCTTAGGATCATGGTTTAAAATCAGCCTAGCTAGGACAGTCCATTAAATTCTTACATCGAATTTGCTATCAAAAAGCACGGAATAGAGCTGTGGTTCAAGTGGTACAGCAATAATCTTGAGTGCAAAAGCTCAGGAACGATGACCCACACTTGAGTTCAAGTCTTAGGATCAGTACACGTGCACACCCACACCCACACCCACACACACACACACACACACACACACACACACAATTTATTACAGTGCTGGCCATAATAACTGAAAAACTAGAAACATCAGAATCCTGAGTGATCCTAACCTTACTAAACATAAAAGAGTTACTTTGTAATATTATCTGGAAATATTGGTTTAGTGTTACCTTGTATTATCATATGGAAACACTGCTTTCAAAAGACTTGTTTACATTTTGCTATTAAAATGTGTGTATCAGTACTAAAACTACAAGAACAAATTTATGGGATGGGATGCAACAAATTATCTCCACATTTAGCATCCTCAAACAAGAGTTTTCATGGTTGTGAAAAGTGGTTGAGGGCAGGGCGGGTTGGGTGCTCTCATGACATAGCCAGGCTCCAGGCCTTATAGGCTCTAAGGCTTGGTGTGGGCTGGAAGAAACACATTCAGATGTATTCATATGACTTTGGTGAGGATGTCAGTTCATGACACAGGTGCTGCTCATGAGATGTTTCTCCCAGAATAAATCTTAAAAAGAAGAGAAGCCCGGCACCGGTGGCTCACACCTGTAATACTTGCTCCTCAGAAGGCTGAGATCTGAGGATCCTGGTTTAAAGCCAGCCTGGGTAGGGAAGTCAATGAGTCTTATCTCTAATAGACTACTAAGGGAGAGAATCAAGAAGGGAGAGAGAGAAGAAAAGAGGAAAAGGGAGAGAGAGAAACTAAGACACAAGCCACACTGTCTTTTATAACCCCATCTCTAAAGAAATGATCACTTCAGGTGTGTTCTCTTAGTTACCCAGATCCAGACTGGCACAATGTGGGAGCTGTGAGAAGGTGTGATCACCAGCATGGCTGAGGACGCCCTGGGTCCAGCCATCACAGCCCATCTCCCAGCCCCTTGTGCTCCACCTTCCCCAGGCACACATTTGCACTTTTCCCAAATGACTGATCCCATTATGACATTGGTTCAGATTCCAGAATAGAGTCGTGTACATTCTTTCTGGGTGCAGGTAAGGCAATCTTATAAAACATCCCATGAAGGGTTAAACATCAGCATCCCGACTTCCCCACAAGCAGGCCCATCCGCCTGCCTGAAGCCTATAATTAAGCTAGTGCATCCTTGCATCCTTGACTAAATTTAGCAGATAATTCATCTGTGAGCAGGACATGCCTTAAACACTTGACAAAAGGACACTTTAAAAAGAGCACAGTGCATCATTACCTTATAATAAATTCTGGCCACCAAACTCCGCTGAAGAACCCTTTCTCGAAAATTGACTGCTTTCAACAGAAAGGTAAGCTGATCAATGGTGTCCCGGTTAAATGCCAGGAAGCTGGAGGGAAAACACAGTGACCGACCATCATCATCATCACCATCATCAATATCACCGTCATCACTATTATTATATTATCATTATTGTTGTTGTTTGGGCTTCACCAAAAATTTCCATTTAAAAGAAACATGAGATTTGTTTTGCAAATCAATTTTTCTTCTCATTTAGTATTTTTCACCCTGTCTTTTGTTCATGGTATACATGCATTTTTTTCTCAATTTATTTATTTTTATTTCAGCTTCTATAGTTCAGACCTAGTTTGTTTTATATATTTGTTTTGGTAATACAGAGATACTTGGTTTCTTGATTTTTTTCTACTATTTGTACTATAAATATTGTTCAATATTTTATATATTGTCTTTTGTTATTAATAATGGTATTATTTTTATCAAGTGAGTTTATAATAATGGGTTCAACCATCATTGAATAACAGTTATAATTGAATGTTTAATAACACAAATCATATGTCAGTGAATAATATCTCTGATTTACAGTGTATATCAGAAATGGTGCTAAGTGCTTTGTGAATTGTTCAATATATCCCATCATTCAAGAAACCATTGCTATTCGGTGTGGAGGCTGAGACACTTGGGGACTAATTTTGTACCCCTTTCCCTATGAACCTCTAAATAATTTAGAATAAAAGGCAAGGAATGGAGCTAGGAATGTGGTCTAGTGGTAGAATGCTTGCCTATCATGCATGAAGCCCTGGATTCAATTCCTCTGTACCACATACACAGAAAAAAGCTGGAAGTGGTGCTGTGGCTCAAGTGGTAGAGTGCTATCTTTGAGAAAGCCCAAGGACAGTGCTCAGGCCTTGAGTTCAAGCTCCAGGACTGGCAAAAAATGCAAGGAATGAATTCACACTTAGCTTTCCCATGGCTTTCCCTCCCATTATTGAAATGTCAAAAACCCAAGTAGCTCTGGTTTAATCAGAGGTAGGAGAGAACCTTCCAGAAGCAAACCAATGCAGCACATTTGAAAACTCCAAATGCTGGGTTTGTAAATGACCTGTCATGTAGACAGGGAAAGCAGAGTGGAGGTTAATTTTATGCCAGTCTTCAGGAAATCCTCATGACTGCACATTCTCAAGATTGACAGCTGCTTGTTATCAGTCTGGGCTCATAAGGTTGAATTTCTGCCTCAGTCTATATAATGAAAGCTGGAAGGAGTTTCCATCGTGTGTTTTAGTCCCTCTAGGACATTCTTGTGAAGGCTGGTGGTTGTGGATGGAAACTGGTAATGGAAAGCACTTGTGCATCTTGGGGTGTTGATGGCTGGTCACTGTGGGACCCTAAGGTTATGAATTATCCGTGTTTCAGGCAGCACCACCCCCAGCCCCAGTGAGTTTCCCTCAGCCCTAGGGATCCAGATAGAGGAAACTTCCTTTTAATTTTATATTTACGGACAGTCAAATGACTCGGGTGTGTGTGTGTGTGTGTGTGTGTGTGTGTGTGTGTGTGTGTGTGTGTGTGTGTGTGTATGTGTGTGTGTGTACCAGTCCTGGGTCTTGAACTTAGGGCCCAGCACAGTCTCTGAGCTGTTTTGCTCAAAGCTATCACTGTACCACTTGGGCTACATGTGCACTTTCAGCTTTCTTGGCAATTAATTGGAGATAAGAGTCTCACAGAGCTTCCTTCCCCAGCCAGGCTGGCTTCTAACTTCAATCGTTAAATCTCAGCCTCTTGAGTAGCTAGGATTACAACACCCAACCAATTACTCTTTGTTGAAATAACACATTGAATAAATGTACATATAACACATAGAATAAGTAAGTGTACATTTATTATACAGAGAAATGGAAACAAAAAGCCAGCAAGATAACTAGACATCCACCAGAATGACTAGAAGCTAGTATGCCAACATTAAGTGTGTAACAAGGATATAATGAAAACAGAACTCTCTTACCTGCTGATAAAAATATGAAATTATCAAATAATTTCAGAAAAAAGTTCTGTGTCTTATGTAACTAAGCAAATACATACATCACAATCTAGTCCAGAGGTTTTAAAACAAATATTCACAAGAAAGATTGTGTCAAAATGTTCACAGCCAATCTGTTCCCCAGAATGAAAAACTAAAAACATCTCAGGTATCCATTCATCAAAAGAGACTGGAAAACAACTCCCAGTGGGTGCAAACAAAATACTACACAGCAGTGAAAAGCAACATGCATGTCACTATGGGTCAATCTCAGAAAGCATTATGCAAAATTACTGAGTCAGCTATAAAAGAGATGTAGTAATATGTTCCATTTTCATGCAATTTTAGGACAGGAGAATCTTCTCTATAGTGGAAAATATCTGTCTAAGGTGGTCCTAGGGCTCGAGTAAAATGACTTGCATCTTAAAAACTAATTGCTATAAAGGTGATATACAGAGGGATTACAGTTGCATAAGTCAGGTAATGAGCACATTTCTTTTTGAACTATATTATCCCCTCACTCATTTCTCCCTCTTTCCCCTTCCTGACTCCCCTACCCCCACGTTGTGAAGTTCATTTCCAACAGTGTCGAGTAAACATCACTGGTCCATTGCTTCACCCTTTGTCCCACTTTTTCTGTGATTCCTTTTCCCTTCCCCAAATCAGATAAACTTATATGCAAGACAAAGGGTACAGAAATTTAAAAAAAAAGAGACAATAGGGGACAAATCAAAGAAAAAAACAAAAGGAAAAAGGAATAATGTCAAACAGTACATTAAAAAAACTCTTGTTTCTATTTCTTCCAGTTTGTTTTGATAAGCATCATTTTATATGGTCATATGTACATAGCTATTGAGCTGTTGTGATCCTGTGCTAAGAATATCCTAGACAAATTCTAGTTATTACAAATGAGGGAAATCATGGAGCCTATGTTTCTTTGGGTCTGGCCTGCTTTGTTTATATAACATTTTTCAGTTTTTTTCCATATCCTTATGAATGGGACAATGTCATTCTTTCTGATGGAAGGATAGAATTCCATTGTGTATATATGCCACATTTTCTTGATCCATTCATCTACTGAGGGGCATGTGGGTTAGTTCCATATCCTGGTTATGGTAAATTCTGCAATGAACATGGTTGTGTGGATAGCTTCAATGTGGTCTTGTTTGTGATGATCTATGTCTTAATAAGAGTTTTGGTGACAGTAAATGCATTTGACAAAATTCAGTGGCTCTCCATTTAGGATAATAATTCATTTCATTGTATTTAAACTCTACAGAACTTTACAGAAGACAAAAAGAATTGTCATCATAGAATATTGAGTTTGGTTAATGATGTTTGCACTGCAGCCAGCTGTGTGCTAGTGTCTGTAGATTGTCTTGAGATGTATCCAGTGAAGACACTGAGCAGTGAATGAGTGAATGAAGGGAGGGACTGATATGTGGAATATACCACAAAGGATGACAGACTCTCTGTATGACATAGATTACAGTGGAACAGAAAAATCTCTATTGCTATCACCTAGTGTCATATTAGCCATTGTAACATCACAGTGCCATTGGTTAAGGGTTTGTGTTGACGAGAATATAAAATAACCTACTGTACTGCTAGTTGTAAAAAAAGATCCAAAAAGGTATAACACATAGCCTATCATATAACTCATGCCAATTATTCTAGCTACTCAAGAGGCCGAGATCTCAAGGATTGTGGTTCAAAGCTAGCCTGGGAAGAAAAGTTCATTGGAGACTTCATCTTCAAGACAACCAACAAAAACATGGCTCAGAAGATAGAGTACCAGCAGGACAAGAAAGTTGATCAAGACCATGAGTACAAACCCTAGTAATGCAGAGAAAAAGGAAAGCACATGATAATATAGCACACTATACACAATAACTAATATTGAATAATGTTAATAAACAAGTGTGTTATTGGTTTATCATTATTTTAGTGTATACGCTAAAGAAAAATATATTTAAAAGTTACTGTCCCCGGGCACAGTGGCTCACGCCTGTAATCCTAGCTACTCAGGAGGCTGATATCTAAGGACCGCAGTTCAAAGCCAGCCTGGGCACTAAAGTCCATGAGACTCTTATCTCCAATTAACCACCAGAAGACTGTAAGTGGGGCTATGGCTCAAGAGGTAGAGCACTAGCCTTGAGCTGAAAAGCTCGGGGACAGCACCCAGGCCCAGAGTTCAAGCCCCACGACTGACAAAAAGGTTCTTATTTTAGGGTACTGGTGGCTCATGCCTGCAATCCTAGGACTCAAGACACAGACATCAGGAGGCTCATGGTTCAAAGACAGCTTGAGTATAGACATGATACCCTCTTATCAATCTGTGTTGAATAGAATGGGGCATGCTTAGCATTTTAGCTATATGAAAAGTGTAAGTAGGTGGATTGTGATCCAAGCATGAGACCCTATTCAAAAAACACTGAAGGAATAAAGGTTTGAGGATGTGGCTCAAGAGGTAGATCACCTGCCTAACAAGTGCAAAGCCCTGAATCCAAGCCCAGTGTTAACTCCCCAATCAGAAATGTTTTTACAGTGACATAGAGCTCTGCCAGCCATGCCTTGTGTCCTTCGTGGGACTGTGTGTCTGGAATGTAACAACAGGGTTGTTGAATGACTAGCCTATGTTATCCAGGTTCATGAAAACTCATTCTACAAGGTCTATGTAACAACAAAACCTCCTGAGGACTGGTTTCTTACAGGGGCCCTGGTTGTCACACCACAGGTGACTGTGTCTAGGTGACAGTGATTCAGTAAGAGCAGTCATACAGTCACAGTGGGCTCTCCAGGAGCCAGACTCTCCATGGGAGGTGAGCATGTGAATGATCACTTCAAATCCATCCAGCTTGGCTGAAGTTTTGAAGTGCTTTCCAAAAAACACAGAAAGACAGCCTAGTGTGAGGCAGAATCTTGACTTTCTTTAGTCCTCAGAGCCTCTTTGGAGAGCACAGTGGCAGGCTCCACTGGCAGAGGGCTGGAGGCCCTGCGCTCTGGGACTGCCTGGGGCAGAGGCCAGCCATTTGCAGGAGTCTCATCCAACACTATTCTCCCTGCCAAACTGGACCGGCCTCACTCACCCAGGCTCCAGGAACTCTTTGACAACCAGAACTAGCTCCCACCCACTCTAAACCACAGGTGTCCACTGAGTGTCCCCACAAATGGCTGGCCCCTCGAGGAATTTCAGAGTACCTGGAATCTCTAGGCTCATCTTTTCTCACTCCCTTTCCTGGCCCTTGGGGCCTGGACCCCATAACACTCACGTCCTGTTGTTAGCAGACATGTAAGCCCACACTCCTGGTCTGCACTGTGCCTGCCCTGCGTGATAGCTTGCCTGTGCTCCCCAGCCAGAGAGAGGAAAGTATGGAGATCTGAAGTGGCTAAGCACCGATAAATGGAATGAGTCAAAGAGAGGTATACTGTTTTGGAGGTTAATAACCAAGACAAAGATAAATGGGCTAGAACTTTCCAAATATTTACAATTGGAATCTAGCCTCTGGCACGTGGTGAATCTCTCCTGGAAGATTTGGTAGGAACAGAGAGTTGCATGTGGGTGAGAGCCTGTCAGGTCCCCGGTGATGGAAAACAGCCCTGCTCTGCTATCTGGAAAAAGACACAGGAGCATACATGATTTGTGGCTAGTTTGAGGACCAAGTTTCCTGACAGAATGGAATTGAGGTCACTGGGGGAAATGTACAATTCTTTCAACTCCTTGTACCTTGGAAAACTTTCAAGCTAGTAAGTTAGAGTGAACAGTTTTAGTTCTATAAAATTCCCAGTCAGGACTAGAAATGTTAAGAAAAGCTGTACTGGTTTTCTATTAGATGTGAAGACAAATAAAGGCTTCAAAATCAAGAGAACTTTCAGCCAGAGTCTTGGGATGGGGGATGCTTATGGTTTCCAAGCTTGAAGTACAGTGTGAATGAACAGAAGTCTGAAAGTAACAATGAAAAGTGGAGAAAAATCTAGACTATAGGTTTCTAAATTTCCCTTCATCCCTTCTGATATAAAATTTCCTATTACATCCTCTATTTATTGTACTTTACATGTTTCAGGATAGGGAGATATTTCCTAATATAGTTCTTTTAGCAATTAGTTCAATACATTTGTGTTATGAAGACCAATGGGTACAATAATTATAAAAATACATACAAAAACAAACACTGTAAGCTCTTTCAAAGTAGCATGAATAAGGTGATACAGGTGTTGGCCTACCTAAAACAATGAAAATATGATCAATGTCATGTGAGACAGCGGCAGCAACAAAGAAGGAGATGACCTGGGGTGGGGGCAATTTTAGAAGGATAAAGGGGACAGAACCACAGATGCAAGGAAGTTAAAAAAGATAGTTCAACTGAAGCTTGGCACAATGGAACATCCTTGTAATCCCAGCACTCTGGTGGCAAAGGCAGGAGGGTCTTGAGTTTGTGGTCAGTCTGGACTATGTAGTGAGACCCTGATTCCATCTGCGCCCACCTCCCCCAAATAAAGATAAAGAGTGGTGAAAAAAGTTCCAAAGAAACGGGATAAATTCTTAGAAAATTACAACTTACAAACTAAGGCAAGAAAGAGTACATAGTAAAACAACTAAATGAGTTAAACTACCACTTTAACATGCCCAGACCATTTGCAGATAATTTACAGAATTCTTCCATAGGAGAGAACCAACAACTCTTAAAGTAGCTCTACGAGACCAGCACAACTGACATACACCTTAACTATGGAAGTATAAGAACAGAAAACAGTATGGTGTAATCCCCAACTAACAACCAGCCCAGGAAAATGTAAAGACAATAATACAAGATGAAAACGTGAAGTTTAACTGTGCTGGGAGAGTTGAATAATCTGTTCACAGGACTGGGATCTATTCCCAGCGCCTACTTCTAGAACTTCATCATCTCAGAATGAAATCCTGAACCTATTAAACAATAGCTATACAATCTCTACTCACCTTTGCCCTTAGTACCCACTTTCTTTATAAGGTTGGTTTTGTATGTGGTTGGTGGTGGTAGATTTGAACTTATGGCATCATGCTTGCCAGGCAGACCTTTTGGCTGAATCCAAAAGTCATTCAGCTAAGGTCACAGACATTTTGCTCAGGTAGGCCTTGGACTTTGATCTTCCTGTCCATGCTTTCTGCATAACTGAGAATATAAGTATGAACCATCACATCTGGCAAGTTTGTTGAATAAAGGTCTCACTAACTTTTTTTTTTCCACTCAGCTGGTCTTGAACCACAATCCTCTTATTTCTACTTTCCAAGTAGCTGAGATCTCAGGTTTGAGCCACTGATTTTTGTCTTGCCTTTATAAATTTTAATACTCTAGGAACTTTATATAAATTCAATCTATCCATACTTGCTTTTTATGTGTGTACTTTGTTTTGGAGAGATTTTAGTTGATTTCTCCTAAGATGAGATTCTGAAACTTAGATGGAAATTCAAAATAGCCAACATAGTCTTGAATTGTTCTATAGCATTACATTACATGCTTGTAATATCTCATTATAAAGAGAGGACAACTATAACATGTAGCATTCAATGAAGGATTTACAAACAACACAGGGACAAAATAGTATCTATAAGGAAATTTACTAAATGCCAAGGCACACATTGTAGGTCCTTAGGAAAAAGGATGTCCAGATAGTTAAATGGTATTAGAACAACTAAGCACCCTAAGGAATAAAGAAGTGAAATGAAATTCCTTCCTCTACAGACAAAAATTTCCAATGGATTTAAGAATTAAACATGGAAAATGGATTTCTCAAACTTAAAAATTAATGAACACAGAGTACACAATTCAGAAAATATTTTTAAAAGATAAATTATAATCAATCATTTAAAACTTCTAATTATACTTTAAGAAGTTGTGCTCATCAAAAAATAAAAATGAAATCACCATAAGTAAGTTCATGAAGTCCAGTGCAGTAGTTGAAGCCTGTAATCCTGATTTCATGGAGGCAGAGATCAGGGGGGGTCACAGTTCCAGACCAAACTGGGCATGAAAATTGGGAAGACTCTGTCACTCAATGGCTGGGCATGGAAATATCTACATACTTATCATCCCAGCTAGGGAGGAGGCACAATGGCTGTATGCAGCGGCCTGTGTCTGTCATTTCAACAACACAAGGAAACAAATGGCAGGATCAAAGCTGGCTTGGCCATAAAAAATAACCAAGGCAAAAAGGGCTGGAGGCCCTGTGTTTAATACCCAGTACCACCAAAAAAGAAAGAAAGAAAGAAAGTGAAAGAGAAAGGAAAGAAAGCACATGATTAACTATGAACTTTTAAAGGAAAACACAAAATCTGTAACAACAAAGGCGAAGAACCCTGAGAACCATTAGTGTAACACACACACAAAAAAAACAGGAGGCTGAGATCATGGTTCAACTCTAGCCTGGGAAGACAAATCCCAGAGATTCTTAACTCTAATTCACCAGCAAAATATCAGAAGTGGAGGTCTGGCTCAAGTGGTAGAGCACCAGCCTGAGCAAAAAGTCTACAGGACAATTCCCAGGCCCTGGGCTCAAGCCCCAGTACAGTCACAAAAATTTAAAAAGGGGGGGGGGGTAAAATCCCCAATTTTACTTGATAAATGCAAATGGCTAACAACTAGGTGAAACCATCTTCCTCCTTAATAGTAATGAAAATATGGTTTAAAATCGGAGTAAGAGATTGTTTTTCTGTCTGTTGGTAATGTCTAAGAAGTTGGGTAGCAGCAAGTGCTGGTGAGGACAGGACACAGATGCAGCTCTGAAGGATGGCTGCTCGTGATAGTGGATATCATCTTCCAACACTTGGACAGGCATGGTTCCACTACTTTGAAGAATACTTCAGCACTAGGTAGTAAAGTTGGAGGTGGCATACTCTATAACACAGCAACTCCCCTTCGAAGTAACAAATCTTAGCCTCCTAAATAGCTAGGATTACAGACATGAGCCACTGGCTCCCGGATTTCTATTTTTGTTTTTGTATGTGTCTTACACGAATGATTCAAGGGTGCTCCATCCTTTGTTGCTATAAATGTTGTGCTCTCCTTTAAAAGTTTGTGGCTACTCATGTACTTTGTTAGTTTGTTTGTTTATTCATGTCACTGGGTATTGAACACAGGGCCTTGAGCCACATCTCCAGCCCCTTTTTGCCATGGTTATTTTCGAGATAGAATATAGCTTTATGCCCAAGCCAGCCTGGGGATGATCATTTTTCAATCAATAGGTTACAAAATACTTATGAAGGCAGGGAGTTTGGCCTAGGGGTAGAGTGCTTGCCTAGCATGTACAAAGACCCGGGTTCAATTCCTTAGTACCACATACACAGAAAAAAAACGGACGTGGTGCTGAGGCTCATTGTTGAAGAGCTCTAGCCTTGAGGAAAGCCCAAGGATAGTGCTCAGGCCCTGAATTCAGGATCTATGATTGGCAAAAAAAATCTTATGAGTCATGAAATCAGTTTAAAAGATGATGATCTATATTCTTAAGAAATAAAATTAAGAGTACTATATAATTTATTACATGCAAGTGTATGTTTGGGTGTGTTTAATCATTTAGTGTGTTTACTTGAAGATTTATAGGCACTTTCTAATAACCAAAAATGAGAGAACCCCTGCAACCTATGATTCTTTGGCTCTAGTTTACTTTGCTTAATACTATTTTTCCAAGTTTTTCCATTTCCTTTCGAATGGTATAATATTATTCTTTCTGATGGATGAATGGAATTCCACTGTGTATATATAACACATTTTTCTTGATCCATTCATGGTCTGAGGGGCATCTGGTTTGATTCCATATCTTGGTTGTGGTAAATAATGCTGCAGTGTACATGGCTGTGCAGGTAGCTTTAGTGTGGCCTAGTTTGTGTTCTACTGGATAATTGCTCAAGAATGAGATTGCTGGGTCATAAAGGAGCTCTATGTTTAGTCATTTGAGGAATCTCCATTCTGCTTTCCAGAGTGGTTGAACAAGTTTACATTTCCAAAGGAAACAGGAGCTATTTTTAGCTGCTGTCGTTGCTGTTTTTGTTTTCTTTTCCTTTTGTCTTGTTTGGCAGTTTATTTGTATTTGGGAGGGTAAAAAGGGGCACAGAAAAAGTGGAACAAAAGGTGAACAAATACAACAGTAGTACTCACTGGATACTATGTAGAAAATGAACATTTTATGGGTGGGGATGGGAGGGAAAACCTGGGAGAGAGCAAGGGAAGAGGAGATGTGGTTCAAAAAGAATTGCACTAATTATCTGATTCATAGAACTATAACTCCTCTGTATATCAACTCTATAATAACAACAAAAATAAATTTAAAAAATAAATTAAATTAAAGAAATAACAGAAAGCATTGTGAAGAATAGGCTATGTCAGCAGTTTTATATTAAAAAAAAACCTTTGCTTCATCTGGGCACCAGTAGCTCACACCTATTATTGTAGCTTACAATCAGGACACTGTAATTTGAGAATCACTGTTCAAAGTCAGTTTGAGCAGACAAACCTGTGAGTCTCTTATCTCCAAGTTATCCAGCAAGACTGGTAAGTCTCTTATCTCCAATTATCCAGCATTTAGTTTTCGAATGGTGTGGCTCAGGTAGTAGAGTGCTAGTTGCATGACTGAAAAAGCTGAGCAAGAGCTTGAGGTTCTGAGTTTAAGTCCCACTTCGTGTGTCCCTGGTGTGTGTGTGCACACATACACACACACACACACACACACACACACACACACACACACACACAGACTAGTTGCTTCCCAAGGTGAGGAGCTCTGTGAATGTCCACAATGAAGTAAAATGTATCTTTCTTTCTGAGTCATGTCAACCAAGTTTGAAAGTCTGGCAAAAGGACTCCATATTCCCCAGAAAATATGAACCAGGATTTTTCTAACAGGTTTGCACAGAATATCAAAACACTAAGCTAGGTGCTGATGGCTCATGCCTAGAATCCTAGCTACTCAGGAAGATGTGATTTGTGGAATCTCAATTTGAAGCCAGCCTAGGAAAAATCTAAGACTATCTCCAATTATGGAACAAAAACCAAGCTAGAGAGTGACTCAAGTGGTAAAGCACCAGCTATGAACAAGTAAGCTGAGTGAGAGTACAAGGACCTGAGTTCAAGCCCTGGTACTGACACCAGAAAAATAAAATAACACACTGGACATAACTCACGTGTCTAGTGATTGATATTGGAGATTAGAATGGATAGGCAGCTTGAGTCATGATGGAATACTATGAGATAATTCAAGGAAGCTTCACAACTATGTACAATGACTTAGCTAAACCACAGAAATAAAATAGCGAGTGAAGGGGCCAGGAGTTTGGCCTAGTGGTTAAAGTGCTTGCCTAGCATGCATAAAGACCCGGGTTCGATTCCTCGGTACCACATACATAGAAAAAAGCCGGAAGTGGTGCTGAGGCTCAAGTGGTAGAGCTCTAGCCTTGAGAAAGTCCAACGACAGTGCTCAGGCCCTGAGCTCAAGCCCAGGACTGGCAAAAAAACAAAAAACAAAAAACAAAAATAAAATAGCGAGTGAAAGCACAAAGTTGCAGGATTCTTCCTATGAACACCATGTCTTTTCTATGAAGTTTAGAGATAACACCAGAAATAAATGAACACAAATAACCAAAGCATGGACCTTGAAGATCCAGACTATCTGAGGTCAAATTTCAGCTCTGTCATTCAGAAAGCATGCAACCTTGAGCAAAATATTTAATACCTGATTCTCAATTTCCTCATGAAAATAAAAACCTACATAGTAAGTTTTGAGCCACAGCACCACTTCTGGCTTTTTATATGCGTGCAGTACTGAGTAATTGAACCCAGGTCTTCATGCATGCTAGGCAAGCATTCTACCACTAGGCCATACTCCCAAGCCATAACCTGTGAAGGGTTTGGAGCAGTGAATATGAATATGGAGCAAAGACCATGGGAGAAAGAAGAAACTAAATAGTGTTCTTAAGTTACATGATGGGTGCATGAGTATTCCTTCTGCAGACTCAAAAGCCTCTTCAATTAATCAATAAAAATGGCTCAAGTAGTAGAGTTCAATTATTGGGGTGGGGGGAAATGTTGAGTTCAAGCCCCAACACTGGTATACATATGTATGTGTGTGTGTGCACACACGTGTATACATACACATACATACATACACAGAAGACACTGAAGGCAGGTAACAATGACACCACAGGCAAAACATACCTGGTTCTTAGCCAGTCCATTGCAGGTGTCCCCCAGCTCTGGAGCAGAGCAAAGAGCCGTTTTTCTTTATACTGCTTGGCATACTGAGCCAACAATTCCCGGGCCACAACCTGTGAAGATTTAGTATGCATCAGCCATGTCTCAGAATGCAAAAACATGCCAGTGTAGTTAACCACTGAAGCAAGATAAGGTTGATGTGCAAAGCCCTAGGAGGGAATATTCTGTTCTTCTGGGGGACTCCTTTCCCCATGGGAAACACGTGACAGTTCCCCTACCACCTTTATATGTCATATAAAGTAATCTGTATACTTTCATTCATTAGTTGTGCATCACAGGTGATATCTTCAGTTTGTATTGTTATACAGTATTTTCTTTATCTGTTCCTTGACTTCATAATATTCTGTGATATATCATAAGTAAATACTTTCATTCAGTAGGATATTTCGGGTGCTTCTGGTTTTATTCTTTCTCAATAACCTAGAGATCAAAATATTCATTCAGATGGCATTGTTCTGTTTTCATTACCTGAAAATCAATACTATGGGCTTGATTAAATACATATTTTATTGTATTTTATTGTCGGGATAATGTGTAGAGGGATTACAGTTACATTCGTCAGGTAGTGGGTCCATTACTTCTTGATGGATATATGTCTTCTTAATGAAGGTTATTCGGGTTATGGGAGAATGCTAAAAACTCTAGCAAGGCATCCTTGCCTGAGGGAGTTTTGTTGGCATTAGTTGATAGAGCCACTAAAGTGTGATGCATGGGACAGATTAACCAACAAAAGACCATGTGTTATACCCAGTGTTACACCCAGCCAAGGCTAAGTGGTCACATTTATGTGGGTAAGGAAGACTCCAGAGCCTGACTGAGCTACCCCAAAGCTATCACATTAGGTTCTACAGGTCTCAGACTATGAGAGAATTAAGTCCTCAAACTCCACTGTCAGCTAGAGAAGTTTTCAGCCAGCACATAGGAGCTCAGACATGCTCTCCTTTTACATTGCCATGGCAACCAGCAATGTTCCCAGTTGAGATGGTCTTTAAGCCTGGACCTCAGTCTACATTTGAAGATTTCATGTTGATACTATGTATAGATGAAGGTATGGAGTTTATTTATTTTACAGTTTTGGTGCTGAGGATCAAGCCTAGGGAGTAATACATACTAGGTAAGTGTCTTTACCGCTAGACTACATTCCCTAGCCATCTTCAGTTTGAACTTGGGATCTTGTGTTTGTGAGTCTCACGCCGTGCCTACTACTTAACCTTAGATATTGTTTGCTTTAGGTTTCTTATTTCTTCAGGTGGGTTCTCAGGTTTCTCTCGTGAGGTGGGCCTGACCTGGGATCCCATTCCTTTCTCTTCCCTCACTGCTGAAGGCACAGGCATGGACTCCTCTCCTCCAGCTTGTTTTGGTTGAGTTTAGGTTTAACATTTTGTTGGGGTTGGCTTGGAACCATGATCTTGCTGATCTATGCCTCTTGAGTAAATGAGATTACAGACCGTATCACCCCAACTAGCTGATTTTGTTTTTATTGTAAATTATTTTCCTTCAAATGAGAGGTGGGGATGGGGGGAGGGAAATGGGGACCAAGACATGAGAAGGGGTAGCAATGTTTGTGAAGTAATGCACCTTCTATCTTGTGAATATAATGTGACCCTTCTATTAATGACAAGTAAAATATATGAAAAAATTGTTTTCCTTTAGTGTCTCTGAAATATTGTCTTGAATTCTTGAAATTATGTCTTCAGCCAGGTTGTAACGACCTTAAATCTTATGGGTCAAAGAATACAAACACCTTTAGGATGGCTACTGCTGTCTAAGATAAACATGAACTCCAAACACCACTGAGAGTGGAGACCACGAGCTGACCTTTGAATTAAAACTATAATAGACTAGCAGTCAAAGTAAGGCTCACAAATACATCATTGGGATCAACATTCTCATTACTTCGATTTTGCTAATCTATTCATTTATACTGGCTCTGATTCTATCTCCCTCTAGCTACACAAGCAACAGCATTCCAACATTCAACCAGTGCTGTTGCTTCATAGTGGTCCCCTGCTTTATTTTTCACTGTAGCATGATGACATAGAGCAGAACGTGCTAGCTCATGTATGGTTTTGCTACCTGGCAAGGTGGGCGGGGGTGTTCACCATCCAACTGTGTGACAGACTGTGTCATTCTTGAATTAGGAAATTCTCTTCCTTTTCTTAAAATGCTGCATCCAGAATATTCAATCCCTTAACAACTCCCTTTAGCTTTGCCACTACGTCAGCCTTTCCAATGTAAGGGACTTAAATTGGGAAAGTTAAATCACCCTAGCTAGAATTAAAATTAGAATGATATGATAATTATGCTAAACTTAAAATAGGGAGAAAGTTGGTTCTTGTTACTAGCACAAAAGCATTTGGAGTTGTCCCTTTTTTTCTGGGTCATGAATCAACATCATTCTATTTAAATAAGGTTTATTTTCCTGCTGATGTCCTCGTGGTGAAAGATTAAGGAATTGAAGCTATCAGCTACTGTGAGATTTGGGTGTCACATACTCTACATCCAATTCTTAGATAACTTATTAGGAGAGGCAACTGTTAGGTTTGTTTCCACTGCACATGTTCCTAAATACAATATATTATGTTTCATATACATGTGTGATTTTCTATCCTTTTTTTTGACATGAGTCTTGCTATGTAACCTAGGTTGGCCTTGAACTGGCAATCAATCTGCTTCAGTTTCTCAAGTACTGAGACTACAGGTATTCCCTACAACCTCCAACATTGTTTTTGAATTTTCTATTTTAAAAGAATTGTAGACTCATGAGTAGTTGCAAAAGTAATACCAGGATATTCTTTCCACCTATCACCTAGATATTCCCCAAACTGATAAAAATAATGATTTTCAGCCAGGTACTAATAATGTATGCCTATAATTCTAGTCTACATGGGAGATGAAGACTGAGATTTGGGGTATTTGGAGTGGAAAAGTCCAAGAGACTCCTTCCCAGCTGAGGGCTAGGTCTAGTGCCATGAGCCTGTCATCATAACTGTGACTGGGAACCTAAAACAGGCATCATCCAGGTGAGGGCAGGGGCAGGAAGTGAGGCCTTATATAAACAAGCCATAAAAGAGCTGGGAGCATGGCTTGGTGATAAAGTACCTGACTATTGGTCCCTGCAATGAAAGCTCACGGGTGACTGAGCAAGCCGGCTAACCCAGTCTTGTCTTTCTCTTGCTTCATCTTCTTTCCTTCTCCCCTCCCTTCTTCCCTCCCTCCCTCCATCCCTTCCTCCTTCCTCTCTCCCTCTCCCTCTCCCCCCTCCCCCCCTCTCTCTTTCTCTCTCTTTCCTTTTTTTGCCAGGCCTGAGGCTTGAACCAGGGCCCAAGCACTGTCCCTGAGCTTCTTTTGCTCAAGGCTAGGATTCTACCACTTGAGCCTCAGCACCACTTCCGGCTTTTTTCTATGTATGTGGTACCAAGGAATCGAACCCTGGTCTTCATGCATGCTAGGCCAAACTCCCAGCCCATGGTCTTTTTTTGTAGTACTGAAGATTCCAACTCAGGGCTTCATGCATGCTAGACAAGCACTCTACCACTAAACCACACTCCCAGTCCTCATTATTCCTTTTTTTTCTTTCCTTTTCTCCAATATCCCATCTGCAGTTGCAATCAAGCTATTCTGTAGTTCACATTTGGAAACTGTGACTCCAAGCAATTGTGCAGAATGACAACATCAAAGACATGCGCTTATAATAATAAGTAGCATATGCAACATATAACACCAATAGGTACCACCAGTAAATGTTCTTTTTTAGGTCATCACTATTCAAGGCATGTATGATAAAGCTAGCATTTCTGCACACTAAGTATTTTTGCTGATTTGTGCAGGTACAGTGATAACTGAATTTAAAAGTCTAACAAGCAGGAGTTGCTGTGACACTAGAGCTGATTGGCATGGAAAAGTCAGGAATCCTAAGAAAAACCCAGCAGAAAATTATTCTCTACCAAGACTGGGCTGGGCATGGGGCCTCTCTTGGGTTTGAACCACGTAGGATGCTGGAGCCACTAGAATTGGAAGTACTTACAGCTCAGGGACTAATTCTACTCCAAGGAACCCTGAAAAGCACCAGCTACATAACTGAGAGCTCAGGGCCAAATGAAAAAAGAATGATTGCTGGGCACCAATGGTGCACACCTGTAATCCTAGCTACTCAGGAGGCTGAGATCTGAGAATTGCTGCCAGCTGGGGCAGGAAAGTCTGTGAGACTCATCTCCAATTAACCACTAGAAAACCAGAAGTGGCGCTGTGGCTCAAGTGGTAGAGTGCTAGCCTTGAGCTGGAATACTCAGGGACAGTGCCCAGGCCCAGAGTTCAAGCTCCATGACCAACCTACCCCCCAAAATAGAATGATGAAAACAGGGCATGGGAAGCTATACCCCAGCAAGCGGGTCTTGGCTTTGCCATGGAAAATGGAGAACACTTGGTTAATATTTGAACACTCAGACGTATGAATGAGACATATGCATGCAGGCATATTATTTACTGTTTATCTAACACACAATGTAATAGAGTGTCCTAGGAATTTTATTTTCTATAGCTGGCAACACTAGATTTCTGAAGGGCAGCTCAGGGCTACCCAAGGAAGTAAAAATCATATTTCTGCAGATGTTAGCTCTTTAATTTTCATAGATGCTGGGCATCATGGCAAGAATTATTTGAGGAGAATCTTTAAAATTTCTCTGGTTATGAATGAAAGAGAGGGGAGAGAGAGACAGTGATAGAGAGAGAAAGAGAAAGAAGGAAGAGGAAGAAGAGGAGGAGGAGAGAGAAAGGGGAAGGAGAAAAGGAAGAAGAGAAAGAATATGGAGAGAGGAGGGAAGAAAAGAAGGCAGGAGGGAAGGAGCCAAGGAGGAGAGAGTTAAGACAATTTTAAGATAACACACTAACAGGTATGATGCTGAGGTGCACAAGTAATATCTGGGTCTTACACATGGATATGACTTTTAAAACAGGAGAGATTAGATATTTAGATCCAGCAAAAATTCATGCACATTATTTTCTTCTAGTTTTAGTTAAATCTGCACCCAGTTTAACTTGTCTTCCCTGTGCTTCCTTCCATTAGACAATGTTAGCACACACTTTGTGTTTTCCTTCTTTTGTTCCTTTGTACCCCTTCTGTGTGAAAGGCACCCACTGTTGAGGGTGCTGGAATTTAGAAGATGATTGGGATTAGGCCAGTGCAGAAGCCAGCATGGACATGCAGCACATATAGGCCCAGAACACAGCAAGCCAACAGATCTCTTTCCAGGAAAGGTCAGGGAGCCTCTTAGAGGAGGAGAGTTTGACTTCTGAGCCTTAAAGGGCAGAGATGCATCTTTGATTTGTTCATTTTCTTGCTCATTGCAACATCTAAAATAGCAACCACCATTTTCTTTAAGTGTCTTCCTAGGATAAGCTCTGTCCTAAACTGTTTAAATAGAAAATTGATTTATTTTAAGTGGATTTGTTGAATTAAAACATCTCTGTACCACTAATTAAAGATAATAGTAATAGCTGAACATTTGTGGTTCACATCTGTAATCTGAGCTACTCAGGAGGCTGAGATCTGAGGATTAAGGTTGAAGTCCATGAGTTTCTTATCTATGATGAATCAGTAAAAAGTCAGAAGTAGGTCTGTGTCTCAAATGCCAGCTTATGGACAAAAGCTAAGAGATGGCACCCAGGCTTTAAATTCAAGGTCTAGCAATGGCACACACACACACACACACACACACACACACACACACACACACACACACACACACAAAGATAATAATAATTAAAATAAGAAAAATAATTTGATGCTCATGATATCTTTGGGTAATTCACAGACTAATTCAGTTGTCCAGATAAAACTAAAAAGATCATGCAAGCTGTCATGGTCACACAGGAAACAGAAGAGTTAGGACTCAAACCTAGACAGAGTCCAAGTTCTTAATAAATCCACACCTACCAGTTTGGACTATAGGCCAGGCTCTGTATCAAGTATTGGAGAATAGAAAGAGAATGCAAGGATCCACAGGGTGGCATCCTGGGCAGACAGGCAGTAGGAGACAACTTGATGGTATCTACTGAGATGACAGATAAACCCACAGCTCAATGGGCACAGAGGAGTGTGGCCCAGTCACACCCGATCTCAGCTCTGAGCCTCATAAGACAGAGAGGTCTTGGCTTTCCAGGGCAGCAGGAAAGGCACCATCCATAACACGGAAACTGAAGCAGAGGTACAAAGAGGCTGCCTTCCCCCTAAGCCAGGCATGCCGTTTCCTGTGGGAGCTTCAGATCCACAGAATCTACAAGCGCAACACCATGGCTGAGGTTTCAGGCCTCGAGGCGTTCAGGTCCCGAGGTGAAGTGGTTGAGTAGCAGTAGATCATGAAGGGACAATGCCCCAGGAAAGCCTCCAACTCTCAGAGAGGCCAAACCTGGAATTCATCATCAGAGTAGAAAAACCATAGTCTGTCCATGAAGCCACCCTTCAGACCTACATGGGCACCATTCCTCCAGGCCCCCTCCTCTGTGGCTACTTGTGGTGCTGGACTCATAAATGCAGCATGCTATATGGTCAGTACACACAACTCCCAGGGGTGTACAAGACCTAAGGAAAGGAACTTTTGCCCCTCACTCTTCTGCACGGAGGCACCAGCCTCCTCGTGGTTTCTAGGGCTAGTGGCTGGAGTAGAACTACCCAGAGGAATCAAAAGGTTGGAGCCAAGAGCCCGAACCTACTGTATGTATGATTCCCACTCCACCCCACAGGCAGGTTTTCTTTAGCCACACCCCTCCCTGGCCACTTCAAAGAACAAAAGAGCATTTTACCTTCTCTTGAACAACTGGAGATTCTAGGAAGCCCATGTCTCCTCAAGGCCCCTATCAGTGGGAAAGGAATATCAGCTTCAGTCCCCTGGAAAGGGCCTAATGCCCCCGGTTTGTCCATGTCTCCTCCTCTCCTGCTCTGAGCTTGCTGGATTGGCTGCCATTATTTAGGCCCCTACTTAGTCCTGAAGGCGAACGGCTGGGTCCATCCTGCGTAGAGCAGGCTCAGAGGACACCTGCCCTGACTTAAATTTCAGATCCAACCTGTTTCCCACCAAGAGGTAGAAGATGGCCATGTCCATTCTTACTCCTAGTCTCCTGGGCATTCAAAGCTCAGACATGGGTATGCTGGCCTGGCCTGGCCTGGCCAGGGGAACTCAAAGTGATGCAGCTGGCAGATCTGAGGGAGACCTTTCCCTTGGTTCTGTTCTTCCCCCGGGTGTATAGCAGCTGCTTTGAGACCCTGATAAAATGATGCAGGGGAATCAATGCATTGAAGCTAACCTGGGAGAAGAGAATGGGGCCTCAAGGACTGATGAGCCAGTTCCTGGCCCTGGTTACTGTGGAAGATGGAAGTGACAAGTGTTCCAATGGTTACTTTGGCAGTACATATTGACAAATGTTCCCTTGTATCCTGACTGATAATCCCACCAGGCCCAAACTGAACTCCTCTCCCACCCCCAGTGCAGGTCCCCTTCCCATTCTCTCCACCATGCTTGCTTCCAACATGTTCCCAGCATGCACACATGTGTTCCCCTGTCCTGACACCCAAGCCACAGCACTAAATTGTGCAGAGTAGTTGGAATCCATGCTGCACGTCTACTGTTTGTTTGGGTTTTTTGGTCAACTGAAATGAGAAATGAACTGAAGCTTCAAATCTGCCATAGAATAAATAAATCGCAGTGCGGAAAAGGTTAAAAGCGAGAGCTGCAACTTGAGAACAGTAGAAACCTCTTCTGTCGGAAAGAAGGAAATACTCTTCAATATTGACTTAAGTTGTTTCAAATTATAATGTTACTTCAACATGTGAAAATATAAAACCTGATATAAACACTCTCTGTTTATAGCTCTTGTTCAGCTTGAAACCATGAAATTAAATACAAGTAAAGCTACAAAACCAATGAGAATCACATAAGCAGCCCTAATAGCATGTGGCAGACTGCTTTGTGGCATGAGCTTGTCCCTGCCAGTTGTGTATGGAGTTCCTCTGAGCGGCTTATCCTTGGCTGCCAGCTGAGGCAGAGGCCTCCACACCCCACCCCCGCCACTTCCCTGTGGCTGGAAAGCCTCCCTTCCCTATTTCCAGCAGCACATCTCACAGTCCCTGAGCCTTTGTTTAATATAAATAGGCCTTTCAGTTATACCAAGCTTAGAACCTCATTGGTTCCTGAGAATTAATGACTGGGAGCCAAAGGCTTTCAAACACAACAACTCCTAACTGAAAAACTGAATGAAAAATTCCAGAAGTAAATAGTTCATAAAATGTAAATAATATTTACTGCATGACCTTGTGATACTTTTTTGTTACTATCTAGTTATTATTGCAAATCTATCACTCTTCTCAGTATATAATTTAAGCTATCAGTGGGGTGATTCCCTTTCTAGTGAATCTAGGGTACGCTACAGTAGTCTCCTTGGCTTCCTGCATCTACGAGGGGTTTTGGAATATTCCCTGTGGATAAGGATGGATAACTGTTCCAGGTCCAAAGCAAATAACCCCATGGGAATCCCTAGTCATTTGGTTGTTACTTTTAAAAAAAAAAAAAACAAAACTACTTATCCCACTGAGACTATTTCTGTTTAGATTATCATCAAAATTAAAATACACAATTAATGCATAGATGCCAATTTGTATAGCAATGCTAAAATCACTCATTGCAAAACTCAGACAATAAAGGCATCTCTGGAGAGCAGAAAAGTTAAAGATAAACAAGTGAACCAGATTCAGATGGCTCCTTTTTCCAGAAAGTGCACACATGGAGTCTTTGAAGGGAGCTTTAAATATTTAGATGCTGTAACATCTGGTTTGGAACTCTTGGTGCTAGGTTTGTGTATGGGTCAGTGGATTTAGAAAGAGTAAAACACAGTGTCTGCTCTAACTACTGTGGTTAGCTTAATAAATATCCCCAAATCACTCCAATTTTTTTTAAAAAATGAATGATCACTTTTTGGAAATACTTTCAATCAGTTCTAGCCCCTGCAATTCAATTTAAGCCCTTCCATTCCCAAGTTTCCATTGTCACTCCCTGAACCACTACCCCCTTCAAGCCTGAGGTTCAATTTCACGCATATTCTTGACTACCTTATAGTCCTCACAGATTTCATTAGCCATCCTTTCCACCCCCAGCCTCATTGCCCAGGCCACTTCTAGTTTTTTCTCATATCATCATGGGCAATTCTTGATGATATTTTCTATCTGTAGGTTTTCTGGAAGGAAACCGTAGTTCTGCTGGGCCACACATGCCCTTTAGTTTCCAGGAGACCTTAGAAGGGAAGGCAGCTTCCATTTCAGGGAAGCAGATCTGTCACCAGGAGTTCTGTCCCTGACTGGACCACACTCTTTCACCCTCCAGATCTCAGCCCTTTATAACTGGCAATAAGGTATTTTTCTCCTGGCATGTCAACATCTCTACTGGCTGACCACTGGGGCTCACCAGTGGACCACTGGGGCTCACCAGAGGACTGGGGTGTGGGTAAGGCTGTTCTTTTTTGAATCTCTATGTGGTTCCTTCTGGAAACAGGAGTTCCAGTCTTTCAGCCCAACATCTAGTCTTCACCAACCATCATACCAGGCTGGTGTCAAGGTCATATTCAAGTGCATGGTGTCTTTTGTGTTTGGGGAAATACTTGGGAATCTTTCCAGTAGCGAGGAGGAGAATGTTAGGGATAGAAAAGGGGTGTGTGTGTGTGTGTGTGTGTGTGTGTGTGTGTGATTGTGTGCACGTACGCACTAGCGTTTGTTTTCTTGAAAAGAACTCCTGTTATTCCTCACTCCTTATCTTCCTCTCCCACTTTGTATAAAGGATTGTGTTTTAATAGCTCTAAATATACTTGATTAAAAAAATAAGGCCATGTTAATAGTCTTACATGAAAAGCAAAAGTCTCCTGTTCAATCCCTTGCCTCTGGTACCTCATTTTGTCAGTCAGATTTGTTTTGGTATCCCAGTGTCAAGGTCAAATAGATCCTCATGTCACGTTCCATAGCTGGAGCTTACTTTTCTTGAGCCATCTGTTTTTCCTGGAGTCTTAATGGGCTTTTCTTTTTCTTGTTTCAAAAAGAAACATATGACTTTTCTATCGTATCACTAAGATCTTTCTGCTGCTTAACCATACTATTTGTTCAACAGAAACCACTTCCTTTTCACAGTCATACTTTTTGATCTCTCTGCCCTGTTGGTCTAATCAGAGTAATTTTTTTCTGGACTTCCCATATAGCTAGCACTTAGGTATTTCTATGTGTATATCTATCTTGGGATAGTTCCAGAAAGCATATGTGTCTTCTAAATTCTTCAAATCTTCTGCATATTATATAGTGTACCATTTGGAAGAGGCTGTCCTTTGTCCAGGGTATCTTTCTGTCACTTTTGTAGTCATCTGTTGGTTGCAGGTAGGTGGACTTATTTCTGGCTCCCTATTCTGTTTTATTAGTCCTCATGCCTGTTTTCATGTCAGTGACATGCTTTTCTCATTAGTAGAACTTAGTAGTATATCTTGAAATCAAGTATTATGTCATCTTCAAATTGTTTTTTTTAGTTTGGTATTTCTTGGGCTACTCAGGGTATCTTGTACTCCTATATAAATGTTAGCATTTTTTCCCTGCCAGTCCTGGGGCTTGAACTCAGGGCCTGAGCACTGTCCTTGAGCTTTCTCGAGGCAAGCACTCTACTACTTGAGCCACAGCACCACTTCTGGATTTTTCTGTGTGTGTGGTACCCCAGGAATAGAACCTAGGGATTTGTGCATGCTAGGCAAGCACTCTACCAATAGTCCAACTCTTGGTCCCTTTAGCATTATTTTATTTTATTTTTTTTTGTAGTTTCTTAAAAGATTCATTGCTCAGGAGACTGAGATATAAAGATTGGGACTCAAAGCCAGTCTAGGTAGGAAAATCTTTAAGACTCTGATCTCCAAATAACTACCAAAATGTCAGAAGTAGAGTTGTGGCTCAAGTGGTATAGTACTAGAGTTTAAGCTCCAGATGAGGCAAGAAAGATAGAAAGAAAGAAGAAAGAAAGAAAGAAAGAAAGAAAGAAAGAAAGAAAGAGAGAAAGAGAGAGAGAAAGAGAGAAAGAAAGAAGAAAGAGGGAAAGAAAGAAAGGGCACTATCTGTATTTTGTTGAGAATTGAATAGTGTCAATAAATCACTTAAGTAGCATGGCCAGTTTAACACTAGCCTTCCTCTAATCTTTAACTACAGGTGGTCTCTACATTCTTTTGTATCATTAGTTTCTTTCATTTGTGTTGTGCAATTTTCATGATAGAAGACTTTTGCTTTATTGATTACATTTATACCTAGGTATTTTTTAATCTATCATTAACAGATTTCTTTCTCAGTCATCTTGTTATATTGACATTGTATCTTGCAATGTTACTGAATTGGTCTTTCATTTCTAATAATCCTTTGATAATGTCTTTCTTCTATGTGTAAAATCATTATTTGCTGAAAAGACTATTTGTATCCCTACTTTCTGCTTTGTATGGAAATCAACTCAAAGTGGATCAGAGAGCTAAGTGTAAGTCCTAAAACTGTGAAACTACTAGAAGAAAACATAAGGGAAACATCCATTGGTAAGAGCAACAGTGTGTGGGATATAATCTCAGAAGCACAGGAAACCAAAGTTAAAGCTGAGAGGTTTAGCAAATAATGGAATGTTATTTCAGTCTGAGGTTTTAGAGATCTTGGTTGTCCTTTCTTGATGTTCTGAAATGCTGTAGGCTGTTTGAAGGCACTTTTTCTTCCAAGTCCCACCAAGTCCTAGATTTGTGCCTTTCTTCAAATCTGGGAGACTTTTTTCTTTTATTTCTATTTTTAACCTGCGTAATTGAAAACTCTCTCAGGAATGCCCTAGATTTCCTATACGGATCTTCCAGATTGTTTAGCTTTTTCTTCATTGTTTTCCTTTGGTCTTCCCAAGCTTCACTCTGAGAAGTTTCTTTGCATTTTACTTTTTAGTCTTTAGATTCGATTTTATATTTCCAAGTATATGATTTTTATTTGTGAGGCACATATGGTTCTCCGAGTGCTCATTTTCCATGGCAGGCTGCCATTATTTTATTAATGTAGTTCATTGTACTTCTCTGGGGTTACTAGTTAGTTTTCATTTTTCTACTTTACTTCTAGCTCCACTTGTTCTGTTTGTTTATCTTGCTCTTTCTTTGTTATGCTGTTAAGGTTCTTTTCTCAGTATCTGATCACCCATAGTAGTTAATTTTATGCAATTATTGTTCATATTTTGGATGTGACAATAAACTGATGGTGTTATCAGAGACGCTACTTAACTTAAAAAATATTAAAGTTCTCAAGGTTGAAGTGTTTTGATGTCTACAAAATACTCTCAAATAGTTTGTGCATATACCCACACAGATGATGAGAATCAGAGGATATCTCCAGGTATTTATTGTACTGATTTCTTAATTTTTGCCTTGACATTTTTTTATTGTAAAAGTTGGAAATAACAAAACAATATCTGATGGTGCTTGATTGTTCTTCTCTGAATATCTTTGGGAAAGTATCTTCAGAGGTGGCAACTCTCTAAGGAGTCAGCTTCTACATAGGGAAGCCACTGTCACGTCATCTGTCTCCATTCAGTTTAACAGAAGCGACTGAGCTTACTGGCTGACACTCACTTGTAGTAAGATATGCATGAATGTGCCTGCCCATGGCACAGCTCATGCCAGTCCCACCAGGGACAAAATGCTGGCCACCCACCCCCTGCAGAAAAGGCCTGGCCTGGCCCACACCATGTGTTTTGGGAGTCTAAGGTCTAGTGTGCTAAACGAAAGTGCCAAAGAGTTTTTGTTCTGATGACTGGCTGCTACAGTCTAACAATCAAGGGTCTTCCCCTCATTTGCTTGGAGAAATAGTCTTTGCTCTTCTGGATGGTAAAGGAGGAAGTATCACTGCCAAGCTTCCAGCTGGTGAGTACACATGGTGCTATCAGCAGCTCCAACACAGGAGGCATAGGAGGCTCTCCAACAGAAACCAGCTGAATCAGAAGGAAGAAGATGCCTCTGCTAGGCCTTCAGGGTACTTCACGTTGGGTCATTTTCATCTTGCATATTTTCCAACCAGGGTAAAGGTCACTCTGAGTCATGCCTTTCCTTGACATTCTTCAGGAAATATGCCAGGAAAGGATCTTGATGTATCTCTAATGTCTTGGTGTTATTTCCAGTGAAGCTACAGAAAGGAGTAATAGGATTCCTTGGGTGTGAATAGTAATTGGATTTAGTGGAGGACATAATTAAATGTCTCCAAGGGCTAATAACCTTTGCCCTGGGAAATAATGAAAGGGTTGGAAAAATCTATAATCTTGTTTACAGGGAAACATGGAAAATCTGAAGAAATTCTAAAGCACATTGCTCTAATCATGGCACAGCAGTCTTAGCACCTTTAGGACCTTGAGTTCCTTCAGAAAGAGTTGGAAGTGCTGTGGGTAATTCCAGAATATCATGAATCTTATCGACCAATTTCTGGCCCTAGTCTCTCACGATTTCTTTCTCTACTTTAATTAGGAGAATCAAAGCAGAATTTATTGCACAAAGGACAGAATTTATTGCTTGCTGAGGATAGGCAGATGCCAATGCAAAGCAGAAGAATGAATAGACAGTGCAGGCAGCCATTACTGCCTCATCTACACTGTGTAGGCAGCCTGTCAAATCTGGGTAGATGGTAGAGAAGGCTGCCAACAGGCTTCCTTTTGGGGTGTGTTGACTATTGGCAAGCAGGCAGGCTGCCTTCGCCAAATGAATATACTCACAGGTATTGTCACCTGAGGGGACCAGGTCCTTTCTGGAAGTTTGCTGCCGGCACTGCACCCAGCAAGCAGATAGCAGGACATGCTACCGCTGTGGTCAGGAGCTCTGATGAGAGAAGCTGGCTGTTCTTGTTATTAGGCATACCTTTGCAGGAATGCCAGTTCTCTGCCCTAAAACATCTCTTCTAGTCTGAGTCCCTGTGATCCCCTACCACTTCGGAGTTGGTTAAGAGAAACAACTCTACCCCAGCAGTGTCCATTCAAGCTGATCTATCCATTTCATTCCCTTTTTACCCTATGCATTCCGTTCTACAGAATGTAATCAGAGGCAAGTGCAAGTGCAAATGACATAGCTGGCAAAGGACTTGGTCTAACATACATAAAGAACTCTCGTATTTCAACAGAGAACACTTTATAGGGTCTTTTACATTTTTAATTTGATTACAGTCCCTAGTTTATGAAATTTTTGTTTTACAAATTGTGTTTTTTTATGTCAATACTAAGAATTTTCTCCTAACATCTGATCTTAAGAAAGATTTCCCAAGAATTTTATGTTTTACAATTTATCTTGAGGTTTGTTTTACTACCAACAAGTTTCCAAATTAGTCCAAAACTATGTATTGAAAATTTCTCTTACTCCCATTAAATTACGATTATAGCTGTCAAAAAATCAAGAGTCATATTTTCACGAAACCCCTTCTGGATTCTCTGTTCTGTTCCATTTACCCATGTGTACATCTCTTTACCAATAGTACACCATTCAGGTTGCTGGAGCAGAGGACCTTCATCTGAGTTATTCTAGACCTTGTACTTTCTCATGTAAATTTGAAACCATATGTTGGCTATAATTTTTGTAGATTTTTAATTAAATTTAGATATTCACTTCTTTGCTAGTTGGCTGAAAGATTTCACCATGAAAACATAGCTGAATTTTGTCAAATGATTTCTATGCAAATTAATATGATCATATAACTCTTTCTCCTTTGTTGTTATGTTGAATTGTATTTGAATAACTTTTGAAAGTTGAAGCAACCTTGCCTCAATTGGTGGAATAAAGATCAATAGGTCTGAGGATGGGAGTATGGCCTAGTGGTAGAGTACTTGCCTCCATGCCTGAGTTCAATTCCTTAGTATCTAATATATAGAAAAATCCAATTGGTAGAGCATTAGTCTTGAAAAAGCTCAAGGACAGTGCCCAGGACTGGCAAAAAATATCAATAGTTGCTTCATTATATAAATTGTCAAATTTAATTTCTTAGTATTTTGTTGAGGATTTTAGTATCAAGGTTCATGAGAGATGGAATACGGTTTTACCTTTTAAAAAATTCCATTGTCTTTTAGCATCAAGGTAATTCTATTCTCTTAAGGTCAGGTGCAAAATATTCTTTACATTCCCACACTCTGGAAGAGATTGGGTAAAATTCCTTAATGGGTATATACACATATAATGAGATATTATTCAGTCAGGAAGAACAAAACCAGAAGATAGACAATGGCTGAAGATTATCTGAAGTGCTGTGTTCCTGCATAATCTCTTTCTGTGTGCTATTTCTTTTACAATAAATTTTCCTATCACTTTCACAATAATTAAGAATAAAATAATGTCCTTTACAAAAATAATGGATGGAATGGGAGATTATCCTGTTAAACATGATAAATATTTCACATTTTTAAAAAAACTTGAAAAATATTTTTGGCAAAAGTAGAAAATAGGCTATGAGGGAGAGGGGAGGAGTGAGCCGGAGAGGAGGAGACAACAGAGGTAGTAGAGAAGGCATACACTACTGAAGTATGACGTGTGCACACATGAAAATGTTACTGTGAAACCCATCAATCCTACAATTTATTGTGAGTGAATAACATAGCATTAAAACATAAAATGTGTTGCTTACTTTCTAAGCACTTGGAGACACTTCTCTTGTATTCCCTCCATATACACTGGCCAAAACACATCAGAAGCTGTTACAATCGGTGCCTCCGACATCAACTATATTAACATTGTGATAGTGTATTATTTTTACCCCTATGTTTATCCATCTCAAGATCTTTACCAGTTTGCAGTTCGACGCTTCCTATTAGATTATTCCTTTCTGTCTAGGGAACTTCCTTTAAACACCTTTTAAAAGATGTGCTAGTAAACAAATTCTCTTAGTTTCCCTTAATCTGACAACATCTTTATTTTCTCTTCAACCTGGAAAGATATGTTCGTCACATATGAAATTTGCTGTGGACGTTTCTTTTCTTATTGAAAATGCTGTGCCCCTTTCCCTAAGCCTGCATGGTTTCAGATGAAAAATCTTCTGTCAACTTTAATTGGTGCTCCTCTGCAAATGATCCATTACTTCTCCGTCCGTTTTTGAGAAGTTTAATGGCAACATCTTTTAGGGGGAATTTCTTCGGGTTTCTCCTAGTTGAGGTTCACTTAGTACTTTGTATCTGGAGTTGTATATCTTCCAATAAATTTGGGGTATAACTAGCCATTATTTCCTCAAGTACTTAATCATTCTATTTCCTCTTTCTTCTCCTGACACTGTAGTATAATATGCTAACTCTTTGATTATTGTTATCCAAGTTTCTGAGATTCTAAGTTCTCAGTTGTTCATAGTGGACAGAATTTATTGATCTGACTTAAGTTCATTGATTTGATTATCTTTACACTAGTATTTGGGTCATTCTGCAAATACAAATATGCTATTTCAGTTATTGTATTTTTCAATTTTATGATTTGCATTTGTTCCCCCCTTTTCTTTTTACTATTTTCTTTTCTTGTTGAGAGTTTTATATTGTTTTTACTTGTCTCAAGGGCACTGAAGCACTTTTTCTGATGGCTACTTTAAAATCCTTGTCATTCATAGCCAGCAAGATAAATAGTCCACAGAATGGGAGATCTTTACTAGATTGCACCAAATAAGGGCTTCATACCTAAACTATAATTCAAACTCAAAAACTTAAACCTTCTAGCTGGGCACCAGTGGCTTATGCTTATAACGTTTGCTACTCAGGAAGCTGAGATCTGAGGATAGGACTGTTCAAAGCCAGCCTGTGCATAAAAGGTCTGTGAGACTCTTTATCTTCAAATTAACCACCAGAAAACCACAAGTGGCATTGTGACTCAAGTGGCTGAGTGCTAGCCTTGAGCTGAAGAGCTCAGGGCTGTATTCAGGCTCAGAGTTTAAGCCCCATGACCAACAGAAGAAGAAAAAAAAGAATGGCCAATAAACACATTAAGAAATGTTCAATACCTCTGGCCATAAAAGGAATAAAAATCAAAATAGCATTGAGATTCCATCTGGAATAGCCATTATCAAGAAAACTAACAATACCAGATGTTGGATGTGGGCAAAAGGGAATGCTGCTACACAGTTGATGGGAATGTAAAATTGCTCAACCACTTTGGAAAGCAGTATGGAGGATCCTCAAAAGACTAAACATAGAGCTTTCCTATGACCCAACAATCTTACTCCCAAGTATTTATTTAAATGATCACCAGCTAGGCTGCACTAAAGCTACCAGCACAACCATATTCATTGCAGTATTATTTACCATAGCTGCTAAGATAAGGAATCAACCCAGATGCCCCTCAATGGATGAATGAGTCAAGAAAATGCGGTATATACACAATGGAATTCTATGCTTCAATCCCAAAGAATGACATTGCTCCATTCCTAAGGAAAAGGAAAGACTTGAAAAAAATTATACTAACTGAAGTAAGCTAAACCCAAAAAACATAGGCTGCTGATGTGTAGCAAAGGGTCCTGAGTGGTATGTTCACCTCCCTGTTGGATCTCACCAACACTGCACTGGCACAGATGGAATGTTGACGTACACTATAGTGTGGAAGACAGGTGGCATCAAAATTCAGCTTTCTGCCCTGCTGATATCAGGAATTGGGAGTGCCTATCAGCTCCAGTTCCACCACCTCATTATACCCTATGATACTAGAGAAACTCACTGTTCCCTGGCCCCCAGCCCCCGTCTGCAGACTTCTGCTAAAACCAGGGGATTGGAAAGCAGAATATTAACCTCATACTATTGATCATGCTATTGACACCAGGTGAGGTCCAGCTGTGCACTTGATCTCCTTTGGTGAAACAATGCAGCAATGTTAAAAGCATGCTAAAAGCATGTTAAAAGCAAACTATACTACTTGTAGGTGGGAATGGGAGGGAAAGACTGGGAGAGAGTGAGGGAAGGGGTGACATTGTCTCCAAATGAGATGCACTCATTACCTGACATTTGTAACTGCAACCCCTTTGTACCTCACCTTTACAATAACAATTTAAAAGTTAAAAAACTTTTTAAAGTCTTGTGCCAAGGCTTGGTTTGCCAGGCTTTTAGGGAGTGACTTGGCTCATGAGGACTGTACTTCATAATCATCTATGTTCTATTGGGGAGGAATAGGAACTTACAAAGTAGACTCTAGGAAGGCAGTGGGCCCTTGGAAGCTATATTTTGCCCTGTTCCCTTCCTCCTTGTTCTCTGCTTTCAACCACCATAAGGTGAGCAGCTTTTCTCGCTACCTAATGTTTTCGCCATGATGTTCTGCCTCATTGTAGCCTAGAAACAACCAAGCCAAATAATCATGTTTTGAAAAGGTGAGCCCAAATAAATCTTTCCTCGTTTAAGTTGTTGTTCTCAGGTATTTTGTGACAGTGGGTGAA
Organism: Megascapheus bottae; assembly: GCF_031878675.1. Classification (NCBI taxonomy): domain Eukaryota; kingdom Metazoa; phylum Chordata; class Mammalia; order Rodentia; family Geomyidae; genus Megascapheus; species Megascapheus bottae. Next base: position 8,699,474 of record NC_143515.1, read on the forward strand.
ACACCGTTTGCTTTAAAAAAAAATAAAACCTTCTTATTTCCATGTAGTTACAGAGCTTCCATAACTAATTGTGCCTGTTAACACTAGAAGTGCTAACCATCATATTCATACCTCCTAATAAAGTCTAACTGATGGCAGATAAGGGTAGAGAGTCACCTCCCCATGGAAACTGCTGGTTTCAGGGTAGAAAGTTAAGACATAAAGGTGATCTTACATCACCTGCTTATTCATGGGTTACATTCAGGATGTTTAATTATAACAGGGAGGACCTGGGGAGATGTGGCTGCACTGTTTTAGAGCTCCAGAAGCTACCATTTTCCTTGTTGAAAAACATGAATGTGATCACATTATAGATATAATTTTGTATCACTTTTACTTACTATATTTCTAGTCTCTGTTGAAAACAAAACTCTTTGCAAGTGCAATTCTCTTAAACTATATAATTCCATACTAAGTGGTCAGAACATGATTTGAATAATACATGTATGTTTAGAATGTTTGTGCCTTAAAGATTTTCTGTATTTAGGATTATCACCTTAGAGTCCCAAGAGTAGAATTATGTATTTTACTATCAATATGCAAGAGGGCCTTTTGAATTCTTGCTGACTAAGGGATCTCAACATCGTCTGAGACATGAGTCAGTTTGATGGATTAAAGTAGCAGTATATAGAAAAAATCATATTAAGTGAAGTAAGCCAGACTCAAAGGAACTTAGGCTCAATGGTTTCCCTCATTTGTCATAATCAGTAGAAACCTTGGGTCTTCTAGCAGAGATTTGCAATAGAGCAAAACCTTGATACATAAGGCCATATAGTATGAAGCTAATTGAAAGGACCTCCAGGATATTGAAACAAAAGCCATATAATGAATGATTGTTGTCCTTAATGTACTATGTTATCTCTCATCTCTTTTGCTTTCCCTTGGTTATATCATATTGTTACAGTATCTCACTGTGTTATCTGATATATTGGATACATTTGTATTTGGTTATTTGAAATTGGATAGGGAAGGGGGGCAAACCAAGATGTGGGGTTGGGGGGAGGGTAATGGGGACCAAGATATGTGAAAGGGTATCAATGTATGTGAATTAATGCACCTTCTATCTGGCAAATATCATGTAACCCTTTTATTAATTACAATAAAAATTTTAAAAAAGTACCAGTCTAGATGTCCTGCAATTGATGAATAAATAAAGAAAATGTGGTACATGCACACACAGAGTGTTACTCATCCATAAAGAAGAATGAAATTTTATCATATGTAGGAAAATGGAAATCATCATGTTAAAAAATTAAGTCAGATTCAAAAGGACAAAGGCCACTTTGAATTTCCTCATATGTAGAATCATGTACTATAAACACATATTAATACATATATTATATATCCATGTAGATATAATACAATTCCAACTGTGCAAAATTTGGGGACTTGTAGGGGAGGGAGAGAGGATAAGAGAGCAATATTGGATAGTAATATGAAAATACCTTATGTTTCTATATAAAGGTGGCTTAAGGAAACTCACTGGAAGCTGTTAAATAATAGAAGGGCAAGCAGGACTTGGAAAGAGTAATAGAGGCTTTCGTTTGAACAATGCATAATACATGCATATATGAAGTAGCATGAGAAAATTTATTTGCACAATTAATATGCGCTAAAGAAAATTAATGATAAAAATGTTTCACAAGCTCTGTTGGGAGGCGCGTACCAGCGAGACATGGGGAGGGCCAGTAGGTAAAAACTTCATGTGCATATATAGAAAGAACAACAGAATCTGGTCAAATTATTTTAAGAAGGGAGAAAGAGGATAAAAGAAGAGTGATGGAATGAATTTAATTAGGGTACATGGCGTGCATGCACAGGAATATCCCAATAAAATCCTTTGTACAAACAATATATGCTAGTAAAAATGCAAAAAGAAAAAAATACTGTTGGACACCATTGGTTCATATCTGGAATCCTAGCTACGCAGGAGATTGCAGTTCAAAGCCAGGCTTGACAGAAAAGTTCACAAGGGTCCATCTCCAAAATAACTAGCAAAAAGCTGATCTGGAGACATAGCTCTAGTGGTAAGGCATCAGCTAAGCAACCAAGCCAGTCAAGTGCAAGGAACCCTCAGAAAAGAAAAACCACATTGTAATTTGTCCTAGTGTCTTTGTGTTGTTCTCCTTCTATAAATTAGCTATGTATTTTCTTGGTGTTCATCCTCAGGAACATAATACACTTTTGGAATGGCTTTCCTAGGACAAGGATCTGACTCAATATGTACAGTAGATTTCAGAAGCAAAAAAGACACAATTCAACATCACAGATCTTTACAGATGCTAAATAAATATTTTAATACCTATTTAGCTACATAAATACCACGTGCCTAACAGGAAAACACCTGCCAATTAAATAAAGGCATCAGATAATGATAAATCACCTGAAGCACTTCAGACTTTTGGATATCTCGTGACCTTGAAAATTACATCATTTGAAATAAATAAACATTTCCTGATTCTTACCTGAAGCAAAACAATATTGTCACCTTCAAAAGTTACCAATACATCTGTGTCACACTTTAGGCCTGAGATTCGGTTTTCCATCATGTAACCCTATTGCAAAAGAAAAGATAGAATAAAAACCACAATTTAAAGTTGCAATCTCATTATTATACATGGCTAATATTTTCTTTGAAATAAAATATATAGAAAGTGAAAAGGAATAAAATAGCCGTAAATCTCTAAATCATCACTGTAAGTTTTTGGCTCATTACATCAATCTTTGGATCACAAATACTAATTCAATGTTGCCTTGATTAGCAATAAAATATTTATTAAAATACTTTAGAAAAATACATCATTCTTATTTTTAAGTATTTTATATCACATTTTGGCTGGGAATATAGCTCAGTGAAAATGTGTCTGACTAGCATCTGTTAGGTCCTGACTTTGATCCACAGTACTCTCAAAAATAAAAATAATCATAAAAATTTTAACAAAAATTATAAATTGATTCTCTTCTTTTCTTTCCTGCAAGTCCTGAGATTTGAACTCAGGGTCTAGGCACTGTCCTTGAGCTTTCTTAAGACTAGTGTTCTACCTCTTGAGCCACAGCACCACTTCCAGTCTTTTCTGTATATATGGTACCAAGGAATCAAACCCAGTGCTTTGTGAATGCTGGGTGAGCATTCTATCACTAGGCCATACTCCTTGCCCTCTCCAACTCTTTTCTAAAAGTTATTAATTCTAGCACACATCAAGGTACTAGTGATAACACTTTTTGTTGAGGAGTTAATATATGACCCCCATCCTATGCAAGACCCATATACAATCTTGTAAGTTGGAAAATAAATGTATGACAATTCTTGGATGGCAACAAAAGTATCTTAATTGCCATTGAACATCTTAAATTCATAATTTGGACTAGTCCCCCTTTCTCCTCATCTTCTTCATCTTGTCCTTTCTCCTTTCTCCTCCTCCCTGACATCTATTGTAGTAACAGTAGTCTTCAACTTATTTTCAAAATGTTGACTATTTCCTCTTATAAACTAAAACATCAGCTCAAAAGAACCTGGGTTCTGGAACAGGCAAAACATGAAGGAAACACAGCTATTCTCTGGTCTCAGGTCCAAATTCTTCCAAGTCCTATCTTCTTTTTTTCCATTCCTGGGACTTGAACTCAGGGACTGAGTACTGGCCTTGGGCTTTTTCAATGCTAGAGCTCTACCACTTAAGCCATAGTACCACATCGGCCTTTTCTATGTATGTGGTACCGAGGAATCAAACCTGGGCTTTCGTACATGCTAGGCAAGCACTCTACCACTAGGCTAAACTCCTGACACCCAAGGCCTCTTTTCTTTGCCAGCTCATTGTTCTTCCTATGGAATCACTGAACTCTTTCCCAGTGTCCAAATCTGCTTCCACAAATCATTCTAGCCCATCAGTTATCTCAGAGGCGACTGTCCAGTGTTTCCCCTGTCATATTTGTAGTTAACATATTAGCTCTGAACAAAAATGACATTTTGTTTGTTAAACTTGTCATTTAAAATATGATGTAAAAATCAACATTAATAAATTCTTTAATAAAAAAGTCAAAGACAAAAAAATGACATTTCTTTTTGTCAACTTTTTTCCATATATTTTTTATTGTAATTAATAGAAGGGTTACATTATATTCACCAGATAGAAGGTGCATTACTTCACATACATTGATACCCTTTCTCATGTCTTGGTCCCCATTTCCCTCCCCCCTCATCTTGTTTTCCCCCGTTCCCTATCTGTTTTCAAATAACCAATCAAGCATATATCCAATATATCAGACAACAAGGTGAAATACTGTAAAAATATAAGATAACCAAGGGATAGCAAAAGAGATGAAAGATAGTATAGTACAGTAAGGACAACAATCATTCATTATATGGCTTTTGTTTCTATATCCTAGAGGTCCTTCCATTTAGCACCTTACTATATGGCCTTACGTATCTAGGTTTTTGTTCTATTGTAAATCTCTGCTAGGAGAGCCCAAGGTTTCTACTGATCATGACAAATGAGCGAAACCATTGAGCCTATGTTCCTTTGAGTCTGGCTTATTTCACTTAAAATGATTTTCTCTAAGTCTTTCCATTTCCTTACAAATGAGGTGATGTCGTTCTTTCTGACAGCAGAAAGAATTCCACAGTGTATAAATACCACATCTTGTTGATCCACTCATCGACTGAGGGGCATCTGGGTTGGTTCCATATCTTAGCTATGGTAAATAGTGCTGCAATGAACATCGTTGTGCTAGGAATTAACTTAACTAAGAATGTAAAGGAACTTTTTGATGAAAACTTTAAAACCCTGGAAAAGGAAACTAAAACAGAACTGAGGAAATGGAAAAACCTCCCATGCTCCTGGATGGGAAGAATCAACATCGTGAAAATGACAATCTTGCCAAGGGCTATCTACAAATTCAACGCAATACCCATCAATATCTCAATGTCATTCTTTAAAGAAATAGAAGAAGAGGCAATCCAAAATTTCATATGGAATAATAAAACACCCCATATAGTAAAAACAATTCTTAGCAGAAAGAACAGCTCAGGAGGAATTTCAATACCAAACTTTAGACTCTATTACAGAGCTGTAGCGACCAAAACAGCTTGGTACTGGCACACGAACAGGCCTGAAGACCAATGGAATAGAACTGAGGACCCAAATATTAAACCACAGACCTATGGCCACCTCATAGTTGATAAGGGAGCTAAAAGAAATAGAATGGAAGAAAGACAGCCTCTTCAACAAGTGGTGCTGGCAGAACTGGTTAAGCACCTGCAGAAAACTAAAGTTGGATCCTTCTTTGTCACCCTGCACCAGGATTAACTCCAAATGGATCAAAGACCTCGAGGTAAAAGCAGATACACTGAAAACTTTACAAGAAGGAATAGGAGATACACTAGGTCTCTTTGGCACAGGTCAAAACTTTCTTAATAAGGACCAAAAAACACAACAAATCAGAAAAAGTCTGGATAAGTGGGGCTGCATTAAACTGCAGAGCTTCTGTATGGCAAAGGACATAGCTAGCAAATTAACTAGAAAGCCTACAGAGTGGGAGAAGATCTTCACTAACCATACAACTGACAAAGGCCTCATATCTAAAATATATCAACAGCTCAAAAAATAGACACATGAAGAAATGCTTGACATCTCTGGCCATAAAAGAAATGCAAATCAAAACAACTCTAAGATTCCACCTCACTCCAGTTAGAATGGCCAGGATCAAGAAATCTAATAACAACAGATTCTGGAGGGGATGTGGCCAGGAGGGATCACTACTACACTGTTGGTGGGAGTGCAAACTCATTCAACCACTATGGAAAACAGTATGGCAGTTCCTCAAAAGACTAAACATAGAGCTCCCCTATGACCCACCAATTCCACTACCCAATCGTCCAGAAACAAGGACATACTAAATCTTGTCAACTTTTTAAGGCTTGAGGGACAGGTGGGCAAAGAGCAGTCATACACCTGAACCTCCAGGGACCCATAATGCCTAGGGAACCTGATTTATTTCAGGACACACCCTCGGAACTTCTGGGATCCTGCTGCTGTTGAGCCCCAAAAACCTGAGTATTGTGAGTATTATCCCTGCTCCTTATTGGGAAAACAACCAGGTTGTTTTAAAGATGCAGCCATCCTCTCTTTTCCCATCAAGCCTGGGTAGTGACATCAAACTGAAGTTGATAGAAGCAGAAGCATCTTCTCAGGCCCATCAGAATCCTAAGTTATCCCTGTTTATGGATGAATAAATCAGTAGATTTCCCAACTTAGAGATATCTGTGTCTCTACATCCCATCCCACAATCACAAGATGAATCCCACCTGTCTCAAAGACAAATAGCCTGAACTCAAGTTCTGATTGAACCCACTCAGGCTTCATGTCCCCTCATCCCAAGGCCACAATGTTTTTCACTGTCATTATTCTGATTCTACCTTACACAATGAGTGCTCATTAAGAGCTGGAAACTGTGCTCAGAGCTTCACAGAAAGTTCAGTTACTTCATTTTATTCACCTCTCCTCACAGCTGCCCTGTGAGGTAGCATTCCTCCCATTTTGTGGATAAAGAAAGTAGGGGCTTGGGGACTTCGTGAATGGTCTAGAATCATCTCAGGCTCTGAACTCCATTGTTTCTATGCTGAGAAAAATTACAACTGCTGTTAACACCGCTGCTACCACAATCATATATATATATGAATATAATATTGAAGAAACAAAGTCCTTTTTCTGAGAATTTTGGAGGAAAGGGACAGGTTCTTGTTCTCTGATGTGGTCTTGGAAATCAGATAATCAGGGACTTCAAATATCCGAAAGGGGAATGGGGAGGAATCTCACTAAAATACAGTTGAACCAGTAAATAGATACCAACATCTCTATGAATGGGATCCAAAATTGTTAGGAGACAAATGATTACAAGCAGTTTGTATATATGTCTATCATTTTTTAATTAAAATGAACTTTTTATGTTACTAACAATAAATAGAAACTGTACTTGTACTTAAGAATAAAAACGAAAATGGAGCAAATCAAAAGGAAAAAAAAATGAAGGCTGGCATGATGGTCCACGCCTCTTATACTCTCCAGGCTGAAACAAGAGGATCACAAGATTGAGCCTAGTGTGTCACATAGTGATACTCTGTCTTAAAAGGAAGGAGGAAGATGAGAGGAGAAGGAGAAGGAGAAGAAGAGGTTGAGAAGGGCTATATATGACAAATCGATTGGTAACACCATGCTAAACAGGGGAAAACTGAAACTATTTCCTTTGAACCCAGAAACAGAAAAAAAAATGAAACTTTTTCAGTATAGTATTTTGAATTTCTAGTCACAGCAATAAGATAAGAAAAACAATGAAAGGAATACCAAAAAAACGAAGATGTCAAATTAGCCCTATTTGCAGATAATATGGTATGATCCCATACATAGAAGACTCTAACCATGCCGTCAAAAACTCTTAGATCTGAAAAACACTTTTGTCAAAGTCAACATACAAAATATCAGTACCTTTCTTTTTTTTTTTTTTTTGCCAGTCCTGGGCTTGAGCTCAGGGTCTGAACACTGTCCTTGGGCTTTCTCAAGGCTAGAGCTCTGCCACTTGAGCCTCAGCACCACTTCTGGCTTTTTTCTTTGTATGTGGTACCGAGGAATCGAACCCGGGTCTTCATGCATGCTAGGCAAGCACTTTAACCACTAGGCCAAACTCCCGGCCCTATCAGTACCTTTCTATATGCCAACAATGAAGAAGCTCATGAAGACATCAGAAAATCAGAAATAGTGAACTCTCACAATAAGCTAAAGAAAAAAAAATCTTACGTGTTGCGAATAGAGGTTTATTTCAGTTGATAGAGCCCTAAATTCAAGCCCCATTATTGCAAATAAACAAACAACAGGAAAATAAATGATGAAAAATATAGACTCTCCATGTTCACCGATTGGCAGAATTTCTACTGCTGAAAGCAATCTATGAATTCAATGGAATCCCCAACAAAAATTTCAATGTCACTCTTCACAGAAATAGAAAAATAAATTTTAAAATTTATGTAGAAACATAAATCCTGAGCCAAAGCAATCCTAAGACAAATGAACAATTCTGGAGGTATCACAATACCTGACCTTCAATGACTACAAAGACACGATTCTAGCATAAAAACAGACATGTAGAGTAATGGGCTGTCTAGAAGACTCAAAAATAAACCTATAAATACCATCACTTTTATGTAATAAAGGTACCAGAAACAAACACTGAAGGAAAGTCAGCCTCTTAACCAAATAATCCTGGGAAAACTGGCTCTCTACATGCAAAAGTCCAAAACTAGACTAATCTCTCATCTTGTACCAATACTAATTCAAAATGGATCAATAATCATAAGGCTAGACTCTGACTTTGAAACTATTACAGGAAAACACCTGAAGATGTAGGTATAGATGCAGCTGTCTTGAACAGGACTCCAATTGCTCGGGAAATAAGGTGAAGATTGGTTTATAGTTAATGTAATCCTTTACATTAACTTAGAAAGCATCTGTCTATCAAAGGAAACCATTACAAAAATGAAAACATAGCCTTTGCAATGTATTCAGCAGACAAAGAATTAATATCTAGAATGTAGGAAAAATTAAACAAAAGAATGACCAATTAAGACACGAGGAAATAAACAATTCTCAAAAGAAGCTCAAAGGGCTAATAAATACAGGAAGAAATGTTCAACATCTTTAGCCATAGAGGAAATGCAAATCAGAACATTAAAATTCCATCTCATGCCCAGTGCCCGTGGCTCATGCTTGTAAACACTAGCTGCTCGGGAGGCTGAGATCTGAATGAGGATCCTGATTCAAACCCAGCCCACGCACAAAAGTCTGTGAGACTCTTACTTCCAAATAACCACCAGAAAACCAGAAGTGGTGTTGTGGCTCAAGCAATAGACAATACCCAAGCAGAGTTCAAGCCCCACAACCAAAAAAAAATTACATCTCGCCCTAGTCAGAACAATCATCACTAAGAAAATAAACAATAACGAATGCTGGCTAAAATCCAGAGGGATAAGAACTCTTATACATTGTTGGTAAGAACACAAATCAGTGCAACTGATATGAAAATCAATGTGGAAAATTCCTCAAGAACTAAAAATAGAGTTACCAGATGACTATCCTGTAGGAATGTAAGTCAACATACAATAGCAGTATCTGAATATTTACATTTATTGTAGCACTATGCACAATAGCCAAACGATATAATCAGCCTACAAGCCCAACAAAACGTGGCATATATATACAACAGGGTACTATTCAACCATAAATAAGAATAGAAAAATGGATGGAACAAAGCAAGAGACAATCCAAGCTCAGAAAACAAATGATCATTTTCACACTAAGTAGAATGCACACCTAGACAAAATATGACTAGAATTTTTATAAAGGGGGTTCCATCGTTGGAGATAACAAAACAAGATAGTGTGGTGGATGAATACAGAGTACATGCAATGTATGTATGAAGATATTGTAAAGGACCCAGTAAACCTGTGAAATATAGGTGAATTGAAGGAGAAGGGTAAGAGAGACAGAGGGAATGAATTTGGTCAAGGTACATTATATTCACATATGAAAATATCTCAATTAACCCCCCTTGTATGATAAATATATGCAAATACTAAAAAAAAGAAGGAAAAAGAAGAAAGGTGCTTGTAACCTTAGCTACTCAGAAGGCTGAAATCTGAGGACTGCAGTTCAAAGCCAGCTCAAGCAGGAAAGTCTGTGAGACTCATCTCCAATAAACAAACAAAAAAAAGCTGCAAGTGGAGCTGTGGCTCAAGTGGTAGAGCACAAGCCTTGAGTAAAAAGACTTAGAGACAGTGCCCTGAGTTCAAGCCCCAGGACGCAGGTAGGTGTACACACACACACACACACACACACACACACACACACACACACACACACGGGGGGGGGGGCTGGAAAGGAAGTTTAGGTTCAGTGGGGTTTACCACTTTGTCTTGTCCACGCTGGTCTTGTCTACTTCCCCAGGCTTCTGCAGGGCTACTTCCTTTGTCTGGAATGCTTCCTGGAGCTATGTTTCAGACTCTCCTGCTCTTTATTCTAGTTTCTAGTCAGAAATTCCCACCCTCACTCTTCCATTTAAAAACAGCTTCAAGGGAAGCTTCATGTTTTTCCCCTCAACCCTTAAGTTTTAGACTGTCAAATCAGCCTCATTCACCTTCCACAGAGCCCAGGCTGGCAAGTCTAGATTCTTTTTTGTTGTTGGTGGTGATGGGACTTGAACTCTGGGCCTGGGCATTGTCACTGAGCTCTTCAGCTCAAGGCTACTGCCCTACACCTTGAGCCACAACACCACTTCTGGTTTTCTGGTGGTTAATGGGAGATAAGAGTTCATGGACTTTTGTGCCCTGGCTGGCTTTGAACCATGGTCCTCAGATCTCAGCCTCCCGAGTAGCTAGGATTTCAGGCGTGAGCCACTGCGCCTGGCTAAGTCTCCAGATTTCTGATCCTACTCTCCTCCTATCACAACCTCTTCTCATGCCACCCTTGACATTCCGCCTGATTCCGAAGTCCTGGTCTTCCTCTGCCATTGGCCATGGACTCTGTGTTATACTGTGTCCACTGCTTGTGAATGGGTGATTCCATCAGAGTGTCAACAGCCTGGCCCTTCAGTTTCCACAGGCCCTTGTTCTGTGGGCTCCGCCATGAACTAACCCAATCTATGCTTGCCGCCACACCTCTCATCCTTCATGGCTCTGCTGAGCATCCTGCCTTGCCATCTTCCTGCAGAGAACAGCGCCTGTGGTACTGAGATCAATGATTCTGGTTTCATTTCATTTCATCACTCACATACAATCTCTCTCTCTCCCTCTCTCTCTCTCTCTCTCTCTCTCTCTCTCTCTCTCTCGCTCTCTCGCTCTCTCGCTCTCTCGCTCTCTCGCTCTTTCCTTTCCTGTCTCCTTTTACTCCTTCTCACTTCTCATTCCTTTAGCTTCCCCCATTCTTGTTTTGCATATCTCTCTTTGCTTTTCTCTCTCTTCTTTCTATTTCCCACTTCTCCCCTTTCTCCATTCCTCTTTAGTTATTGCTCTTTTCTCACTTCCTGAATCTTGTTCCCCTTCCAACCCCCCTCATATTTTTCACTTCTTTATTTTGCTTCCCCTTTCTCGTTTCTCACTTCCATTATCTTATTCCTCTTTCTTTTGCCTATTTCCTTTAAAAAATTAAACATGTATAACATGATTTTCTATCCTTATACATAGTGAAATTGTTATACTAGCTAAGTCTTTAAGAAATGCATTGGGGCCGGGAGTTTGGCCTTGTGGTAGAGTGTTTGCCTTGCATTCAGGAAGGCTTGGCTTCCATTCCTCAGTACCATATACAAAGAAAAAGCCAGAAATGATGCTGTGGCTCAAGTGGTTGAGTGCTAGCCTTGAGAAAGCCCAAGGACAGTATTCAGGCCCTGAGTTCAAGCCCCAGAACTGGCAAAAACAGGAAGGAAGGAAGGAAGGAAGGAAAATGCATTACCTCACATAAGTGCAGGGAGAACACACAACATAACATCTCTCTTTACATTTTCCAAGATCATCATTATATTATTATTAACTAATCTCGTCAAATACAGTCTTTCCAGTTTAGCTGTAATTTTGTATCCTTGGACCAGGATTTTGCCATACCCTTTCTTCAGTGACCATCACCTCCACTACACCAATTCTCATTCTATGAGGTCAACTTTTATATCTTTCCGTACCTGGATTTCTTTCTTTTTTCCTCATTTTTTATTGTAATTAACAGAAGGGTTACTTTATGTTCACCAGATAGAAGGTGCATTACTTCACATACATTGATACCCTTTCTCATGTCTTGGTCCCCATATCCCTCCTCCCACCTCTGCCTCTCATCTTGTTTTCCCCCCTTCCCTATCCGACTTCAAATAACCAAATATGCATATACCCAATATATCAAATAACAAGGTGAAATACTGTAACAATATGAGATAACCAAAGGACAGCAAAAGAGATAATATAGTACATTAAGGACAACAATCACTCATTATATGGCTTTTGTCTCTATATCCTGGAGGTCCTTACATTTAGTGTCATACTATATGGCCTTATGTATCTAGGTTTTGTTTTATTGTAAATCTCTCCTGGGAGAGCTCAGGGTTTCTACTGATTATGACAAATGAGGGAAACCATTGAGTCTATGTTCCTTTGAGTCTGGCTTACTTCACTTAATATGATTTTTTTCTAAGTCTTTCCATTTCCTTACAAATAGGGTGATGTCATTCTTTCTGACAGCAGCATAGAATTCCATTGTGTATAAATACCACATCTTGTTGATCCACTCATCAACTGAGGGGCATCTGGCTTGGTTCCATATCTTAGCTATGGTAAATAGTGCTGCAATGAACATTGTTGTGTTAGTGGATTTAGTATGTCCTTGTTTTCGGACGGGTAGTGGAATTGCTGGGTCATAGGGGAGCTCTATGTTTAGTCTCTTGAGGAACTGCCATACTGCTTTCCATAGTGGTTGAACAAGTTTGCACTCCCATCAACAGTGTAATAGTGATCCCTCCTGGCCACATCCCCTCCAGCATCTGTTGTTAGTAGATTTCTTGAGCCTGGATTTCTTTCCTTATTACCAATGTCCTCTGGCTCACAAATAACAGGATTTCATTCTTTTTCATGACTGAATACCACACACACACACACACACACACACACACACACACACACACACACACGTTTCCTTATCCACTCATCTGGTTGGCGTTGGACAAGTAGAGGGATTCCACGTCTGGTTTTGTGGTAACTGCCACTGGAACAGGATAAAGTGAGCATTGTATTTGTGGTTTTCACTGTCACTTCCATGATGATTAATGATATTTAGTATTAATTATTCATATGCTTGTCCATTGGCATAGCTTTTTTCCCAGTATTTCTAGTTAGGTTTTTGCCTATTCTTACTGAATATTTTTGTTAGGTTTATGGCTGTTTGTGTTTTCGCTATGAGTTGTTTTGAGTTCCTTATCTATTTTAGGTCTTTACTCTTGTCTAGAAGTATGGTTTGCAACTATTTTCTCTCATTAGGTTTGTTTCTCTTCACACAGTGTTTTCTCTGCTGTTCAGAAGCCTTTGGCTTAATGTAATCTCATTTGTCTCCATTTTGCTTTTGTTATCGGTGCTTTTCAGGTGTTATCTAAACAAATGCTCTTGCCTAGGTCCAACCTTTAAATTACTTCACCTATGTTTTCTCCCTGCAGTTTATAGTTTGGGATCTCACATTTAAGTCCCCATACATAGTTAAATTGAGTCTGATTTTATACTTTTGCATGTGGATACTCAATTTTCCCACTATATTAAACACTATGTTTTATCCAAGATGTTCTTAACACACTAATGAAATGTAAGTATGCTGATTCATTTCTTTCTCTTTTTATGTCAGTATCTTGCTGTTTTGGTGAATATAGATTTATAATCAAGTAATGGTTCTAGCTTAAATTTGTTTGATCAAAATTACTTTGGCTATTAAGGTACTTCTTACGGTTCTATATAGATCCTAGTATTGTTTTGTTTATTTGTACAAAACAATTTGTAGAAATTGTTTTGTGTGTGTGTGTGTGTATCATGGGGCTTGAACTACTGCCCTTGAGATGGTGCCCTACCCCTGAGCCATGGCCCCACTTTCTGTTTTCTAGTAATTAATTGGAGATAAGAGTCTCATGTTCTCCAGGATATAGAAACAAAAGCCATATAATGAGTGTTTGCTGTCCTTAATGTACTATGTTATCTCTCATCTCTTTTGCTGTCCCTTGGTTATCTCATATAGTTACAGTATTTTACCTTATTATCTGATATATTGTATATATGTTTATTTGTTTATTTGAAATAGGATAGGGAAAGGGGGAAAACAAGATGAGGGGTTACAGTTATAGTCGCCAGATAGAAGGTGCATTACTTCTCACACACTGATACCCCTTCTCATGTTTTTGTCCCCATTTCCCTCACCCTACCCCCTTCCCTCATTCCCCCCTCCTATTTCAAATAAACAAATAAACACACACATACATATATATATATATAATATACCAGGTAACAAAGTCAGATACTGTAACAATATGAGGTTAACCAAAGGGCAACACAAGAGAAGAGAAAAAAACAAAACAAAACATAGTACATTAAGAACAGCAGTCACTCAAAATTAAGCTCTTGTTTTCCTGTCTTAGAGGTCCATTAATTTGGCCTCATCCTATATAGCCTTATGTATCTGGGGTTTGAGCTATTGGAATCCTCTGCTAGGAGAGTCCTAGGTTTGTACTAATTATTACAAAGGAGGGAAATCATTTCTATTGGGAATTTTTGTACCTCAAGGCCCTTGTAACTTGACCCATAGCATACCCCAAGCTACCATTAAGAGTTTACTTTTAAAAGGCCTATAAAAACAGTATGAAATTGTTTGTGCCTATATGTATGTATGTATGTATGTATGTATGTATGTATGTATGTATGTATGTATGTGTGTGTGTGTATGTATGTATGTATGTGTGTATGTATTACGCAGTTGAGTGCCTCCTCCTACATGGTTGTATGTTGCAGTCTTGACTCCTTCAGTACTTCAGATAAATACATTTGGAGATAAAGTCTTTAAAGAGGAATACTCGAGTGAGGTCTTTAGGATTACCACAAGCAAATATGACTAGTGTCCTTATAAGAGATCTGGACATGCAGAAGGAAGAGCACTGAAGATATCAGAAGAAGGCCATGGCCTAATCAAGCAGAGATGCTTCATTTGTCCCTGTTAACACCTGATCTCAGTCTTCCTGTCTCCAGAACTGGAGGAGTTCTGTTGTTGAGTGGGATATGTCATCTTCAATCATGTTTGTTCCAACCAGAGATACATCATATTAACTGCTACTCCAGTGTGAATAAATCTTATGGGATGTGAGTAAATCCTTCTCGAAGCCGTCATCTTAAGGCTCTCAACAGCACTTTAGGTCTTTGTTACAGAGTGATAATTTTCTCCTTCCACATGGGACTCCAGAGTGGGGCATTTTGCTCATATATTCTTGACTGGGCTGGAGTAGGGGGAACAGGAATGGAGAGGGGAGCGCAGGAGTAAAGAAGTTTCATCCAAAGAATGAGTAATATTTTCCATTAGGTTACTTCACTCTTAATAAAATAAGAATGAAAGAAAGGAAGAAATGTGGGATCGGCAGAGGGAACTCTAAACCATGCTCCCAAAGCCAGCAGAATCCTCGATGTGGGGGTGGAGGGTGCAGCCCAGAATCATGGCTCCATGAAGACAGAACACATGGGGTAGGCACATTCCCCGTTGTTGGCCTTCTGGGTTACATCGAGCAGCTCAGCAACTAATTGTGAATGTCACTGAGGTCGTGTCCCATTTCAGTGAGAGTCCCACAAAACACAGTTTGTGATTCAAACTTTGTATTCTGAAAGTTCAACATTTTCCTGCTGTTTTTAACATCTCTGAGCTTTTTCTTTTTAACTGGATGATTACATTTAATACATGTATCAGGGCAAATTAGAAACAGACCTGTTCCCTTTTTAAACAAATTGGGGGTGAATTTTGTTAATATAAAGAAAGAGAAACAGATGAAATCAATCTTATTTGTTAGGGGAAGACCAATTAAAACTATAGCAAGATCGACCCTTCACATCAAAGATCTTAGGACAGATATGGCCCCACCATCCGGAGATACAGACACACTAAATACAGATATAGCAGAGAGTGACTGTGCTCAGCTACTTGAGGCTAGGGTGGGTGGTATATCCCTGAGGGAACTCAACCTGAGGCAAAGCTACTGAGCACTCAAGCAGGCAAAGAGGCAAGAAGGGAACTCAGAACAAAGTAACACTCTGTGGTGACCTGACAAAAACAGTAGGTGGCCAACTGAGAGAAAATACCAATCAAACCAGGAATTCTGTACTTAAGATGTAACCTTTTGAGATTGAGCATGGAATCAAGACATATTCTGAAAAACAGAAACCAGAGACCTACCCTAAGTGGTGCTCATAAGAAAGTATTCTAGGACCGAAGGAAATAATTAATGATATACGAGAAGGAATTGTGAGCAAAGAATTTTGTGAAACAAGGTAACCTTAGAGAAACACTGGTTCCATATAGTAATAAATAGGATGACTAATTAGGGGAATTACAAAAGGTAGTATTGAATAGACAATAACTGTACTGAAAGGAATTGGTTAAGGCGATCTAAGTTAATGCAACATTGTTGGGATGAAATGTAATAATTTAGATTTGTAAGTTAAATGGGCATATAAATATTGCTAGTATGGCTACAAAATAAATGTAAATTGTGTGAAAACTAGAGGAGGGAAAGATGGAAAAGGGTAAAAACACAGATTTCTTCCTTATTTTCTTTCTTATTTCAGTAAGAGTGAAGGAATCTAAAGGAAAGACATTGAAACAGCAGATAAGATGCAACAAATAAAAATAGTGAGGTGGAAAGAAAGTACTCAAATGTATCAGTGATCACAATAAACTTTTAGACTAAGCAGATAAAAATTTTTGCTTGGCAGAAGAGCACCACATCAGCCAGTGGAAGCTTTGTCTTCATATTAGAATTAGACAAAAATAAAAATTTAAGATATGGTAAGGATAGGGAGAATGACTAAGAGTGAAAGGATCAATTTATTTACAAGATAATTTTTTAATCTTCACATACTTGTACAAAGAAGTTGTCAATAAGGCATCTATGAGCACAATGTTTCTTTTTCTTTAATCCTTTTTTTTTTCTGTCAGTCCTGGGGCTTGAACTCAGGGACTGAGCACTGCCCTAGAACTTTCTCAAGGCTAGAGCTCTACCGCTTGAGCCACAGCACCATTTCTGGCTTTTTCTACATGTGTGGTACCGAGGACTCAAACCCAGGTCTTTGTACATACTAGGCAAAGCACTCTACCACGAGGCCAAACTCTTGGCCCAACAACGCCTCTTGATCAGTGCCACCTGTTTCAACATTCTCACCTTTTCAATCCACTCCCTCCTTCATTTTTCTTCATTTTTAGGACACTGTGTACTTATCTAATAACACCATTTTAACATAGTAAGATCCAAATCAGTACTATCACAAGGAAGCATTGTCAAAGCTACCACTGACAACAGGTAGTGAATATCCCTCAGTAACTGATGGATCAGACAAACCAAACCCTCAGTAAGGATAAGGAGTATTTGAAATGCTACTAAATAGCTTGGAAACTGCATCCAAGTACAAACTGCACACAGGGAGACTGAACATATTCAATACCACTAAAGAGGTCATAAGGAATTTAAAAAACTCTGTGTTGCATTTACTATTTCCCCAACTACAGTGGTAATAAGTGAGAAAAACCAATATAAAAATAATTATCATAAACTGTGTGCTGGGGCTCATGCCTATATTCCCAGTTATTCAGAGGCTGAAATCTGAGGGTCACAGTTCAAAGCCAGCCCACGTAGGAAAGTCTGTGAGACTCTTATCTCTAATTAAGTATCAAAAAAGTCTGAAGTGGAGCTGCAGTTCAAGTGATAGAGAATTAGCCTTGACCACAAAAGCTCATGTATGGTGCCCAACCCCCAAGTTCAAGTCTCACGCACACACACACACACACACACACACACACACACACACACACACACACAATACTATAACAACAGCAACAAGAGCAGACCCTAGGAAGAGGCAGTTTTGTGCAGCAGCTATCCTCACAAACTGAACAGCCTGGGTTTGACCATTGCTTTCACCAGTTCAGCAGTGCTGGGAAAATTGTTTGTCTGTGTCCTATGTGTCACATGTATATTATCGAAATGTATGGTCCATGTGAGGATTCACATTAACTAATGTAACATGGGAAGGCTGGTATCCTACACAAATAAAAAATTCAGTCACAGTTGGCTATTCTTAGCATTTTCAGCATGAGATATTAAAAAATTAAAAAAAAACACTCAATGAATGTATGGGTCAAATAAGTCACTAGGAAAATTAAAATAAAATTGATAAACAGAGCAGTCTTATATACCAAATCATGCTTGATACAGCCAAAACCATACTTCACTTTAAAAAATAAAACTTAACAGCTTTAAGTGTTTATAATAGAAAATGAGAAAAGTTATTAGATATCTAAATTAAGATACTAGAAGGAAGAGCAAGAAAAAAAAACAAAGAAAATAAATAATGAAGATAAAAATCAACTCAGGGGGTCGGGAATTTGGCCTAGTAATAGAGTGCTTGCCTAGCAAGCATGAAGACCGGGATTTAATTCCTCAGTACCACATACACAGAAAAAGCTGTAAGTGGTATGGTGGCTCAAGTGGTAAAGCTCTAGCCTTGAGAAAGCCCAAGGACACTGCTCAGACCCAGAGTTCCTGCCCCAGGACTGGCAAAAAAAAAATCAATGCAGGGCCCCGGAGTGTGGCCTAGTGGTAGAATGCTTGCCTATCATCCACGAAGCCCTGAGTTCAATTTCTCAGTACTACATACACAGAAAATGCCAGAAGTGGTGCTGTGGCTCAAGTAGTAGAGCACTAGCCTTGAGAAAATACAAGGGCTGAGTTCAAGCCCCAGGACTAGTAAAAAAAATAAAAATAAAAATAAAAATAAATCAATGCAATTGAAAACCCAGACACCATAAGATCACAGAGCCAAAGCTTGATACTTAAGAAAAACATAAAAACAGATCCAGCAAGAAGAATGGGGAAAAGAAACACTGTTGGCAAAAGAAGAATGTAGCATGAATTAAAAGAAATAACAGGGACATACATTTTAAGATTAAGATAAAAATGAAAAAATGAAAATTACTCTATAAGTTGTTGTACAAATATGACTAATTTGGCCTTAGAGTCATTTGCATAAAACAACCAAACTCATTCAGCTCCTGTAAACTCTTACAGTTAATAGAAAATGAAGAGATGATCTTCAGTAATTTTGTGAAGGCCCATAACTTTGATATCTAAACTAGATAAGGGCACCTAAGTAATGAATAACACATGGAAACTTCATAACCACAGATGGAAAATGCCTACATAAAAAAATCAGCAATGTATTAAATACAGACATACATGATAACTAAGTGTGTTTATCCCTAAATCTGGGATATGGTTAATGTTACAATCTGTTCGTATAAATTTACCACATTAACAGGTTAAAGGGAGGAAAATGTGTCAATCATTTTAATAAAATGCAGAATAAATAATTTCTACAAAATTCAAAAACATTCAGATTTTAAAACCAACCAAACATAAATACACATACATATCACTTCATAAACAAAAAGTAAAATAGACCTTCCTTAATATTATGAAAAAATCCACAAAATACCCACACCAAATAATATACATAATAACAAAACACTAAGTACATTCACCTTAAATCCAAGAATAAAAGACAGGTGCCTCTTACCAGCCTCCTCTCATTTCTGAGAAGTCTTCACAATTTCAATGATATGAGACCAAGAATTTGATGTAATAACTATCAAGGATAAATCAAGGCTATCATTGTTTGCAGGGGATGCAATTATCACAGAATAACCCAGGAAGGAATGAACCAATTATTTGAATTCATTGCCACAGTGGCTGGATATAAGATCAATATGCAAATTAAACTCCATTTCTATATACTATGACAAGTTTGTTAGAAGGCTTTAAACATTGTCACATACATTGTAAAGGGTATCATCTGCTCAATCACTGTTCTCTGAGAAATAGCTCAGTAACTATAGAGATGGGGCATCAGCAGGTATGCTTATGACGTATGATGCCTTATTTCTGATCCCCTCTCCCAAAATGGCAGAGGGTAAAGGAGTTCAAATATAGTTAAAATACATTGTGTACCTGTGTTAAAATGAAGCAGTGAAAACTTGTTAAAATTGGTTTCCAGAGGCAGGTAAAGGGGAAAGTGATGGGATGATTCTCACAAAGTTACATTGTGTGCACATATGCACATGTCAAAATGAAACCTCCCATACAACTAGTTAAAATATATAACAGGCCAGGAGTGTGACCTAGTGGTAGAGTGCTTGCTTAGCGTTCATAAAGACCTGGTTTGATTCCTCAGTATCACATACATAGAAAAAGCTGGAAGTGGTGCTGTGGCTCAAGTGGTAGAGCTCTAGCCTTGAGAAAGCCTAAGGACAGTGCCCAGGTCCTGAGTTGAGGCCCCAGGACTGGCAAAAATGATATTATATACACACACACACATATATATATATATATATCTTTGACAGAGTTGGGAGGACTCAACTCTAACAGAAAGCAATATTCACTGCTGGGTCTACAAGATACGCCACTGATTGCAGTGGGGGTACAAGTATCATACAGGTCAAATACTCCTTACCCAAAATGCCTGGGATTGGATGTGGGGGGTGAAATATTTTCACATACACATCTCATCTTGTGGATGAGACACAAGTCTAAATACTAACTTTATGTTTCATGTATCTCAAGCACATAGCCTAAAGGCAATTTTATACAAAATGTTTAGCGTGGCTGCACTTTAAATTCAGCCAATCCAATGAGGTCAAGTATGAAATTTTCTACTTTTTGTGTTGGCACTCAAGTTTAGCATGTTGGAAGTATTTCATATATAAAGATTTTGCAATAAAATTTTTGATCAGTTTACTCCATAATCAAAGGGTAGCCAAAAATACAGAGAAACCTAAAAGAGAAGGCTCAAGCCTACAACCCAGCAGAGATCCGAGAACCCAGGTTCGAAGCCAGTTCAGGCAGACAAATCTTCAAGTTTGAATCTCCAAGTAAGCAGCAAAACACTGAAACTATGGTGTCAGTTAAGTGGTAGAACACTACCCATGAGCTAAAGAGATGAGCAAAAGCTGAGTCCTGAAATACCAGCCCCAACAAGCACACAGACACAAATACGCGTACACACATGCGCGCGCGCACATGCACACACACACACACACACACACCAGAGAAGAGCAGAGCAAAAAGAATGAATACTTAAGGAGATCCAAAGGTAAAGACTATGAATCTTGAGGGATGGAGAGACCTTGAAAAGGTATGTCTGCACTCCAGACTTTGGTCCTTATGAGACCTAAACCAATTCTCTGTGTCCTCTTTTTTTTTCCTCCTCCTCCTCTTCCTCCTCCTCCTCCTCCTGCTCTTCCTCCTCCTCCTCCTCTTCCTTCTCATCCTTCTCCACTTCCTCTTCTTCCTCCTCCTTCTCCTCTTCGCCCTTTTCTTACTCTTTCTCTTCCTCTTCCTCCCTCTTCCCCTCTACCTCACTGCATTTTCCTTTCTGGCTGGACAAAGTAGTTGTAATGAGTCTCTTACTTGAATCCAAAAGAATCTCAGCTAAGATGATCACAAGTCAACTCCTGGTGCTACATTGCCTCCAACTCCTCTTGCTTCTTTGATGCAATATGGGACGAATCCTTTGGTAGAACGACTTATGGACCATTTCAAGAGAGGATAAAATAAGAAAGATAACAACATAAAGTATATTCCAAATTTGGAAGCTGGCTCAAGCCGGATGCCAGCGCTATCCATTCTTCTCTCATATGTCTGGATGTTCTCCATTGCACATGAAATTTATAATCCCCTTGTTTTGCCTTTAAGAAGTTTGGGTTGAAGCCTTCAAAGGAATGTTGCCAACGAAATGGATTGTTCTTGGGTCATTTTGGCAATCTCTCTTTTCTTTATCAGGGATGAGGGTCAGTTTTACTGCCTGCTATTCATACACTCTAATTTGCTTGACAAGATAGGACCTGCTTTGGAAGAAGACCGTCTCAAAGATGACATATGGACTTTCTCCCCCACGGATGATTTTTTTATAGTGACTAAGGATGCAAAAGCAAAAGACAGAGATGATTATTAAACAGCCATAGATTATGTCAAATGAAGGTTAAGTATAAAATATTGATTAACACAAGATCCAGAGGACCAGGGAACAGAATTATCACCTCCAACTCTTAAAAAAAATTAAAAGGCAGAAAACTGAGAGTGAGAGAAGTCACATTGTCCAAAAGAAATGTAGACATTACCTGCATTACATGTGCACATTGATTGCCTTTATAATAACAATTACTTTTTGTTGTTGTTGTTGGTCATGGGACTTGAACTCTGGGCCCGGGCACTGTCCCTGAGCTCTTTAGCTCAAGGCTATCATTCTACCACTTGAGCCACAGCACCATTTCCAGTTTTCTGGTGGTTAATTGGAGATAAGAGTCTCATGGACTTTTTGTGCCCAGGCTGGCTTTGAACCACAATCCTCATATCTCAGCCTCCTCAGTAGCTAGGATTACAGATGTGAGCCACTGGAGCCCGGCATAATTAAATATTTTGAAAGGTAGGATTCTGAATCAAGGACAAGTACCTTGGTTTTAGAAGGCTTGCTTTAGAACCCTGTCTCTTTTCAACAGATCTGGAGAAATAATTTTTTTATCTAATAGACACTTGGAGAATGTTAGGGAATCAGAAATGAACATTTCTAGTGCCCAACATAGTGGCACACATCTATAGTCCCAGCTACACAGAAACCATAGGTAGAAGAATGTGATCTGAGGCTGGATCCAGGCAAAAATGCAAGACTATATCTAAAAAATAATTAAAGAGACAATAAGAAAGCAATGGATAGGGAGAGAGGGAGGAAGAAAGGGAAAGAGAAAAGGAGGGAGGGAGGGAGGGAGGGAGAAAAAAAGCAATAAATAGGAAGGAAGGAAGAAAGGAAGGAAGGAAGGAGGGAAGGAAGGAAGGTTGGTTTTTTTAAACAGAACTGATTAATCTGGAGAAAGGTTCTTTCAGTACTGAGAAATAATTTATAATCATGAAGTGATTTTTGATAATATTACCCTTATAAGTATGAATCACTGACTTATAAATGCTCAGAAAGTGCCAGCAGAGGGTGAGGAGATGCCTAGATTTTATTTTTATAGTTTTTTCCCCAAAGTTATCATTGCTATTTATTTTAGTCCTAATAGGTTTTGTTGGCCTATATTAAATTACATATAACATAATGTCTGTCCTGAAAAAGCCAGACAAATGTGTCTGATGTCAACTTTGACTAGATTAACCAAAAGTTTTAGGATACTTAACCATGACAGAAAAAAACAAACAATGGTGATTTTTTAAAAAAAGTAAGGAGATACAGAGGGTTATAAATGCACTTATTTCTAGATCTTGAAGTAATTTTTTGTAAAAAAAAAAGAGCACTAGAAATTAAAACTAATAACACTATGTACATGGCTATGTGTTGTACTGTACTAAGGCCTTCCCAAATTCTTTATTTTTATTTTGAATTTCTTTTTTTAATTGCATTTTCTTGTTGGAGTGATATATAGAGGGGTTACAGTTACATTCGTCAGGTAGTGGGTAATTCAGAACCCTAGCTGGTGGGATTTTTTTTTCAAAGTTCCTCCATACTTCCAGAGAAACAATATTGTGCCCTAAAAAACTGAGGAAGAAACTAAACAGAATGCAGCTGACATGGTTGTCATGATAATCACATGGCTTCTTCTAGTAAAAGGCCCTTTTACTGGGAGATAGACCAACGCTTGAACCCTTCTCAGGAATTTGCCACATCCAGCCTTGGACTCTCTCTGAATATGGGTCATGACAAACTCCTCGTCCCTGCCAACCAATAACTTGGCATCAAGGTGAAGCCAGCCAACATGCGCCCTGTACCCATATGAAATCCCAGCCAGCTGATCTATGGCTTTCAGGGGCAGAATCCTTCACCGCATCACAGCAACACATGATCTCAGGCACTAGCCAGGAGTCTTCTGAGCTCCATTTCTCCTCCGGAATTTGAATGAGGAAACCACCCAGACTCAGCTATAGTAGAATCCAGCTCAACTACTCATCTCTTTTGACAGGCACATAACCCTAGAATTGCTATGAAAAGCTGGATTCTGTTCAGTGAGAATTAAATGTACACATTGATTAACACAGCATTCAGAGAATCCAGGGGGAAGCAAGTCGTCTCCTCTAACTCAGCTGAGACACACACATACTCACAAAAGGCAAAAGTCCCGAATCCAGGCCAGGTACCTTGGATTGAGAAGACCTGAGTGAAAAGCCTGCTTCTGGCTATTTTATTCCCCAATCTAACATAATCTGTAGTATTTGAGAAAGAGGGTGACCCTGAGCCACTGCCCCTCCCTGTACTGCCTGAACAAAGCCCACATTGCCTGGGTGTGCTCTGTGTTTGGGGTGAGCTCTGATTCTTCCATAAGACTGGCCAGATACCAAATGTGTTCCTTGGATTTTTTTTGGGGGGGAAGGTTAGATTTTTTTTAATGGTTCTCTGAGATCTAGCCTCCACCCCCTCCAAGCAGAGCTTCCTAATCATCCTGAGCTCTGGCCTTTATTCAGAGGGCCTCCATCCTTACTATGCAGGAAACTTGGGACCCTGTGTAAGTGTCACCAAGCACGAGCAGCTTAAAGCAGAGGCTGGCAAGGCTCCTTCAGGAGTGGAGTGAGGGCTTGCATTTCAGCACACAGGCCTTATGACAACTCTGGGATGTCCAGAGATCTGCTTTGTTTATAGCAGGCTTTGGCTCTTTTCCAAAGGTTGGTTGGTGCCAGATAAATGAGGTGGTGTTGAATATCCCTGAGGAATCAGTCTTGGGATAAAGTCTACTGACTAAGCCAGGGGCTCTGTATCAAACTGCTTTTTTTTTGGTAGTTTACAAGCATTTGCAATTGTCTAAGTGTTTTCTTATGCAATCATTAAATGTAATCACTCAGGCATGGACCAGCTGGATCATATCTGTGAACAGCAAACAGCAGCTCCATGTCTAACATGAAAGGGAGGGTCAAGGCTTGTTTTCTGATAACCTTATCATCATGCTGGATCACAGATTTCTTTTGAGACTTCAACCCGTCTCAGTTTTGTACATCTATTTCTTTACTCTATTTTCACGAGTTCTGCTTTCCTTTGTGGGATTCTGGAACACATGAGAGAGAAGTGAAGCTGTTGGGACTGCCACGGAGACTGAGCACATGGACACAGTAAGCCCAGGAGGAATATCTTCTAGAACCACAAAGGGCAGAAGAGATGGCTCTGGGCGCTGGGTATGCATATCATTTCAGTAAGACTCTTACTCTAATAAAGAGAGCAATAGGACCTATGTGTCGTATTCAGACTCCGGGCCTGTTTTTGGTATACCAAGGCTTTCAGGTTATCATTCCCTGAGAATATGACTTGTCCTGTAGTCCAAAGAAGTGCCCCGAGGAGCCCCAGCCAGGCCGCTCATGCATATCTAGTGAGCTGTCATGTAGGAGAGGGGAGAGTTCAGATCTTTCAGTGTCATTTGTTATACATTCAACAAAAGAGAAAAGAGAATCGAGTACAGTCATCTCTTGTTGTGTGTGGGGAATTGATTCTAGAGTCTCCTGTGGACACCAAAATCTCTAGATGCTCAAATCCAGTATATAAAGTGGTGGAGAATTTGCATATAACTCATGCACATTTATATGCATATAACCTCTGATTACATTAACTCATCTCCAGATTACTTATCATACCCAATAACGTGTAAATGCTGTGCCAGAAATTATACTGTGCTCTTTAGGGAATAAGAAGAAAAAAGAAGTCGGTATGTGTTCAGAATGGACACAAATTGTGTACAGTCAGTTGACTCTGGAGTTTGGAATCGGTGGATATAGAGGGTTGAATGTACTTACTGAGGACCTATGCAGGAGCTAGGCTTTAAGAAATAAGGAAACTGGAGTTTTCAGGAGGTAGGTTCCAATATCAGAGTCTTGATAATGAGATTTCACTCAAACCAAACCCAGTAGCAGTTGACAAGGCTCCTCAACCACCTGCCCACGTGGACAGAAATGCAAGATCCAAGCCTATTTTCTTGCTTCCCTCACAGGTAACTTTCAGAAATTCAAACCTAGGCTTGCTTGACCATGGAGAAAAGAGACGATATATACATCAGTGTTAGTATCAATGGTCTTCAGAATTCAATGGACCCTGTCAATCCTTAAAGTGTGGAAATCAAAGAGAAGCCCTCAAGTCCGAGTCACAGAACTAGAGTTGGGCTCTGAGTGACCAACCCAGAACTGTGACGACAGCATTCCCAGGTGGGAATGGTGGGAAGGGGTTTCGTGGTGTCCAAAGGCAGCCTGTTTGATTCTCCACTTACATATTGAGATTAGAAGTTTAACTGCAGAACATCTGACCACTGGGAACCCCAAGGAGCTGCATGCCAAGAGCAGGCGTAGCTTTGCCAACTCCTATTCTAGCTCTTCCCTGACTCACCAAAGAGGTTTGAGGTGAGCAATTTCACTAAATTCCACCTCACCTCCATGATTTCATAATGTGAGGAAACCTAAGAAATCATCTCAAGAGGTTTAATAGGAAAAGAAATGTGTGTTGGTGGACCTCTGCTACTACATCAAGGTCAAGTTTAACTAGCACTAACCACAGGGAAACTCAACAAGACCAGTCTGTACATACCAGGAAACAGGTTCAGGCAGGTGAGGGGCCTGCCCAAGTTTACATAGCTTCATGGCTACAGATTAGATTCAATCTGTGTACATCCTATCAGGGAGAACTAAGCTGTTTTCTGGAATTTATGATGAAGAACCAGTACATCCAATTTGTATAAGGCACAGGAGAAGGGTCTTTAGAGACAGATTCTGAGCTCTAAACTTGACTCTGCTGCCTGCTAGTGCTTAAACCTGGACAAGATATATATTCCTTTCTTTTTTCTGCCTCTTTTGTTTTCATTTAGTATTGTTACAATCCCATGTCAACCACTTATAAACTATAATTCTTTGCTGTATTATTTTGGTGGTAGGTTGAGGGCACAAGAATTGGAAATCCCAATTCTTGCTGAAACATTTGAGCAGCAGAGTTAAAAAAATACTTTCAGATTTTAGAGTAAAACTTCCTAAAATCAGAATATTTTTCTAATCCTAAACATTTCAAATTAGGGAAATTCAAACTGCATAAATCTTTAACCTACTTTATCTACTTTGAAGTGATATTATATGGTTTCACTTATATATTTTTTTCAATCCTGGGGCTTGAACTCAGGGCCTGGGCACTGTCCTTGGACCATTTGCTCAAGGCTAGTGCTCTGCCACTTGAGCCACAGCCCCACTTCTGGCTTTTTCTGTGTACATGGTCCCAAGGAATCAAACCCAGGGCTTCATGCATGCTAGGTGAGCACTCTACCACTAGGCTACGTTCCCGGCCCCACATATATTATGAAAACATTACAATAGAATTTTTTTCTTTTCTTCCCTCCTAGCCTTTATGTTATTGTCATTACATATGTTGAAAACTCCTATGACATGGTTTTCTTTTTGTTTAAATAATCAATTAAAAATACTTAAGCTGAGTGTAGTAGTGTATGACTATAATCCCAGCACTCAAGAAGTTGTAGCAGGATAATCACCAGTCTGAGTCCAGCTTTTTATTATTAAAAACAAACATAAAACACTAAGAAAAAAAGCTTTATATATATGTGGCGCCCAGACATGGGACACGACTAAGCGGGTAAGTGGACCTCTTCGAGCAACTATGGGGAACACAAACTCTCAGCGAGAGGTGGTTCGTGTTTGTAAAGGGATCTTGGAGAGTAAACAACTTTATCTCCCCATCGTGGCCACCATCCTGAATTGCCTTCGGGGTTAGGCCACCTCGGCGCTGGTCGGTGGGAGTGAGGCCCCCTTGGAATCCTCTCCCATGGTTCCTCCTGGAGACTCCGCCACGGGCCGACTCCCTGGCCTGGCTCCAGGGCCAGGGAGGCTCCAGGGCCAGGGTGGCCTAGAAGCTCCTCCCGGCAGTAAATATGCCCATGGGGGCCACCCAACCACGGCTCCCAAGTCTTTCTTCAATTCCTAACAATTTTCTTGTTATTGAGATAAAGGATTGCCTTTTTCCTATAAGCAGTGGTCTTCCTTTACCACTCCTCCCATCACAACCCTTTTCAGAAGACACCCAGGGTAAAAGCAAAGGCCTCCAGAGGTAAGTAGAAGTCGGTCGACCCCTCCTGTTTTCTGGAGAGTGCACTGTGGCCTAAAACAGTATGGTCAAGGGACACCTTGACCTCTTTTAGGGTTCTTGTCGATAACAGGATACATCTGAGCAGACGTGTGAGTTCAAGTCCCACTGGCAAGACATGCCATAAGAGTATCTACCCAGCCCAATTTTCTTAAAAGTCTCTGCTTCTCTGTCTTGTCCATGTTACATGTTTTTCCTTGTCTGGTTTTGTCTTTGAAATCGGTACCAGTCCTAAATATGGATCCTTGTATTTGAATCTTTTGAGAACTTCAGAAAATGTACGGCCAATATTAATTTTGTGCGCTTTTAGATGTTTGAGTGTGAATGTGTGAACGTGTGTGAGCGAACACGTTCGAGATTATAGTTGCGTACAAGTATACAGTTTATACTTGAAACTAACATACAAAAAATGGATAGTTGGTTAAATGTAGGTCTAAACTCCAATCAAAGCCAAATGCCTCAAGGGATTTGTATTGTTTTAAAGAGGAACTACTTCAAAATCTACTATAGTAATGCATAGAGCTGTTCACGTTGTAAACATTGTATTCTGTTTAGCAAAAAGGCATCAGGGAAATTGGAATTTATTTCATTGAGTTTAAATTTGGAAATAGGTATTTAAATGTGAATTTATTAGTTTCAAAAACCTTGCCTATCTGTTTTTTAGAAAGGACACGGCTTCATCCTGCCTCTCCCTTGCAGACTGACACTGGAAATCTGATGGTAAAGTAGGTTATGTGATCAGTATTTCCTAAAATGTATTAATTGGGAAAAGGGGTTTTAATAAGAGTAAAAAGGAAAATTAGGGCTAACAGAATGATTGTTTAATTGCTATTTCAATTCACCCTTGTAAGTTTGTAACAGTTTCCAGCAGGCCCACAGAAAAGAACAGCAGGTCCTTATTCAGATGTAAATTTGGCCCTTCCAGGTAAGATCATGCTTTAAGACTATTTCTGAATTGACCACCTTGCTGTTTCTTTTCTTTTCTTTTTTTTTTTTTTTTTTTTTTGCCAGTCCTGGGCTTGAGCTCAGGGCCTGAGCACTGTCCTTGGACTTTATCAAGGCTAGAGCTCTACCACTTGAGCCTCAGCACCACTTCCAGCTTTTTTCTATATATGGAACCGAGGAATCGAACCCGGGTCTTCATGCATGCTAGGCAAGCACTTTAACCACTAGGCCAAACTCCCGGCCCCCCACCTTGCTGTTTCTAATTGGAGTAAAGTGGCCTTTTGTAGGACTCTTTGATCTGAAAACTGTAGTTCTGAGCGCGCTTTGGAATAAAATTGGACCTGCACTAAGAGTCATGATCTCTGGATCTATGTCATTACTTGTGGGCTCTGCCGCCATCTTACCCCCACCACGTGGGTGTCTGAGAGGGACACCCACATATATGTATTCATGCAGTTACTATTTTGTTGGTTTTATTCCTTTATGTAAATATTCCTATTTGATATAATTTTCCTTCTCTCTGAAGAATCTCCTATAGCAAAAGAAAGTTTGTTATGAATTCTTTAGACTTCTGCAATGCTGTGTTTCTTGTGCATTTGTTTGTGAAACATAATTTTGTTGTATATAAGATTTTAGATTGATTCATTTTCTTTTTCATTACTTTGAAATTATTGTTCCATCGTCTTTTCACTTGCTTTGTTCTCAGTGAGAAGTCTGCTGTCATCTTTATGTTTGTTCTTTTATATGGAACATTTCCTTTGAAAGTGGAAGATGTCACTATTCCACACTTCTGCATCATGCTTAGCATTAGACAACACTCTGCTGCGTGTTCAAGGGGAATCTGCTGCAAGTCTCTGAGATCTCCACTTGTGCTCTTCTCCTCTGTTCATTACTCTACTGTGTGAACTACAGATGTTTTGGTCTTGCCTTAGATCCAGAGCTTCAAGTCTTCAACACAGGGAGTTCAATGGGTTCTACCTCAGTTTCCCCTCAACGCTGCCTCTCTCAAGGCAATAACTGGACCAACTGTGTGACTCTTAGTTTATTTTCTTTCAGAGAGAGAAAGAGAGAGAGAGAGACAGAGACTTAGTGACAGAGACAGCGAAAGGAAGAGAGAAAGAGAGAGCGGGAAGGAGGGAAGGAGGGAGGGAAGGAGAAAGAGATACATTCTCCTTTATTGACTGAAGCCTAGTGCTCAAGTCCTCTTCCACCTCAGCTCCAGAGACACCCCCACTCTGCTGGTCCCATTCTGTCTATCAAGTCCTCACTAACTCCACTTCAGAGGCCCCCTCTGCTCTCCTGCCCTGCTCTCTAACTCCTTCTCTGCCATAAGCCTTCCAACTATCTCCTCCAGAAAGGCAACTGCTCTTGCTTTGTAGCAATCTCTATCTCCACTTTTCTTTTTCCCTCTCCCTCTCTCTGATGACCTCCAGACAAGAGATCATTTGCCATCATACCACCTTCATTCTCACTAAACTGTTTCATGAAGATGCGTTGACCATTTTTTGATGGGTGATGAGTTATTTAGGTCAAGAAGAGCTAGGGCAATGGTTATATGCTTTCTGTTACTTAAGTGTGGCCAGAAGTCACTCACATAAGTAAAATCTGAGTGCTCTTCCCCCAATTCCAGACACAGAGGACTTGTACATGGAATTGCCTGCTCTTACTAGTCTGTAAGAATAGGAACACATTTCCAGACTTCTATTCAACACTTAAAGAGAATGTATAGATACTTCACAGCTATTTTTAACTAGCGTTCATGAGGGCTACAATAAGCTTGTATGAACATGACTTACGAAATCTCTAACTAATGTACCCTGGGATTTATACACATAAGGTTACTGATCATGCTGCAGAGGTACAGACCTAGAACCAAAAAATAAATTGAAAAGACTAAATTTGTTCCCAAGGTTCTCTTTCTATTTGTCCTCTGCATTAATCTATGTCACGAAGAACATTTTTTGTTGCCAGTCCTGGGGCTTGGACTCAAGGCCTGGGGGCACTGTCTTTGAGCTTTCTCAAGGATAGAGCTCTACCACTTGAGTCATAGCACCACTTCTATTCAGCCTATTACCCAAAGAAAGCAGGAATTACCCAAGAGAAAGAGCCAAACGCCAGCCATTGAGTGTGATGAAAACATCAAGTTGTATGGAGAAATGATCTCAGAATCCAAACATTTCCACAGGGAAGTTCAAAGAGTACTAGAATCAGGAACTCTTGCCTAGTCTAGACTAGGAGAGCTACCCTGCACATTTACTGCAACCCAGATCCAAGATAAGCCAAGCAGGTAGAGAGAAATGGTCACCATTTGGTGACAGTGCTTAGGAATCAAATAAAGACCCTTATTTTTTCCCATTTCCACATACAAAAGTTATGTGAACATTAAACTAACAGGGATTCGGCTCAAGAAGAAACCACAGCATAGACTTAAAAATTGTATTCTCTAGACAATCTCCTTTCTCTCACCACAGACACACATTGCTGACCAGCAGCTTCCACCTGTACACAAAAAGACCTTTCTGTTTGATCAGTGAGTTGAGGTTGTGTTTTGCAATCAGCAGGCTGTGACATACTGGCAGATCATGAAGGCCTTTTAGTGCATCATGATTATAGGTTTTACTAAGTAGGCATCAAATAAAAAAAAAAGAAAGAAAATACTAGAGCACAGTATGACAGTGAAGCTCAGATCATTTTCTAAAACATGTTTTCTCAACATCGGGTATGTATGCTTGTAAATATTGGGTTGTAATGAAAAGTATAGCTTGTGCCATGGTCAAAAGAGTTTGAAAGCCATTGGTCTAGAAACTACTAAGAGTTCTGTATTTGACTTCTGGTAGGAGTGAAAATTGATGCAATCTTTGTTCACAGTGCCAATATAATTTAAATAGTTCATACGATGGAGACAACTAGAAGTATGCAAAAAAAAAACTAACCAAAAAACTCCCTAAAGTTAAGTGCTAAAATATTTCTATAGGTCATTTGTAATAATTTAAAAAATTATGGTCTAATTTGTGGGAGTGACTGAATGGCTAATCAACATGATAAATGGCACCACTCATTGTAACTTAACTGCCCAAAAGCCATCTGAAAGATTATTCATATTAACTCCTTGGTGAAAAGCAGAAGTTATAACAATATTTTTTGTAATTTTAAAATACATACCACCACAGAAAATGATCACCTTTTAGATGTATAGTTGGAGATATTTTTGCTTTTTTTAGTTTACTTTTCTATAGTTTCATTGTAATGTCTAGAATAAATACATATTACTTACATAAACTGGTAAAAATAGAAAATGAATGTGATTTCAAGTATTCTCTAGTCAGTCAGTAGAGAAGCTGCCATTCACAAGTGGTGTTAATCTTAGGTAACAGCAACAACTTAAAGTTAACAATAAAGAGAACCAGGACCTCACACAGCCAGCTAGCTGGAATAGAAGCAAAAATGGGGCGGCAGATGAGCTCAGATCTCAGGAAATTACACAATGTCTTCCCATCCTCTTGTCAAGCCCTCATCTCTAAAACTAGACATATGGCATCACAATTTGTCCCTCAAAAATGTTCTATCAATGGCTCACGCCTATAATCCTAGCTACTCAGGAGGTTGAGTTCTGAGAATTGCAGTTTGAAGTAAGTCTGGGGAAGGAAAGTCCAAGAGACTCTTATCTCCAATTAATCACTAAAAAGATGAACATGGAACTGTGGCTCAGATGGTGCCAAGTACTAGCCTTGAGCAAAATAGCTCAAGGACATAGTCCAGACATTGGGTTCAAGCCTCAGGACTGGCCCAAAATAAAAAAGAAACGTGTAATCAAAGGGTTATGCTAACTCAGAGTAAGACTAATTTACAAGTGATGTTTGTGTTCTTTTTCTCTAAGGCGTAAAAATAAGATTGTATTTTTTAAAACCTGTCTGGGACCTGAACTCAGGACCTGAGCACTGTCCTTGAGCTTTTGCAAGGCTAGTGCTCTACCACTTGTGCCACAGGGCCATTTCTGGCCTTTTCTGTATATGTAGTACCAAGGAATCGAATCCAGGGCTTCATGCATGCTAGGCAAGCACTCTACCACTAGGTCACACACCTGGCCCCAAGATTGTACATTTTCTAAAAAAAGTGTTTGGAGTAAGATGACGATGATGATGATGATGATGAGGAGGAGGAGGAGGAGGAGGAGGAGGAGAAGGAGGAGGAAGAGGAGGAGGAGGAGGAGGAGGAGGAGGAGGAGGAGAAGGAGGAGGAAAAAGATGCAAAAAAGATACAAGAGGACAGGTATGCAGATGAATCTCAGGTTCTCAGAATAAGAAATGAATTCACAGGATAGTCATCCACTCATCTCCTCATTCAAACTCTCTGTCCTCCATCCCATTTGTTTATCAGTCCATCTGACCATTAGTTACGTTAGTCCTTCCATTAGTCTTCACTCATTCCTCAGGGACTCATATTCCACATTATATATCAGCTTTAGAATAGAGTGATAGAGGATTCAGTCCCTGCTCCTGCTCCCCTGATACTTCAGCTTCAATGCTGTCCTCGGTGAAAGCCGTCAATGAGA
This sequence comes from Megascapheus bottae, assembly GCF_031878675.1. Taxonomy (NCBI): domain Eukaryota; kingdom Metazoa; phylum Chordata; class Mammalia; order Rodentia; family Geomyidae; genus Megascapheus; species Megascapheus bottae. Next base: position 8,732,965 of record NC_143515.1, read on the forward strand.
CTAGCTGCCATAATTAAGTGCCTATCACATTCTTGCTCTCTGTGAGCACTACAGCTGTCTCTACGATCCTGGTGCTCACATCCCCCTGAGTGTCTGCCACAGACACGTGTCTCCTAGAGCTGCAGGTGGAAACCAGCCACCTGACCTGGTAGGTCATTAAAAAAGGTGGCAACTGGACCATGTCCTGGCTGCCTTGAAGAAGAACCCTGGGCCCTTGGCCCAGTGTGCTCTGATGTATATGGAAGCTTATTCTTTATTCTCACTATTTTCCATATGAACTCCTACACTGTATCCCACAGCAACACAGCAACATGTCTACCATGGACATATTTTTAAATATATTTTTATTGTAACTAATAGAAGGGTTACATTATATTCACCAGATAGAAGGTGCATTAGTTTACATACATTGATACCCTTTCTCATGTACCATGGACATATTTTAACTTAGGCACCATATGAGAGATGGTCATGCTGGCTTTCAAATGAGCCAACACCCTTGTTCATGGAGGAACTTTCAGGCTCTCACAGCACCTCACCCCATCCTTACACAGGGACCCCAACACTGATGAAAGACATCGGGTGTCAGGATTTCCAAAAACATATGCTGCCCCTTTATATTCTATTTAACTTATGAGGTTCAAACTCTTTTCCCTCTCTTTGATCTTGGCATATTTTTTGTCATTTTTATTTTTATTTTTTATTTTTTTTATTTATATTTTTTATTGTAATTAGTAAAAGGGTTACATGATATTTGCCAGATAGAAGGTGCATTAATTCACATACATTGATACCCTTTCACATGTCTTGGTACCCGTTTCCCTCCCCCCCCACACCCCCCACCCGAGATCTTGGCATATTTTTAAGCGATACTTAATGAAATGTAGGCAATGAATCAATAGGGCTTCCTCCTTTCATCCTTCTATAGAACGTGTCATCTGGAGCCTTGAGGGGATGCTGCATCAGCCACATCTGAATGGAGTGGCCCATTTCTAGCCGTCATTGAAATGAGGTTGTTATTCGAGCCGAACCCAGATTGCTACCACAGGTAGTTGCCTCTACCTGCCTGGTCACCGATTCATTAAGTCCTAACTCCATGCATGGGTTCTGAACATAGAGGAATATTTAGGGCCCATGCTCTTATGGACTCTGGATACACACAAAGGCACAAAGTCTCCTGAATGCTGTTGATGACTCTGCTCTCAGAATTGGGGAAACACTGGCAGAAATTCCAGCTCTTCTCAGATTCCCCTTAACCCATAGGGTTTGCCCACTACACCACCCAGTCTGAAGCTTGGGGCTCACGCTATAGCGCACATCTCTAAATACTGTGTCTCTGTCTCCTTCTCAAGGCAGGACACTCTTAAGGTCATTTCTGTATTCTCCTCAAGAAATTAAAATACTGGAGCAGACCATGGAGCCATTTCCTCACCAACCAGAGTGGGCCTTTCTTTCCCAACTACCACAATCCAGCTCCATGACATTTTCTGTGGGCCCCCATGGTTAGGCACTGTGGATGGGCATTTACAAGCATTGTCTTTCTTGTCCATCCTCAAAACATCCTCTAAGAGAACATGTATGGACACAGGTTACTCAGTAAGAATCCAGAGACAAAGGAAGTCAGAATTTCTATGAAGCTACAAGTCCTTGCTCAGCCCATCACACAATGCTCCTATGTGCATGCACACACGCTCCACTGCAAACCTCGCAACCATGGGGGCCCATGAACCTGCTCAATTTGGGGACTCACCATGCCTCCAGTGCACTCCCTGCAATCCTGCAGGCAGTGTATATTTTCCCAGGTAGTGTAGGCCTTCAGTCCTGCCACCAAAGCCTGCAGAGAACGACTCCTAGTGAGCTCTTTCCCTTGGAAAATGTCCTCATCCAGGAGGGCTCCAGCATACCTGCAGGACAAAGCAAAGATGAATGATGTAGTGGGGCAGCCAACCATGGGAGAGGAGCTCAGGGGACAGTGGCATCTAGCCTCTAAGTGGCTTCCCATGCTCTTCAAATCTGCTACCCTGCACCATTACAAAGGGATATGGTGTCATATGGACAACTGTCAAAGCAATATACCAGTTAAAATGGGCCTACTGTATATACTGTACAGTCCCATTTATATAACATCATATCTATAATGTCACACAGTAGATCACTGGTTACTCTGGGATATGAATGGAAGAAGGAATAACCACAAAGAGGCACAAGGTAAATCTGAGAAAATGCTGGAATGCTTTGTAGCGTGATATTCTTGTGCTTGTAGACAGCTGTTGAATCTGTTTAGTTTACAGTGGCACATTTTGAATGTAGTCTACTATAAATAAATTATTCTTGATATTATTGATAGGGAACATTTAAAATTAAAATAGCAATAATGTTCACAATATATCCAGAAGATACATTTAGACCAAGATATATATATATATATATATATATATAGAGAGAGAGAGAGAGAGAGAGAGAGAGATAGATAGAGAGATAGATAGATAGATAGATAGATAGATAGATAGATAGATAGATAGATTCCAATATATTTTCATACATAAGGACAACAAAGGCTCAAAAGCCAGAAGTGGGTAGAAGTATACTGGATTGTTTTAAGTTTCCAACATCATCTGTGATGAGATATAACACTATTTTAACACAAATGTGATCAGAGGTATACTTTATCAGTAGTATTAATTTTTTGCCATTCCTGGGGCTCAAATTCCTGGAGGCTGTTTCTGTGCTCCTTTGTTTTTCCAGTCCTGGGGCTTGAACTCAGGGCCTGAGCACTGTCTTTGGGCTTTCTCAAGGCTAGAGTTCTACCATTTGAGCCACAACACAGCTTCCAGCTTTTTCCATGTATGTGGTACCGAGGAATTGAACCTGGGTTTTTGTGCATGCTAGGCAAGCACTCTACCACTAGGCCAAACTTCTGGCCCCTTTGAGTTCCTTTTTGATCAAGGCTAGCACTCTACCACTTGAACTACAGGGCTACTTCCAGATTTTTCTATGCTTAATTGGAGGGGAACTTTCCTGCTCACAATGGATTTGAACCACTATCCTCAGATCGCAGTCTCTGGAGTAGCTAGGATTACAAGTATGAGCCACTGGCACCAGGCATTGTAAGTGCTAGAGAAATCATCAAGAAAAAAAAAAGAAATAGTAGTTCTTAAAAGATAACAGTGGAAAACTAAAGTGATTTAGTTTATCAAAGGAAGCTAGTAAGCAGAGTACCAGTGTCTTATGCTTGTAATCCTATTTATACAGGAGGCTGAAAATCTGAGGATCTTGGTTAAATACCAGCCCAGGCAGGAAAGTCCATAAGATTCTTTTCTCCAGTTAGCCAGCATAAAAGCTAGAAGTGGAGATGTGGTTCAAATGGTAGAGCACCAGTCCTGAGCAAAAAAAGCTAAGAGAAAGTTTGCTCAGGCTTCAAGTTCAAGCCCAAGTATCAGAATACACACATAAGAAAAAGGCAGCGACAGAGTAGGGGGAATGAAATACATTGGAAAAACAGAAAACAAAATAAGATCATAGCTTTAAACTCAATCACGTTGACAATTACATCTTCTGGTAATGGTCGAAGGGGTAATGTTTAATCTGAAGGTTGTCAGATATCATTTATAAAGAATAAAACAAGATTCAACCAAATAATTTCTGCAAGGATCAGACAAAAGTTTCCTACAGAAAAGAGAAAGTAAAACTTTTGGCAATTACACAATAGACTCTCTTGAAACCAGCACAGTGCATACACAGGAATGTTTATTGGATAAACAGTATCTAAGAGACTCATCTATCCTAAACTCCATTTACTGATGAGGACAGACAGACCTTTGGTGAGTCTCTGCAGACTGTGAAGTGTCACTCCACCATTCATTTCCTAATACTCATGAGTTCTCACTTTATGCAAAGCACAGATCTGGGTGCTATAGAAACCTCTGTTTAAAAACAGAAAAACTTCTGCCCTTATGTCTGGAAACACTAAGTAAGTGATCGTAGGTAAAGCCTTAGGGCAGTGGCAAGCCCCTGGTACATGGCAAACCCTCGAAAGTGCTGTTATCTGAAGCTTATCTCTATAGCTTAGGAAGAAAGACTGCCCTAGGCAATGACTAAAGGTAGGTGACAGACAGTAGCACAGGTGGTACTGGGGCCCCTGGGACGTGGAGCCCAGCCTGGACTGCTTGAGCTCTCCACTCAGTTATGAGTAAATAAGAGGCAGAGCCCAAAACAATTCTCTGGGTTAGCATATTGCATATACCAATTTACAAAAAAAAAATATCGTCTCAGAAAGGGCAGTTCAAGAACTACTAGAAGATGTGAAGCCATATTAAGAGCCAGCAACTTTTATGTTCACACAGCTCATGATCTCAAGCCATGAACACTGGTACAATGACAAAAGGATCCCACATTGATGCTCCAAAGAGCTTATAAGGGGGCTTCTCACTGCAGGCGTGGGTCTTTGGAGGCAGCTTTGAAGCAATGACAATCTGAGTTGTGTCTCAGATGACTCATTTGCTAGATGAAGAAAAGCAAACCCGTGAAGGGCAAATGGAGTTTGGGGTGACTACAGAAAAACGGCCCTGGCAGGAGGAGCAGGAGCTCAGGGACTGAGCATAAACCCAAGCAGGAAATCTATGTTTTGTGAAAAGCTCATCTGATGGGTTTATTTTGCATTAATACAGGCTGGGAGCTACTGGATACCAACCTTACAATCCAAGGATCGTCTGGCTTAGATGAAGCAGGACTGGTAGGGTAAGGTCAAATGGGAAGATATGAAAGAGGGAAGCTTTGTCAGGGGCAGTGAAAATCTCAGGTGGAAATGATGAGGTCAAAATAAATGTCACCATTTTAGAATATAGAAAGGAGGCAGACATGATTTGTTCTCCGAATAACATCAAAGAAAAAAACACTAAAAAATTTAAAATCAAGAAAAAATAACATCAGGAAAAAAAGTAACATCAAGAAAAACAATTATTTCCCTATATTATCAAAGAGCAAAGATAACTAGAAGGCTGAAACTCAGAGGAGGTCAAAGACTTTTATGTATCTTGCATATCACAAAAAAAAGGAACATGGAACATGGAAATAGATGAATAAGTAGAGCAAGAAAAATATTTAATGAAATAATTGATGAAATAATTTCAAATTTGATGAAAAACTTCAATCCACAGACCCCAGATGCTAAAAAAAAAAAAATTAAAAAGCACAGAAACCACATCTAGGCCAACATAATCAAACATTCAAAACAGAAAAACAAAGAGAAATCTTAAAATTAGTTAAATTTACACACAGGGAAATAGCCAGAAGAGTGTTAACTATGCTTATAAGAACAGGGGGTTCAGGAAGTCAGAAAAGTGGTGTCTTAAAAGAAAAATACACTATCAACTCAGAATACTGTGTTAGCAGTATCCTTCAAAGAAAAAAAGTGAAGAGAGAGAAGGAGAGATAGAACAGAGAACGGAAAGGAGGAAGGGAGGGAGGAAGGGAGAGGAGGACTGAAAAGAACACAAAAAAGTATACGAAAAGTAAAATATAGACTCTCAGTAAACAAAAATGGGGAAAATTCCTTGCAAGTTAATCAAGTTTAAAAGGAATACTAAAAGCTAAAAGAAATGTTAAAAGGCAGAGCAAAACAATGGCATCAGTTAGAAACTTGGTCTTAACAAAGAAATTCACAGTGTAGAAACTGGAGTAAATAGAAGTACACAGTTCAATTTTCTGTAATTTTAATTGTCTATAAACAACTTCTTTGAAAAAATAACAACTAAGCTATGCCTCTTAAATTTGCCATTTTAGAAAAACAGGTGAAATTAATTCCAATAAAATATTGTAGCATCCTAAGGAAGTAGCAAGGTATTATGTGTTTGTAGCATATTTAAAAGTGAAATACACTACATAATTACCATAGCTCCAAGTATGGGGAGACAAATTGTGAATTCACTGTTTAAGATGATTATACTACATAGGTAGAAATGATTATTTGAAAATAACCTTTGATTCATTAAAGATATATATTATAAAAGCTGGGCCAACAATTAAGCTGTATTTGGAAAGTATAAATATGTCAATAAAAGTGACATAGTGGAATAATAAACAATAGTTCATTCACTCAAGAGCTGTCAAAAAGAAAAAAGAAACACAAACACTGAATGTCAGGTTTAGCTTGACAGACTTAAATCCAAACATATCAATAATCACTTTAAATGAAATTAGTTAAAAGTCAAAGATTGTCATTATATATGAAAAGCAAGATCCCATTATATGCTATTAACAAGAAACGCATTTTAAAGATGCAAGTGGGTTTAAAAAAAGAATGAAGAAAATACACCATAAAAACATTAAACAGAAGATGACTGGAGTATAGGACAAAATGGCCTTTAGGACAGGAAATGTTTTTCAAAGATAAATAGATAAATTACCTAATGTCAATGCATTAGATTATCTAAGAGGAAGTACAAGTCCTGTGCATGTATGTACCAAAGAACAACCTTTAAAATACTGTAAGCAAAAACTGGTAAAACTGAAAGGAAAAATGAACAATTAATAATTTAAAATGTCTCTCATGTGTGAAAGACCAAGTATGCAGAAAATCACTGACTATAAATTTTCTGCAGAGCAGAATTAACCAACTTGACCTAATTAATATTATAAATTCTATTGTTAATTACATAAAAACACATTCTTCTCAAGTGTATTTGAATAGGCATGAACACTCGTACACATATAAGCAACATAGGCATACACACAGAGACATATGCATACAGACAGGCACACACAATGGTCATGAGTTCCTAAAGAACAGAATTCATACAAAGGATGTTTGTGGAGCTATGACAGCACTAAATAATCCATGGGCCAAAGGGGAAGTCTCAAGGAAAATAATAGACTATTTTTAACTAAATGGAAAGACCGCAAACCAAAATAAGAGATGTACAGCTGCAATGCTTCAAGGAAATTTCAGTACTAAATTATTATGGTATGTAAGAAGGATTGTGTGAATATAAGAATCTAATCACTTTAAGACAGAGGGAGATAGGGACCGGGAGTGTGTCCTACTGGTAGAGTTCTTGCCTAGCATGCATGAAGCCCTGGGTTGGATTCCTCAGTACCATAGAAAGGAGCCAAATGACAGTGCCCAGATCCTGAGTTCAAACTCCAGGACTGTCAGAGAGGTGGGGGGACTGAGAGAAAACAGAAGGAAATGCTGAGAGTAGATAGCAATCAAATTTAAAACAAATACCAGGGACTCACAGCTATAATCCCAAATAAGGAGGATCAAAGTTTGAGGCAAAAAGTTTGAGACATCCTATCTCAACCAATAGCAAGCCCAGTGCTATCTACTGGTCATCTCAGACTAAGAGCAGAAGAATCGCAGTTCCTAACCAGACAAGCCAACAGGGCTCAAGAAACCTCATCTTAACAGAAAAAGCTGAGCTTGATGGGTCAAACCTATCATATCTAACCACAGTGACAAGATAATAACTAGGAAAGTCAGTCCAGGTCAGCTAAGGAAATAAAGTGAGATTCTATGCAGAAAAAAAATCAGAGCAAAAAAGGCTGCAAATGTGGTTAAAGTGGAAGAGTATATGACTAAAAAAGTGTAAACTCCAGTAAACTGCCATAAAAAGCAAAAAACAATAAAGTTGACAACTTATATTGAAATCATTATTGATAACATCTGTTCAAACATGATAATGATGATGATCATGATCATGATAAAAAAGAAAGAGAAATGGGGAAAGACAGAGACAGAGAGAAGGACAGAGAAAACCTACTAGGAATAGAGGAAAGAAAACCACTACTGGGTCTCAGATTTTGAAAGAATGCTCAGTAATACTGCAGTCAACATCAAAATTTTATATATTTTTAATAATTTTTAAACACTCAAGGAGCAAAGGCAAAAAGAGCAATTAGAATAGTCAAAATAGTCCTGAAAAAAAAGAAAAGCTGGTGAATTCCTATCACCTAGTTTGAACACACATCCTTTCTGTGACAAATTTGACAGTCAAAATCCAACATCCATAATAAAAATGTTCAACTAGGAGTAGATAGGTGCTTATTCAATCTACTATAGATGATTCAGTGAATGTTCAGCACTTAATGGTGAATTACTAAGTGCTTTCCTTCCACTATTAGGAGCAAGATAAAATCCATTTACATCACAGCTATTCTACTTATACTGGAGCTTTTAGCTAGTCTAATAAGACAAGAAAAAATTGGGAAGAATGATATTGGCAAGGAAGAAATGAAACTCCTTAAGAATCACAGGATTATCTCAATAGATGCAGAAAAGGCATTTGACAAGATCCAACACCCCTTTATGCTAAAAGCTCTGGAGAAACTAGGAATCCATGGAATAGTCCTCAGTATACTAAAGGCTGTGTATGACAAACCTACAGCTAGCATTATACTTAATGGCAAAAAGCCAAAGTCATTTCCTCTAAAATCAGGAACAAGACAAGGATGCCCACTCTCCCCACTCCTCTTTAACACAGCATTAGAATTCCTAGCCAGAGCAATAAGGCAAAAAGCAAGCATAAAGGAGATCCAAATAAGGAAAGAGGACGTGAAACTTTCCCTCTTTGCAGATGACATGATTCTGTATTGAAAGAGCCCTATAGACTCCACTCCCAAGCTCCTTGAACTGTTTAAAAACTTTGGCAAAGTAGCAGGGTATAAAATTAACTCTCAAAAATCAACTGCTTTTCTGTATGCCAACAATGAGAAGAATGAAAGAAATCAGGAAAGCAACTCCTTTCACAATAGCTTCAAAGAAAATAAAGTACTTAGGAATTAACTAAGAATTTATAAAGGACTTTTATGATGAAAACTTTAAAAACCTAAAAAAGGAAATTAAAGCAGAACTCAGGAGGTGGAAAAACCTCCTATGCTCCTAGATTGGAAGAATTAACATCATGAAAATGGCAATCTTGCCAAGGGCTATCTACAAATTCAATGCAATACCCATCAATATCCCAATGTCATTTTTTAAGGAAATAGAGGAAGCCATCCAAAAAGTCATATGAAATAGTAAAAGAGCCCTATAGCAAAAACAATCTTTAGCAGAAAGAACAGAAGGGATTTCAATACTAAACTTTAAATTCTATTACAGCACTATAGTAAACAAAACAGCTCGGTACTGGCACAAGAACAGGCCTGAGGACCAATGGAATAGAACTGAAGACTCAGAAATCAACCCACATACCTAGGGCCACCTAATCTTTGATAAGGAAGCCAAACAGATAGAAGAAAGACAGCCTCTTCAACAAGGGGTACTGGCAGAATTGGTTAAGCACTTGCAGAAAACTAAAGCTGGCTCCTTCTATGTCACCTTGTACCAGAATTAACTGCAAATGGATCAAAGAACTTGTAGTAAAAGAAGATACCCTGAAAACTTTACAAGAAGGAATAGCAGATGCACTAGGTCTCCTTGGCACAGGTTGAAATTTTCTTAATAAAGACCCAGAAACACAACAAATTAACAAAAGTTTGAACAAATGGGACTGCATTAAAGTGCAGAACTTCTGCATGGCAAAGGACATAGCTAGCAAGCTAAATAGAAAGCCCACAGAGTGGGAGAAGATCTTCACTAGCCATACAACAGACAAGGGCCTCATATCTAAAATATATCTACAGCTAAGAAATTGAATTTCTCCAAAACAAATCTTCAGAGAAACAACCATCCCATTAAAAGATGGGCTAAAGACTTAAAGAGAGACTTCTCTGAAGAAGAAATCAGAAGGGCCTATAGACACATGGAGAAATGCTCGACATCTCTGGCCATAAGAGAAATGCAAATCAAAACAACTTTGAGATGTCACCTCACTCCAGTAAGAATGGCCATGAAAAGAAATCTAATAACAACAGATGCTGGAGGCAATATGGCCAGGAAGGATCATTACTACACTGCTCTTGGGAGTGTAAACTCATTCAACCACTATGGAAAGCAGCATGGCAATTCCTCAAAAGACTAAACAGAGAGCTCCACTATGACCCAGTAATCTTACTCCTTGGTATTTACCCAAATGTCCAGAAACAAGGACATACTAAAGCTAACTAGCACAGCAAGGTTCACTGCAGCATTATTTACCATAGCTAAGATATGGAGCCAACCTAGATGCCTCTCTGTAGATGAATGGATCAAGAAGATGTGGTACTCATACACAATGGAATTCTATGCTGCTATTAGGAAGAATGACATCAGAAAGACTTAGAAAAAATCATATTAAGTGTAGTAAGCCAGACCCAAAGGCATCCCTCATTTGTAATAATTAGTACACATCTAGGAGTCTCCTAGCAGAGGATTACAATAGCTCAAAACCTAGGTACAAAAGGTCATATAGGATGAGACTAAATGAAAGGATCGCTAGGATACAGAAACAAGAGCATTATCTTGTGTGATTGTTGTTCATAATATACTATGTTATTTCTCTTTTGTTGCCCCTTGGTTAATCTCATATTGTTACTGTATCTGACTTTGTTACCTGGTATATTATATACATGTTTATTTGTTTATTTGAAATAGGAAAGGGACGGAGGAAACAAGATGATTGGGGTGGGGTGGGGGAGGGAAGTGGGGACAAAAACATCAGAGGGGTATCAATGTGTGAGAAGCAATGCACCTACTACCTGATGAATATAACTATAACCCCTCTATATATTATCCTGACAATTCAAAAAAAGAAATGAAACTCCTTATTCATATTTAATCTATTATATAATTAGAGAATCCTAGAATCTACTAAGAGCTACCCAATTAAAAAGTGAAATTAGAGAGAATACACATGATAAGATCAATACACACAACACTGTCTACAAATAACTGAAAGTAAAACCTGAGATTATGACTAGGAGCTGAAAACCAGACTAGTCAGTAAATACTGGACCACTGGTGGTCAAAGCCCAGAGTGATAGGCTTTCACCTGAGCACTTAATGTTAAGGCTGGTACTGTAAGTCTAGTTCTCAGGACTTGGAGCTGTTCGCCTCTGAGACTGTCAGCCCAGCCCATAGGCCTTTGGCACTCAAGAGCACTGTTCTGTCACACTAGAAAAGCTATTCCTCATTTTCTCATGATGTCTGCTTTCAGACTTTAAGCTACATTGAATAGCTCCAGTGAATACTTTTATACAGTTTTTTTCTAGCTATCTATTGTTGCTATAACAGCCTTCAAAAACTGGCAATTTTTATAACTTTAGACACATACTTGCCCAATTGCCCAGCAAATCCTGTTTAGCTATTTACTCTTAGAAAATTAAAAATAAATAACTGTACAAAGATATTCAGTGGCCATTCATTGTAGCTTGACATCTGAAAGCATCTCAAGTATGAAGCAAATTGTGATCATTTTATGTTTCTTTTCAATAATAAAAGTTAATAAACTAGGGACAACATTGAGGAATATCCAGACATTATATTGAAGGATATACACTGGAAACAAAAGGCTATAGTATGAGTTCATTTGGGAACAGAAATCAGAGAAACTTGGTTGTGTCTGCTATGGTATTGACCTGGGATTCTTGACATAGAGTTCAATCCCCTGGAGGAGGGGGCGAAGAATTATCTAGCGTGATAAAAATGGTTTATATTTGGTTGGAGTATTTGCTACAGTGTTGATTTTGGCCCAAACTTAATGAACAATATACTAAAAGATGTACATTTATATAGGCAAATTAAATCTCATAAAACCTTCAGAAATGTCTTTGTGTGTGTGCCTATCCTGGGACTTGAGCACAACGTTTGGGCACTGATCCTGAGCATTTTTCATTCAAAGTTAGTGCTCTACTACTTGAGCTACAGCTCCATGTCCAGCTTTTTGGTGGATTATTGGGAAGAAGAATGTCATAGCACTTTGTGCCCAAGCAGGCTTTGAATCGTGATACTCAGATCCAGTCTCCTAAGTAGCTAATATTACAGATGTGAGCCACTGGCCCCAGGCAAAATCTTAGAAACATTTTTAGTGACGGATATGGGGTTTAAGTGATTTTTTTTTCCAGTCTGTAGAATTTACTGTTGGTTCTCTGCTGCTTAGCCTTGTGTGTTATCAGAATCAGATGCATCCTCTAAACCCTCCCAACTAGACCTGAGGTAGCTGGCAATCCACAGACAGCAGCACACTGCATACAGCAGGGGCTTCCTTCTGATGGTTATTTTCTCCTCACTGTGCAAATGGTCAAACGCATGCCAGCTCTGTTACTCAGAAATGGATTGCATGTTAGAGAAGAAAGAGGACAGGAGAAGGGTCCAGGGTTAGGAATTCTATTTCCAGTCTACCTCCTCCTGGCCCTGTGATCTCAAGCAAGCCCCCCAAGTTTCTTATGTTTAAAATGAAGCAATGATAACAACAGGATGCAACTGGCCCAGCAACATGTCACTGCTGCAGGAGGAAAACAAGGCATTGAGCAAAGCCTGTGATATGAGGATCTCCACAGCATTTATGTTATTTACGCTGATTCACTCAGTACACTATCTTTTCCCTTACATTCACATTATACAGACCTCTGCCTATTCTGAAACCTGCATTGTCCATTTAGAAGTTAGAGATATTTGAACTGTTCAAGTGTGTTACCTTTGGAAGCTGTACTGAAACACTGGCTTGAGGCTTCTCCAAGTCTCTGTGGCTTTCATTCATCTGAACATGCTTACAATCAAGATTTGAACTTGCACTGTTAACTTTGGCTCTGTGTGGGTGGAGTGTGGAGTGTGGGAGTATGTCTCAGTCAGATGTAAGTGGTGGGGGGAGGGTGCTGACACTGGGGCTTAAACTGAGGGCCTCGGCTCTCTCAGCTTTTCCTTTCAACACTGGCACCCTACCACTTGAATCATTTCTACTTTTAACTTTTTGCTGATTAACCAGAGATAAAAGTCTCATGACCATTCCCAGGCTGTCTTCAATATGTGATCTTCAGATCTCAGCCTCCTGACTAGCTAAGATTACAGATATAAGCCACCAACTTCTAACATTAGGCATTTAATGATTTTTGTTTGTTTATTTTTTGATTTTTTTTTGGCCAGTCCTGGGGCTTGAACTCAGGGCCTGGGCACTGTCCTTGGGCTTTCTCAAGGCTAGAGATCTACCATTGGAATCACAGCATCACTTTCATTTGAACCCAGGTCTTCATGCATGCTAAGCAAGCACTCTACCACTAGGCCAAACTCCCAGCCCTCCTCTAAGTCATTCTTAATGCCAGGATAACACATTCACCTGCAGAGCGCCAACCCCAGAGCTATCTTACCTGCTGGCAAAGGTCAGGGCCAATACTGTGGCCAGGTGTGGCATCAGCCGGAAAGAGTGTGTTTGATGCTCAATGATCTTCACCTCTTCCTTGTCCTCAGGCCCAAACTGCCTCCGGCTAGAGAGAACGGAGACACAAGTTTTAACCAAAATGTGCTGAGCAACATCATTTCCAGAGCTGCAAGCACCAGTTAGCCATTGGCCTTTCAAATACTACAGAATACAGAATTTAAGATTTCTAAAATGTGGTTAGGATAATAAGATATCCTAAGGTATTTTTTAAATATCTGATAGAAACCCTCTTAGCTCTTCTAGAAATTATCCTTCCTACCTCGGGCTGTTTTTGGGTCAGCATATCTATCTCATACATGGAGTAATTTGTACTCCTTAACATTTACATGACATTTTATAGTTCCAAGTGCCCTGTGATCATTAATTATGTAACTTTTACTAGGTTTGTGACATAATTAATAGGATAGAAGCCATACCCTAGAACATATTTCAAAAGGACAGTCCCAGTGAGGAGGGCAATGTTAGCCTCCATGTTTCTGTCAGATTCACAGTTGGATCTTTACTCTCAACCTACCAAAACCCCCTGTGGTTCTGCATGGAAAGGTATTCTGCCCAAATCCCTGAGCCCTGCAGACAGTGGGCTTTCCTGGGAGAAATCTGTAAATGGATGTGTGAGAATCCCTACAGGCACGCCCGGGGAAAAACCTTAGAGAAACTACAACTCAGATCACACCGAGTGCAGGTCTGATAGAAAGACACCTTTTTCTCTGCATAGGCATAGGCTGTATGATCTTGGGCTGGGCTACATTCTGTCTTTGAACAGCTCTTGACTTACCAGTCATTTCTTGGAGAATGGGAAATATTTATTTTTGAGACAAGATCTTGCTATAAAGCTGACTGACCTCGGGTTGGGAGTATGGCCTAGTGGTAGAGTGCTTGCCTAGCAAAACCCGGGTTCATTTTCCTGGTACCACATACATTAAAAAAAAAGCTGGAAAAAAGTCTGTGAGACTTTTACCTCCAAATAATCACACACACACACACACACACACACACACACACACGCACACACACACACAAGTGGAACTGTGGCTCTAGTGGTAGAGTGCTAATCTTGAGCATCCATGCCCTGAGTTCAAGCCCTAACATGGTCACATAAACACACACACACAAAAAAGTGCTGGGAATAGGCGTATGTTGGTAGCTTTCACGGTAACCCTACCTACTTAAGAAACTGAGACCTGAGGATTGCAGTTCAAAGCCAGCCCAGCAGAAAAGTATGAGACTCCTACAATAAGAGATGTAGTAGTTATTAATTAATCACCAGAAAGCCAAAAGTAGAGCCATGGCTCAAGTGGTAGAAAGCCAGCCTTGAGCAAAAAACCTAAAGGACAGCACCCAGGCCCTGAGTTCAAGGCTCAGTACTAGAATTAAAATTTAAAATAAACAATCCAGCTATAGGTATTTGCTGGCTGTGTGACCTTGGCAAATTCTATTCTATTCCTGTTACTTAGAAATGCCCATGCATAAATAAATTGTGGGTAATCCAATTATAAACTATTTCAAGTTTTACCCATCTGTAAAATAGAAATGATCACACATGCCTTATAAGGCTACCGTAAAGTTTAAGTAAGTTAATATGCGTAAAGCACTTAGCTCATTACAACAACCGTGCTTAACAATGCCATCATCATTTTAAATAAATGATATTTTGACCTCCTAATAAAAAAAAAGCTGGAAATGGTGCTGTGGCTCAAGTGGTAGAGCCCTAGCCTCGAGAAAAGCCCAAGGACATTGCTCAGGCCTGAGTTCCAGCTCCACTACTGGCAAAAAATAAAAATGCTGACTGACCTTGAACTCCTCCTCCTCCTACCTCAGCCTTCCTAGTATTGGGATTACAGACATGTATCACCATACCTGACAATGTTGATCTCTTAAAAGACATGTTTTAAGAATATATGCATTGCACACCCACAGATGCACATGCACCCACATTCATATGCACAGCACATACACACACACACACACACACACACACACACACACACACACACACACAAAACACACAGAGCACTACATTGTCCAACACTCAAGATCAATCTGTGCTGGAGATACCAGTAGGCTGGAGATTTCCACCAGTTATTCAAAGATCAAGAATGAAGTGATATTTTTCCCAACAGTTTTATGTTATGAAGACTTTAAAAAATTATTAAAGAATTTATTAACATTGATTTCTACATCATATTTCAAATGACACATTTAACAGATAAGTATTCAAGAAGGAAATCTCTATATACAATCTCTGGCACTTAGATTTTAGAACATAATCAAAATTAGGCTGAGGGTTTGTATGTCATAGATACATTTTAATCTATGTAATAAAACATTATGTCTGTGGAGTCATAAGCTTTTATGTCTATGCAGTTGTGTTTATATTTCCAGTACCATGTTCATAGCATTGGGTATGCAAATATTGAGTCCTCGCTCTTGTACTCTTTGGATCTAATAGCTACATATTAAGTATGCCATGTGCCTTTTGTTCCTTTGGTCTTGACTTGTCTCACTCAACATGATTCACTCTAGATTCATCCACTTCCCTGCAAATGCCATTATTTTATCTTGTCTGTTGGCTATGTAGAATTCCATTGTGCATATATACCACATTTTCTGTACCCATTCATCTGCAGTAGGGCATTTGGATTGTTTCCATCGCCTGGCTATTGTGAATAGTGCAGAGATGAACACAGCTGAGCAGGTGTCCTTATCATATCTTGGGTTATGGTATTCAGGATAGATGCCTAGGGGCAGTATGGCAGGATCGTAGGGAAGGTCAATTTTCAGTTCTTTAAGAAATCTCCACACTGCTTTCCAGAGTGGCTGAACTAGTTTACAATCCCACCAGCAGTGCAGTAGGGTTCCCTTTTCTCCACAACCCCGCCAGCAACTGTCATTGTCTGAGTTCAAAATCTTGGCCATTCTTGTTGGGGAAGGTGGTATCTTAGGGTTGTTTTTGTTTGCATTTCCTTTATGACCATGGATGATGAACATTTTCTCATATGCTTTTTTCTGCCATTCTAAGCTCTTCTTTTGATAAGTCGCTATTTCCCTTGACCATTTAGTGAATGGTTTGCTGAGTTTGGGAGGGATTTGTTTCTTGAGTTCCCTGTAGATACTAGATATTAAGCATTTGTCTGATGTATTATTGGTAAATATCTTTTCCCAGTTGGTTGGCTCTCTCTCTACATTTATGGCTATGCTTTTACCTGTGCAGAAACTTTTTATTTTTAGGTAGTCCCATTTATCGAGTCTCTCTCCAATCTGTTGTGACCCTGGGATTCTGTTCAGGAAGTTGTTGCCTGTGCCTATGAGTTCCTGTGTCTCTCCTACTCTATCATGTAGCAGTTTCAAGGCTTCTGGTCTGACATTGAGGTCTTTGATCCCTTTTGAGCTAATGCTTGTGCATGGTGAAAGGCTAGGGTCAATTTTTAGTTTTCTGCATGTAGCTGCCCAGTTTTGCCAGTACCAATAATTGAATAGATTGTGTTTGTTCCACTGTATATCTTTGTCTCCTTTGTCAAATACAAGTTGACGATAGGTATGTGGTTCTATTTCTGGGTCTTCTATTCTGTTCCGCTGATCTTCTGGTCTGTTTTTGTGCCAATACTATGCTGTTTTTGTTATTATGGTTCTATAATAGAGTTTGAAGTCTGGTATTCTAATACCACCTGCATTGCTCTTTTTGCCTAGAATTGTTTTGGCTATTCTAGGTCTTTTCTTGTTCCATATGAACCTTTGGATTGTATCTTCTATTTCAGTAAAGAATGTGTTTGTGATTTTGATGGGAATTGCATTGAATTTACACATCAATTTTGGCAGTATGGCCATTTTCACTATATTGGTTCTCCCTACTCAAAAGCATGGGATGTCTTTCCATTTCCTGGTGTCTTCTTCAATTTCTTTTGTTAGGCTTTTATAGTTTTCATTAAATAATTCCTTTACATTTTTGGTTAAGTTCATTCCTAAGTATTTTATTCTTTTGGGGACTATTGCAAATGGGATCATGTTCTTGATTTGGCCTTCTGTTTGTGTGTTGTTGGTGTACAAGAAGGCTACTGACTTTTGAAGGTTAATTTTGTGTCCTGCCACTTTGCTAAAGCGGTTTATTAATTCTAGGAGTTTCGGAATGGAGATTATTGGGTCACTCAAGTAGAGGATCATGTCATCTGTGAATAGGGATAGTTTAATTTCTTCTTTCCCTATGTGGATCCCTTTGATGTCCTTCTCTTGCCTTATTGTTCTGGCTAAGGTTTCCAGCACTATATTGAAGAGAAGTGGAGAGAGTGGGCATCCCTGTCTAGTTCCTGATTTTAAAGTAAATGGTTCCAGTCTTTCACCCGGCTTAAATTTGGTAGGATTTTATCGCTGAAATCTTATTCATCAAAACCAGATACAGCCACACACAACTGACTTCTCTAGGGGGGTACTTGGGGGCCTGCTCTATGCCTAACTATAAATACACTAGACCCTGGACATCTAGGGTTAAGAAGGCCAAGTCCCAGGAACTAAGCTGACAACACAGGACACAGAAAACCTAGACAAAGGGGAGGGTATCTTAGGAGCTTGGAACATGGCCTGCCTTCCCACACCCTGTCAATCAAAAGTATTTCCTTCTTTGGTGCTGAAAGAATATCATCTCACCTAATCAGAGAAAACAAATGACTGCTGATGATACTTTTCAGTGTCTGATTTACTGAAAAGTCATGACAACCACACCACTTGAAAGGGCATTCCATGGATTTTCCTGTTTCTGTGTGTGAGGTGATCTCATCTCTCTGTGGCCTGCAACAGGGGCTACTGAAGGAATGGAATAAAAATGTAGACAAGGTATGGCAGAAATGCACAGTATGGCAGACTGGCCCATTGAGGACCTCAGAGAAAGTCTTACCCCCAACCTGTTTGCCTCAGTTTCCCTATGCAGATAATCTTTATTGTGGTTCCATTTCCTCTTTGACCCTTTCATTCACTTGAGGTGACCGGCACACTATCACATAACGAGAACACTGGAGTCCAGGTGAACACTGGAGTCCAGGTGAACACTGGAGTCCAGGTGAACACTGGAATCCAGGTGAACACTGGAGTCCAGGTGAACACTGGAGTCCAGGTGGCAGTTCAGAGTCTCTCTCATGGTGCTGGCAGGGATGCTAGATTTCACAAAAATTAGGACACTTCACACTCTTTTCTTTTGAAACAAACAAACAAGCAAAACAGTCCAGGTAAGTCTAGCCACTTGAACACACTCATGGTTTGGCCCTATCTCAGAGACAGCAACTTCTTTGGTCAAGCCCTGGCTATTGTTTCCAGTTCCCAAAGCAAGTGACCCACTGAGGCTGGGAGGCACTATGTGTGTTTCTATCCCCAATCACAGTGACTATGTTTCCTTCATCATCCAGAACCACCTGCAGCAGCAACCTAACGTTCCAGTTAATTACATTCTGTCTGGGAGACACAGCTGTAGGCATTGTGCATGAATCTATGAATTTATTCAAAGATCTCCTAGGGAGCAAAACAACTCAGCATCTTCTTTGGAGCAGAATTCAAAGGCCTTGGCTCACCATCCAAGAGTCTACTTGGGTCCACACTTGTGCTGTATACCTCTCACAGGCCATTCTCATTCTAGGCCTCTGCCCACACAGGGCCTTCTGTCTCCATCCGCCTCACCCCAACATACCACACAGGTGACTACACACATTTGGGGTCACACAGTCACTTGTTCTCTCCCCATATTAAGACTTGTCAGATTGTGTGCTGCTCTAATGTGCCCCCTTCAAAAACCAGACAGAAACAAAGCAGAGAGCAGCAGCCACTGCTCCAAATGTCCTGAGCATTCCATGTAAAAGCCTTCCTCTCAGGCCCAGCCCCTCTCCCTTTCAGCCTGGCACCATGGCATAAGTACTGACTCTGTGGCTGGTGCTTTGACACCTGGGCTTTGCTGACCCTGCGGCCTGCCCTTCCCAGGACTCCCTCTGTCCTAAAGATAGCAAATGACAGGCCTGTGACCATGTCTTTCAAATGCAGGGTAACCAATCCAGAACCCACACTCCCAACTGGCTCCTCCAGAAGGCTTTCATACCACTGGCCAGTAGTTCCCTGACCTAGCCACCCCAGGGCCAGGTGCCAGATGACTGAAAACAGTCCTTAGGCCTCAGGGCCTACTAAAATTACCCAAATTGGTAACTCCTATCCCAGTTTGCCCATGTATCCTGCCTCACCCATTACTTCCTTTGGAAACCGCAGTAAGGGTTCTGGTCTACATTTTCCTATTACTCTTTCCTCGCTGACTCTGGGGCTTCCCCTGTTACACGATGTGCCCCTGCCCCTTGGAAACTATATGCACATTTTGATGGTTGTTCTGTTGATCTGTAAGGCCCACCACACATGAAGCTGGGTAGGAGCCAATGGACTATTAGAAATAGTGATGGATGAAGAAAATAATCGAGCAGAAGGAGAAGGGACCAACCTCCCCCATATGCCAGCAGCCCAATCTACAGTAGCTTTTGTACCAAGGACTATACACAGGCAGCATCTACCTCCTCCCACTTCACTGGCCCTTTCCCTCCAGCCCCCCCCGCCCCCTCCCTCAAGAAATTGATATTTTCCCAAGCACTGAGCAAGCATTTCTACTGATTTCTTGTCTAATGTGTGCTCTGCCTCCTGCAGGGGGAAAATGAGACTAAAGGCTAATGACTCGTAGGTTCCCTTGAAGCTGTAGCCAGAGGTCAGCCTCATTCATGGCTGCCACCATCAGCCTCAAGTGGGCAGCCTGGCTGCAACACAAGCAGCAGATAAAGAGAAGCCATCAAGGCCAAGCTTTAGAGGACATGGCCCATATAGAAACCTTGACCTGTCACTGTGCAGTCACCTTCTTGTTTATTCTTTCAAAAGCCCATGGGAGCACTGAGGGCTCAGCCTCCTGTTGCCAGCAGCTGGGCAAGATGCCCTGCACACGGCTTCCAGGGCTGTAATCCTGCAGCTGGCCAGCAATTACTGCCTGCCAGACACTTTTATTGTTCCAGAATATGATCTATATGGACACAATATTCTTCCTGTCTTCCTCCACCAAGTTACTGTTTTTCTTTTAAAATCACATGTAAAGGCTATATTTTTCCCTGTAAACATAACTTTTTATTGCACTAACTCTTTCCCTGCCCAATAAAAAAAAAACCAAAGTTCCTTAGCTTGAAATTTCCATGATCTCTCAAAACAAAGATCAGTATACATATGTATAATGATCTCCATGCGAAAATAAATCTAGGGCTCAGAAAGCACCGTGAATGATGCCATTTAAAATTATAGATTGGCAAAGCTATTTCTGGATTCCCCCAACTCCTAAGGAATAGAGGAAACATTTATTTTGGGTTGTTTTATTTCATTACCACTCAATTTTGAACATGGCTGCTTAAAACAACATTGGTGGAAAGTGACAGGCTATTAATCACCAAGGCAGCTACTGCAGGCACAGCCTCTGGGGGGCTGCGCTGCCAGCCTTCCCCACCCTCCCTCTGGTCTCTTCTCCCAAAGGAGGCCAGTGACCTACTAAAAAGATAATTGCTTCCCATGTTTTTAGCTCCGCAGCATCATTGCATCAGTCTTCTGTGAGTGACAAGAAGGACAAGAATAGTATGGCTGAGCCTCCGTCCTCGACCCTGAGATGTCTTAGGGATACAAGTCAGTTTGCAGGCATCCCTGCAGCCAGAGGGCAGGGAGGAAAAAGATCCTTCATCCTTTCACTGCTAAAGTGCTGAGCTGTACAATCAAAAACATCGCTCCTTCTCCAGGACTGTGATTATCCCAGATGGATGGATGCCTGGGCCCCCCCCTCCAGAGACCCCCAAAGAAGCTCAGTGTCTTCAAGAGCTCATAGCCCATCTCTTCCCCCTTCTCCTTTGCTAGGGTATTCCTGGTCTAGTAACTCAGAGGAAAAATATTTGACAAACAAAATAGAAAACTTAAATGCCACAGATTGGACACAGAAGACTGAATCAAGCTGAGTCAGCCAGAATGCCAAAACTTGGCTTCTTTCTTATTGTCAAGATATATGGTAGAATCAGACACCTCAAAGGGTAGCTTCAGTACTCAGCACACTCAACCCCAATGGATCTGCCTTGGGATCAAGCTTGGGATCACTTGAGTCAGTGTGTACATAACGTGTTTTGTTCATTTTCTTTAAGCCTGAATGTTTAATGAATTTCTCTTGAGGTCTGAGTAATCCTGTATCAAGACATCAGATTAAATGTGTTATAGCTACCATATTTTAGTCTTTCTTCAAGTGGACAACTTTCAATCTATCTATAGAGGAGACAGAAGCAGCACATATCATTTTGTATCTGTGAATGTGTGTATTGCAAGTAGATAGATGCTGATTTGATAGTAACCTTGACTCAGATTAAATATGCAAAGTGGCCCCAAGCAAGAGTTCTAAAAATGTCCTTCTGACATGCAGAAGTCCCAGAAAATAACATTTTTTGCCTCCCAAGCACCATTCTATATTTATAACCCTACAAATCTATGTATTCAACCACTAAAATCTAGAGTCGTTGATTCTCAATGATTCTGATGAAACCAATGACAAGAACAGGTTTTAGATATAAAACTCCTTTATATACAGAAAGAAATGAGGAATCATTTTTCTGTTCTTAGTGGTGAAAACTCTATGGAAAGCAGATGTAGCCTTCCATCCCAGTACTTGCAAACACTACAGCCTAGACTGACTTAGTCAAAGTACAGATCTTTGAACAACAAGCCCTTGTATCAGTTCTTTAATTTTCTTTTTGTTTTTCCTTTCTCAAATATGATGCCCTATTAAAAAAACAGTCATCCCCAACCCAGCAACACAAAGCCATCCCCAGTCAATCTTAAATCATGGGTAATATTCTACAGGGAGACCTCAGAAGCCCTTCAGACAAATGACAGCACAGTAGAGCAGACCTGCAGAATTGTTTCTACATTTCCACTGAGTGTGTCATTTCTGACCAATGTTAGAATCCTGACCAAAAAGAACTAGTAGAAGAAAAAAAAACTGGTAGGATCACCCTGCATCTGAAACTAGCCATTCTAGATTCTTCTTCAGAGAGTCAATGATACCAACAGGAGTGAATACTGCCTATCACATGATGACTGAAAAATAAACTCCAAGGACGCTGGTGGTCTCTCTTCTGGTGCTATGTGCTTCTGATGAGACCAAAAGGGTGGTATCTTGGGAGCAAGCTAATATCACATTCCCAACTTGCATCACAGGAGGGGAGTCAGAAGATAATTTACAAAAAGAAAAAAGAAAAGAAAATCAGACTTTCGATGAGATACTCCTTGTTTGCATACAGACTTGGCCACCTGCCAGGGTGTTATCTTAGGTAAGTTGAGTCTTGAGTTCTTCAGTCCTAAACTGGGGTTGATACTGACCATAAAGACTAAGAGATGACACATAGTAGGTATTCAAGGCAGAGAAGTGACATCATCAGTCATTAGCATTTACTCCAGAGTTACTAAAATTACCTGGATTCTACTCAACCTTCACCTAGGAAAGACATTGTAAATCTTTCCCAAGGAGCCATTCTTCTTTTAAATCTTTAATCCAAACAAAGGAGTTACTCTGACTCACTAAAACTGCTGTAAAGTGAGCTTTGGGGTATAATGAAAGGGAGGAGAGACTCTTCCCAAGTTTATATAAAAGATAATAAAATTGCTAAGATAAATAAAAACAGTCTACTAATCTATCAGAAAAAGTGTGGGGTGAGGGAGAGTATGCATGCGCATATTTGTATATTGGAAACCTATCTATCCGCACCTGCATCAAAGAATAATGATAGACTTTCTTCTACCCAAACCCCAGGTAGAGACAAAGCAGACAACACAGCCAGAGACAGTAGGCTGTGTAGAGCCCCCCTGCACACAGCGTTGCCATAGAAGCAGCAGGTTCTTTGCAATGCCAATCAGCCAATCCTAGAGAAGAGTATGAATATTATTCAGTTGATTCCCACACAAGGGAAATTAATTTACTTTTCAGAATTATAGCCTTAGCAATATCTGTGAGTGACAAGATGCTTAATGCTAGTTGTCAGAGCTGTGATCTTGGAGCTTCTTCTTTTAAGAAAATTGCATCTTAATGAATGCACAAGAAAATAACGGTAAGTGGGAGATGTCGATCCATAAATTATAGCTGAGACTGCCTGAGGTGTGCTAATAATTTACTGTCGAATTTGTTTTATATTTAAAAATGTATAAATGGAGATTAAACACCTTTCATCATCAGCATCATGGAAGAGAGCTGGCAAAAGCCCCAGCACCTCAGACATTCAAGTAAAGAAGCAAGGGGGCCAACCTCAGAGAGAGCCATCTTTTCGCATTCTGTGAGAAGTGTGGAATTGGGTACATCCCTCCTGTCTCAACAGCCAGACAGAGCCTGCTGTCATCCTGGAGATGGCAGCCTGACCATCTTGTGACGAGTGAGAGCAAGGAAACACTGCAAACATGGAGACCAAAGCTCTCCTCCACTTCCCCTTCATTGGGAGACAATAGTCAAGCCATGAAGTGTTCCTTATAGTACATGTCCATTTCTTTAAGTATTCATCACAGTAAGTGTCCATTTCCCTCCTGCTTCCCTCCCTCTCTGTCTCCTATCAAGCCTTCCTCTCTCTCCTATTTTTCTTTCTTGCTTTTTTAAAATTTTTTATTGTCAGGGTAATGTATAGAGGGGTTACAGTTACATTCTCCAGGTATTAGGCGCATTACTTCTCACACATTGATACCCCTTCTCATGTTTTTGTCCCCATTTCCTTCCCCCACCATCTCCTACCCTCTTCCCCTACCCTTTCTTGCTTGCTTTTTTGCTTTGCTTCTTTTTCTTTCTCCAGGGTTTGAACTTTGAACTTGTCCTCATCTTGGCTAAGCTGGTGCTCTAGCACTTAAGGCATGCCCCAGCCCTACTTTTTTTTTTTTCTGATTATTTGAAAATAAAGTCTAGCAAATTTTTCTGTCAGCACTGACCTCAAATTTGGATCCTACAAATCTCAGCTCCCTGAGTAGCTATGACTACAGTTATAAGTCACCAGCATCTGACGTGATGTCCTTTCCTTAATGCGTCAGGCTACCTTTAGACTATTCTTGACAATGTGAATTTCCTTTAATGCTTAAGGGTTAGCTAGTGTGCCTCCACTTGCACCCTCATTCTGCAGCCTTTAAGGGAAGGAGTGTCTGTAGGTTCTTAAAACAATAGCAAGGTCCTTTGGTCCATAAGCATGAGACATATCTCCATTTATTTAGTGGCAATTCTGGTTTCTTTTGTCTTTGTTTTGGGGTTTTTTTTGCCAGTCTTGGGCTTAAGCTCAGGGCCTGAGCACTATCCTTGGATTTTTCTCAAGGCTAGAACTCTACCACTTGAGCCTCAGCACCACTTCTGGCTTTTTCCAAGTATGTGGTACCAAGGAATTGAACCCGGGTCTTCGTGCATGCTAGGCAAGCACTCTACCACTAGGCCAAACTCCCAGCCCCTTAGTGGCAATTCTGAAAACAAGCTCCAGTCATTAAAGAATACATGGCTGTATATGGTATTCTAATTTGAATCATGGTATCTCTTGAATTCCTTGCTAGTATACAGAAATAAAATGGATTTTATATGTACATTTGGTCTCTTTGGATTTAAAAATGTTTGAAAACACTTCAGAATTTTCTACATAAATTCTCATGTCATGTGAATATAGAAAGTGATTTCCAATATATATATATACTTTTCATTTCCCTTTCTTGCCTTATTGTACTGGCTACAACCTCTACCATTATATTCTGGAATAACGAATTCAGTGTTTCACCAATAAATGTAATATTAAGTGTGCATTTTGTTGTAGAGGCTCTTTAACATGTTGAGGGCATTTCTTTCCATTTGAATTTAAATTAATTTTATCATTAAACTATATTGACATTTTCAATATTAAGTGATGTTATGTTTTTCTTCTTTAGCTTATTATTATCATGGTATATTGTATTGATTTTAAAATAACAGATTTTGTTTTCCTATAATAAACCCACTTGGTCATATTTTATATTTTGTAATATATTAATAATTTCCATCTTATGATATTTTATTAAGAATTTTATGTCTATGAGAGATATTGTTCTGTTGTAATCTCTTGATTATAACATCTTTATTTGATCAGGAATTAGAATGTATTCCTTTCTGAATATTTTCTCAGAATTGTATAGATTGTGCTAATGCTTTTTAGTGTTTGGTAGAACTGTCCAGTGAAAAATTTACTCCACAGAAGTTATAGGATTATTCAAATGATTTCATCTGTGGAGTAAATTGAGGTGTTTTGTGGTTTTAGAGAAGTTCGTTCATTCCTTTAAAGTTTTCAGATTTATACTACTGATAAAGCTGTTCTAAATGCTCGTTTATGATTATGATGTTCCACATCCATGTAGTAATATCCTTTGGATCATAACTGGTACTAATAATTTGTGTCTTCTCTTTTTCCTTTACAATCTTGCTTGATGTTTGTCAATATTATTGTTTAAAATATGTGGCTTTTTGTTTGATTAATAGTGTCTATTATTCTCATTTTTACTTGTTTGAATCTACTCTTATTATTCCATTCTTCTTGTTCCCTTTCTGTTTAATTTCCACTTTTCTAGATTCTTAAGAGTTTAGATTTAGATTTGAGATTTTCTTCTTTGCAATGTACATATGCATTTAGGATTAAGTATATTACATGCATATGTATGTATATAAATTGTAGTGAGGAAGAAGTACTCTATTTCTTGAGCCCCATATTCCAGCCCTTTTTAAAATATTTCATTTTGAGATAGGGTGAACTGGTCTTCAATTTGTGATCCTGGCGTCTCTCTCTCCCAAGTAGCTGGAATTATGGCATATACCACTCTGCCTAGTACTTAATGTGAGTTTCTTATAAACACCGTAGAATCTAAGTTTTTTTGCCAAGCTCTGCTTTTTAATTTAGACTATTTATTTAGACTATTTATATTTAATGTAATTTTTAATATGCCAGGGCTAAAAACAAATATATTCTCTGTTGGTTTTAATTCTGGGATTTATTTTTTTCTTCCTTCTTTTAGGTTACTGGAACAGTTAAATAATTCCATTCTGATGTACTTTTGTGTTAATTATCTCTATCTAGCATTTTTTAGTGGTTGTGCTGGCTATCGCATCACATGTGCATAATAGCACAGCTAACTTGTGCCATCATTTTACCAGTTCCAGGGAAGTAAACCAAGTACCTTCTCCTATGTTTGGTTGTCTTAAGCATTTCGGATACTTTATTTAGAATTACATCAGACAATGTCATGAGTTTTTGCTACAACCATCAAACATAATTTACGGAACTCAATAGGATATATTTTTGCTTCCTCTATTGTTTCTTCTTTATGTTCCAAGCCTCTTTTGTTCTTAGCTTTTCTATTTAAGGAAGTTTTGAAATCTATTCTTTTACAGTAAGTCTACTGGTGACAAACTGTTTCACTTTTCTTTCATTTGCTGAATGTAGAATTCTGGTTTGATGGTTCTCTAGTGGTTGAAAATGTCATGCCATTTCCTCTGGCATCCACAGGTTTCTGAAAAGAAATTTATAGTGATTCAAATTGTCTCTCTCTGTTGCTTTGAAGATTTTTCCTGTGTCCTTAATTTTTCATTACAATATGTCTTCACGTGAATTTCTATTAGTTTCTACTTAGGGGAATTCTTTGACTTCTTGAGTCTGTAGATCATGACTTCTGAAAAATTTTGGAATTGTGGGAGCCATCATTTTTTGGGTGCTTTTTCATCTCTGCTTTCTTCTAATTTCCACCTGGGACTTCAGAAGATTTTCTTCTATTTTCTCCATCATACCAATTGAAGCATTTGCCTTTTAATTTAGGTTACTGTATTTTCCTTTTTTAAAAAAATATCCTCTTGCTCTCTTTTATGTCTCCATTTATGTGCTTAATCTTTTTCTTTTGCCAAGATTTTCAATTTTTTTCATGTTTCAAGTATCTTTTCAGTTGTTTAAATAACACTTTTAAGATTTTTCTAATATCTCTGTGATCTCTTGGTAACTTTTTTCATTCTGTTTGAACTCTTTCAGATACCGGGTTTGTGATGAGTAAGTTTTAATAGAGTGTTCATTTAAAGTTATATAGAGAGACACTGATGCTCTCTCTGACACTGCTGTGCTAGGGAAAGAACTCACTATTAATGAGCAGAAGCAGAAATCTACTTTCCCCATTTGAACTCCAGTGAGAATTCTAGAGCTATATGGACAGAGAAAGAGAACATGACTATAATTATAGAGGTATTTGAAGTGATATTAGGAAAAATGAGAAGGAAAGTGAATGAAGGAGGGTGAATAATATCAAAATGTGTTGTGTGAATCTATGAAGATGACGTAAGGAAACTCACTGAAGCTGTTGAGTAGTGACAGAGAGACAGAGGAGACAGTAAAAGAGAACAAAGTGGCTAATACAATGAAGTATAATATATGGATGTAGGAAAGCATAATGTATGCACGATGGAACCCTTTAGACAATTAATATAGACCTACAAAATGAATGAAAAGAATGTAAACCAGATTTTGTTGGGAAGTGGGGACCAGTGAGAGAGAGAAAGGCAATAGAAAGAATGAAGAAAAACAAATACCATCCAAGTGTTTAATGCACATGTGTGAATATAAAACAATCAGACTTGTGGAAATTGTTTTAAGAAAGTAAGAAGAGAGAATGAGGAAAAGTAATAAAGTGGATGAGTTTGATCAGGGTACATTCTATGTATATATGCAAAAATCACAATAAATCACTTCTGTATAACTATCAAACACTAGTTTTAAAGTGTGAAAATTTCTTTTAAGATACCCATTGTAATAACTACCCCTCAGAAAAAAAGTGACTTTATCCTCCACTTAAAAGTTCCTTATTGAGGCCGGGAGTTTGGCCTAGTGGTAGAGTGCTTGCCTAGCATGCATGAAGACCCGGGGTCTTCATGGAAGTGGTGTTGTGGCTCAAGTGGTAGAGCTCTAGCCTTGGGAAAGTCCAAGAACAGGGCTCAGGCCCTGAGCTCAAGCCCAGGACTAGAAAAAAAAAAATTCCTTACTAGCTAGGCATGGTGGCTCATACCTGTAATCCTAGCTACCCTGGAGGCTGAGATATGAGGATCGTAGTTCAAAGCCAGCACGGGCACAAAAGGACCTAAGACTCTTATTTCCAGTTAATCTCTGGAAAACCTCTTGGCTCAAGGGTAGGGTTGTAGCCTTGAGCTGAAAAGCACAGGGACAACACCCAGGCCAAGTTCAAGCCCTACGACATCCCCCCCTCCCCCCAAAAATGTTCCTTACTGCCAGATGCTGATGGTTCACACCTGTAATTTTAGCTACTTAAGAAAT
Source organism: Megascapheus bottae (assembly GCF_031878675.1). Taxonomy (NCBI): domain Eukaryota; kingdom Metazoa; phylum Chordata; class Mammalia; order Rodentia; family Geomyidae; genus Megascapheus; species Megascapheus bottae. The sequence goes on from NC_143515.1 coordinate 8,761,610, forward strand.
TCAGATCTGAGGATAGTGGTTCAAAGCCAGCCAGGCAAAAAAGTCCACGAGACTCTTAGCTCCGATTAACCACCAGAAAACCAGAAATGGCACTGTGGCTCAAGTGGTAGGGTGGTAGCCTTGAGCTGAAGGGCTCAGGGACAGAACCCAGGTCCAGAGTTCAAGCCCCACGACCAACAAAAAGTAGTTCTTTACTATACAGTTAGCCATGTGCCCCATTCAAGTCCAAGATCTAGCTGAATATCAGATATTCAATTAACAAAGCTGTTGCCAAAGCCTAAAACTAATCAATAAAAAGCCACCATGAGTCTGTTGTCCTTCAGCCACAGGTGGGCTTGCCGAGTGCCTAATACCCCAACACATCTCTCAGTTCTTGGATTTTCTTTCTTCCACCACCTCTTTGATCTGCCTGGTCTGCTATCTGATTCCAGTCCTTTCCAGGAGGATTCCCAAGGGTAATTTCATCATCTGACTGTGACAAATCCATTTCATTTCTTTATATCCTTGTACATGGTGAAAATTGAAAACTAATAAGCGATGGTTTTCTGTACAAAATACATTTCCAAAATTAACAATGCCTGTGACAAAAATAATTCATTTTCTTTGCAAGCATACAGCCTGGAAATAACTTTCTGCAAGTTCATTTGAGTTTGTGTGTGAGATCATAGGATATTGGAAATTATCCAATCATGAGATGCCAAATAATACAATCTAGGATAACAACCTGGGGTGATGCATTTCAAGAAGCTTTAGGGAGGCAAGTGGCGGCTAGACCACAGAGACCTAACCACGAGTCAAGAGGACACAGTCCTCATTCACCTCTGTCATGGCTGAAAGTGAGAGCAGAGGATTCAGTCAACAAGGAAACCAACCCAGATCACTGGATGGACTCCAGTGCTTTTGCTGGCCTATACATAATAGTGCTGATCCTGATGTACTTCACATTTCATTGCTACAAATGATTTCTAACACAACATTTTGGACCTCTAGAAGCTGTCTTAGGGTGTATATATAGCAAATGGAGAAATATCTACTCAAGAATAACCATAGTTCAGTAAAAAGAAAAAACCCATGAGGGTCTGTGGGAATTCAGTCCACAATTCATTCCTGTCTACGTTCTCTTCCCCAACAGCTAAGTGTAATGGAAGCTCAATTTCTTTTTCTAATATATTTTTATTGTAATTATTAGAAAGGTAACATTATATTCACCAGATAGAAGATGCGTTACTTCACAAATATTGCTACCCCCTTCTCATGTTTTTGTCACCATTTTGCTCCCCTCATCCCTTCCCCTCATCGTGTTTCCCCCCTTCCCTATCTGATTTCAAATAACCAAATAAGCATAACTACAGTATACCAGATAACAAGGTAAACTACTGTAACAATATGAGGTAACCAAGGGACAGCAAAAGACATGAGAGATAACATAGTACATTAAGGACAACAATCACTTATTATATGGCTTTTGTTTCTATGTCCTAGAGGTCCTTTCATTTAGCATCATACTATATGGCCTTATGTATCTAGGTTTTGCTCTATTGTAAACCTCTGCTAGGAGAGCCTAAGGTTTCTACTGGTTATGACAAATGAGGGAAACCATTGAGCCTAAGTTCCTTTGACTCTGGCTTACTTCACTTAAAATGATTTTTTTCTAAGTGTTTCCATTTCCTTACAAATGGGGCGATGTCATTCTTTCTGACAGCAGCATAGAATTCCATTGTGTATAAATACCACATCTTATTGATCCAATCATCAACTGAGGGGTATCTGGGTTGGTTCCATAATGGATTTAGTATGTCCTTGTTTCTGGACGGTTGGGTAAATGCCAAGTAGTGGAATTGCTGGGTCATAAGGGAGCTCTATGTTTAGTCACCATACTGCTTTCCATAGTGATTGAACCAGTTTGCACTCCCACCAGCAGTGTAGTAGCGATCCCTCTTGGCCGCATCCCCGCCAGCATCTGTTATTAGATTTCTTGATAATGGCCATTCTCACTGGAGTGAGGTGCAATTTTAGAGTTATTTCTTTTATGGCCAGAGATGTCGAACATTTCTTCATGTGTTGGAAGCTCAATTTCAATCAGCCGCATCCTCCCCAGCTCCTAATCTACTGCTATGGCTTTAGTCTAATAGGATACTACCTCTAACCTGTTGCTACTCTGGGAAGCAACACAGGAATGGGGAGGATCACACAGGGCCAGCCTGTAGTCCCCCGGAGCCGAGCGAGATGGTAAGTATCGATGACCCAGCCCTCCCCCAATTACCGGGGAAGGAAAAACCACACTGAGTCAGGAGCTGAGTCAGCCATGAAAACGCATCAAATCTCTCTGCTGATCTCTCTTTATTGCGTCAGGCAATTAGTTATATACTGTTGAGGTGGGAACTGGGAAGCTAGCCAATAGGAAGAGGCCCACCATGCTACCACTAAGGGTCTGGGGGGGACTTTTAGATACTGGGTGGGACAAGTGCAGGAGAGCCCGCGAGACCTGCGCTGCTGCGAGACCCGTGCAGCTGCAGGGGGCTCAATCAAGTCACGTACACAGAGATGCCTTAAGAGAGGTATGCAAGGAGCAAATGCCTAGCCAAAGCCCTTTAATGGCTGCTGAGCCAGCAGGCCTCAGAAATGAAGGTCAGGCCCCAACACTAACCTCCACTAGGTATTACAGAAATTCTATTCTAGGCAGTTAGCATGAAGAGGACTAAGGCTCCCTTCACTTTCTCAGCTCCCAGTAATCTGGTAGAAGCTCCACCTTAGACAGAAGCAGGCCAAGAACGAAAGAGCCTGAATACCCTGCCCCAGCTTGCACCTAGGATGGAAGTCTCACACTAGGAAGGAGAAACTGGAAAGTAGGGCTGTCACCTCAGGGCAAGCAGACAGTTATCACAAGGACTGTCATGCTCGACTTACTATTCAAGGTTCAACTGTATTCTTTATAAGAGACATACTTTAGATTAAAAGGGACAGATAAATTGAGAGGAAGATGGAAAACAGATATATTGTGTAAATAGCAGCTATGGGAGCTAGAGTGGGAATGCTAGCATCGGACTTAAGACCAGAAGTTAGTTTGGCCTAGTGGTAGAGTGCTTGCCTAGCATGCATGAAGATCCAGGTTCAAGTACTCTACATATGTACCGCATATACAGAAAAAGCTGGAAACGGTGCTATGTCTCAAGTGGTAGAGCTCTAGCCTTGAGATAGTGCAAGGACAGTGCTCAGGCTCTGAGTTCAAGCTATTGATGAACTGATGGGTTCCACTGATAAATGGATCAATAAAGTGTAATATATCCATACGAGGAAACTATATTTGAAACATTCAAAGGAATGGGTGTATAATACCATGCAAAACCCACAGAATCTGGAAAACCATGTGTAAGTGCATGAATCAATCGCAAAAGATCATATAGTATATTGTTTTACTAATAAGAAATAGCCAATAATCAACAAGCAAATCTGTATACATTAGACAGAAAGATTAGTTCTTCTCAAAGGTTAAGGAGAAGTGATGGCTGGTCAGGTGTCAGTGGCTCAGACCTGTAATCTTAGGAGGCTGAGATCTGATGATCATGGTTTGAAGCCAGACCAGCCAGTATAGTCTGAGAAATTCATCCCAATTAACCAACAAAAAGCTCAGAATAGTGTAGCACAAGTAGTAGAGCTCCAGCCTTAAGCAAAAAGGCAAAGGACAGTACCCAGGCTTGAGTTCAAGTCTGAGTATTGGCATGCCACATAGGCACGTGCGTGTGCACACACACACACACACACACACACACACACACACACACGTGACAGCTACCAGGTATGATTTCCTCCCAGCCCTTTGGAATGTTGACAAAACAGTGACAAAATTAGATCATGGCAACACATGCAAAACTCGGTAGATGTATCAGAAACCACTGCATTGTATACATTATATATTTTGTGGTTATATGAGTACTATCTGAAAAAAGCTGGGAAATTCATTTCACTTTCTTTTGGGCTCTTGAATTTTCAATTTCCCACAATCAGGAATGTACTGTTACTTCTACTTCCCTGCCTGCACTGGGTCCGGGATGTACAGAATCAAGGCAGTTTGTGCAGCCAGGTGGCAAATACAAGCACTTGAAAATTCTATGGAGTTGAGTACAAAATAGCAATTAAAATGTCCCCAGATGTTCATTTTGATGATAAAATAGAAGACTTCTGAAATTTAAGACAAAACCCACTTCAGGGGGATGCCATGCTGAAGGTATGCTAAATTTAGCTGTGGTGCTAAGCTAATTTGTTGGAGGAAAGCTACTGGGTTGGCACCTTTGCTTTCCACTGCAATTTTCTTCAGACAGACAGGTTTGCTCTTGTAACTATGAATTTCCTTTTGCTTGTACATTATTCATAAGTTTGAAATGGCACCTTCTGTCGCAGTTTTCCCCCAGACACTCACAACTTCCTTCAAGTTCTATTATAATTTGAATCTATAATTTTCCCCTAAGCAAAGGAATTTAAGTTAAATTAGACCGCTGCTCTCCTGTCCTGCAGGTGTAGCACGTGACTTTAGAGAATCACCAGCTTAGGTAATGGGGAGAAAACATTGTAGAAAAAGTTAAGGTCTACACAAATAACTTCTGGCAGTCCTGTCAATGTAAACACAAACAAATAAACTGGGTGTGGGGCGGGTGGGTTGCTGCTGTATCTCCTTAGTCTGTGGTCCACTGACATTTTCTTGGGGTCTAGAAACGGATGGGTAGAGAAGATCCTGGTGGTTATTGGGATTTATGTATTTGGGATAAGGAAAGGAAATAAAACTTTATGAACAATTATCCCGATTACTACACGTGGAGTATTACGTAAGGCCCAGAAGCTAACTTTAAAAAATAGTCTTTTTGAAGGTAGTATTAAAAGAAAATAAATACCAGCAAAGCCATGCCATTTGCCTGAGGCCCCAAGAAAAGACAAATACATGCTGGAATTTGATCTTCAACATATTCTGATCCACTTAGACCGATGCTGGGGTGATTTTGTGGTGATACAGGACCTGCTGGCCCATGTCCAGCAATGGAGGTGGGTACTGGTTAGTTGTGAGTCAATTATCTTTATGCAAAAGCCCAGGTTAAAGATAGAAAAATAAAAACAAAAAAGCAGAAGCAATCTAATCATTGAAAGTGTGCTGCATATTTACCAGCAAGCTCACTTTGAAAATAATTTGAATAAATATATTAAATGATTCTTTGTGGAATTATATAAAATATTTATTCATTCAAATTATTCAAATAATTGTCTTTCTCTGAAAATGAATGTTGGGAATTGTGTGTGCCTATAAGGAAAGAAGAAATAAATACATGACCTCTACCGTCAGCAAAAAAAAAAAGCCAGCCAAAAGTCCCCCGGTGAAAAACAGAAAAACATGGATATTATCTACAAAGGAAGTGCTAGACTTTCTACCACACTAGAGAAACTACACTCATGTGTATGTGTGTGTGTGTGTGTGTGTGTGTGTGTCCATGCACATGCATGAGCTGGTAATACAGCCTGAACTTGGCCCAGTGAACTGTCTGTCCCTTAGCTTTCTTGCTCAAGGCGATTGTCCCCATGCCCTCAACTTCATTCAGCAACCACTTACAAAACAACAATATCCCCAGTACCATGGGGAAAAGGTTGAAGGCAACACAGTGGTGAGTCTGATGGATGTGGCAGGGAAAAAGCCAACAAAGCAACAGGGGATTTCAGGAGCAAGTACAAGAAATGTTAACTAAAAACCAGTCACTGGGAAATGGTCCCAGCCTGCAGTAGGAGCTCAATAAACACCAGCTGAAAACTGCACTGCAGATAGTGCAAGGATATGACTCTGGACAGACAAAGGGACAGAAGTCTGAGAAAACAACATATCTACTTTTCCTGCAAGGCTAACTCCACTGGAGTGCTGAGAAATCTTAGGGGAAGACCAAGCCAGCAGGGAAGAATTCTGCGAACTACAGGTAAAGACCTGTCCAACATGGCCTACCAACTGTTAAGAAGGCAAAATACAGTTCTTAATATTAACATAATAAATGTATGAGGTTTTTATAACTCCAAATGGTTGAGAGAAGTCTGTACAAACAGACCTCATGAAAATAATGAGAATCATTAATAATAATAATCTTCTTCTTCACTGTTGCTCCTCTCTTTTCAGCCTAGTATTAAAACATAGGAGTTTTCTACTTCTTTAGCTCTTTATTTCCTTATATGGGCTCTTATATCATTTAAAACTTATATACATGTGCATACTTTCCTCCTGTTAATCTGGTTTATGTCAATTTTATTCTCCAGCCCAGCCTAACACTTAAGAGAGTAGAGGTAAAAATGTTCTTCCCTTTCTTGTAACCGCCTTTGCTAACTGTATTCTGTATTCTTTTCATGCGCTTTGAGAGGCAATGGACAATCTGAGATGTCTGGTGATTGGATAACAGTAGGTAGCTGTGCATATGGTGTCTGTTTGTGAGGTGCATGCAGAAGGTTGGGGGCTAGAGCTGTTTCATACTGTGCTTTCATGGAAAGATGAGAACAAAATCAAATGATAGATACAGTATTTGATTCCAGATCAACCTCTCATGATTACACTTGGGTGTAAAGAACCAGTTAACAAGTATTTTTAGCTTTGTGAACGTCACCGATTCTGGTGTAAATCAGCTCCACCACTGTATGAAAGCAGCATGAACAAAAGCAGCTATGTTCTAATATTTTTTTTGGCCAGTCCTAGGCTTGAGCTCAGGGCCTGAGCATTGTCCTTGGACTTTCTCAAGGCTAGAGCTCTACCACTTGAGCCTCAGCACCACTTCCAGCTTTTTTTTCTATATATGGGATACCAAAGAATCAAACCTCGGTCTTTGTGCATGCTAGGCAAGCACTATACCACTAGGCCAAACTTTCAGCCCCCAATAAATATTTATTTATATAAACAGTGGACAAGATCTGATCACTGGTCTAAAAACAACTGAGATGAATAATCACTATATACCAGTGAGATGGGTTTTTTTTTGTTTTTTTCTCATATATTTTTTATTGTAATTAATAGAAGGGTTACATTATATTTGCCAGATAGAAGGTACATTAATTCATATACATTGATACCCGAGATTTTTTTTTATAAAACATCACTAGCTAGGAGAGAATTCAGAAATAGTTGACTTTAAACAAAGGTTATAAGCAGCTATTCTGAATATTTTTGTGCTAATCCTGGCCTTAAACTTATGGCCTAGGCACTTCCAGCTTTTTGGTGGTTCTTGGAGATAAGAGTTTCACGGATTTTCTATCTCAGATGGAATCTCAGCTTCAAGAGTAGCTAGGATTACAGGTGTGAGCCACTACTGGTTAGCTGAAATAAGCATCCTGCAAACACAACTCAAGCAGTGCAGAGTTCTGAAGGATCTCTAGAGCTAAAGGGAATCAGCAAACAAAATAGTGAAAGGACTTGGAGACTTGGTGGCATTCTCTAATCAGTCAATAGCTTGTTGAAATCTTGGAGTGCTGCAGAAGAGGAAGCTCCAATCAAGTCTTCCTAAGTCACTCGGGGATCAAACCTAGTTTGCAGAATTCATCCTTACATTTCTTGTGAATGAGCCAGATTGGATGGTGACTTAGATCACCTTCACTTCAGCCCTGCCTATCTACATAGCCAGTGAGACTCCATTAGCCTATGTTGAGCAAAGGCTTGCTTGTCTAGCAGCTATAAACAGATTTCCCACTGGTGAAGAAGTGGTTTCAGATTATAACTGATCTACATTATCTCCTTAGAACCAACAGTAGAAAGTTCTCTCACCCTTTCAACATAATTAGGGGAAGGACAAGGAATCAGAAGTCTTCTATAAGCTGGGCTGGAATGTGAAAGAAGAATCAGGCATTTTGGACACTAAGTCGATGTGACTGAAAGTTGTCAGAGAAAGATGTTCCCAGAACTTTTGAGCTGTCAAGATCACAGCAAGAGGACCGCTAGACAGCCCAGCTGATAGGACTACACCAAACTTCAGCTAAATAAAGAAATGGGGAACAGGGAGGGTAAGTGGGTCTTGAAAGAGTCGGATCTGTCCTTAAAGAAATAAAATTGCAGAGGTCAGTTAGCAGAAAATGTTTTTGACACTGATTAAAATTAAGGTGTGAATACTTTTATGTAATGCTTTCAAACTTTTGCCTCACTGAGGAGAGAAACAGGATACCATTCGTTCATTTATTCAATCATCAATATTTTTTTGATCGCTGCTATCCACCATCTGCTTCCTAGAGCTGAGGATACAGGGGTGAACTGTAAAGTCCTTGAGAAGAAAGGAAGTTAATTCATATGGTAACAAACAATTTAATTGGTTCAGTCTGAGAAAATAAAACATTTCAATGCAATAAAAGAAATGTCACAATAAGCTCCCCATTGTACAATGAATATTAAATAACTAATAAATATTAAATTTAATTGATAAAAATAAAAAATTAAATGTTAAAATAATATTAAAATGATTAAAAATCAAAATGAACTAAGTCCAAAGGGTTAAATTACCACTACAGATCTGCTATACTTTCTGAGAGAGTTTATCTCAGACTGCAGGATCAAATTTTCTCAATTGTTTTTTTTTTTTGTACTGTCGGGGAATTGTATAGAGGGGTTACAATTACAATCATCAGGTAGTAGGTGCATTGCTTCTCAACATTGATACCCCTTCTCATGTTTCAATTGTTTTATTAAAATATTAAAATAAATTCTCTAAAGCATAGGGGAAAAGGAGTGCATTTCAGTTCTTCTGGTGGTAGGGATCCATTGTTTTATTCCGAATAGCCATGGTTTTATTTTTCAAAGGAGTTTCTTTAAGTATAGAATTTGATTAATTTATTTTTCCCTCAACAGTCAGATAGCATCCCATGGGCTTCTGTCTGGAAGCTGTGCTCACAGGCAGCCTGTGATGATGGGAACCTACCCTTTCTGCCGACGTGTTTAACTCAGTGCAATGGAATTTGATGTGGAGTTCTTTTTGTTCATTCCCTCTGAGTAGGCTTCTCACTCAGAATTTGTGTCTTTCATCAATTCTGAAGCACTCTCAGCTAGTATTTCTTATAATATTTCGCCTGCTTATTTCTGTTTATTATTCCTAATATATTAGTTAAACTCAATAAATGTCTCACTTTTCTGTATGAGTGGTAACCTGTCTTGTATATTTTCTATCATTTGTTTTATGTAATATTTTATGTATAAGTTCTTCAGATAAAACTTCTCATTCACTAAGTTCCTTTCTAGTGTATCTAATCTGTTTACTGGTCTGTCTTTTGAGTTTCCACTTGCTTATTTGCTTGTTTTGCCAGTCTTGGGGCATGAACTCAGGGCCTGAGCACTGTCCTTGAGCTTTCTCAAAGCTAGAGCTCTACCATTCGACAGTGCCACTTTCAGCTTTTTCTGTATATGTGATATTAAGGAATGGAACTCAGGGCTTCATGCATACTAGGCAAGTACTCTACCACTAGGCCACACTCCAGGCCCTAGGTCATTCTTTCGATAGATGTTGGGGTTTTTTTTGCTTATTTAAATATATTAAACAGACTTTATTTTCTGAATCTAAGGATTTTCTTAAGCTTTGCACATCTAATATTTATTACTTTTGCTGACGTGGTTCATTATGGGTTATTTATTGGTGTACAAGCTGAGTTTACATTTTGAGATCAGGTTCTTTTTTTTTTTATTATTTTTTGCCAGTCCTGGGATTGAACTCAGGGCCTAAGCACTGTTCTTTGACTTTCTCAAGGCTAGAGCTCTACCATTTGAGCCTCAGCACCACTACCGGCTTTTCTTATGTATGTGGTACTGAGGAATCAAACCCAGATCTTCGTGCATGCTAGGTAAGCACTCTAACACTAGGCCAAACTCCCAGCCCCTTGAGATCACGTTCTTTTGAATATTGCCTTAAAAATTCTCCAGAGATTTTTATATTGATTCCTATGCCCCTTGGTTATTTTCATCCCAGCATGACTTCAAACCAAATTCTCCCTTTGGGGAATTCTGGAACATACTGATCTTGGAAATCTTTCCAGAACCTATGCAGTTTTCTAGGTCTTTTATCAAATCCAAAGTCAAAACAGAAAATTTTCTTACTGTCTTTTATTTTATTACTGTCTTTTGTCCTGGTTCTACCTTTCATTATCAATGTCACCCTGTCAGGTCCTAGTTTTAACAGAATTTTCAATCCAAACCCCCATTTTACATCTCCCCTGGGTTTTAGATTCAATCCATAAGCACATGGCTGGTCAAACAGGAAATACAGAGTGCCCTGGGGATTAGTAAATACCCAAGGGTACCACCAGCTTGGATTTGTACATATATCCCCGGCGTACTGCCTTCTTATCACGTATCTCACTCCATCCATCAACTTATAAAGCATTTTTAAGAGAGCTTTTCACATCCATGCCTATCATTTTTAGGTCTTCTGTTTCCTGGGAGGGCTACTTGCACTATCTTGCCGGTTTTACCCAAATGGCATTCAGCTTCAAACATGAAAATCATCTACAAAGTAACCATTTTAGTCTGGGTGCTCACAAGGTATGAGAATTAGCTGTCATTTACTGTGAGGGCTATCTACTATGATGGAGCACTGAAGCATGTTTATTAAAGTCAGCCAAGCCAGTGCCTGTGGCTCATGCCTATAATCCTAGCTACTCAAGAAGCTAAGACATGAAGATTGTACTTCAAACTCAGCTCCTCCAGGAAAGCTCATGAGATTCTTATATTTAGTTTACCAGCAAAAAGTCAGAAATAGAGCTATTGCACAAATGGTAGAGCTCCAGCTTTGAGTGAAACAGCCAAGTAACAGCACACAGGTCCTGAGTTCAAGCCCCAGTACCAGAAAGTAAACACATACACACAAAGTTGACCATATACATTTACTATCATATTATCTATAACTTCTGAGTTGCAACAGCAGAACTGAGTAGATGTGACAGAAATCACTTAGGCTTCAAAACTTAAAATATTTGCCACCTGCTCCATGCAGAAAATGTTTGGCCAGTCCTGAACCAAAAAATGCCTGGAAAGAAAGCTTGTCCTCTGCTATAGATGGATTTTCCCAGTCTACAAAATGAGCATATCAATCCTTTCTGCTTCTCTTTCCTCTTCACCAGGAAAGATCTGCTCTAAAACGTTGTTTTTTGCTTGTTTGTTTGTTTTCCAGTCCTGGGTCTTGAACTCAGGGCCTGAGCACTTTCTCCAGGCTGGAACTCTACCACTTGAGCTGCAGAACCATTTCTGACTTTTTTTTCTATGTGTGTGGTACCGAGGAATCGAACCTGGGTCTTCGTGCATGCTAGGTAAGCACTCTACCACTAGGCCAAACTCCTGGCCCTCTAAAATGTTTTTTTTAACCCAAGCTGAATATATTTATCCCACAGTTTATTTATTGTTCATTACAGCCCAAACTTAGGAAAGGCTCATGATCTTTCAGAGTATGAAGCATGTTCTAAATTTTGACATGAGATGGTTGCCACATTGAGAATAAGCTTGGTTTTAGAACTGTGACAAATCAACCCAGGGAATGCTCTGATTCACTTTCCCACTTTCAACTCCCTAGTCCCCAATAGAGTGCTCACACCAGGGCCCTTATAGACCAAAGGCATGGAATCCAATCTCAGGAAGGACTGATATATAGCCAGGCGTAGGCAACATTTAGGGAGATACAGCATTTAGGTATGAAACCATTTTCACCAATAGGCAAGAATCTAATAGGCAAGGAGATTGAGCACAGCTTCCTTCTTCTTCTCTGTCTTCACTGTCCTTTTTGACCTTCATAATCCTATCAGAGAAATGTGTAACATCCATGTCATTAAGAGCACAACCTTCATGAAAACAAGTTAACATGGACACATACAAACTCATACTTGTGCATGAACACACACACACACACACACACACACACACACACACACACACACACATAATATGGTGACCCAAGCAGCATGTGAATCTGTAAGAAAAGAAAATAATCTTATATGTTTTTAAGCAATATCAGTTTTGTAGTTACCTGCAAAGCATTACTTAGGGTTTTATGCTAGATATACGCTGCTTGAGAAACAACAAGTCAACAGAATCCCATGTATGTGGCTCTTATAGATGTGTGAATTCTTATTAAATCTACAGAAATAAGAACAGAAGTTACAGATATCTCCAGGAACATCTAGAAAATAAGCAGACAGATCTTCAGTAGAAGGCTTTTGTGATGCTCACCAAGACTGGCATTAGAGTCAGGACAGCATGTGTAAGATACAGAAACACCTTATTCCCAGCAGAGCACAGTCAGCTTGAACACTGGCTGGGGCACATATGGGAAAAAGCCCTTACCCAGTCCTGTGTGCTTGACCTCCATCTGAGGTCCTGGGAGAGGCAGAAACATGCCAAGGCTCACTTCTGCTATGGCAGGAGCAGAAAGCAACCCAACTCACCTGGATCTTTTTTCAATTCACCTGCCTTCACCTACTGAAGACCTCCTAAGTTCTGTTATGTGGATGACCCCAGAGGCATCAACAGGAACAGCCCAGGGTGATCATTGCCATTGGCAAAAGGGTCGAAAAGCACAGAGTGGAAGTGTTAGAGAAGACTAAGATCCAGCCTTTCCATCTCAGTCTAAGTATCACAGATGCAATTCACAGTTCACCTGCTTCTCTCGTCTCCACCACAGGTTTGATCAGCCCCATAAAGCAAGGCTTTTTACCAGTTGTGCACACTAGCACATCCTAGTGACTCAAACAGGACTCAGTACATAGATGACCTCAACAAAAATTGCTGAAAAAAATAGACAAATAACCCAAAAGAAATACTTTAAGTCATCCCACCAATTCTGTCTTGTCTCTTACCAAATTAGTTCCCTATGGACACTGAGTCATGACTGTCATCTAGAACACATGGCTCAGAGGTCCCCACAGTGCACAATGAGGAGTGTCAGAGGAGATGTGATACACATAGGATATCTCCTAAAGTACCCTCAAGTCCACAGACATAAGAGGATATGAGGGCGAAATCTGGTCCCTTTGAAGGCAGAATCACTCTGGCTCTCTGTTTTCTGAAAGGATTCAAGCTGGCACTTAAAAATATGGCAGATACATAGTAAGCTAAATAGAAAGCCCACAGAGTGGGAGGAGATCTTCACTAACCATACAACAGACAAAGGCCTCATTTCTAAAGTATATCTACAGCTAAAAAAATTGAATCTCTCCAAAACAAATCTTCAAAGAAACAACCATCCCATTAAAAGATGAGACAAAGACTTAAAGAGAGATGTCTCTAAAGAGGAAATAAGAATGGCCTACAGACACATGAAGAAATGCTCGACATCTCTGGCCATAAAAGAAATGCAACTTTGAGATTCCACCTCACTCCAATTAGAATGGCCATTATCAAGAAATCTAATAATAACAGATGCTGGCGGAGATATGGCCAGGAGGGATTACAGGTTTCTCCTTGGAAGGATCCAGGTGGGACTGGGAGGAAAAAAGAGGGGAATGAGAAAGGATAATCATAAACCATGTACAGAAAGCACATGCATGCACACAAACACAAATGAGTACCCATGTGCACGACTTGCTTCTATTTTTCAGGTCTGCCTCTCTTGAGGCTCCATATCACACCCCACCCTGTATTATCTATATAGCCTTGTGTGTCAAAGGTTTAAAAAGCATTCTTAGAATGATGGAAATCTGACAAGCAAAGCTGTGTTCATTTCCTAAAGATACATTTAATAGAGCAAGTGAAGTGTTTTGATACAGCACCCTGAAATCATGCTTTCCATTGGCCTCCCCATTGCTGAGAAGAATCAAATAAAGGTGGCAGTTCAACTCCTTGGGTTTCTGCATCTATGGACATTGTCTCATACAACTGTGTCTCCGGCCTACTTAAGTGTTTCACTGGCAAACAGATCTTGCCCTTTAACTCAATACTTTGTCCATCTGGGTACGAGCTCATGGTGGGTTATAGGTCATAGTTTGGAAGATTAGAACTGTCCTTGTTTAGAGTTGATGATCTTTCTGAAGGCAGGAAAAGGGGACAAAGCCAGAGAGAATATAGTCCCAGAGAACACAGGAGAGAACCTAACAATCTCCAGCTCATGTCTCTGGGACCTGGGCATCTATTTCATAAAAGGCACACCTGGCTCTCATCCTCAAGGCTGTTGGAAGCACATGCTCCTTGCTGTCCAAATGAGACATTCAAGAAATTAACCCTCGGGTGTCAGCAATAAATAGACACACAAGCGATAAAAGAGATCTTGCCAAGCCAATTCACTTCTGTACAGAAGGGTGCACAGTCACTCTATAGAGAGTTAAGCAGGCACTTTGAGTGGGGCGAGCCTACTCAGATTTTATATTGACATAAGGAGTGGTGCTATCTCTCTTACCCAGTAGGAATTGGGCTCAGATTCTCTTTGTGACTGGTTGTCAGGGTTGTAGGGTGATTCAACAAAGCTAGAAAGCATTCTGTCAATGAAAAAAAATGCCCACTGATGGGGAAGGGCCTGTTTTTTTTTAAGCATATCCTTGACACAGCTGGCTTGCTCACCAACAACACAGCTGACAGTTATAGCTGGAAGTCAAGAAGAAACCAATTCTAGGAAATATAAGTACCAGGAAATAAAAATACAAACTGATGACTGCTTATAAGATGGAGCCACTTTGTTTTGACAGAAAATACTTTTTTTTCCTCTCACAGGGTATCTGGAGAGAAGTTCAATCATCTTAAAATTCAGGGTATGATGCAAATAATAAAAACTAATAATTCCAACATACAGCAACACATCCCCAGGAGCTCAGACCTGCTCTCCCCTGTAGAACCCTCCCATGCGTGTCGTGGGAACTATAATTAGTAGCATCATTGTTCTGATTGGATCACAGCCTCCTCCACACCCATGCTGACCTAGGAGAGCCACAGAGTTCTGTTCAGAAATGTTAGCCTGCTTCCTAATGAGGACAGAGATAAGTTCACTCAAGGCCAGGCTCTGAATAGGCTCTGGAGGACTCTGCTCTAATTTCCTGGCTTGTTCCTCTTTCCAGAGATGACGCCATCCTCCCCTGAATGGTTTCCGGTTTGTGACCTCAGGGTCTCTGCCCATCTCTGCATGAAAGATGCCAGGTGCTATTTGGATGGGAGCCAGAGGTTAGGGCTGGGGGTGGGAAGAAGTATTTTGTAGCAAGCCTGAAGCCACAGCTTGGCGATCTTGGTGATGCTTACCAACCTGAACAAATATCATGCCCACCTGCCCTGCTGTGGGCAGCCCTCTCAGCCCTTCAGAGCTCTCTCTTGGCTTCTCTCTGCCTCCTGCTGCCCTGCCCCTTCTGGAAGGTGGCTGGAGGAGGACTTCCTCTTTCAGCACCTCCCAATGAAACATGAGGTGGGAGAGCCACTAACATGTCACCTGTTTCCCTCCCCAACATCACAAGCCAAATTTTTCAAATCTAATTTTAAAGAAATGTTACAACAGCCATACCTCATCTGAGAGAACTACATCTCAGGCCTCTCATAAAGTTTTAAAACAGGTGCACTCAAGTCACTTTCTACGGCCTCTTGGAGTGTGGTAGGTGGCTCTGCCTAGGCCTGGGAATTATCCCAAATTCAATACAGCCACCAACTTCCAACACCCTATCCAACAAGGTATGTCCTCTGGTTTCTTCCCACATGAATCTCTGTGGGACTCAGGCCTGACCAAGAGAGTAAAGAATAAGGGATAGAGTGCAGTTCCACATATCCTTTCAGAAGACCTGGCATTTCTCCTTTTTCCTTCTCAGACCCAAAAAGGTCACCCTGCCAGGAAGTCTAGCTTAGATAACTGAAGAGTTGAAGGCCACTCGAAAAGACTTCAGTTGAGCTCTCAGTTGAACGCAGCTACATTAGCAATCCCTGAAGACAATATTCCCAAAGTTCTGACCCATTATTGGTGAGCAATAACAGCTGTTACACTTTTATGCACTTTCAGGGCAGTTTGTTACACAGCAGTTGATAGCTGAAATAGTAGTTTACATTCATTTAAAAAAAGGGAGGAGAGCAGAGAACGCATGTGAGAATGTGTCACAGCTGCTCTTCATTATAGGACTCAGGCACCCAGGGACAGGGTCTCCTGAATCCAAGGCCACTTTGAGTATTAGTCTCTAAAACCAGTACCTACATGGAGATAGCTCAGGATCAAATGAGGCTGGACCTCATTTACAACGGATGCTGAGGGTCCTGGTTTCTATGGAGACAGGGCTGCCACCTTTCCTGACTTTCCTCCTCCATCAGAGATTTTGACTTTGAACTTGACCTTCATCTTTGCAACAATGATTAGAAACCCATACTTAGCCAGGAGATTTCTCTCAGGTCACAACCCCAAGTAGCAAGGTTTGACAAGCTGAATCCAGAGTCCCCTTAGATGAGCATTATTTTACCTTTCTCAGTTTCCAGTGCTCATCATGCAGGAGTTATAGCTCCTACTTGTCTACTGAGCTGGGTCAAGTGCCTCATTTTCTCCATATTGTTGTCTACCTCTCTCCTAGGAATAGAGTGCTAGCCAAGTAAATGGAGTGACGTAGTCCCATTTCTAAATAGTCTTCAGCTCAAACAGGACAGGGAAGCTTCTCCTCAGAAAGAGCCATGGAGACCTTCCTCAAACAAAACAAGCTCCACATGAGTTATCCTGGCTGGAAAAACTTATAGCAAGAAGCTTTTCAGTGTAATAAATATGTTGCTCAAGGAATGCAAAATATTTTCTAATGAACAAGATCATTGAAAAACTCTAACCAGCAGTCCCTAATTGATACAATATTCTCAAGCGTGTAAGTCATGGTAACTTCAACTTTTGGAAGGTATACACTAAGGTCATTCTTATGGAGGAAGCATGTAATTGGAACTCACATATCAACGACTACATTTCCAGCACTGCAGTGATTTTGGACGAGTGCCTCAGGCCCCTCCTGAGCAAACCCTACCTTTCTCTGTCTCTGCCTTAGTACCATGACCTCATTTAACCCAAAACTCCATCCATCACATGATAAGCAGACTTAGTGAACCCCATGTGGCATCGCCTGTCTGCTGTTTTCCAAAGGCCAAGGAGGAATCCTGCTCTCTGAGAAAAGGGGTCAATTTGAGGCAAGAATCACAAGAAGATGGAACTCGCTCAATAGCCATAATTATATTATTTCTTAAACCCAATATAGATGTCAGTCACTAAAACAAAATAAATAAGGGAACTACAAAAGAGCAGGAATGCACTATGTCCAGAAAATCTCCAGAGCCATCCACAAATGGCAGGTAACAGCCAGCAAGTACCCAAAGTGCAAGTACAGAGCTGATGATGCCAGGTATCTGCAGTGTGGAACGTCCTAAAGCTTGGATCTCATTCTTAAGTGGGACCCACGGTGCCTCAGAAAGCCTGTGTTCCAGTCCTGACTTCTGGTATAACTGTATGCAGATAGTACATTTTAGAACAATTCTTTCTGAGCATTTCTCTGCATGTCTACTGGGCTTTCCTTATCACTGACAAAAGGAGAGTAAGCATTAAAAAATGGGCCAAAGACTTAAAGAGAGTCTTCTCTGAAGAAGAAACAAAAATGGCCTATAGATACATGAAGAAATGCTCAACATCTCTGGTCATAAAAGAAATGCAAATCAAAACAACTCTAAGATTCCATCTCACTCCGGTTAGAATGGCCAGGATCAGGAAAACGAATAACAACAGATGCTGGAGGGGATGTGGCCAGGAGGGATCACTACTACACTGTTGGTGGGAGTGCAAACTTATTCAACCACTATGGAAAGCAGTATGGCAGTGCCTCAAAGGGCTAAACATAGAACTCCCCTATGACCCAGCAATTCCACTACTTGGCATTTACCCAACCATCCAGAAAGTAGGGCATACTAAATCCACTAGCACAATGATGTTCATTGCAGCATTATTCACCATAGCAAAAATATGGAACCAACCTAGATGTCCCTCAGTTGATGAGTGGATCAACAAGTTGTGGTATTTGTACACAATGGAATTCTATGCTGCTGTCAGAAAAAATGACATCTCCCCATTTGTTAGGAAATGGAAAGTCTTAGAAAAAATCATATTAAGTGAAGTAAGCCAGACTCAAAGGAACTTAGGCTCAAGGGTTTCCTTCATTTGTCATAATCAGTAGAAACCTTGGGCTCTACTAGCAGAGATCTGCAATAGAGCAAAACTTTGATACATAAGGCCATATAGTATGAAGCTAATTGAAAAGACCTCCAGGATATTGAAACAAAAGCCATATAATGAATGATTGTTGTCCTTAATGTACTATGTTATCTCTCATCTCTTTTGCTGTCCCTTGGTTATCTCATATTGTTACAGTATCTCACTTGTTACCTGATATAACGGATATATTTGTATTTGGTTATTTGAAATTGGATAGGGAAGGGGGGAAAACAAGATGAGGGGTGGGGGTGGGGAGAGGGAAATGGGGACCAAGACATGTGAAAGGGTATCAATGTATGTGAATTAATGCACCTTCTATCTGGCAAATATCATGTAACCCTTCTATTAATTACAATAAAAAATATAAAATAATAAAAAAATCATATTAAGTGAAGTAAGCCAGACTCAAAGGAACTTAGGCTCAATGGTTTCCCTCATTTGTCATAATCAGTAGAAACCTTGGGCTCTCCTAGCAGAGATTTGCAATAGAGCAAAACCTTGATACAAAAGGCCATATAGTTTGACACTAAATGAAAGGATCTCTAGGATATAGAAACATAAGCCATATAATGAATGATTGTGGTTCTTAAGGTACTATGTTATCTCTCATCTCTTTTGCTGTCTCTTGGTTATCTCATATTGTTACAGTATCTCACTTGTTACCTGATATAACGGATATATTTGTATTTGTTTATTTGAAATTGGATAGGGAAGGGGGGAAAATAAGATGAGGGGTGGGGGTGGGGAGAGGGAAATGGGGACCAAGACATGTGAAAGGGTATCAATGTATGGGAATTAATGCACCATCTATCTGGCAAATATCATGTAACCCTTCTATTAATTACAATAAAAAATATATGAAAAAAAGGAGGGTAAGGACCAGTTTGACCTTGTAGAGGAATCAGTGGGACAGTATATAGAGGCATTTTTCCATCCACCTATCCCTCCACATCGTCTACCCACAAAGGATCTAGATTCTCTCCAATTAAATGACCCCCCCAAGAACAGACACCTGTGGCCATAGGGCATCTAGCCCCCACCCCAAGCAAGCTTAGGGTACATAACCTACTTCAAAACACAGGGCCACCCCTAGCTGCTAGCAAAGAGAGATGTCTGTTCCTGCCTCTTTGAGTACATCATGACCTCTCTAAATGAAAGAGAAGCCCACCTAGGTATTTCCATTGGACATGATAGTAAACCAGCATGTATTTTGATAACACAAATACTGATTAATTAGCAAGTCCCTTCATTTCATTTTGACCAGGTTTCCTCTTCTTTTTTTTTCCCACCCTATACATACCATGGAGCCTTACTCAACATGGATTCCTGCACCCCAGATTCACTCAGACCCCGTTGTGGCCTTGTCCAGTTAGAAGAGGCCAAGGAGTACTGACCTATGCCCCTGAGAAAGTAGATGTCTCTGGAAAGTGGAGCAGGACAGAATACACACAAGCCACAGAGCTGATCCATTATTTGGTTGCCATTGTGGGAGGCTGAAAACATGATCCACTTCAGTGACCTCCAGAAAGGTCCATTGAACAAAAAAGAAAGCCATGTATTCAGCAAGGCCTGGGAGGCAACAGAACTCTGAACTGCAGATCTCTGGACCTTTTATTCCATAGTCTTTTTTTTCACTGTCAGAAATGATCTTTTATTGTAATTAATAGAGGGGTTACAGTTATATTCACTAGATAGAAGGAGCATTACTTCACACACATTG
Organism: Megascapheus bottae; assembly: GCF_031878675.1. NCBI lineage: Eukaryota > Metazoa > Chordata > Mammalia > Rodentia > Geomyidae > Megascapheus > Megascapheus bottae. The sequence continues at coordinate 8,781,479 of NC_143515.1, forward strand.
ATACCCCTTCTCTTGTTTTTGGCCCCATTTCCCTCCCTCCACCCCCTCCCTATTCCATAGTCTTTTAAGTGGTCCATCCCATACCCAAATAATGCCACAACTACCAGCTTGTACAGTTTCTCAAATGCACAGCCAGGTGATGTGAGGTGCTGGGTGGGCTCTAGTATTAGTGGGCTCCAGAGTCAGAGGAGAAGATAGCAATGGGGGAGTTCACAACAGCCTAGCTATGTGACTTTGGCCAAGTATTCTCCCTCTCTGTGCTTCAGTCTTCATCAACGGTTACTACAGTGATGAAAGTAAATCATATAGGCAAACACTCTAAGCAGCACCTAATTCATGCTGAGTACCCAAGGAATGTTAACAGTCAACGTGGTCACAATATTATTTCCACAGCCACAGATGGAATTTTTTTTCAAAGAGAACACTTGGGGAAACACACCAGCACTGCTTATATGTGGTATTGGCAAGATGAGAAAATCCAGAACAGCAATGAGACGAGTAAATGAGATAAGGATTAGAAAACATCTGAAACCCCAGAGCAAAGCCTCCTGGAGCACACATAACTCCACGTGGAAGAGCACTGAGGTCAGGCGAGGGGAAGCCTTCATCTATGCTGTGGATGACTGGCTGCTTCTTACGCAGGGGAAAAGGTGTATCTGGAGGAACAGAATGAGCTTTGGAGAAAAGGTTCATGGGCCCCAAATGGCAGTCCCAGAAGAAGTAGCAGAAATGACAAGGCTAGACAAAGTAACCAGGCTTCTGAAATACATTTCATTAAGAAACTCCCTATACAGAATGGCTGTCATCTTGTTTATGCATAAGACAATTTAGCCATCCTTTATCCACCGAGTAGCTGAGATTCTTTACACAAACGTGTCACCCATGTAAATTGTATATGTATAAACAAATCTTGCACTTCTAGCCAGATTGGAAAATTGTCAGCCACTGTTTTTCTGTTCACTTTTTGCTACACATCAAAATAAGTACTGAATGATTCTATTCTAATTTCTACAACACAAAGACTTTGTCCATCCAGAGATTCTAACAAATCTTGATCTATCTCACTGAAACTTCACCTCCTTTCCCTGTCCATTTATGATGAAGACTTTTCTCCCCCAGTATCCACCCAGCCAAACCAAAGACTGCATATTCTCATCCCTTATCTGGTCTCATCTCTCTGATCCATTCCAGACTTTATTTCCTTGCAGATTTCTGATACTCTGATTGCCAACTCCAGTAGGCACCCACTGCAGCCAAGGAAGCATTGCACAGCTTACAGACCCCTAGGATCAGAACCAGTTCTTTGAAAATACCAGCTGATGTATATATAAACAGATAGATGGACAGAGAGAGATTCAAAAAAAGTCACACACTAACCCCAACCAGTCCTCCAGACATCCCAAGGCCCCTTGCTCTAAAAATAAATCTGGATTAGTGTTCTTGTTTCTTGACATGTGCTGAAGTCCAATCGTAATTCCATACTCCAAATGCCCTGCCTGAGGTTTTACTCCTCTCCAGCTCCCTGACCTTCCTTCTCTCCCCATCTCTGGGCTTTATTCAACTTTCTTTAGGCATACTTAGATTCCTGTTCTCCTAGGAAACCCTGTCACATCACACTTTTGGGTCCTAAATCTGCTGAACCCTTCCCTTCTCCACTTGGCACAGCTTCATGAAACGTGCAATCACTTTCTACCTGCCTAAAACTTGTAGGCTATGTTAGCCAGAATATACCACAGAGCATACAACAGCAATTAAAAATAAAACAGGTAATCCTAGCAACTCAGGAGGCTGAGATCCAAGGATTGTGGTTCAAAGCCAGCCCAGTCACAAAAAGTCCATGAGACTTCAATTAACAGCAGAAAACCAGAAGTGACACTGTGGCTCAAGGGGTATGGTGTTAGCCTTGAGCTGAAGAGCTGAGGGACAATGCTTAGGCCCAGAGTTCAAGTCCCACCACCAACAAAAAATTAAAATAAAATAATAAGAAAGCAAATATTCATGAACAATTCAGAATGGTTCCATATATATATAGTTCTCTGGGGAAACCACATTGCAGAACAATTTGTTATCACTTATATGCAAAAATGCATACTTGTACAACAAATCTGCAAGTGTCTCTACATATGCATGCATACACAACATCTGGAGCTGTTTCCTCTGGGAAGGGCAGGTGAGGAACAAGAAAGATTCAAGGGTTTAAAATAACAAGGTGTTCCTTGTATCATTTGTGCATTAGAAAGTAACATTTAAAACTAGATAGAAACATCTTGAAAGATGACAAATACTCATTCCTCCAGTGCCTTTTAGGTTGGCTGCTTCTCACTGGGCTTGAAATGAAAGGTGACTCATCAATCTTCTGAAATGCCCTTTTCTACACAGAATTGAGACACATGCTCAGTTTCAGAATGTGAAATTGGGTCATAGTTCAATGACTGAGAAATGCAAAAGCAAGGGGAAGTAAAAATGAAAGGGTCTGAGAGGTAGCTCGGAGCAGGCACCCTCGCTAGCACACACTGCCCTCTGGCCGGTGACAGGGACCCTGTGCGCAGACCACTCTCTTCAGCATTCACAGCTGGAAACATGCAAGTCCATATGTTGCAACAGGCAATTTAAGCTTTGGAACACTGATTCCTGCATTTCCAGTTTGTATTCATTTCCACAGCAACCAGAAATTCTCCTGAAGGGGAAATTCTGATTTTAGAAGTCCTTTCAGAAGCATAAAATTATAGAAATCGTGCACCATACAGAAATAGGCAAGAAATAAAAGCCTCTATCAGCAAGGCCAGGAGGTAGCAGCCTGGCTGACCTCACCTGCTTTGATTGCCCAGGGTCCTCACCTGCACATCCATCCTCTTCTTAAAGACCCTGAGCCAGCAGGTGCTCATTCAAAGCCAGGTGTATTGATTTTAGCGTTCCAGGGAGAACCTGGTCACAAGACCGCCTCAAATGAAACTGGCTGTCTATGTGACCCCAAGCCCCAGCTCTGAAGCCAAACTGTTCTCAAGGCACAGGCCTAGAACTGTACTGTAGAATTGTGGGAAGGGAGACCGGTTAACTGCACAGAGCTCCAGAAACAGACAAGATCGAGTCTTAGGTGAACTCTGGTAGTGCTCCAGAGCTGTTCTTGGGAAACATCGTCTCAGGTAAAGTGAGCCACTATGTGGCTCCTCGGAAAGATGACCCTGCCCTGAGTGAGCTCCTTCTTGCTCCACGATTGATAGGCACTTCCTGTAACTCAGCAATCCTAGAAGAGAATTTTAAGGACTTGTTTACAAGCATGGACTGTGGCTATAAGTCTGGCTCTCTGGATCATTGGACAGCTGAATTTCTTGTCATAAAAGAATGGGTGGCTTTGAGTTCCAGTGAGTTTAGTCAAACTTGGGTCTGTTGTTGGGAGATTTAGGTGCTCTTATGTTCATTTGTGGGGATCTTCACTTCCTCGAGGAGCCATGGAATTCTTTACCAAAATTCTCCCACCATAACCACATGCCTGACAAAACGTTGTTCAGCAGGAAATGCCCTATTTCCATCAGACACCGTAGGAGATGGGCTAAGGAAGTGCACATTTGATCACAGTCATTAGAGCAACCCAGGACAGGAGTTAAGATAGATTTCAGGTGCTCAGATCTAAAGACACCTGCAAAAACATAAGCTATGGGAGGGGAAAAAACTGGGGGGAAATGAGGCAAGAGGTGACACAGTCCAAAAAAGAATGTGCTCAATACCTGGCTTGTGTAACTGCAATCCCTCTGTACACCACCTTTACAATAAAAATTATTTGGAAAGAAGCATAAGCTATTGTAGGTGCAAAGTCAATGTGTCCGGGGCTTATTAAAGCACAGTGTCACTGCTCTGCCCAAGGAGGGATTCTCAATGGCTTTGACTTCCCTTTCCCAGTGACAATATAAAGAAGAAATAGAAAATTGAAAAACAGCAAACTATGGAGACAAGCTAGCCCAAGGAAATACATACTCATAAGACATGAAAGTCGAGTGTCCACTCAGGGGCTAGCATTGCCTGGTTCTTAAGGATTTCTCATAACAGTGAGATTAAAGGCAAAATGTCTCTATAGGCCTCCCATAGACATAAGCATAGTCACAGAAGGTATTACTCTGACTGAGCACCCTGGGACCACCAATCCCAGCATGGATAACACAACTTATGGCTAGACTGGACTGGAGGAGGGAACTGATTTTGAGGACTGTATATTCCAATCAGGGAACGGTCTATTAGAAGCTCTCTTCTGACTCCTTCATCTCCCATTGTCTGGGAATGTCAGAGGAGATCTAATCTACTGGGCTTCTGTTTCTTCTTTATTTCTAATGTTTCCTTTCTCTGGATATTAAGTATATGCTAAGCCATTGTAGAAAATTAGGAAACCCAAGATAAAATAAGTAGCAAACCATTTGGATAATTTCATTAACCAAAAAAGCAATAGCAATCACTTTTAATATTTTGGCAAACTTCCCTCCAGTCTTAATGCTTACTACATTCTAGAAGATAGTTGGAGTGTCCTGAAAATGCAATTAGGCGTCAAGTTTATTTTTTTAACTCAACATTTTATTGCAAGCATCTTTCTGTGTTATTAGAAGCTACATGACCAATACTGTTATGACCACAAGATAGTCTATTATGGGTTGTGACAACAAGAATTAACCCTCTTCCATAGAAACGATGTTTACAATTTCATATATTAGAACAATGGAAACATCTTTATGACATGAAACATTTTCTCCATCTTCAATTACTTTCATTTCCACAGATCCTAAGGGTATTGTTATTTATTTACGTTTTAGTTTCTCTAAGGGACTTAGAACAAATTAGATATTTTCCAACTCAAACGTTACTGAGATTAAGCAGGCAAATGAATACAATATGTTGGGAGCAAGCTTTTCTTTAAAAACTGAATACTTGCACGACTCTATTGAAAATGGCAGCTGCCACTGGGCTCCACTGGGCTGCTCTGTGGGTACAGGCCAGGGTGCTGGGGCACTGCCCAGTGTGTCAGAGCAGCCAGAAACCTAGAAGTCCTGTAAATGTATAAATATTGGCAACAGAGGTTCACTCTCCCTCCCTAGGGGACCACAGCTCTTTCTTTATTTGGTCCTCTTTGCTGCAAGTTATCGGGATCTCCTTGGCTATGAGAAGGGCCCACAGCAGGATGCTGGGTAGAGCCATAAAGAAGGCCCATGGGGTAACTCACTGGGGGCTCATAAGGATTTTGTAGTTTACATCAGTTCCAACAACTCAGCTAGTCCTTGTTTGGATCCTCTGTCCAACATATGCACTCTATATTGGGACCAGCCCCTTAGTCTCAAGCAGTGCCTAAAAGACACTCATTACCGATGCCTGTTTTATAAGCAGCATCCAAGAAAGGCCCCATTTTGTAACTTGGTCCATCAATCTCTAGAGATCACAATTTACAAAAAAAAAATCAAATTAGACCCCAGAGCTCAAGGGTACATACAGAGAGAGGCTGGCATATATGGCTGAAAGCTGAGAGCTCTCTGAGATTGGCGGAGAGGGCCAAGAAGGTTGGGGTATGCCAGCAGCAGGTGTGTGCTGACATGAGAGGTGCTGGATCTCAGCGGCCTTGCTGTGCAAAATGGGCACTATGGCAGCTCTGACAGCAATTACAGACGTGCCTCCAGAGAAGAGAGAGTAAAAGATTCTGAGAGCACAAATCCCCTCTCACAAAGCCCATGGAGCTGTCTTTTATGCCTCTGCCATCTGTCATCTCAAAATTCACAACAGATCCCCCAGTCTCACAAGGACATTACTGTGGAGGTCACAAGGGGCTGTTCAGATGCCCTGACAGCAAAACAATGCTTGGCAAGGTGAAAACCGGTGAGAAAATCCTGCTAAACAAACATGAGGGGTCAACAGCTCAGAGAGCAAGATCCACTGAAACCCACTAATTGGAAATAATTCCAAGGTTTTCAACCATTACGTAGTGACAATAAGGTGCAAACACCGGATTAGTGACCTCCAAAAGACAGGGAGCTTTTGTTCCATCTTTGTAAGAGAAGAAGTTAACTCTGTGTATGGAAATTCCCATCCACTATTCAGTGTGAATTTAAAAGTTTACCATTTAATAACATAGCTGGGGCGGGGGGGATATTTTGAATGTGCCTGTTCTGGGTCAAGAAGCAGAATATATGTGGGGGAGAAGTGGGCAGAAGAGAACAAACAAAACCTAAAAGTAGTCAGAAAGCAGTTCTCTTTTGAGTCTTTCCAGAACTCAGTTAGAAAAATGCACACCTTAAACCTCCACCCCACTGGGAAAAGCCCACAAGTATCTCCAGTGGTTTGGGATGATTCATGATAGGGGCGTGTGTGTGTGTGTGTGTGTGTGTGTGTGTGTGTGTGTGTGCACGCACACACACACTGGTACTGGTACCTGAACTCAGAGCCTGGGCACTGTCCCTTAGCTTTTTTTATTCAAGGCTTGGCTCTCTATCAAGTTAGCCACAGTTTCATTTCTGGCTTTCGGGGCTTCTCAAAGTTTTTCTGCCACAACTAGCTTTGAAACATAATCCTCAGAACTCAGACTCCTGGGTAGTTAGGTTTACAGGCATAAACTACAGTTTGCATTTTTCCCTTTAATTTTATATTAATCTTTAAGTAGTTGAACAAAAGAATTGCCATTCAATAAAGTAGTATATGACTACGATACACTTTGATCAATGAGAGATATCTTTAAGTCAAGTGTTAAGTTGTATTTGTCAATTTTTTGTTTGTTTTCCTTCTTAGATATTAACTATGCCAGAAAAATTCCAGTAAACTTTCTAACTAACCAAAATGAAAGCCAAAACTTCTGAAAATGCCTAAAGACTCTGGAACCTAGTTTGGTTTGTGAGGCACAAATGTACAAATCAAAACTGGAGCAAAACTATTTTTTTTTGCCAGTCCTGGGCTTAAGCTCAGGGCCTGAGCACTGTCCTTGGGTTTTTCTCAAGGCTAGATGTCTACCACTTGAGTCTCAGCACCACTTCTGGCTTTTTTTCTATGAATGTGGTACCAAAGAATCAAACTCAGGTCTTAGTGCATGCTAGGCAAGCACTCTACCACTAGGCCAAACTCCCAGCCCGCAAAACTATTTTTAAAGGTCTTCGTTAGGGGAGAATGATAGCAGGGATGACATTGATCCAGATGCATTGTACTTTCAACTGCTTTGTTAAATTAAAACCCCTTTGTGGCTGGGAGTTTGGCCTAGTGGTAGAGTGCTTGCCTAGCACACACAAAGACCCAGGTTTGATTCCTCGGTACCACATACATAGAAAGAAGCCAGAAGTGGTGCTGTGGCTCAAGTGGTAGAGCTTCTTGAGAAAGCCCAAGGACAGTGCTCGGGCCGTAAGTTCAGGCCAAGGACTGGCAAAAAAAAAAAGAAAGAAAAAACTTTGTACAATGATTCATTTGTTTTATATATTGATAACCCCTTTATTGTTGATAATAAAAAGTTAAATTAAAAACCAGAAAAGAATGTCTTTTTAGTCCTAAAAGCCCAGTGGGATTGACCAAGGACTTTGGCTCAGTACTTACATTCATTTCAAGCAGGATTCTCACCTGGCAGAGTAGGGAAGTCGGTGGATAAAGAACAACTGTTTAAATCAACCAACTCCATCTGTGCTCCCCCAGATAAAGATAAGCCCAGTTGCCACTTCCTGGGTGCTCTTTACCAGGTTGTCAGTGAAAGGCTTGACTTGCACAGAATCACCCCAAGTTTATCTCTGTATCTACAAAGCCCCAGTCTCCTCACTGTACACCAGAAGAGAGAATTCTTGGCTATCCCCAGCATCTGCACCAAGATCCATCAAGGTGAATTCAAAATAAAACACATTGGCTTCCTGGGCCGGACTGGGAATCTGCAGGTGATCATACAGTGTGGACAGACTTCTGCAGCTCAAACACACACACACACACACACACACACACACACACACACACACACACACACACACACACACACACACGGAAATTTGCTTTTCCTGGATCAAATGAAGTATGAAAACCATGTTGCCAAATCTCAATTAGGAAGCAGGAAGGGGAAAATGGAGCTGGGAGTAGGCAGGTGGTGTGAACGGGGCTGAGATTACTACAGTAGCCTTATGGCTGAGGATGGGCAAAAGGATAGCTTTCCAAGGCTCGGATTCCACTCACTGCAACCCTTCTTGCCTCTTTGGTGAGACTGAGAGATGATACCTGGGGTGTGCTGGCAGAACCTCACACATTAGGGAACTTAGAAGTCACCTCCACATGCCAAGTAAACATCTTCCACCATAAAGAGCCCTGGACACCACACACTTACAAGCATGAACTCCCCAAGCCAATCCCTCACCTATGCCATCCCTCTGACCACAAAGCATCCCAAGGAAGATTCTACTAGTGGAACAGGGAACAGTTTTCACCATTAGTAACATTCCTTGTCACATAGTGCCATCACCAACAGCTGTGTTTCTTCTGCCCTTCCCCCTGGGCGCCCAGTTGGTTTTGCTCTTCTCTTTCCTGCAGGTGTGCTCATGCCCGAGTAAGTCTCCCTTTCACAGTGTCCTGTTGAAGAGTCTGTGTTTTCTTTTGCATTCTTTTTAATGGCCTGCACTATCCTCCAGCAACCAGCTGTGCATGTCAAATAAAATGTATTGGGGTCAGAAAGATTCTCACATTGCACTGAAATGCACAGTGCCAGAGACAAAGGACAGCTAACCACAACACACACATTCTCGAAAGCTATGCTAAGAAATGGTGTAACTGCTACTCAAGCCATCCTGACTGAGTACAAAGGCAAATGGCATCATTTCATGTCACTGCTATATCCTCTCACCCTCTCCCTCGCACCTTGCAACATTTTTCAAATATAGTTATGCAAAACACTTATGTGTATAAATTCCCTCCTGCAAACATGCACATTCGAAAAAACACATGCAGATAAAATCAGCTCAGGTTGAATATACCTTAAACACTAAGCTCTAAACTGATTCAGCTTTGCAATTTGACCTTTAATTGTCCTTTAGAAATGGAGACACGCATGCATAGAAATGGTGATTCTTTTTTTTTTTTCGTTATAAGCAAAAGTACCTCCTTGCTCTCTTCAACAAGATAAAAGATTTGAAAGCTGAAGGAAAATAAGAAGGCAAGCTTCCTGTTTGAGACATGAGGTGGAAGAGAAAGCTTTCAAATGTGTAATTAAACAGGTGGGCTTAAGAGACTCAGAAAAAAAGAGTGCATGGAAATATACACTGACTGCCACAGTGATATTTTTTTTAAATAACATTTGTATTTTGTTCCATAACTAAAAGAAATCAGCTAAAGCCAGAGGGAAAGTACATGGGTTTGCAACCCAGCCTGAAGCCAATTTACCTCATCTGACTTTGTGTTCTGGTTAAAACCCTCTTTCTCTTTAGCCTCCTGGTGCAAAGACTCTCAGAAGTTGAGGACAGATGTGGCTAACAACGTCTTGTGAAACAAATGGCAAGCAACAGAGACCGCCACCACAGGCTCACACACCTGCAGGTGACATCACCCTGCTCTCTCTCACCCCAGAAATCTATTAACACACAGGAACAGGTGTCACCAAACCAAAAGCCACTCTTAGAAAGCATGTGCCTCATCAGCCTGAGAGTGGAAATGACAAACGGGAGGCTGAACTTCCACTCACCCTCCATGTCTAGGGGGAAGGGGGCCCCTTATTCCCCTGAACTTTCCCGCCCCTCATTCCCCTGAACTTTCCCGGACACCTGTTCCGCCTGCCTCCCAGGGACTCCAAATGCAGCCTGATGAGAGCTTTGCAAAGGAAAGCCTCTTCTCTGGGACTTGTTTTTCTTTGTTTCTGAGGAATGTTGTCTTTTCTCTTGTAGCAAGAAGTAATTACTGCCAGGTCAGCCTAGATCCTGAAACAGCTTTTTTCTTTGAACCTGCGACCAGGCAGGTAAATAAAGCACATAAACATGATGTATCTCTGAATTATGTTTTAAAATATTTCAGTAGTAGATGAATGAAGAGGCAAATAGATATTAATGAAACTGTGGGAGTATAGATAACTAAAGAGACCAAGAGATAAGAAATGGGAACCCACTGCTATTCTTTCTTAGGTTTGAGATTTTTCCATAATAAAAATAATTTTAAAATATGCAGCAACATTTCTAATTGCTGACCCAGCCTCTTTTCCCTTCTTAATTTGTAACATCCTCCCAGCGTGGATTCACGCTTCTCTGTGCTTCACTAATGTGATCGTTGTCATCTCAATTTCCCTTGCTATTTGTGGCCTTCATCATGGACCAATGGGTTTATCTGACCAAGAAAGATGGGCAAGTTTCTTAAAAGGTTCTGGGAGAAAAACAGCTTCCACATTTCTAAAGAGACCTAGAGGAAGAGAAGGATTTTCCAGCTGTTCAATATTATAATTGCATGTGATAACAAGACCCTCAGTGGCCATGCAGGCAAGCATGAGGGAGTTGAAGACAAAACTCACATGCTGAGGATGCAGAGAGAAAGATGAAAGCAGCTTTGGTTCCTGATGATGTCACTGAACCACTAAGTAACCACGTTGAAACCATCTTGCTTCAGAAATCACTAAATGAGAAAAACAACCCCCTTCCTTTTACAACAGTGAAGCCAGGGATTTCTGTTTCTCCGAGCTAAAGATACCTTCCTACCTTATATCTCTGGGCATATAAAGGAAAGAATAGAAGCAGCCCTGAAAGACAGAAAACATTAGTAGTAGCCATAGCAACATCACTTACAGCCTTAATAAAATCAATACCATTATAAATCCATGCGAGACTTGATACTTGACATTATATTTCCCTTCAGTGCATAGGATATTCAGTCTTTTATTTTGTAACATGTAATTTCTTTGGCAAGCAGAAAATGCTCAAAGGAGCAGGAGCATTTTCTCCAATGGTATCTCAGATTCATAGCTATATCCAGATTAATGAAAACTCCTAGTATAATAGTGTGGTCCCTATGTAGCTTTGGACAAATTCCTCAGGCTCTGAGAATGGATACCCATATCTCTAAAACAGAACTAGTAATAATAATCTTAGGGGCTGTGACATTAAATGGTGAAGGATATAGGCAGCTTGTCTAAAGTATTCCCTGTGGTTGTTCTATCCATGGCAAGGCTGGATGTAAGAGCAGGACAGCAACTGGTAAATGGAAGAATCAGTTTTCTTTCTTCTATCGTTACTTTCATATATATGAAAATGAAGTATGCTGGGTCTGTGGTTCATCCTTGTAATCTTAGCCACTTAGGAGGCTGAGATCTGAGGATCATAGTTTAAAGGCCAGTCCAGGCAGGGAAGGAAGTGAGATTCTTAGCTCCAATTAACCACCAAAAAGCTATGGCTTAAGTGGTAGAGTGCTAGCCTTGAGCTCAAACTCTCAGAAACAGCACTGAGGTTCAGAGTTCAAACCCCAGGACTGACATGAGCATGCGTGTGTGTGTGCACACATGCACACTTACACACACATATGGGAATTCACTTGTGAGATACAGAGAAGCCCACTTTTAGTGATTATCTCAGGCAGACTCTAGTCCCCCCCCTCCCAGAACTTGCAGCTGCCCATGCACATAATACGGTTAAGAAACTGAACTACAAGGGTAGTAAAGAAAGCAGGAAAAAAAATCTCAACAAACCAGATCAACTGTAATGGAGAGTTAAAGACATCATGGTGACCCAAGGAGAGTCAGGAGGCAAGAGGCAGGGCTCAATAGCAGCAGAGGTGGTGGAGCTAAAATAGGGCCAAGATCAGGGGGCAGTGTCACAGGATCAAAGAGTTCTAAGAGTCTTACCAGCTCATGGTACAGTCTAGTAGATCCAGGAACCTATTGTACAAGTTCCTGCCCCAGCTATCTGGGGGTAGAGATGGAAAGTGAATTTCACCTCTTAGAGTTTGGGGAAAGTCCCCATTACCCACCAAGATGCCAAGATGGCACCAGTTAAACTCAGTCTCCATCTTTCAACGTGAAGTAACAAGTATAGAAGAAGAAATAACAGAAGTTCCTTCTTTATAAACACTTTTAGCTACAACATCTGATATTTTCTTTCTTCCTACTATGTTTCATCACACTAGACATGTGACTAAAAAGAAGAGTCTAGGCTTTCTTTCAAGCAAAACAAATCCTTTGGGATCAGTTAGCTTAACTGCAAGAGTTTCTTGGAGAATGAATTAGTGACTTCATCATACTCTAACTCCTCGCCATGAGGGTGACAGAGATAGGCTGAGCCAGATGGTGACTTACTCATCCACATCGGAAGGACAGGGAAGGAAAAGGACGTTCAGCAAATGCTGCTTCTTGGGAATCACTGAACCGGGATTTTCATCTCCTCTGGGTCTTTACCCATCTTTCCAGACCACTGCTGGGAGGTTATTCAAAACTGTCATGCTATCCTACCATCTTAAGTCTCTGCCACACTCTTCCAGAAATCTACTCAGTTGTTGCCTAAAGAAATTTATTTTAGAAGGAAATTTTCCATCAGAATTGCCCAAGCTTCCACCTCAGATACACTACAAACAAATCGTAACTCCCCTGGCTGGTAAGCCAGCAAACAAGCACCCCTCCTTGGTTCTTAAGGTTTCATCACAGCTCTGAGACACAGGAAGTCATATCAGTGATCCAAAAAACTGTTAAAAACACTTTGGGGACATGAAGTCTGATGAGAGTCAGAGATTTGAGTTCAAATGTCTAGGTTCCTCTGGGGTATAATGTGATTGGGGATACCATGCAGCCCTGCACACAGAATCACGAAGAGCTACATGAAAGAGGAGTCTAGAATTTGTACTGTGGAAAGGAAAACTTCAGGCAAACTTAGAATTTATTTAAGCAAAGGAACCATTCATAAACTGGGCACGGGTCTGAACCAAAAAATGATTCCCAATTCTCCACCAGCTCACATGGGGGGGTTGCATTTATAGCCAGAGAAAGAAACAACCTGATTGGCTGCTGTTAGTGTTGACCTTATATGGGCACATGTGGCTGCTCTCAGCCTCTGACTAAAGGGAGACTTCCTTGCTGTGATTGGCTGAGACTCTGCTACTGTCCATGAATCAAGTTAGGTTTCAATTCACTATATAAGAGAAACCTCTATACCAAACCTAAAATAGATACGGAGATGGTTTTAGGCTAAATTACATTCAGTTTGACAGTACAAAAATGAATCACATTTTGTGTTTTCTACCTATCAGTGGCTTAAAAATCTTCTCTTCCTTCAGAAGTTGTCTTCAACTCATTTTATGGATCTTGGCCTGGCTGACAAAGCTTCCCTACCCTTACACACCCCACATGCTGAGGTATCAAGGGCTACCTTCACCACCTTTCGGATATATTTTTGCTTCTGCTTACTACATGGTACATATTTATTACAAACTGTTGAATTCATTAACCCATATTCAATTAGAAGTGCAGAGCGAAAAAAAAACGCATCTGGGAACTCATTCCTTGCACTTTGGAAGATTAAAAAGGGGAAAGAGGGAGAACGAGGATGGGATCCCTGAAGTAAAATAACTACTTTCCAATTACTGGTCACATCTGTAAACTGCCAACAGCTCCACTCCTTCCCATGATTTGCCATGGAAGTCAAGCCAGGAAAGGATATTGGCCAGCTCCAGAGGAAAACAGCCAGTCTTGCTGCTGATCCCTCTGTATCCCTGCACAGCCATAGATGGGTTCTGAGGAATGTGCCATTTTTGGTATATTCCATCTCTCCCGCTCGTAATATCATTAATTAAAATCTGATTTATTTCCTGTGTTTATAGAGACCAAATAAAGCATGAACAAATGCAACAGAACAAAGCATTTTCAGGGAATACTGAAGATTATTGAATCAACCCACAAGCCAACACATCATATAAGCCCCTCAGTAGGAAGTTTGGTTTGCTCTATGCTGACTGAACACAGAATGCCAAGTCCTGAAGACAGAAAAAGAATCAACATTGTGCTGACCTTCAGGGGCTCTCAGTCAGTCTAGGGCAGGGTTTCTCTACCTGGGACTGGTCACATTTGGGATTGGCTGTTAATGGCTATCCCATGCATTTTAGGTTACTAAATGCATCCCTGATCTCCTTCCACTAGACACCCATAGTAACCCCAGAGTTAGGACAGCCAAAAACATCACAAATATCTCTTGGAGACAAAATATCCCTGGTTTGGAACCACTAGTCTGACAGGCACATGAGTAAACCACACAGTGTGGTGCTATATATAAAGACCTGGGTACTGCCTCCAGAAAGTGCCAACAAAGATGGAATGCAGAGAGGGAGCACTTGTCCTCTAGAGGGTGAACCCATGTCTATCAACATGGACTTCCCACTATGTTCTCCCAGGAATTCTGAAACACTAAGACAGCTTTGCAAAGCAGAGGCAGACATGACACATGGCCTTAGAAAAGGCCAGTAAGTGTTTGTCTGAGGTTCTACCAGCCTCACCAGGGAGTGAACCTAAGGGACAAGAGATAGCCTGAAAAATGAAAACACCTGCACTGGACCCCAGTAGGGTACTGCCTTCTTCAGTAGATGTCTGGGACTCCCCACACAAACATGTGCAATGTTCTTGTTTTGTAAGACTTCTTTCCTGATGATATTGGATTTGGATTTTTCTTTTTTTTTTGCCAGTCCTGGGCCTTGAGCTCAGGACCTCAGCACTGCCCTTGGGCTATCTCAAGGCTAGAACTCTACCACTCAAGCCACAGTACCATTTCTGGCTTTTTTTTTCTATGTATGAGGTACCGAGGAATCGAACCCAGGTCTTCGTGCATGCTAGGCAAGCACTCTACCACTAGGCCAAACTCCCAGCCTGGGCTTAGTATCTTATGTTTGCTCAGCTGGTGCACTGAACTTGAGCCATGTATCCATCCCTAATTTTTGCTGGTAGTTTTGGAGATGGAGTCTCATGGACTATTCTGCCTGGGCTGGCTTCACATCATGATCCTCTGGATCTCAGTCTCTGAGTAGCTAGGATTACAGCATGAGCCACCAGTCAAGAGAATGAACAGAAGGTAGCAGTAGGTTTTCACCCAGATGAGCTGTCAGAAACACTAGCCTCCCTGGGCCTTGGCCCTGGCAGAATTCCATCCCTTTGGTTTGATAATGATAGTGTTTCTGGGCTTTGTCCAGACTCCTTTGTCCCTCGTCCCTGACCCAGGTGCTCCTTTCCCTCTGCTCAGCCCTCAGTGGTAGTCAACCAAGTAGAAGCTGGGGTGACACATGCCACGTTCCTGCCACATTCACAGGGGCAAGAACATAGCCCTACTTTTTCACTGTCAAGAGCTATGCACAGCTGCACCCCATATTCCCCAGTCTCCAGGGAGAGGTCAACGTCCGGTGAACGTTCCAGATGGATGGCATGAGCTATGCCTCCAGGAATGTGACCTCGGGCACCTACAACTTCTCCATGAAGGGAAAGAAGCCAAAGCCAGCACAGGGGCTGAGGGTTCCCGAGAGCACAGTGGACCCCACTGAAGAATTGCTTCTGGAGGCCCCTTACACACTCTCAGCCTGGCAGCAGCTTTGTGGATGAAGGTCAAGCCCGAGCTCAGTTGCCTGAGGCTGAACTGATTCCAGTGAGAGAGCCTCACTCAAGCTCCCTTCCCTCTGGATGGGTCCACAGCTGACAAAGAACCTGACTGCACCTGGGTTTATGTGGAAAGTTTATCTTCAATTAATTACTAGAAAACCGGAAGCGGCACTATGGCTCAAGGGGTAGAGCATTAGCCTTAAGCTGAAGAGCTCAGGAACAGCGCCCAGGCCCAGAGTTCAAGCCCCATGACAGACCAAAAAAAAATGTTGAACACATTGATCAAAATGCACTGTATTCATAAACTTTTTGGTTAATGGCAACTCTTGACAACTACTTAAAGACAATAAAAATACCCAATAAAAATAAAAAATAAATGTCGCATAAATGGAATCACATAGTTTCTGCATGGATCCTTCCTTCCTTTCTTTCTTTCTTTCTTTCTTTCTTTCTTTCTTTCTTTCTTTCTCTCTCTCTCTCTTTCTTTTTGTGCTGGTAAGGGGGTCTGAACTCAGGGCCTGGCCACTGTCTTTTAGCTTTCATGCTCGAGGCTGGTACTCTATCACTTAAGCCACAGCTCCACTTCTGGCTGTTTTGCTGGTTAATTGAAGATGGACTGGCTGGCTTCAAACTGTGATCCTCAGATCTCAGTCTCCTGAATAGCTAGCATTATGGTATAAGTCACCCAGTAAAATCTGTGTATTTTAAGCCCGACTCCTTTCATGCATTACACTATCCTTTATTGTTGAATAACAGAAGAGCCACAGTTCACAAACCTCCTGGTTGAAGGTCATTTGGAGTTGTTTCAGGCCATGATGAATAGAAATGTTATGAATGTTTGCATAATAGTGTCTGAGTGGACATACGTTTTCATTTCTCTTGTGTAAGTATCTGGAAATGGAATTGTTAAACACAGTGTAGGTGCAATAATCAGGAAATGTTTTCTCCAAGTGTCCATCACTTTAGGCTGCCCATAGCAGTGTATCAGAGCAAAAATCACTCCATTCTCTCAGCATCTCATATTATCAGGATTGGCTGGCAGGTAATGGCGATATAGAATATTCAGACTTTTAACCCATTCTACTCTATAGTATGTGTCATAGCCTAAACTTTCAGTTTCTTAATAACTAATGATGCTGGGTACTGCTTCATAGTTTTACTTTCCATTTGTATATCATACTTGACAAAATATCATTTTGAACATTTTGGCCCATTTATTGAGTTGGACTCATTTATTTTCTTGATAAGAAGCTATAAGATGGACCTCCAGGACATGGAAACAAGAGCTTAATTATAAGTGACTGTTATTCTTTATGCATTATGTTTTTCTCTCTTCTCTTGTGTTGCCCTTTTGTTAATCTCATATTGTTGCAGTATCCCATTTCGTTACCTGGTATATTACATAAATGTTTACTTGTTTATTTGAAATAGGAGGGGAAAAACAAAGGGAGGGGTTGGGGAGGGATATCAATGTGTGAGAAGTAATGTACCTTCTGTCTGGCAAATATAACTGTAACCCCTCAATACATTGAAATAAAAAATTATTTAATAAAAGAAGCTATAAGAGTTCCATTTTATTTTTCTTATTCTCCTCCATCCCTCTCCCCCAACCCCCACTGTTTTTGACAGATCTCATTTGTGTATGTATATGTATTGTGTGCTAGTACTACTAAAGGCTTGAGCTCAAGACTTCTCACTCTTGCTTGGCTTGCTTCTCCATAGCTGGAGCCCTACCACTTAAGCCATGTCTCCAGTCTGCCATTTTGTAAGTAACTAGAGTCTCTTAGACTTTTCTGCCTATGTTCAGACATCAAACTTTGGTCTTCTAGATCTCAACATCCAGATAAGTCAGGATTCAAGGCATGAGCCACTGATGCCCATCTGGATATAACCGTTTCATCAGATATGTGCTGCATGAATACTTTATTTTTTAGAACTGTTTTTTTTTTCAAGAGCATCTGTTTTTAATTTGAACAGTATCCATTTTTACCAACTTTTTCCTTTATAGGTCATATTTTTCTGTGTCTTAAGAAAGCTTCATCTTGTCCAAGGTCAATCAAAAAGACTTGCTGGATTTTATTTTTTTAAGACTGTAGTTTGAGGCCTTACATTTAAGCCTATGACCCATGTATGTTCTTTGTTGTACATGATGCAAGAATTGTGGTAAGGCTACTCAGGAAGCAGACAGGGAAACTAGTATTCAAGGCCAGCCCAGATAGTGTTACTGATATCCTATCTCACAAATAAGTCAAGTGTGGTAGTACACTTCTGTGGTCACTGCTATGGAAGAAGCATGGTTCATGACAGACCCAGACAAAGTTAACTCAAAACCCTATTTGCAAGAAAAACACCTGAAAGCAAAAGTAGTAAGAGCATGGCTCAAGTGCTGAAGTCCTTGTGGACTAAGCATGAGACCCCAGTATTACAAAGCAACAATAAAAAAATAGCTATGTGATAAGATCGTGTGTGTGTGTGTGTGTGTGTGTGTATAAAATGTCGCATTCACCTATTTGTCTGACCTCTCATGAAACAGCAATGAAGTGATGGCTGAAACTTTAGACCAAGTCTTAGAGCAAGGCCCTACATAACTGTTCTTAATAATATTGTTTTGGCTAATCTAAGACTTCTGCCTTTACAAATAAAATTTTGTATTATATTGTCAGTTTCTACAGAAAAGCCTACTGGGATTTTAATTTGAGATATGTTTAATCTCGATCAATTGGATTTGGAGATCTTATCTTCTGAAAGTAAGGGAAGGATCATTTCTCTGAGAGATATTATAAAACAAAAACAAATTAGCTAGTCTTTCTGGCCCATTAAATAACACAGTTCAGTCAAATGGCCTTAGCTCTAGGCCATGGAGAGACACATATGATTAGACTGTAATCGCAGTCTGCCTTTCCACTTGCTGCCTGAGAGAGAAAGAAGACACAGGTGGGCTCTGACACAAGAAGTATCCTGAAACCTAATAACAGAAAGCAGCATGACTTCTTGATAAATCATTTTTAAAAAGCTAATATCCAAGGGACCATTGGAGGGTAAGTAAATGCTCATGGATAGAAGACAGAAAAGTTAGTTATCAAAGAAACTATCAAGGTCAACAGATAAACCAGGCAGGAAGTTTAGTGTGAGGAAGCAAATGTCTCAAACCCCAGAGTCAGCTGGGAACCTCACAGAAGCTCCTAAATAGAAAGGCAGTGATCAGATCTGTGTTTGAGAAGGACCCCTTTGTTGACAGGGATGTTTCCCTAGAGATTACCTTGTGGATATGGCAGCAGATATCCAGGTTTAATAAATGGCCATGTAGCCAGTTAGATATTGCCAACAGAACACAAGTGACTGCATACTCCTTTGAACCCTGGAGAGTTTCTCTCACTCATTGTCCCCACCACAGCTCCATGCCAAGCTCTGCCATGAGACACCAATGACACATCTTTAGCCTTCAAGGATCTCACTAAAATTAAAAGTATTCAACCTGTGTAAAGGTCATCTAAGAAATGCAACCTTCCAAAAGATAGCTTTGCTTTTCAAATCATACCATCCAGACTGAATGATTTTTTTGGCAGCTCTATGTATACTTCTGGTCAGAGCTTCCCTGCAAAGGTTACAAAAGAAACAGACGGAACAGTGGGCCACAGAGCCCTGGTGACAGAAACAACTATTCCCTGGAAGGGGACAAAAAGGAACAAAAAGGCACTTGTTTATTTTTATAAAAATCAGAGAACAACAGTCTTTCCTGGCTGTCTCCACAAGATCAAACCAGTTCCAAATGGAAATCATAAGATATTTGCCAACACTTGAAATCAAAATCCAATGAGCCTGATCACCCTGTTTCTTGTCTTTACTCGTTTTGTTTTTCAAGAGGACAATTTCATTTGTTCCTTGATGCTGCTTGTCCATTCAATAAGCTTTTCAATTTATCTGCAGGCTCCAAACCTCTGCTTCTAATCTAAATCAAAACCAGAGAACTCGTGACCCTTCGCTTCTTGCTGGGCCATCTGGGCTCATTCAAAACTAAAATATGAACATGGTCTTATAATGGATGTTTAGCCACAGGTCTGCATATTATCGGTGCGGACATGCCCATGGCAGCTCAGGTCAAAACCAGTCACACTGCATGCATGTGCACACACACACACACACACACACACACACACACACACACACACACACACTCTGCTTCTCTGGGACTGGTCATTTACAGGTTTCCACTTTTTCCTTCCTCCTACCACCCTCAGGGAATGCCAAAGCCTTGCAGAGAGTTGGCACCTATAACTCCAATATGAAACTTGTACACCCACCTCAATGAATACCAAAATTGACCATTTATATGGTCTATAAGAAACCAGAAAAAGATTAAGTCAGTTATAAAAGAGAATCAGTTTTAGACTTTGGCTAAAAAATCTCATTTTTAACTATAGGAAAGCCAATATGGGAAAATCGCTTCCTTCCTTTTTTATTAAAAACAATCTACAGTTTCTGCACAGACAAAGGCATAGCTACTAAAGTAGAAAGACAGCCAATCAACTGGGAAAAGATAATACATCAGACAAATGCTTACTATCCAATATTTACAGGGAACTCAAGAAACTAATCCCCTCCAACACCCCTGCCAAAAAAAAAGTGAACTAAAGAGAGATTTATCAAAAGAAGAGGTTAAAAAATGGCAAAAAATATGAGAAAATGCTCATCATCCATGATTCTAAAGGAAATGCAAATAAAAGCAACCCTAAGATATCACTTTACCCCAATTAGAATAGCCAATATTCTGAACTCAGACAACAACAATTGCTGGCGGGGTTGTGAAGAAAGAGGAATCCTACTGCACTGCTGGTGGGAATGTAAACTAGTACAGCCACTCTGGAAGGCAGCTTGGAGGTTTCTCAAAAAAACTGAAAATAGACCTTCCCTATGATCCTGCCATACCACTCCTGGGCATCTCTCCTGAACATCATAACCCAGGATATGATAAGGACACCTGCTCAGCCATGTTCATCGCTGCATTATTCACAATAGCCAAGCGATGGAAACAACCCAGATGCCCCACTAGATGAATGGATACCAAAAATGTGGTACATATATACAATGGAATTCTACACAGCCAACAGACAAGATTAAAAAAATGGCATTTGCTGGGAAGTGAATGAAACTACAGCGAATCATGTTGAGTGAGATAAGTCAAGACTGAAGGAATAAAAGGTACACGGTCTCCTTGACATGTGGCTATTAAATCCAAACAGTACAAGAACAATGACTCAATATTTGGGTACCCAAGATTATGGACATGGTCTTGGAGATATAAACATAACTACATAGACATAAAAGTCTATGATGGGCTATATACTCTATGGACATAATGTCATATAGATGAATATCTATGACATACAAACCCTCAGCTTAATTTTACTTATGCTCTAAAATCTATGTGCCAGTGATTGCATATAGAGATTCCCATCTTGAATACTTGTTTGTTAAACATGACATTTGAAATATGATGTAAAAATCAGTGTTAATAAAATCTTTCAAAAAATCAATAAAATAAAATCATTCCATTAGGGGAACTTGCTGCTTTCATCTCCTGCCTTCATGAGCTTTTCTTAGACATATGGGCCCAAATAGCACATGCAAAAAGTCCACGCTGTTGACTCATGCATCTCTCCATGGTAATGGTGAAAGGTAAAGATGAGATGCCCATCTGGGGGCCAGTTTCCTCTTTCATCATTGTTCTGGGGCACATGTCAGGAGAGCACAGGCGACTTCGCACGGGATCGGAGCATCTGAACTCTTTTAATCTTGTAGAAAATAAAAAAAGAAACAAAACAAAACACCTACAGAGTGAGGAAGACAGTGGGGAACAATTTTCCCCCTGTGTGGGAGGTAGAGCCCTGAGTGCTGTTATCTGCAAAGAACAATTCTGGGGTTACCCAGCTGTCACCACAGTGTGGATTCTACCTGAAAACCTCAAGCCAAATTGGGGGAGGGGGAGGAAAGAACAGGGGGAGGAATGAGCATCAAGAGGCAATTTTCCACTCTGCAAAAATGACAGCAGTAAATTTAAATGCCATGATAATAACTGAATTTGGGGAAGACCCGTTGTCCGATTCACTGTCAGTCATGGCAGATGCTCTCCTTGATTTTATGCTGGCTGAATATGACCATGTCATTCTCCCCTCACAATCCCACAGCCCCCTTCCCAGACCCTATTTTACATATATGCACACACATGCATGCACACATGCACTCTCACATCACACAGGCAGATTTGCAATGACTGGACTTGAAAAAGTACAGAAGTAACAAATGCTGGGTGCCAAATGGAAGTTTGTATTGCATGCATTAAGAGTCTTCTTAACCTTGAATACTTTAACAGAAGAATGATAGCTGGAGCACCACTTCACATTAAAATGTAAACCTGATAACCCTGGAACCTCAAGACCTGCTGCTGCCACCCCAGGGCTCCTCTTTTTCTGGGACCCATTGCCCTAATTTCTGCCTAGTGTTTCTAGCAGCTTGTGAAGTGCTCCTGCTCACCTAGATTAGGTAATAGATTTTCAGGGGTTTCTTCTCCCCTGATAGACATTGTGTGTGTGTGTGTGTGTGTGTGTGTGTGTGTGTGTGTGTGTATGTGTGTGTGTGTGTGTGCAGAAGTGAACCCATCTTCCCTAATATGTCATTCTGGGACCACATTTGCCTCCTCCCCTTTCTTCCTCTTTATCTATTACAGAGGTCTGCTGGGGTTTTCTTCATCATTGCTCTTGGTCTTGGTGCTTCTGTTATATTAAAAACAATTCTGGGGATTCAAACTTACAGTTCCAAGACTTTCTTCCACAGTACCACTACCACACCAAAAAGGACTCAGGAAGTCCTCTATTCCAGTCCCTCAGTTGTAGGTAAACATGACCAGGGAATGGAAACCATTTTTGGTTTTTCAGTAGCAACCATGAGCCTTTCAAATGACTCATACAAAACTGTCTAACCATAACGTACAACCCCATAATAAGAATTAATCAAAGATCACCTGAGGCCACTCCTGTTTAAAAAAATTAAACAGGCCAGCCCTTATTGCATGAACTTGTCATACCACACCTATTTGGGAGGTAGAGGCAGGAGGATCACAGCTTTGAGGTCAGCCAAGGCAAAGTTTGCAACAAAATACAAAAACAAAAGGGCTGGGAATATGATTCAAGAAAGTGCTTGCAACATAACCCTAGCTACTCAGAAGGCTGAGATCTGAGGATCACAGTTTAAAGCCAGCCTTGGCAGGAAAGTCTGTGAGAGTCTAATCTCGAAATAACCACCAGCAAAAAGCCAGATGTGGAACTGTGGCTCAAATAGTAGAGCACTAGCCTTGAGCTAAATAGCTCTAGAACAATGACCAGACCCTAGATTCAAGCCCTGGGCTTGGCACAAAAAAAAAGAAAGGAAGGAAAGGGAAAGGAAGGGAGAGAGAAACAAAAGAAGACAGAAAGGAAACAAGGAAGCAAAGAAGCAAGGAAGGAAGGAAGGAAGGAAGGAAGAAGGATGGAAGGAAGGAAGGAAGGAAGGAAGGAAGGAAGGAAAAAAGGAAGGACGGAAGGAAAAAAGGAAGGAAGGAAGGGCAAGCAAATAAGCTTGTCCAAATAAACTGATGTAGGCTTTTACAGAAGAGACAAGACTAGAAATGCACATGCATCATCTTCCTTCTCTTGGATGAGGGAAGAGGCAGGTGATAGGCCTTCAACACAATGGCCTGCAGGCTGCTAAGTGAAAAGGTCCACAGTCCTATGCCCACTGATAAAACTAAAGAAAGAAACAACATGGAGAAGAGGAGCCACGCCTGACTGACAGATAACTCTTTAGTGACATCTTGCTTCTTTTCATCAGTTGCTAGCAAATAAAGAGTTCCCAGAGATGAGCTTCTTCCTCACCACAAATTCACATACCATTGTTCATACTTCATGGAACTGAAATTACAATTCCATGTTTTAGGAATCATTTTTGGCAAACACACCTTTGAATTGTGCCTTTTTTGTTTCCACCAGATTGGAGATGACAGTCCATAGACATGTCACGTACTCCTCATCTTCCTTTGCATGAGTCAAATTAAACTTTGAAAGAGGTCCAACCAAGTCTTCATGTGATCACTGAGTTACTTCACATTCAAATCATCCTCTCTGCTCCTATATTCTAACTCTTGTACAGGTGATGTCAGCCTTTTGTCATTGCTGTTATATTGGGCTACCACTGACTCCCAGACCCTCAACCCTATAGATAAGGAGCAAAGGGCCCTGGAACTTGATAGGGAGGTTCCATAGATGTCTTCTTTTTCCCTGTTTTTCAATCTCATCACTTTCTATTGTAATTTCTCCAAGTTACTTTGTTATAGCTTGGTTGATTGGTTGGTTTTTGGTACATTTATATTCACAAGGAATTTCTACTCTACATTTAACCCCTTATAGTCAAAACAGAGAGTAAGATAGCCTGCAGGTAGCAACCCTGGAAACACAATACAAAGGGGAGCCAAGTTTGCCAAGCACATCCCCCAGTGAGAGCACAGGCTTTAGCAGCAAGCAGGAGCAAGTTGCTAGGATGACTGGGTGAGACTGTCTTTGAAGAGACAAGTCCAAGTGCAACAGACAACTGCCATTCTTCCTCCCTGCATGCCATCTACTGCTCTGCAGGACTTTTGTTGAGAAAAGTGAGTTCTAAGTTTGACATCAATACTGAACCATATAATTACAGAAACAATCTGAAGCAGCCAGGAGTCACCTCACGTCTCTGTACCTTCCTTCCTTTAAACTCTGCCGGTCTTCCAGATAAATGCCAAACAGAAATATAAAGATGATGTAATAGTCTAAGGGACTAGGCTAAGCCAGCTGGGCTTCCCTTACACTTTCCCATGTGAGAGGAATGAAGTTGGCTTATGATTGACTTCCTCAAAACCTCCTTTGATTCACTCTTTCCTCCTATAAGATTTGTGTCTATCAAAGGAACATAGGCTCAATGGTTTCCCTCATTTGTCATAGTCAGTAGAAACCTTGGGATCTCCTAACAGAGATTTACAATAGAACAAAATCTAGATACATAAGGCCATATAGAATGATGCTAAATGAAAGGACCTCCAGGATATAGAAACAAAAGCCATATATAATGAGTGATTGTTGTCCTTAATGTACTATGTTATCTCTCATCTCTTTTGCTGTCCCTTGGTTATCTCATAGTGTTACAATATTTTATCTTGTTATCTGACATATTTAATATATGCTTAATTGGTTATTTGAAATTGGATAGGGAAGGAGGGAAATCAAGATGAGCGGGGGAAGGAGGGGAGGGAAATGGAGACCATGACATGAGAACGGGTATCAATGTTTGTGGAGTAACGCACCTTCTATCTGGTGAGTATAATGTAACCCTTCTATTAATTACAATAAAAATATATGGAAAAATAATAATAATAAAAAGATTTGTGTCTATTTTAAGTCTTTATATACATCTCTTACGAATCCCCTACTAGTAAATGCCTCATAGAAAAGACAGTATTTTAATTTTTTTCTTACGAGTGCTCCAAATAGAGACTCTACTTTCAGTCAGAACTCTGTGGAAGACCACATTTTCTAAAGAGAGCCATATTGCAATCTCCCATTCTACATGCTCTGTTTAGAAGTTGCTGAAGGTTAGAGTCTCTGTTGAATACAAGTCAGGGCTATAGCTGCTCCACTCAAGGAAATATGGTAGAACTTCAGGCTGGGTCACAGAAGGAAGAGAGCTTCTGTCTTTCCTCTCTTTTCAGGACACTCCTTCTGAGAAAAGCAACCACCACATTGAGAGGAGGGTCCAGACTAACGCATGGAGAAAGGCACGGAGGCACTGGGTAGCACCTTCTACTGACATACAAATGAACATTCAGATACCTGGTCTCCAGCCCTCACGTCTTCCAGGAGAGGCTTCACACTGGATGTAGTAGGCATAAGCTTGACATAAGACTGCCTGCTTCATATCCCAGGTTCACAGAACAGAACAGAACAGCAAGATAAACTGGTGATACTAGGTGGCCAAAGGAACTGGAGAAGGGGCCGTAAATATGGTTACATGATGAACAATTCCCAAGTTCCAAAGTCTCTGAGAAAAACCGGACATTGTCTCTCTCATGCCCTGTCATTAAAGTGGCTGATGCTTCAGAAGTCCACTATCTTCATCATAGGCCTCTTCAGTGTTTGCTCAGAATTTTCCACCTATGAGATCTATTCTTCACAATGTCCCTCAAGACACTTATTTCTAAAGTAAGAGATGAGAGAAGATATGAGTGTATATGGAATTTATCCAGGACAAACTGGAGAACAGATTGCAAAGCCTAAGGCCAGACAGACAGGTGACCTGTCTCAAACTACTCAGCTGATAAAATAGAACTAATCTGGGTGGTATTGACCCTTTTAACAGCCAGTAGCAACTCCTGGAGTGCATTTTGATAGTATTTTATATGATCCGAGGTGCATAGGCATTGTACCTTTGTGTTCTTCTGCTAAGAGTAACGTCCTTTGGTCTCGCTGGGTGAGTATCTAGAGTCCTGTATAATTTATTATGTCCTGGTGAATTTTAATCTTTTTTTTTTTGCCAGTCCTGGGCTTGAGCTCAGGGCCTGAGCACTGTCCTTGGACTTTCTCAAGGCTAGAGCTCTACCACTTGAGCCTCAGCACCACTTCCGGCTTTTTTTCTATGTAGGTGGTACCGAGGAATCGAACCCGGGTTTTCATGCATGCTAGGCAAGCACTTTAACCACTAGGCCAAACTCCCGGCCCCGTGAATTTTAATCTTAAGGAAATAACCTTAGCCATCACAGAAATGAATTCTTTGAACTGGAATGAGATCTGAACTTCCCTAAGGAAGAGACATGGACTGGCTGCTTCTTCTCTGGATGTGCAGGGCTCGTATGTAACTGAGAAGAAATCTCAAACAAAAGAAAAGAAAGGCTATATTTAATCTGTTTTCTCAGTGTGTACAGTTTTTAGAATATACAAGCAATGGTCAGAGTTCAAGATGCACTACCCCCAACACATGTCAGCTCTACAGCTGGGAAACTAACAGAAGGGGTGAGTCACTCTCACTCTCCCCTCCCCAGAGCAAGTCTTATGACTTTTGTTGCAGAAGTACCTACCTGATACTCAAAAGAGAATCCTAAGAGAGGAGTACAAGAGAGTCCTACTTCTCTATCTTGGGTCTCCAATTGTTTATGAAGGTTACTGTGCTGTGTAAAACTTACACTAAATACAGATGTATGCCTTGCTCTGGTTATCTGCCTTCTGTTACAGAGTAAGGAAAGGATATTTCTTTACTCCTCCATGACCATGAGTGTCTCTGGAGCAACCAGCTTCCACATGCTTCTTTCTTCCCACATCATTTCAAGGAGTTCAAATTCACTCCCCTTTTCCTACTGTCATAAAAGTGCTCTCCAAAAATCATTTGGAATCGCAATGATATACATGGAAAAATAAAGATTTGCTCCAGCAAGGCACAATTTGCATCTGCAGAAGGGTGCCAAAAATCTGGCAAGCAAGCACACAGAACAAACAAGCTGCTCCCTATTGATCCCCAATGCAGAAGGCCCCTCCCCTTTGCTCAGATTGATTGAGCTCAGGTTCACAATCTGCTCATGATTGGCTAGTCTGAATAGAGTAAATTGTACTTATATAATTCGTATGACTTTGAAATAGGAGTAACTGTACACAAGTAATCTCAAGCACCCTCTGATATTTCTAGCACAATCTGATGTATATCTTCAGTCCATATTGAAAAGAAACAAGTTTAAGACAAAACCTTACATTCCAAGCTGAGCGCAGTGGTTCACACCTGTAATCCTAGTTACTCAGGAGACTGAAATCTGAGGATCGCAGTTCAAAGCCAGACTAGGTACTAAGGACAGTGAGACTCTTATCTCCAATTAATCTCTAGAAAAGGGGACTGGGGCTGTGACTCCACAAGTAGGGCAGTAGCCTTTAGCTGAAGTTCTTAGGGACAATGCCCAGGCCCTGGGGTAGGGTGGTAACCCAGAGCTAAGAGCTCTAAGACAGTGCCCAAGCCCAGAGTTCAAGCCCCATCACACACACACACACACACACACACACACACACACACACACACACAAAATAAAACAACTTACATTTCAAAAACCCTTACTGCAGTTCCTCTTCTAAGAGCCAAGACACCAAGTCAGAGCAGAAACTTTTACACAGCATGCCCAATTCACACTTAAAGTGAACCACAATTTGTTAGATATTTTTAGGAAGCAAACGTGTTTTGAATAAAGGAACTCTCTGAGTGCACAGAGCTAACTAGATATTCTTAGGTCCTTTACTCAAGGGTGATGTTCTGGTGAGGCTAGGTCTCATTTTAATTAATTTAAAATGATAATACATTCTGATGTATGCAAATAGCAAAGTGTTGATCCTAAAAATAAGCCTTCATAGTACAGGAATGCATTGATGGGTTGTTCTAAGACACAAGCTGGGCAGGGAGTTTGGCCTTGTGGTAGAGTGCTTGCCTAGCATGCACTAAGATCAGGATTTGATTCCTTAGTACCACATGTATAGAAAAAAAGCTGGAAGTGGTGCTGTGACTCAAGTGGTAGAGTTCTATCCTTGAGAAAGCCCAAGGACAGTGCTCAGGCCCTGAGTTCAAACCCCAGGACTGGCAAAAAAAATTAAATAAACAGAAAGAAACAAACAGTGCACAAGTCAGGATATCATGAAGACACTTGCATGTATATGTTCATTGCCTCACTATTGCCAAGTTGTGGAAAGAGCACAGATACCCTACAGTAGATAAGTAGATCCAAAATATCCACATGGAATTTTACACAGCCATTAGAAAGAATAATATTATGTCATTTGCACTGAAATGGATGAATCTAGAATGAATCATGTCAAGTGAGGTAAGCCAAGCTCAGAGACAAAATGGTGCATGGTTTCTCTCATATGCACAAGCTGGATCTAAAACTCACCAGGACATAATAAATTATACAGGACTCTAGACATTCACACAGTGAGACCAAAGGAGAATACTCTTAGGAGAGGATCACAAAGGCACAATACCTATACACCTCTGATCATATAAAATATTCATCAAAATCAACTCCATGAAATGGAAAAAAAGAGGTTTCTCCTTTGTTGCTTTGTTTTCTTTCCTTTTCATCTTGCTTGTTCATGCATCTGTCTTTATAAGGTAAAGGGGGGCACAGAAATGGAGGGACAATTAACAGGTGGAATAATGGCACTCACTAGACCCTATGTTGAAAATGAACTATATACAACTTGTGGGTGGGGACAGGAGAGAAAATCTAGGAGAGAGAAAGGGAAGGGGTGACATGGTCCAAAAAGAAATATACTCTTTTTTCATATATTTTATTATAATTAATAGAAGGGTTACATTACATTCACCAGATAGAAGATGCATTACTTCACAAACATTAATACCCTTTCTCATGTCTTGGTCTCCATTTCCCTTCCCCTACCCCCACCCCTCATCTTGTTCTCCTCCCTTCCCTATCTGACTTCAAATAACCAAATACACATATATACAATATATCAGATACCAGGTGAAATACTGTAACAATATGAGATAACCAAGGGACAACAAAAGAGATGAGCGATAACATAGTACATTAAGGACAACAATTACTCATTGTATGCTTTTGTTTCTATATTCTGGAGGTCCTTTCATTTAGCATCATACTATATGGCTTTATGTATCTAGGTTTTGTAAATCTCTGCTAGGAGAGCCCAAGGTTTCTACTGACTATGACAAATGAAGGAAACCATTGAGCCTATGTTCCTTTGAGTCTGGCTTACTTCACTAAATATGATTTTTTCTAAGTCTTTCCAAGAAATATACCCTTTACTTGACTTATATAACTGTAACCCCTCTGTGTATCACCTTTATAATAACAATAAATATTTTTAAGGAAACAAGTCATGTTCAGATATATGCTGCAATTAAGGCCAAGGTAGAAATCCTGAAGCATGATATATACCTATGTCTATATCTACCTATTTCGATAGATAGATAGATGATAGATAGATAGATAGATAGATAGATAGATAGATAGATAGATAGATAGATCCATCTTCACTACAACCAAGGCAGAAGGAGGAGCCCCTGCATGTATGGGGCAGCTTTCACAAAGTCCTTGAATCACACACAGGGCATCTCTGGTTTACATTCTCACTCTTGGGCATATTACCTGGACATCACAATTGCAAGTCCCTGTTATCGATCATCTAATTTTTGTATTTCATTTTTTTAATTTTTGTATTTTTATATAAATGTTCTACCTATTACAACTATTCCTCTAAAGCATAATTTGCTCTTAATAAAGAAACAGCTAGGACCACATTTCATCTGCGCCATAGACATCAGAGAAAAGCAGGAACCAACAATAAACTCAAAAACTTCAAGACTTGATAACCCAAAAGCTCTAAGCTAACCAACATATTTCTTAAAATAAAAAAAATTAATGTTTTACCTGTGGCTGTAGCGAATGGCTATCGTCAACCCAAGCTGTAATTAAGAAGAAAGAGAAACACAAATTAAATAAGATCAAGAGCATGTTGAATTCACAAGGAAATTAAGCCAATATGGGCAATTATTTTCCAAACATTTCCTTAAGTGTGTTGTGGCTATTGCTTCACAAAGAGAATATCAAGTCATAGGGCTTTGGTTTCCATTACTTTTAAAGGATCATTGTATTTGAAAGGGTATAAAGAAGTCCAGAATATTTTACTATGGAGTCGACAGAAAACATCCTTCCTTGGGAATGACTTTCAAATGAGGTTCTTTTTAGCTCTGTGATAATAGAAGAAGGGTGGGATAGCAGTGTGTGTCTGATGCCAAGTTAGCATTAAGATAGGAAACCCACACGTGGGTATTCTAACACCCCCACCCCGACCCCAGGAGCACAAAGTGAAGCCTAGGCCATCAAAGAGAAACTGGCCTGTGGGGCCAGGAATAACCTAGGGGTTGGCTCAGCATTCACAACTGAGCCAGTATGCCTCAGCTCTGAGGGCAGCAGAGAAACGGACTAAAAAATACACACGTGATCTGGAGAGAGCCTGTACCATTCTGAATACAGAGGCCACTGGAGACTGAAGTGGAACTACAATTTCTCCCTTTTCCCACAGGGTTGTGGGAAAACAGTTGTTATCTTACAAGAGTAAAATGATCGTGAAGCACTTTTTGTGTAATTGTGTGTTTATACTTGAATGGGTATGTATGTCTACTCTGTGGCAGGATAAAACTCTTGAAATATTAACAACTAGCTCTATTCATAAGCAATGCCTAATTTATGAAACAGTGTGTGAAGTCCGATTATTTTTCAATTGAACTTTGGAAATTATTTCTTAAAAAGCAAGTATCATAGTCTAATGCCCTATCCAAAAAGTCCCATGAACCTATGTGTCCAGGGGTACTTAGAGACCGGAGACTTGACTCAAGAGGTACAACAACAAACAGCTAGGAAGCATGAGGCCCTGAATTCTAATACCACAACTGCCAAAACTCAACAGCAATAGCAGAAATAACTTAAGCTCCATCTCTAATACCGTTTCTGTGCAAAAAGTCTAAGCTGTACCTTAAGATCCCCAAGTAGCACAGTTGCTTTGAGATTCTCCAATAGGGTTGGGAATGGAGACAGAAGATATCATTTGTGACATTTACAAGGTGATAGATGGGACTCCAGCAGAGGTACACAGGGAAAAAGGAGAGAGAAGACCAGGAGAGGGGATAACAATGGCTGAGCTACAAAAGGGCAATGCCACTGTCGAGCTGGACATGTGGAATCTCTTGGCTATGGTTGGAATATGTCCGTTGTAGAACAGTTTAGCCTTGTATTGTCACTGCAGGCATGGAAAAGAGGAACAGGGGTGGCGTGAGCCATCAGGGCTCAGGGCCAATAGTCTCCAGTTGACAGAGTGTGCCACACAAAAACATTCAGCTGATTTCATACCACAGGTCATACCTCAGTTCAACCAATGATCTATCTTTGGGATTTAGGCAAACAGAAAAGAAAGACGCCTTGGGTCTACCAAAAAAAAAGCAAATGACAAGGAGGAAATTACTTTAGGGAAAAAGGAAAGAAAAAGAAAAGCAGAAATTAGAGCCAGAAAGGTCAGGATGAACAATTTAACAGATTTCACATGCTGGGTCACTTTACATTTCCTGAGGTTAAAAAGTTCTGGATTATAGTTCAACTAATTATAAGATAATTTTACCGAATGAATATTTTGATAAGTTTTGGAGTGCAGCTTAATTGGTGGCTTTTCCACAGTTGAAAGATAAGCCTTTGCTGGAGTGAGGGGAGGAAATGGGGATGGGGAGGGGCAAGAGTAAGAAGAAAGCTGAAAGTTATTCAATCTCAGCTCTGCAGGTTAAAAGAAGCCAGGAAATCAATCTTTTAGGGGAACTGTTTTTATTCAGAATCAAATGTGTTCTGTTGTCATTTTTGAGGGGATGCCCTAAAATTGTGGAAACGCCAGTGGACAGAATCAGCTTGCATTGAAGATCAGCCGTGGCATCCCAAAGACTTCTATGAGAATAGGCATTTTAGGGTACCAAGATGATAGGACATATATAAAGACCCTGAGGCTCTGTGGAATCCAACTTACAGTGTGGATGGAGTCAGGGCATTTCATAGTTGCAACAGGGCTGAAGCTCCACACAGAATGCCTTGAGTTTAATTAAACATCCCAGAAAGAGAATGGGGGCAGGAGCAGTATAGAAGGTTCTTGAGGGTCTTGCTTTGAAAGCCCAAGTTGGAAGAGGCCAATGAGTCAAAGCTGCCTACTCAGCTGAGTGAGGAGTCTCTGTATGCCTGTTCTGTCTATTTTCTACCATGGGGAACTGCCAATAAAGGCACCTGGAGAGCCTGATGTGAGATGAGCTAGAGCCTTTCCTCCTTCAGCCTTGAGAACCAGCCCTGCCACTCCCGCCTCTCTGAGGCCCCTCACCCTACAAGCCTCCTCCCAGAACTTAAATCAGCAGCTCAGAAGCATTGTATGCCAGTCTCATCGACCCACACAGAAACACACATCTGTACACTCTGCACACAAGCACACTCAGACAAGTGCATGTTCTCACTGCACATTGAGTACATACGTACTCAAATGTGCACATATCTGCTTGCACAATACTACGTGCACACATGCCATGTGCCACCACAAGAATACACGGGTTCCATGTACACACTATGATGATGTACATACAGCACGAATCTGGGTGTAGGGATACACTTGGGCAGAGACTTCTATGGAGTCCCTCAGACAAAGGGAAGCCTGGGACAATTGACCTCTTTGTTACTGATCTCAGCAGGGACCCATAAGAGCAAAGGGAAGGGAAGCCACTGGGTTGGCCCTGTGACCCCTGCTCAGCCAGGGGGAGGCCCAGGGACCCAGAGGTCAGTGGGAGTTTTCAGGGCCCTCTCTGGGGAATGCCCCTTAGGATATACTGTAAATGCTGCCAGAACACAATTTACAAACTCTCCTTTTTAGAGCTACTCCTTTTATTTTTTAAGATTTATACAATTTGTTAGTAACAAAATCAAATCATATTGTAATGGCCAGGAGAGAGTAACTTAACAACTTTTTTTTTTTTCAAAATCTCTATCAGCTACAAAACCCCTTTTTCCTGCTGCTTCAATATGAAAGCGCTCCTTTTTTGGACCAGCTGACGGAAGCAGCTGTTTTGTATCAAGCCCGGGGGTTTTCTCGGCATGACCCAGGGAGCTCAGACAACAGGCAGCCCCTTCCTGCATTAAAAGGTAATCTGAGAATAATTTGCCATAACACACCCAGAAGTGCTCCAGCTGCAGTCCAATACGCCATATAAAGCACCACGCAGACAGCATACATCTTGTAAAATAATAATCATCATCATTTCTAAAAACATATTTTAATATATATTATAATTTTCTTAAAAAGAAAGAGATGGCTGAAACAACCATAGAGAAAGCAGGGCAATCCCTTCTGTGTTCTCAGGTCATCAGAAAGGGCTCCTTCCCTAACACCTGCCAGCCAGGACACATGCACCTTGCCTCTCTTGCAAGATGTTCTCTGCCTCCCTTTCTTCCCTCTGTCTCTATCTCTCTCTCTATGTCTCTAGCACTCTCTATGTTTGTCTCTCTATCTCTGCCTCAGTTTGTTTCTGTCTCAGTCTCTCTTTCTGACTCTGTCTGTGTCTGTCTGTCTCTCATGTTCTCTCTCTCTCTCTCTCTCTCTCTCTCTCTCTCTCTCTCTCTCTCTCTCTCTCACACACACACACACACACACACACACACACACACACACACACACTCAGCAGCCAAGGACAAAGTGAGACAAAAAGATTCTAGTCAAATGCTACCCCAAGAGTAGAGCTACCCCACTGTGGAGTAGCACTGTCAGTCCATGTCTAGAACTTTCTAGATGGGGAACAGCCCCAGGACCCCAGGATGCACTGGAGGGGCTATGCAGAACCAGGAGCCAGGCCCTCCCACGGGGGGAAGCCCCCACCCAGTCACAGCCTCAATACCAGCACACCCAATTTCTCAAAAAAAATATTCAAAGTAGGCAGAGATTATGAAAACTCCCTCATTTTACCTTATTTGAATTTTGTTCAAATGCCACTGCAAACCAAAACAAAACTGTGTCAATGGGCTTTGGCCAAGGAGGCTCAACTTTGCTTGATATATTCCTAGGCTGCCAAGCCTCTGCAAGGGTTTCCAAAGTTTTGAATCTGAGTGACTGGTAACAAATCTGGAAGGTTCTCCATAGTATATGTGCTATTTCCTCCCTCCCTATACCTAGGGGGAGCTTTCTCTTCAGTTTTATTCCAATGACCTAAATATCGTAACATCACAACATGAACTAAAAGATAAATTCTGTACCTTTTAAAGGATTTCTTTCCTCCTTCACAGGAAATAAGGAAAAGAAATATGAAGGGTACAACAATCATAATATAGGCAGAATGCCATCTAACCCACCATGCTGGAAATCCACACTCGCAACTCAGACGCAAGGCTGAGATTTGAGGAAAACAGTCTGAAACCAACCAGAAAAGACAAATCCAGAAGACTTTTACCACAAATTAACTAGTGAAAAGCTGAAAGGAGGGGTCTGGCTCAAGTCATAGGGCACCAGCCTTGAGCAAAAAAGGCACACAAGAGCAAAAGGCCCTGAGTTCAAGCCCCAGTGCTCTCTCTCTCTCTCTCTCTCACACACACACACACACACACACACACACACACACACACACACACCGAGCCAAGGAGTGAGCAAAACCATCCCCATAGGTCCTAGCCAGGTCAGGACATCCCTTATATGGAGTTATGATCACACATGATTTCCATGTTAAGGAAAGACTCTCACATGAACAAAACCATTAACATGGAGAAAGGATCACACAACAACGTGGACAGAATTTCATAGGAATAACCACAATATTGACAGATTTCCACACAAACAGAACCAGGACACATAAGACTGAGTGAGCAGAGAGGTGATCCACAAAACAAATTCCTGTCCCCACCACCCTAGAGGTACTAAGGTTTCAGCTCAGGGCCGCACACTGTTAAGACTATTGCTTTACCATCTGAGCCACATCTCCAGTCCTTTTTTGCTTTCAAAATAATATCTTGCTTTTTACTGAAGCTGGCCTGAACAGTGATACTCCTATCTATGTTTCCTCATGTAGCTGACAGTGAACACACTACTGTACCCAGCTATTTTCTTGTGCCAGTCCTGGGGCTTGAACTCAAGGCTTAGGCACTACCCCTAAGTTTTGTGCTCAAGACTAGTGCTCTACCACTTGAGCCACATTGCCACTTCTGGCTTTCATCTGGTGCTTAATTGGAGGTATGAATTTTATAGCCTTTCCTGCCAGGACTGGTTTTGAACCATGATCCTTAGATCTCAGCCTCTTGAGTAGCTAAGATCACAGGTGAGAGCCACTGGTACCCAGTTGCGACCAACTTTTTATTGGTTGAGATGGTGTCTCTTGAACTTTTGTCCCAGCTGTCCTTGGCCCACAATCCTCCTGGTCTCATTCTTCTAAGAACTTAGAATGACAGGTACAAGTCATCATATCAGACACAAAATGGATCTCTTTAACCCTTCCCCACTCTCCCAGACCTCTGCTGATAAATGAAAACCCCATACTAGCCCCATAGAACCTTCTAGGGCTGGTCCTCATGAACCACCTTGGCCCCTCTGACCCTGTAAGTTTAATTCTCAAACACCATCACATTCTCCACATGACACTCTCTATCACAGGGGTCTCCCAGGGCTTTGTTTAGGCTCTTGCTGCTTTCTTTGCTAAGCTAACTATGCTAAGCCAAAAGATGCTTGTGATTAGCAGGCAAGATTTGACCTTTGTGGTCAAATCTTGTGACCTTTACTGCCTCTGTTTCCTCAATGCGATGTGAAGCTTGTGTTCTCTACTTTAATGGGGACTGACTTGGGCAGGTTAACTTAAATCTCACATGCAAGAACCAGCCCTATTTGCATCCTGGGAAACTGGGGAGAAATACAAGTTCTCGGGCTTCCCCCGAACCCACTGAATCAGAAACTGTGATTTTAGCTGAATTTTAGCCCTTTGATTGTTGAGTTTGAGATCCTTTAAGGAGATAGTACAGGGAAAGATCTCAGCAACATACTTAGCACTGTTGAAACGTCTAGATGTTGATGGTTACGGTGTTGATGATAGGGATAATGATGATGATGATGATGATGATGATGATGACGATGATGATGATGCTGATACAAAAGCTAAAAGTGAAATGTCATTTTTTTGTTAATGTCCTCTAAGAGCAATTTTAATGTCCTCAATCCAGGAACTATATTCACTGTGAACTCAGGCCCTTTGGCAGACAAGATGGAAATGAAACCTCCTGGTGCTGACAGGAGACTCACACCAAGTAGGCAGAGGTGCTCTCAATTTTCTGCTTACAAGCAAGGACAGGATGGGGCCAGCTTCACTGAGGCCAAGGGCAAGCCTCAGAGCCACAATGCACCACAGCCCTCCTTTCTATCATTCCCATCAAAAGGGGAGAAAGAAAGCAAGGTAGGTAGAAGGAAGAAAAATAGCAACACATTTTTCATTATTGAGTTTATTTCATGATGTTACTCTTCCCTAATCCCTTGAAATTAAACTTTAAAAAAATGAAAGAAACTAAAGAAAATGTCATACTTAAGGTTAAGAAAAGAAGTGTGTGTGTGTGTGTGTGTGTGTGAGAGAGAGAGAGAGAGAGAGAGAGAGAGAGAGAGAGAGAGAGAGAGAGAGAGAGAGAGTGTTGCAGTTTTTTCCTCAGAGTTTTCAGAAAGCCAGTAATTCATATCAGGATCTTTCAAGGGCAAATGTGAAACAGGAGTTGCTAAATCAATAGGAATTAGCTCAGAACTAACAATGAAAGCTAGGCAGGTTTCTTAGGATGGCTACACATGTTGTTTTTAGGTCTTGAACCCCAAATGATGGAAAATATAATGCCACACTGCTGTACCCAAGAACCTGATCCATGCACTACCTTCTCAACTAAAATCTGGACCCTGCGTCATAAATGCCACCTTGACCCAACAAATACCTGAGGACCCTGCATATACACCTAACGCAGATGCTACAGACACAGAAAGGGGTGTATATACAGTATGAAGATGCTGGCAAATATTAAATTACAGCTGGATGCTGGTGGTTCACATCTGTAGTTACACATGAAGCTATAATCTGAAGATCCTGATTCAAAGCCAGACTAAGTGAACAAATCCATGGGACTCTGATATGCAATTAACCACCCAAAAACTAGACGTGATAGAGTGCCAGCCTTGAGGGAAAAAGCCAAAGAAGAGCATGAAACCCTGAATTTAACCTACAGTACTCCCTCATACATACACATACACACGCAGAGATTCATAAAAGCCATTAAAGGAAAAATTATAAAACAAACAAGGAAATAGGACAAGTAACAAACATATGGAAAAATCACCAAGCTCACCAAAAACATTCCATAATGGGCATTAGAACTGTGTGGCAGTATATGATGATGATCACCTATGGCAAGAGCTCCCAAGAACCCAGATGCCCATTTCCTAATCACCTGACCTGAGGCAAATTATTCAGTCTCTCTGATCATAATCTTTTTTGTTGGTGGTGGTGGTCATAGGCCTTGAACTTGGCCTGAGCACTGTCTCTGAGCTCTTCAGCTCAAGGCTACCGCCTTATCCTTGAGCCAAACCCCACTTCCCGTTTTCTAGAGGTTAATTGGAGGTAAGGGTCTCAGGTCCTTTTGTGCCCAGGTTGGCTTTGAACCTTGATCCTCAGATCTCAGCCTCCTGAGTAGCTAAGATTACAGGCGTGAGCCACCTCACCGTCTCTGATCAAAATCTTGAGGATTACAATCACTCTACATTTGTAGACTTATTGAGAGGCTTGTATGAGGCAAGGCATGTGAAGTGTACAGCCCCAAAGAAACACTCAGTACCTGCCAATCATTGTGATGTCCACAGAAAGTCCATGTTACCCAGCTAAGTGACAGTAAACATGACCAATGGGAGGAGCTCATTCATAAGCTATCAGTAGCCTTATAAATCACCACTGCTCTTTTGGAAAATGATTTGACAAAAGGTATATAGAGTGTATATAGAGTCATGATCACATTAGTGACCATAAACAAATCATAAAAGAGTAAAAAACCCAAATATGCACACAAGGTAAAAACTGAATAAGTGTAGATATCTACCAGTAATAGATTAAGAGAGCAAACATGCTCTACTCAATCTATTGTTGCTGTTACAAGTTATAGTTGAGGGCTGGGAGTTTGGCCTAGTGGTAGAGTGCTTGCCTAGCATGCATGAAGACCTAGGTTCGAATCCTTGGTACCACATACATAGAAAAAAAGCCGTAAGTGGTGCGAGGCTCAAGTGGTAGAGCTCTAGCCTTGAGAAAGTCCAAGGACAGTGCTCAGGCCCTGAACCCAAGCCCAGGACTGGCAAAAAAGAAAAAGTGTGGCCTAGTTCCCAAGACTGGCAGAAAAAAAAAGTTATACTTGAGATCATATAGCAACTTGAGAAGCATGCTAAAGCTGTAGTATGAAAAGGCCAAAACACCAAAACACAATCACTAAGCATTTGCACAATGAGGTGACAACCCCATCAAAAGTACACTAGGGGGCTCTTCCCC
Organism: Megascapheus bottae; assembly: GCF_031878675.1. NCBI lineage: Eukaryota > Metazoa > Chordata > Mammalia > Rodentia > Geomyidae > Megascapheus > Megascapheus bottae. The sequence continues at coordinate 8,820,159 of NC_143515.1, forward strand.
CACCCCAATCCCCAACATTATCCCCAGCCTGCCTGCTCAGTCCCGCTCTAGGACCAGCTGAGCTGGCTTAGATCCTGTACTTCCCATAATGCCACTGCTATCTCCTAGACAGTGCCACCGTCCCTCACAGGAAAAATGGCTGCATCCTCCAGCAGAAGAGTCAGAGCTGAGCTCCCAGAAGTTTACTGTAAACCTTCTGGGACTTTGTGGTCATGAGATGAAGCCTCCTCACTTGTTCTTGGGTTCCTTTCTAATCACTCCAACCCTCTCATTCCTGTCCCTCACACACAAAATGTCAACCACCGATCCATTTCCTTTCCCATTCCATCCTGTCCACCCTCAGGGTCTTTCTCCCATCATTCATCTTCCAAATGAATCCCATAACTCCCTGGAGGCTTGCATGCTCCACCCTAGCTTTCACCCAGCCCTCTCCAGGCTACTTCTGCATGATATATATGGAAGCCGCTGTGTATATGTGCAGATCTTTTTCTCCAGCAGACTACACACTGTCAGAGACCAGCTGCTCCGCTCTCACCCACGTCCAGGCTGGTGCCAGACTTACAGCAGGAGTTCTATAGGCTCTCATTGAAATTAGGACTTTGGTGTTGCTTTCATTTTTTTCTCTCTAATGTGATTGTGAAGTTTTCTGTGCACAGTACAGGCTCCTGAATGTAATCCTAGCTACTCAGGAGCCTGAGAACTGAGGATCACAAGTTTGAAGCCAGCCTAGGAAAGAAAGTCTGTGAAACTCCAATCTCCAATCAACCAGCAAAAAGACAGAAGTGAAGCAATGGCTCAAGCAGCAGCAGCATTGAACAAACAAGCAAAAAAACCCCTAGGAGACAGCACCCAAACTCTGAGTTCAAGTCCCAATGCTGCCTAGCAGGAACAAGATGGACCAGGTACCTGCTCCGCCCCAGAGGTCTCAAGGAAGTTCCTACAACATCAGATTCTGAATCACATACTGAGAGGGAGCTTCTCTCTACCCACATGTGAGGCCATGTCTGGGGTGCTGCATGTGATCATCTATTCCCTTCACAGAGAGCAGACAGGCTTGTCTGAAGGCTCATCCTCCAGTCAGCAAGATCTCATCTTTTGGCACCTTCATAAATAAATAGAAACTAACAAATGGATAAGAGGGAGAAGGGAAAATGCCTTAAATGGCTCCTCCTAAGGAATCTCATTCTTGAACATCTTTCACTAGTACCACTCTAACAGCCAGAATATATATCTATATCTATCTATATCTATATCTATATCTATATCTATATATATATATATATGAGGAAGACATGGCCTCTCTTGCCACCTGATCATAAATGCAGGAGTATTAAGAAGCCAGCTTTAATGGACTTCATTTCAAGTCATGGGTGGAGTAAAGACAGACATTCTTGTCATAACATGTTCCATGTAGACACTGCATATTTGCTGGACCATGATATCCAAAGGTGGCTCTTCCAAGTTATTCATCAGAAGTCCCTACTCATATTCTGTGCATCTAGCGGGGCTCCACTTTCCCAGCGGCTCTTGTATCACACCCAACCCCTGCTCTTCTACAACCCCAATGGGAACCTTTGCAAATCTGAGCCATCCCAACCATCTCATTTCCCTGTCTCTTTCACCAGGTATAGGTCACACCTTCACATTGGCTAGTGCTACCATGAACTGAAGTTAAACCAAAGCATACTTCTCAAGATCCCATATGTACATGGCTTTCCCAAGCTCTCGGCCTTCTTACCTCTTAAACAACTGTGGAGATCAAGCTTTGCAATGGCTCAGATTTTAAATATCCCCCAAATGTCTATGTGTTGAAGGATTGGTTGGCAGCAGAGGAATCATTAGGAATTGGGCCTTTGGAAGGGCTAAGACCTTTAAGGGAGTATTGGGTCCCCCACCCTTTCCTGTCTCTCTCTCTGTTTCCCTACCACCATGAAATGAGAAGCTTGGTTCCTCCACACACTCCAGTTCCCACATGATTTTCTGCATCAACACAGACACCAAAGCAGTGGACTGAAACCTTCCAAATGAAACCCTTCTTCAAGTTAACCATGCCTCTCACATACTGAGCCACAGCGATGGAAAGCAAATAAGCGCCGCTTCTTCCAAAGAGTTCACAGCTATCCCAGTCCCCTCTGCAGACCTCCATCCTGCCTCTGCAATCCTGGGAGGACAGAAATCCTCTTCTGGAATGCCTGCAGCTTTCTTGTTCCTGCATGAGAATCCCTCTGCGGCTCCTTCTCTCTTCAAATTCTCTACCTCTCTAGTCTCTGAGGAAGACATTTGCTTTGATTTGAGGCCTGCCTTCCACCTGTGTAATGCCTTGTTTTGTTGCTAGGTGACCTTGCTGCCAGTCAACTACCCTTTCTCAGGCAGCATTGATCTCTACCCATTTCCCCTTTCCCTCTGAATGCACACACATATTCAGGTGACCCACTCCCTCCAAAATGCCCTTCCAACAAAACAAACAGTCCAGCTCCCAACTGGACAACCTCCCTTGGTTTATGACACAGACACAGGCACAGCCCTGGATTTACATCTCAGTAGCCTCTTTTACCAGTTAAGTGACATCATGACATAACTAACAGCATGCTGAAGTCTCCAGTGGGGCTTCTGTGTGTTAGGTACAGTGTGACAGCCTTGCACACCAAAATACATCAACATCCCAGCAACATTCTCAGGAGATAAGAGTTGCTGTGTTTGATTTGGAGAAGAGACACCTGGGCTCTTTCAATACAGTGAGGCTGCCCATCCAGCTGTGAGGACTAAGCCAGAGGCTGCGGAAGGTTATATGAAAAGCTGGAGGCAGGGCAGAGAAAAGCTTGTACCTGACTAAATTCCTCCCAGTTTTGTTTTCCCCCTTTACTTTCAAAATGGAGGGTAGGCAAGCAGCATCCTCTAGTGATGCTCAGAACCAAGTTGCCCCACTGACAAAGATGCCCTCTGCCTTAGGGAAGTATGACATGCGGTGCAAGGTATCAGTTTGGTGCCAAGATTAGTTCTTTGGAGAGAAAAGTAAGGAGTATAGATTAGAGCAAAGCCTGGATGGGGTGGAAAGTTATAAGAAAGGGAGAAAGCCACAGAGAGCCCACCCCTGAGTGCCTTCTACCACAGCAACTATTTATTCAAGCATGAAAACTGGGGCACTGCTCTCATAACACTAATTAGACAAAGAAATGAGATATGCAAATACTTTTACAAAGTCTACCCACTCCAACTTAACTTTCTAGATAAAAATTAATTTTATTTCTCAAAAAGTAACCCAATAGAAACATCTAGAGCTAACGTCATCACCCTGATGACCTGACTTAGGCCAGCCTTGCAAGCCAAATGCAAGCTGGAGCCTTGCCACCACGCTATGACCTTGGAAACAGGAGCAAATCATTGCAATGTTCCATGAACCAGGTCAGCCCAAAGATCAGAGGAAGCACAGTCACCCATGCACCAAGCATAGAAGTTTCCAGGTCTCCATGCATCTATTGCATCCTCAAAACAAAGGGTTATCCACAAGGGGAATTCTGTGGAGACTCTCCTTATCATTTGAGGACAGAGGTGGGCACAACATTATGTAGTCCAATATGGTCTGTTTGACCCTGCAAAACAGCCTCACTTGCTGGAGGCTCCATCTTCTGCACACTGGAGCTGGGTGGACAGTGGGTGAATACACCCACACTGAGCCAGGCCACTGTGAATGTCCACGTGAGCCACTTCCCTTTCCTTCTCCCAGACCTCCTTAGAACAAAGGTACTTGCGGCTGCCTGGGCACAGGGCTGATTCCAGCTCACAGATGTCCCCTGAGGGTCTCCTGTATACTTGGTGCTATGTAAAGTTTACCTTCTGATAGCTACCGGAAAAGAAGAGGAACAGTTCACACCCAGAACTGGAATTAATAAAATACTGCAAGAGCTCTTTCATTGGATGAAAGAGAAAGAGGTAAAGCCAGGGACTGATGGTTCCTGCCTGTAATCCTAGCTATGCAGCAGCCTGCAATCTGAGGACCACAGTTCAAATACTCTGATCTACAATTAACCACCAAAAATGCTAAGTGGAGCTGTGGCTCAAGTCCTATCCTTGAGCAAAAGCTCAGGGACAAAGCCCAGGCTCTGGATTCAAACCCCAGTACCATCACACACACACACACACACACACACACACACGCACGCACGCACGCACGCACGCACACACACACACATAACACACACACACACACACACACACACACACACAAGGGGGGATGGGGAGTTAGGCAGAAAGACCAACCTATAGAGCCTAGAGGAAACATGGTAAGGTCTGTCTGATAAGGATCTGTGCTATTTTGTTAGGATGAATGTTTTTCACTCGGATAAAATTTCCTTTATGCCAGCTCTTCAAAAGTGGGGAGGAGTCATAGCTGTCCTCTGAAGTGTTAATCCTATTAAACAGCCATCTTTAGAAAAGAGAGACCAACCCTGGACCTGTATGTCATCCTCCCAAAATAGCACTGCAGTCACCACCAGTGTTGTCAGGCCCCAGAGGCTCACTCCTGAGCAGTCCACGAGGGTAGCCAAGGAGCCATTGTGCAAGGCAAGAAATAAGAAATAACACTGTCTCTGCCTCTGAGCCCATTAGCTGTGTCTTTTTATAAAGATTCAGATCAGACAAGACAATTTTTTCTTTGTTAAAAAAATAAATTCTCCTCACTCTGAGTTGCTTTCTTTTCTATTTTTTTGCAGAGGAAGTAAAAATTATGCTTTTTCCTATTATCAATAAAAAGACTTGCAATAAATTTTTTAAAAGATACAGATCAGGATTTGGTTCATTTAAAATGCTACCAAATAAGAACTGAGATATAATGAAAAAGAGTTTGCCTCGCATGCATGAGGACCTGGGTTCAATCCCCAGCACTAAAAGAAATAAATGAACATAAATAAAAGAAAATGCCACCAAAGTATCCACACCCAGTCCCCACAGCACTATGATCTAGACTGATTAATTTTCCACCAAAGAAACCTTCTCTTCATTGCTCTAATGAGAACAATGTCCTCTATCCATCTGGCTTGCTCTTTGTAACTGAGCGGTCTCTAAGTACCAGGTCCTATTCTATGTCCAGAGGGGACAATTTCATTAATATTTTAAAAATTAAAAAAATAACTCTAAGTAGGTGTACAAAGGGGTTTCAATTCAACATATGAATTTACTACAAGTACAAGGCACTCCCTTCATCATTCTTCCCTATCTCCCCCAACCCCACCATCCCCTCCATTTTCCTAGTTCTATTTTCACACATATACACTGAACTTTATGGCAGAGGAGCTGGTTGTAACCAGGAAGACCTGGGTTGTTCTTATATAGTTGGCTTTCCACTGACGAGTGGTGGAGACCAGAGCCACAGGCAAGATGGCCTTACCCTGAGTTGCTGAACGGCAAATATACAAGCCCTCAGAGCCCACATTCAGGGCCAGTCTGGTAGGCAGGGAACTCTTGCTCCTCAGTTTGCTTCCTTCTCCAACCACATTCTCTCCAAACTCAGATCAAGCCAAGTCCAGAGGAATTTCCCCTAATTCAGTATTTCCCAGGCCCAAACTATAACATAATTCTTCAAAAAAGTCACATCTCAGAATGCTTGGAGAAGAATCTGTATTTTTCACTAGGGACATGGGAGCACATCTCTTTTGAATATAAGTAATAGTCCCTCCGTCTATGAACTCTACCTACATGGGGGTTGTTGAAACATCCCCACCCAGCTTTAGTATAAATTTGGAGACAAACCAATGATTTGCAGACACGGGCAAAACATCACCTTCCTTACTGATTGATGCCAGCAAGACTGGAGGGCTGCAGATACCATGATCTAGCCTCAGATGCTCCTGCACTGTTAGACAGGCTGCCATCCTTACAGGATGGCATTCTTTAGCCAACTGTTAAGAGCAAATCTTATCATGACCTCCTACAGATGAGCTTCCTTTGCAACTCAGGAGCACTTGTCTCTGGTGACCTTGTTTTGCCTGTTCACTCAGTTTATTCCACTATAACCTCTGAAGCAGATCATAGAAATTTGGACCAGGCTAAGCGTTCTGTCCATCCACAATTGGACCACACTGGCTCACATTCCCTTCTGCACAGAATGTCCTGTCATTACCTTGTCTGGCTTTGAAATCTCACATTTTGGAGGAATCATCTCAAATGACTTAAGCTGACCTTGGTAGCCCTTTCTCTGATCCTGTATGATAGCATCTACCTGTTGGAAATAATTGCTGGTTTCCAGTTTCTCTCATCATTAGCTCCCTACATTATCAACTCTGACAGAGAGAGAGAGAGACAGAGACAGAGACAGAGACAGAGAGAGACAGAGAGATCTCAGCAAGCAGAACTCTGAACTATCTATCTTCACAGAGATTACTGAGGAATTGCATATCAACAAAACAAGAACAACATAATACTATAGAAAAGGAATAGGCAAGAAAAAGAGCTCTTAAATATTAAAGATAGGGCCAGGAGTTTGGCTTAGTGGTTAAAGTGCTTGCCTAGCATCCACGAAGACCCAGGTTCGATTCCTCGGTACCACATACATAGAAAAAAAAAAGCCGGAAGTGGTGCTGAGGGTCAAGTGGTAGGGCTCTAGCCTTGAGAAAGTTGAAGGACAGTGCTCAGGCCCTGAGCTCAAGCCCAAGACTGGCAAAAAAAAATAAAAATAAAATTAAAGATAATTGGGGCCAGGAGTGGTAGAGTGCTTGCCTAGCATGCATGAAAGCCTGGATTTGATTCCTCGATACCACAAACACAGAAGAAAAAAAAAAGCCAGAAGTGTTACTGTGGCTCAAGTAATAGAGCGCTACCCTCCAAAAAGCCCAAGGACAGTGCCTAGCCCTTGAGTTCAAGCCCCGGGACTGGCAAAAATAAAATAAAAAGTAATAATTGAGCAAACAACACCACCTCATCAGGAAAATGTTCAAAATATAAAGCAACTCTCATAGGAAAATATGAGAGGGGGGAAAAAAAACATCAAGTCTAATCCCCAAAAATCAGCAAAAGAACTACTAGAAAAAAGTTTATAATGTAAAAGAGATAAAAGAGTTTTTCACCCTCTCAAGTAGCTTAGATTGCAGGCATGAGCCACAGTACTCAGCTAAGAGATGTAAACTTGCAAATTAAAAAGATCTGTCAAGTTCCAGACAAGATAAATGAAAAACTAGATCTGGACACATGATTGAGAAATTCTTTTCACCAAAGCAAGTTTGCAGAGAGAAAGTACAAGTATACTACAAGGGTGCCCAGGACCTGACATGAAAAACACCTTTATTTTTTTTCATTTATTTTTTATTGTAATTAATAGAAGGGTTACATTATATTCACCAGATAGAAGGTGCATTACTTCACATACATTGATATCCTTTCTCATGTCTTGGTCCCCATTTTCCTCCTCCCACCCCCCATCTTGTTTTCCCCCTTCCCTATCCAATTTCAAATAACCAATCAAGCATATATACAATATATCAGATAACAAAGTGAAATATTGTAACAATATGAGATAACCAAGGGACAGCAAAAGAGATGAGAGATAACATAGTACATTAAGGACAACTGTCACTCATTATATGGCTTTTGTTTCCTTATCCTGGAGTTCCTTACATTTAGTGCTGTACTACTTGGCTTAATGGCTCTAGATTTTGTTCTATTGTAAATCTCTGCTAGGAGAGCCCAAGGTTTCTACTGATTATGACAAATGAGGGAGACTATTGGGCCTATGTTCCTTTGAGTCTGGCTTACTTCACTTAATATGATTTTTTCTAAGTCCATTTCCTTTCAAATGGGGCGATGTCGTTCTTTCTGACAGCAGCATAGAGTTCCATTGTGTATAAATACCACATCTTGTTGATCCACTCATCAACTGAGGGACATCTGGGTTGGTTCCACATCTTTGCTATGGTAAATAGTGCTGCAATGAACATCATTGTGCTAGTAACACCTTTATTTTTGAGGGAATATTATTTTCAACTTACAAGTCTTAGCCAAGCCATTAGCAAAATGTAAGGACAAGGAAAAAAAAATCATATTAGGTGAAGTAAACCAGACCCAAAGGAACATAGTCTCAATGGATTCCCTCATTTGTGATATTCAGTACACACCTAGGACTCTCCTAGCAGAAGATTACAAAAGCACAAAACCTAGATACGTAAGGCCACATAGGGTGAGGCTAAATGAAAGGATCTCTAGGACATAGAAACAAGAGCTTTTATCTTGTGTGATTGTTGTTCTTAATGTACTGTTATTTCTCTTTTCTTTTGTTGCCCTTTGGCTAATCTCATATTGTTACTGTATCTGACTTTGTTACCTGGTATATTGTATATACATTTATTTGTTTGTTTGAAATAGGATAGGGAAGGGGGAAAACAAGATGATTGGGAGGGCAGGGGGAGGGAAGTGGGGAAAAACGTAAGACGGGATAACAATGTATGAGAAGTAATGCACCTACTATCTGGCAAATATAACTGTAACCCCTCTATACATTACATTAGAGAATGTAAGGGCAAAATACAGACTATTTCATACATTCAAGGAGTCAAAATATGGCCATACACATGCCCAGAAGATGCATATTACAACAACCAGAAGAAATCCAGCTAAAAAGATAATAAGGATTAAATACACAGACACAGATACACACACACACACACACACACACACACACACACACACACACACGCTACTCCCAGAAGCTAGCTCAGAGGAAAATTTCTGATGGAAATACTTGATATATACATGTGAAAACAGAATAATGGAACCCGTTAAAATTGTTTAAAAGGAGAATCAAGGAGGATAAAAAAGAATAATAGAGGGGATGAATTTGATCAAAGTATATTATCTGCCCCTGTGGAAATATCACAATGAAACTCCTTTGTACAATTAATGTGTACACTACCTACAAAGAAAGACAGAAAAGGAAATACATAAGACATAACTACTGGTCATCAAACTTTAAAACAGTTGATCAAAATTAAGAATTTGGTGGGCACTGCTAAATCTCCAAGGAAAGTAATGAGTGGATTTCATACAATAGGTTAAATCCGGAAGACAGTATTGCTATAGTGTAAAAAATGTGGGTTTTAAAAAAGAAAGAAAGAAACTGGAAACTCCAGGAAAAGAACCAAAAACCTTATAAAAATACAGTCATCAAGCAAGCAAAACACAGCACAGCTCAGAGTGATTTATAGGATGCTAAAATAAATGATTAAAAAGGCTAGCAATTGTGGAATAAGCCTGTAATCCTAGCTACTCAAGAGGCTGAGATCTGAGTAGTCAGAAGTCAGATCTAGTCAGCTAGGCGGGAAAGTCCATGAGACTTTCATCTCTAATTAACTACCAAAATATCAAAAGTGGAACTATGGCTTAAGTGGTAGAGAGTCTTGAGCTAAAAAGCTAAGGGATAGTACCCCGGCCCCAAATTCAAACCCCAGCACTAACACACAAAAATTTAAATTTAAGACAACACAAATATCCTTCTAACCATTATTTTGCTGTCTTCTTACAACACAGAAGAGCTCAGTGAAAAGCCAGGCATGGTGGCTCACATCTGTAATCCTACTCAGGAGACTGAGATCTGAGGATTTCAGTTCAAAGCCAGCCCAGGCACTGGAGACTTTTATCTCCAATTAACCACTAGAAAACCAGAAGTGGCGCTGTGGCTCCAGGGGTAGCCTTGAGCTGAAGAGCTCAAGGACAACGCCAGGCCCAGACTTCAAGCCCCACAACTGACAAAGAAAGAAAAAAAAAAAAAAAAGAGCTCTGTGGAGATAAATTTAAATGTCCTAGTTCAAGTTTTAAAATTTATCTAAGGAAGTACAAACTTTTTTTGACTTATTAAATTTCATTGTAGTAGGCAGAGATTTTCTAAATCATTCCATTGGATTGAGTTAAAAAAATAATCCTTTGGACACACTCCATAAACATCCATCAGAAAATGCCTTTTCCCCATAAAAGAACATTGGGGGAGGGGGCTGGCCTAACTCTTCTCCCACATTTTCTACTCTCAGGATACTGAGGCTCAGAATGACAATAATATTCAGCAAAGTCAGCTATGGCACTAAAAATATAAATCAAACTTCTGGGCACAGTGGTCAGGCCTAGCTTTAAGGAAAATGGAAGCAGGAAGACCAACAGTACAAAGGTAGTCCAGGAAATGTTAGTGAGACCCTGTCCCAAGAACAAAATGCAGACAAAAGCACTGGTGGTATGTGACAGAGTGCTTGCCTAGCATATCTGGACCCAAGGCCTGTGTTCAATCTCTAATAGGAAAAAATTACTTAAAAATAAACAAATCAGAGAGTTGGGAATTTAACTCAGTGGAAGAGGGCTTGCTAACAAGTACAAAGCCCTGAGTTCAGTTCTCAGAACTGAAAGATAGATAAAGGGAGAAAGAGAGAGAGAGAGAGAGAGAGAGAGAGAGAGAGAGAGAGAGAGAGAGAGAGAGAGAGAGAGGTTGATTGGGTGCCAGGTCTCAGCAGGGAAGAAGCCCTAGATTCTGGCCCAGCCCTTATCCATTTGACATCTGCCAGAGCCAGACTAAATGGAATCTCCATATTGAAATGCGGATAACAAATTAATCTTTTGTTTTGTTTAACAAAAGTCAGGATGACTGTGTGGCAAAGTGGCCCAAGGAGCAGGCAGGGATGTGGCTTAGGCAGGACCCTCAAAATCCCTCTCTTGAAGAGAAGCTGCACCCAGCACATCTTCAGGAATGCCAGCCCTGCCACACTCTGGCAAGTTGGCATACCTTTTTATACCTCCATTTTCTCATCCCAAATGAGAATCTTGGAGGCACTTACTTCATAGGTTGCTAAAATGATTAAGTGGGTGATCATGCGTAAATGGCTCCAAACATGATTCCTTCCATTGAGGAAACTCTCAACACCAATGAGTTACTTTGTGTGTGTGTGTGTGTGTGTGTGTGTGTGTGTGTGTGTGTGTGCGTGTGTGTGTGTGTGTGTGGTCCTGGGACTTGAACTCAGGGCATGAGCCCTGTCCCTGATCTTTTATGCTCACAGCCACGTCACAGCTTTACTTTGGGCTTTTCTGGTAATTAATTGGAGATCAAAGTCTCAAGGACTTATCTGATCCAACTGGCTTCAAACTGGGATCCTCAGCTCTCAGCCTCCCGAGTAGGAGGATTACAGGCATGATCCACTGGTGCCTGGCTCAAATGCGTTACCCTTTGTGGCTTACTTAGCTCTGGGATCTCTTTCTCTATAGATCTAGGGAAAGATGGGACAATGGCTTGGAGCACTGAAGGTGACTGTCAGGAGGGCCTGCTCTATAAGGAAGAACAACAGACCAGCACCAGTCATTCATAGTCATTCCAGTTAGCACAGTGTTCCTAAAAGGGGCCGGTGACAATGCCCCATAGAGTGATGAAGCCCCTTACAGTCACAAGCCAGAACACTCGTGCTATCTATTCTGCGTGACTTGGCTTCCAAGGCCAAAGTAGGCCAACTCCCTCCATGCTCAACAGGACTCAGGCTCAGTTGGAAACAGTCCACGCTAGTGGCAGCAGTATCACCACCTCCCTGCTAGCTCCCACAGCTGTACCCAGGGCTCCCAAAGGCCTGCTTAGCCTATAATGATTCAGTGAAAGGGAACCCTGCTTCTTGAATGGTTGCCCCATTCATAAACAACTAACGTTCTGGGGCCACATCAAACAAAGAGGAATGCCCAAGGACTTACTTCTCCTTCAGCACAGAAAAGATCCTAGCTGCTGTGTGTTCTCAGGCCATTCACCTGTGACTGTGACCTGGATATGCCACGTTCCAGGGATGGGCTATATGCCAACCCTTGGATGCTCTGCCGGAGACCCAGAGGCTATACTTGGAAATGTGTCTACAAAGACATGCAAGCCAGGCACCAGTGACTTTGTCCTGTAATCCTAGCTACTTAGAGGGCGGAGATCGGAGGACTGTGGTTCAAAGTCAGCTCAGGTAGGAAAGCCCTTGTCTTATCTCTAATTAATCTAAAAAAAAAAATAAGCCAGAAATAGAGCTGTGACTCAGGTGATAAAGCACCAAGCTTGAGCAGAAAAAAGCTAAGGGACAGCACCCCAGTACCACACACACACACACACACACACACACACACACACACACACAATAAATAAATAAATAGATAAGAAAGATACAATGAAGTTGAAGAAGTAACTCAGGGGTAGTGAATGTAGAAGGTCCTCGGTTCAGGCCTGGACGTGTGGACTAGTGGTGGAGTGCTTGCCTAGCATGCACAAAGCCCTGAGTTTCATTCCTTGGTTCCACATATACAGAAAAAGCTGGAAGTTGTGCTGTGGCTCAAATGGTAGAGCGCTGGCCTTAAGAAAGCTTAAGAACACTGCTCAGGCCCTGAGTTCAAGAACCAGGACTGGCAAAAAAGAAATAAGGTCCTTTGTTCAATCCTTAGTTAGATAAGGTGACTAATACTTGATTTTACTTATTATTCATCCATTCACTTGTTTATATACAAGAAGTAATCACAGTACTTCAAGCTGCTAGGGAAGCAGCCATGGGCCCTCTCCCTCCCCCAATCCTTTTATGTGTATTTTTCAGAAAAGGTCTTGCTAACTTTGCCTGGGCTGGCCTGGAATTCCATATCTTCCTGCCTCTGCCTCCTAAGGTTCTGCGATTACAGGCATGCACCACCATACTTGCCTTAGACTCTGATCTCTGAAGTCCCTTCCAGCCTCTGAAGTCCCACAACTCTCCCTTTAGAATGAATGTTGTGTCTTTATACCCTCTTTCCCCTCCTGTAATGTGATCTTGGAAGCTCATTTACAGTGTGTGTAGTTCAAAGTTAACTTGGGGCACTGGGAATGTCTGGAGGACACACACCTGTGCCAGGTCATTTCTGTCATCAGGTAGCACCCAACCTCAGGGCTCAGAGGTGAGAATGTTATTCAGCACATGTCCACAGAACTGAAGTTCATATAACCCATTTCAGATACACAAACTGCATGGTTCTCATCTCTGGTTGCACTTGTCTGTAGATCCCTGGCCTTTGGCTGTATCTTTTAAAACACAAATGTTTATTAGTTGTTGAAAATGTAACACTGCCATAGAAATATCACAATAGTATTTAACCATTTTCATACCCCACAAAGTTGCAAACATCTAGGGGAAACAATAGACATTTACGTGTCAAATTATGCACTGAAGAATCATCAGAGTAACCCTACATCTTATTTATAGTTATGGTCGTGAGCCTGACAATTGCTAAGCTGATGTACCCTTGTTATTATATTGATCACATTAAAAAACAAAAACAAAAAAGAAAGAAAGAAAAGTACTTGTACTCGTTACCCAGCTTTTAAGATGGTAACCCCTTTGTACATTAATAATATCTTTTAAAAATAAAAATAAGCACTTGTAACTAATTAAACCTAACATGAAAAAGAAAAAATGATGACAACAGCAAAATCCTAGCCTCTTTGTAAACTCACAGACCAAAAAAAAAAAAAAAAAAGCATAAATGTCAAAGAAACAATCTGAAAGTTATTTAGTAATTTGCTGCCCTCTGGTGGTCAGTTCTGAGACATTTCCATACCAGGGAATAGTAAACTGTGTATCACAGATGGCCCCTTTGAGGATGATCCAAGCTAAAGCTTTATTCCTCTGGCTTTCCCAACAACTGAGCAGGTCCTGATGCTCTGCTCCCCACTTCTGTGAGTGCGTGTTTGGAGTAGGGGGGTGTGCTGGAGAAAAAAAGGCACCAGCCTGAGGAGAATCTGATGAATCACGTGATACTGCTTCCTCAAAGCATATATGATCCTTTGAAAATAGACACAACTAGTAAGGGCGGAGCCAGTGCTTTCAACTCATTAATACAGCTCTGCAAAACCATAAATGAGCACTGGCCCTGCTACACAGGTGACAAAGGGACAGACTTAGCCTCTCTCCTTACCTGGCCTCTAAGCAGCCACTGCCCTGAGATGAGTATGTCACATGCCCTTTGCCATTGCCACGCCTTACATGACTTTAGTCATCTGGACACTGCAAGGCCTTTACATATACTGACTTCCTCCAGGCTTCCAGCAGCTCTACCTTAAAGAGACCCATGGCTTTCAAGGTCATTCAGAGGCAGGATGCAAGCTCAGAGAGGCAAGGCCCAGGGTCCACAGTCTTAATAGCTTCACTGTGGCATCAGAGATAAGCACAATATTCCAGCTGTTTGTGTGCATATCAATTCCCCTCAACACATCTCAACTGACAGCTGTATAGTTGGTTGGGCCCTGGAAGGAGCAAAAGAGGTGAGGGAGCCGGGCTCCCACCAACTTCAGTCTTTACTGATGCCCTGCTGGAAGGTCTTTGCAAACCCAAGATCTCTTTGGCCACTGGTCAGCCACTCAAACATTAGTCTGTCTCAGCAAGGGGTCAGACAACAGAAATATAGTTCCCTTAGTTTCTGAACTCTCAATGTCCAAGGTCAAGGTGTGAGCGTGAGTCGTTTCTGGTTCTGGCATACCAACTTCCACATTCTCTATCCATCCTTTCCTTTATGCACACGGGGACAAGCAGAGATCTCTGACGTCACCTCTCTTAGGTGGACACCAGTCTTCACAAATTCAAACTCTAGCCCTATGCTCTCATTTCATCTTAATCCCCTCTTTACACATGGCTGTGTGTTGCTGACTAAATTGTGACTCCCTCTATGTTCTAGGTGGATCTGCAGCTCTAAGCTCTATAAATGGCACAGGGGAAGCAGCAGTACTTTGGGAGGAGGTGACAGATGAATGTAGACTGTCACCTTTCTCAGGAAGTCAGAGGTACAAGAACTCTGAAGTATACATGAAAAGCAGCCATGAACATGGTGGGTGTGAATGATGTCACAGCATCATCCAAAACACACACACACACACACACACACACACACACAGAGTGACACAAGGCATGGCATAAAGAGCCACCAAAATGAGGAGAATAAGAGGGCAATGAGACAATCACATGAGGCCCTAGAAATGGGCCACAGAGGGTAACAAGGTAGATGAGGTGATGTTCCTTCTGCTCAAGATTATGAAGGTGCTTTCTCCCTTATAAATGGTATAAATGGGAACCAGCTTCTTTTATGCTAAAATAGTTTTCCTCTGTACAGAATCAAGACCAAAGGCTGTTCCAGCTCTTACAGACACTTCTCCCTTCCTCTACCTCCACCTCCACACTCACAGAGGTGTCCCCAGCTTCCTTTCTCCCCAGGAAAAGTTTCCCAGCCTCCCCACATAACTACATGCAGAGGGCTTGCCACCTCTGCCCTCTTCCCACACATCATCGCCCAGCATCCTTTTCCTTCCGTTCTTGCTAATCAATTTACTTTGGGCATTTGGGAGACAAAAACAGAGGATGACTATTGCAGAAAACCTTTGAGAGAAAAACCTGAAAGTACTGAGGAATGTCATGGAAATGAAAGATAATCATGAAAAATAAGACATCTGGGCAAAGTTTAAAAGGAGCAGGCCTGCTTGGCCTTGAGTGAATGTCGCTGCACAGAGCTGAGGTGACAGTTCCCTAATACATCAAGAAAGTGCATAGGAGAGAAGGATCCATTTTTCCACTCATCAACAAGATCAGAAGAAGCAGAAGTCTTTGGCTTCAGCCAGGAAAACCTATGTCAAGTGTCTGAGCCATAGGAGAGGAGGAGCTTCCAAGAAACTGCTGAAATCCTACTTGCCAGAGATGCTCAGAATGAAGGAGCAGTCACTGGGTCTCTGTCCTGGAGGATGACACAGAGCCTGAACCAAGCAGAGTCCCCATCTTTCCTGGAATGGAATGTCCTCCAGAGATGTAAGTATTGAAAGCGTTGTGTCCAGCCCACTGGCTCCTGAAAGGCATGGAGCCTCTAGGAGGAGGGGTCTGGTGGGAGGAAGTTAGGTCATTGGGGATGTTCCTTTGAAGGGCAAAGCAGGGCTACATCTCCTTCCTGTCTCGCCATTGCTATGAGGTGAGCATTTCCTATATCACGTGTTCCCTGCAATGATTACCTCACCACAGGGTTGACCAACTCTGAACTGAAGCCTGAGTCTAAATAAACCTTTCCTTTTCTTCTGTTGATCTCTCCAGGTATTTTATTACAGTGACAGAAAGCTGACTTACTTTCTGGGAATTCCATTCCTTGATAAGATCTAGATGGACAAAGCCCATGCCAATTCTAGGTCAGTGTGGTTTGATTGAGGTACTCAGGAATCCAAGGGATTGCAGATATCTCTATAAAACATTTCAGATCCCTTGCCTGGAGGCCAGGATTTCAAGCAGTGACTAGCAAAGCTCATGTAGTCCTTGTCCACAGTCAGCTTCTATCTTCCTAGTGACAGAGCAATCACAACAACCACCACTATATTATCGACCCTTGTGAGCTATGCGCTTTCTGCTCTGTGCCAGTGCTACACACACAACCCCCTTCCCTTGGGTCTCACCTTCAATGTAAGAACCACTCCATCTATAAAAGATGGAGAAACAGGCCTAAAGAGGACTGACTTTCCCATGGCACCACATATAAGACTGAGATTGGAGCTCAGGATTCTGATCTCAGAACCCACCATCATGTTCATGCAGGAACAAAGTATGCACAACAGAAACTCAACAATTGATCCAACTGTAGCCCCCAAGGCTCTCAGGGTCAGCAGATGCTGGTCTCTGGCCAATACTTAACAAAAGGGAGGAAGACCTTTGGAGAATCACCCAGGTATCTCCCCTCCTAGAGCCATCACTCCCATATTACACCAGATATAGTGGTGTTTGAAACAAAGCCTCAGGGAGTGTGGCATAGTAGTAGATTGTTTGCCAAGCATACACAGAGCCCTGGGTTCAATTCCTCAGTACCACATACACAGAAAAAGTCACAAGTGGTGCTGTGGCTCAAGTGGTAGAACACTAGCCTTGAGAAAGCTCAAGGACGATGCCCAGGCCCTGAGTTCAACCTTCAGTACTAGTAAAAAAAATAAATAAATAAAGTCTCTCCTGGAAGACCGCTGCCCCATCCACACTGCCCCTACCTTATCCCCCACAGCTGCACACAGACCACATGAGCTAACAGGGCTGCTGGCAACCCTGTGGACATCCTCACACCATCACTCACTTTCAAGTGTGCAGTTTCCCGGAAGCCTTTGCTGCCTCTAATCAGCATGTCTATTATACCCAACACTTTCCCCAGAGGATGAGATTGTGTGAAGACCACTGTGATTGGCAGGGGGGGTACAGCATAAATTCTGCTGTGATACCTTTGGACAACCCTAGATTGGCTTTCCAACCCTTCCTTTTGATGCAATTCTGGGATCCTCTGGCTTTGCTCCTTCTCCCCCTTTCTAGAGTTCTAAAGATGGCTGAGACAGGTTCAATTGTACATATGAAGAACCTGTTTTCCTTTGTATACAGGTACTGTCTACAATAGTGTTCGACAACCAGGCTCTTTTGGGGTCGGTCCCCATTCATCAGAAGCTTCTACTGTGAGACCAGATGAGGCCACCAGTGGCCTACCCCTGTAATCCTAGCTACTCCAGAGGCTAATATCTGAGAATCCTGGTTTGAAGCCACCCAGGCAGATAAGAATCCATACTCCAATTAACTACCAGAAAACCACTAGTGTTATAGCTCAAAGTAGTAAAGTGCAGCCTTGAGACAAAAGCTTGGGGACAGTGCCCAGACCTGGGTTCGAGCCTCACAACTGACAGAAATTTTCTTTCTTTTTTTTTTTTTTTTAGAAATTTTTTTTGGTTCTTTTTTTATTGTAATTAATAAAAGGGTTACATGATATTTGCCAGATAGAAGGTGCATTAATTCACATGTCTTGGTACCCATTACCCTCCCCCCCCACCCCCCCACTCCCCCACCCCCGTCTTGGTTTTCCCCCCTTCCCTATCAAATTTCAAATAACCAAATACAAATAAATCCAATATATCAGATAACAAAGTGAGATACTGTAACAATATGAGATAACCAAGGGACAGCAAAGGAGATGAGAGATAACATAGTACATTAAGGACAACAATCATTCGTTATATGGCTTTTGTTTCAATATCCTGGAGGTCCTTTCAATTAGCTTCATACTATATGGCCTCATATATCAAGGTTTTGCTCTACTGCAGATCTCTGCTAGTACAGCCCATTGTGTACAAATACCACAACTTGTTGATCCACTCATCAACTGAGGGACATCTGGGTTGGTTCCATATCTTTGCTATGGTGAATAATGCTGCAATGAGCATTGTTGTGCTAGTGGATTTAGTATGCCCTAGATTCTGGATAGTTGGGTAAATGCCAAGTAGTGGGATTGCTGGGTCATAGGGGAGCTCTATGTTTAGCCTTTTGAGGCACTGCCATACTGCTTTCCATAGTGGTTGAATGAGTTTGCACTCCCACCAACAGTGTAGTAGTGATTCCTCCTGGCCACATCCCCTCCAGCATCTGTTATTATTCATTTTCCTGATCCTGGCCATTCTAACTGGAGTGAGGTGGAATCTTTCTTAATAAGGACCAAGAATCACAACAAATCAGAGAAAGGCTGGATAAGTGGGACTGCATTAAACTGCAGAGCTTTTGTATGGCAAAGGACATAGCTAGTAAATTAATTAGGAAGCCTACAGAGTGGGAGAAGATCTTCACCAACCAAACAACGGACAAAGGCCTCATATCTAAAATATATCAACAACTCAAAAAATTGAATCACTCCAAAACTAACCTCCAAAGTAACAACCATCCCATTAAAAATGGGCCAAAGACTTAAAGAGAGTCTTCTCTGAAGAAGAAACAAAAATGGCCCATAGACACATGAAGAAATGCTCAACATCTCTGGTTATAAAAGAAATGCAAATCAAAACAACTCTAAGATTCCACCTCACTCCAGTTAGAAATTTTCTTAAAGAGAGAGTGGGTAAGGGGAGAGGGAGAGAAAGAAAGAGAGGGAGAGAGAGAGAGAGAGAGAGAGAGAGAGAGAGAGAGAGAGAGAGAGAGAGAGAGAGAGAGAGAGAGAGACCAGCTGAGCCACCCCTGATGAGGGAGCTCAGACATAAACATCCATCTGGCCCCATGGCAAAAAGCCACCACAAAGCAAGCAGGGGAATGGGGCTGTTGGCAGGTGTAAGGTCATAGGCTAGGTTCTGAGCCGCCAAGGTACCTGGACTGTGGAGCAGAGCAGACCTGGCAGAAGTGAATGATGCAGGATTTCTGTGCCATTCAGACTTCTACAGGCTGATAAAGTCCGGTGGCTGAAATCCATTCCTTCTTGGTGGGAAAGCTGGATTTGAGCCACAAGTATGTATTCCTAGGAAGTCTACATTTTTTTTCCAGTTTTACCAAGCTCAGTGGAGCTTAAAGCAGGCTTTTCCTTCATGCAGAGACCAGAGACCCAGAGGAAAAAAAAAAAACCAACACTTCTAGGAGACGCGCTTGCCCTGAGCCAGCCAATCTCTTTGGATCATCTTTTGTGGCTCTGTTGCCACAGTGGCCTGGCTCCACTCACTGTGACTAACAGCAACCATCTGAGATGAAAATAGATGGCACACTATGGCCAAAGGGTGTAGAAACGTCCTATGTAGAAGGTCAGCTGGTGTACCCTAGCAGGAAACCACTATCCCTGGCCACATTGTGCCAACTATGGCTTGAGAAACTCAGCTTCTGGCATCGATACCCATTCCTAGAATGTGCAGTGAATAAATGGTAAAGTGAATAAAATCAGTCATTACCTTCATACTGCCCAGAGCTTGGAAGGCCACTGCTAATCTTGAAGGGGTCAGCGCTGCCAGCATCACATTGAATCTGGTATTCTTGTTCTTAATAGATGAATGGTACTGTCCATCTGGTGTCACAGAACCAAACCTATGCAAAGATGAGGTAGCAGAATGGAGAAAGAGAGGTAGTGTTTAAACACATAAACACATGGCACCAGCACAAATAAACTTCAGTGCAAAAACAAGTGCATAGATTTCTACATTTTGGACAATTCTCCAAGCATGCCTCCCCAGGAGATACTGGGAAAGGCTTGACTCATGGGAAGTAAAAACAGGTTTTCCACCAAGAACCTGCAGTTCATCAGACAAGACAAAGAGGCATGATGCCTGCCATCATCAAACCAATACAAGACTCTGAGTGTGTCTTTCTCATTAAAAAAAATGAGATATAGGGCTGAAAGTTTGGCCTAGTGGTAAGAGTGCTTGCCTGTCACGCATGAAGACCGGGGTTCAATTCCTCAGCACCACATACATTATGTGGTGCTGTGGCTGAAGTGGTAGAACTCCAGCCTTGAGAAAGCCCAAGGACAGTGTTCAGGCCCTAAACTCAAGCCCCAGGACTGGCACAAAAATTTTATTAATGAGATATAATACACATCCCATAAAATTTCACCATCTAAGGTATTTGATTTTGTGGGCTTTGACATATTCACAAGTGTATATAACCATTACTAACTATAACCCAATTCTAAAACATGTCATCACTCTACAAGGAAACAGCATTAGAAGACTCCCCCTCCCCCAATACACACACACACACACACACACACACACACACACACACACACACACACACACCCTGGCAATATTCACCCTCTGACTCCTGGTAACCTCTACTGTAAGTTCTCTCTTTATGAATTGGCCCATCTCAATGTGATATGTGTCTGACTTCTTTCACTTAGGGTTTTGCTTCCAAGGGTCATCTATGTTACTTCATTTCTTGAGATATATAAGAGATTTAATCCATTCAACAGCTAATGTACACTGGAGTTGTTTTCTCTTTTCAGATACTACAAATAATTATGCTGTGAACATTTGAATCCAAGTTTTTGTATGAATGTATTTTCAATCGTCCATGAACAATGTTTTTATATATACTAGAATAGAATTGTTGTGTCATTTGATAAGCTTGTGTGTATGTCTTGTGTGTGTGTATGTGTTTGTCCTGGGGCTTGAACTCAGGGCCTATGTGCTGTCCCTGAGCTTTTGGGCTCAAGGTAAACACTCTACCACTTTGAGCCACAGTTCAATTTCTGGCTTTTTTATTAGAGATGAGTCTTACATACTTTCCTACCTGGGCTGGCTTTGAACCTCAGATCTCCTGAGTAGGTAGGATTTCAAGCATGAGCCACCAGTGCCCAGTCATCTAATAAACTTTTTTTCTGGTAGATCATGGGGCTTGAACTCTGGGCCTGGGTGCTGTCCCTGAGCTCTTCAGCTCAAGGCTACCACCCTATCCCTGGGCCTGGGCATTTGTCCCTAAGCTCTTTAGCTCAAGGCTCTTGAGTCACAGCCCCACTTCCCATTTTTTAGTGGATAATTGGAGATAAGAGTTTCACATCCTTTAGTGCCCAGGCTGGCTTTGAACCGAGATCTTCAGATCTTAGCCTCCTGAGTAGCTAGGATTACAGGCATGAGCCACTGCCCTTGGCTAAAAAACTTTTAAGGAACCACCAAATGGTTTTCTCAATCTGTGGCAACATGTCACATGTTACCATCACTGTATAATGATGATTCTAATTTCTATAAATCCTCAGCAATATTTGGTATTACCTATCTAGTATTCGCATCTTAGTGAGTATTTCATTATGATTTTTATTAGTGTACTCATAATGGCAATGATATTGATCATTTTTCATGCATATATTACTGGACTATCTTTTTGGAGAGAGGTCTACTCCAGTATTCTGCTCATCATCAATTGGGTAATATGGGGGCTTGTTTAGAGGTAACAATTCTTTTATAATTTGGATATTCTATGATATATTTGGTTTACCTTTATGATATATTTGATTGACAAATATTTCCTTCCAGTCTGTGGACTTTTATTTACTTTCTAGTGTACTTTGGTGCATCAAATGCTTTTGTTTTTGTTTTTAATTTTTATTAAGTCCAATTTACCTATTATTTCTCTTTTTTCATATATTTTTATTGTAATTAATAGAAGGGTTACATTATATTTGCCAGATAGAAGGTGCATTAATTCACATACATTGATACCCTTTCTCATGTCTTGGTCCCCATTTCCCTCCCCCCCATCCCACCCCTCATCTTGTTTACTGTAGTTTTGTAGTAAGTGCTTAAATCATAAGTATTTTTAAATCACAAGTGGATACTCTTTTCCCATGTTCCTTATTAAGATTATTTGGATTATTAGGGATTTCTCACAATGCCATGTGAATATGGAAGTATTAATGCATTATTATATTAATTTCTGCAAAAAAGCAGCTGAGATTTTTATAAGGATTGTATTGAAACTATTTAGTTACATTTATTCATCTTCATCGGTTTACTGGCCTGTGGGATGTGCGCGCACACACGTGCACGTGTGTGTGTGTGTGTGTGTGTGTGTGTGTGTGTGTGTGTGTGTGTGTGCTGATTCTGGGGCTTGAACTTAGGGCCAAGGTATTGTCCTTGAGCTATGCACTCAAGATTAACACTCTCTGTCACTTGAGCCATAGCTCTACTCCATCTTTGTGTGTGTGTGTGTGTGTGTGTGTGTGTGTGTGTGTGTGTGTGTTAAATCGGAGATAAGAATCTCCTGATTTTCCTGCTCGAATTGGCTTCAAACCATAATCCTCAGATGTCAGCCAACTGAGTAGTTAGGATTACAGGCATGAACCACCTGCACCTGACCTTGACACACTTTTTATTAAACGATGAATCAAGACCCCAAAGATGGAGTTCCTCCTTCAAACCTCAAAATCTCTGTTTTCACTGCTATTCTCTACGGGCTTCTTTGGGGTGGAAGGAGCTTAAATAAAAATGAAATGATATTAAATAAGCAAAAGTTGTTTATCAAAGAAAGATTCTATAGATCGCCATATCTTCTACACGCAATGTAGAATTCTTCTTCCCATTAAGTCCAACTTCTTAATCTCCAGTGCATTGGGTAAATAGCACTGCTGTAGCCTCTGCCAGAGGACTAAGCAAGTCACTATGCCCTTACCAGGAGGGTAGGATATGGGAGGCTCTGTCTGTGTTTTCTCCTCTCTTCCCCATTCCCCAGAATAGCACTCTGACAAGTGTCTGGGAAATGTATAAGCATCTCTCGGGAGGGCTGAAAGTCCTCAGGATAATTCAAAAGATAATTTTGCTGTTTTTGTTCTATTTCCTTCTAATTTACATGAGAAAGAAACAAACACAATTTGCTCCATTTTAGACCTGTTTCCTATACAATTACCTTTAACGTGTGATATTACTATCTGTGTGACAGTTTATCTGTTGACAAAATTTCAGCCAACTAGAATTATCCAAAGAAAATATGTAGGAAACCAGACAGACAGATATTTATTTTATCCTGATTACTGGCTTTATCAGAGAATTTTTTTTGGTCGGTTATGAGACTTGAACTCTAGGCCATAGCACCATTTCTGGTTTTCTGGTGTTTTTTTTTTTTTTTTTTTTTTTTTTTTTTTTTTTTTTTTTGCCAGTCCTGTGGCTTGAGCTCAGGGCCTGAGCACTGTCCTTGGGTTTTCTCAAGGCTAGCACTCTACCACTTGAGCCACAGCACCACTTCTGGCTTTTTCTATGTATGTGGAGTGCTGAGGAATCGAACCCTGGTCTTCATGCATGCTAGGCAAGCACTCTTACCACTAGGCCAAACTCCCAGCCCCGTGGTTTTCTGGTGATTAATTGGAGATAAGAGTCTCAGTCTTTTGTGCCCAGGCTGGCTTTGAAACTCGATCCTCAGATCTCAGCCTCCTGAGTAGCTAAGATTACAGGCATGAGCCACCATGCCCAGCAACTCAGGATTTTTATAGGGCACAGGAAATGCTTTTGACAGAATCTAAGATAACTGATATTTTTTAGCCTCGGCAAAGAGCGCCATTTAACTTTGGACCGCCTTCCCTGGAACACACCTAAGAAAGGAATCCTTCACTTCATTGGTGACCTCACCTAAACCTCACTGTTGAGATCTGCAAAATGATGATGGGAACCTTGAAGTAGTAAGTAGTGCCTTTCATAGCTATCCTGCTGAAAGTGGTATCTTAACTTTTCGATTTGTTTGCTTATCTTTTCCAGCTGGTCCGTACACTTGTTGGGGCAGCTGTGGGAAAATTCCCTGCATCTGCAGTCTGTGACACCTCCAGACCAAGCCTCGCTTACAAAAACATGACAGTCCATACAGTTCCTTAAGAGAAAACTACTCACTTATCCAACAGGTTCTCCCTGGGAATCCGAACCTTGTCAAAAATTAAAATCCCATTGTCCACTCCATTCAGACCTGCAGAAAACAAGAAATGAAATGCAAACATTGGGGGAAAAAATCTCTGACTGAAATTTTTGTTTATGATGTGAGCTAGGGATTCAAAATACATTTTCCTGTTACTTCATCTTCTCTAAAATACAGCCCCCTCCCCCACCTTTTTTTTTTTTTACTTCCATAGTTCTTGATGTTCTTTTATCTAGCTGAAGAGTGAAAATGTCCTGTTTCTTGGGCCTACCTAGCCTATTTCTCCTCAATGACAATGGAAGGCAATGTGTTTCTATTCTTGCAGCCTAAGTACTCTGGGACTCAGATTTAGGCCTGGTGGGTACATATTTACCTCCCCATTTGCTCTCATAATTGCAAAAGGATGAGTTCCAGGTAACAGAAAGAATGAAGAGCTGAAGACAGAGAGCACAGAAAAGCCAACTTACTCTCCCCTGGAAGACAGATCTCAAATTTATCTCCCTTCTCTGCTGCCTCCTCAAGCCTAGGATAAACTAGTGAAAGCCAAAGCCCATGGCACAAACAAGGGCAACAAGGACACAGGAGGATGAGGGGGACAAAAGTCTGTCTGACCCATGATCTATAGACACCTGTGGTCAGAGTCTGGTATCTACTTATTGTTCATAGAGACTTAGGCAGATTTAATCTAATAGAGAAATGTTTCTTTCATAAAAGCCTTTATTTAGCACATCAGCCTTTGACAAGGACACAGTCAGAGCTGAGAGGGAAACCAAAACAGACTCGCGGCAGTTGCCAGTATTTTTTTATGTCTGGCATGACTTCAGAAGAGCTAAGCTGCCTCTCTGTGCTCAACAACAATTGACATGTAAGATGATTTCAGTTAAACCTCCCCCAAACCCACCTGCTGCCAGCCTGCCACTGAAGCCATAGTTGTTGGTTAATATTAGTGAAAGATGAGATGATCCTCTCCACCCAAGGTAGATCTTCCTTCTTTCCTTCCTAACTCTTTCTTCCCTGTTTTTTGTTCCCTCTTAATCCTAAATTCCTTTCTTTCACTTAGCTTGACCTGAACCAAAGACATCCATAAGCCCGGTCTGGTTTCAGGAGTGCTATGGGTTGAATTTAACCCTGGTTCATCTGTTAGAGTTCTAACCCCTATATCTGTAAATAAAACCTTATTTGGAGGCAGTCTTGGCAGAGATAATCAAGGTAGAATGAGGTTATTATAATGGGCCTTAATATAAGTGTTGGTGTCCTTATAAGAAAAGGAAAGCTATGGGAATTAATGCACCATCTATCTGGCAAATATCATGTAACCCTTCTATTAATTACAATAAAAATATATGAAAAAAAAGAAAAGGAAAGCTGCAGGGGCAATGCCATGTACACATAAAGATGTCCTTTATAAGCCAAGGAGAAGGTTCCTTCCCCACCCTTGGAAGGAACCAATTCTGCAGACACCTTGATTTGGGGCTTTTCAACTGTGAAGCAATAGATTGCTGATCAGAAGCCCACATGAGTGGAACACGGACCTAGCCAATTAGTGCCCAGAGTAAATCCTGAAGGAATATTCATGGCTTCAACAACAAGGAGAACCGAGGACATGGAACGTCATTACCTGCCATTGGAGAGCCTACAACTCCTAAGCAGGATTCAGGGGCAACTGCCTCATTACAAGGAAGTTTAAGAAAATGAGATCAATACATAGTCTCAACTAGTAATTTGGACTATTTTTTTTGAAGGGAGCTCTATTGGATTCTTATTTATTTATCTTTATTTTCGCCAGTCCTGTGGTTTGAACTCAGGGTCTGTTCTTGGACACTTTTTGTCAAGGCTAGCACTCTGCCACTTGAGTCACAGTGTCACTTCTGGCTTTTTCTGTGTATGTGGTACTGAGGAGTCGAACCTAGGGCTTTATACATGCTAGGCAAGCACTCTATCACTAGGCTATGTGCCTGGCCCTCTGATGGTTTCTTTTAGACTGCAGTGGAGAGTAGGCAGAAGTCACATGAACACCACAGAGGAGTCGTTTGGGGAGTCACCTTCTTTGTACATCATATCAATAACAGTCACTCCTGGGTACAAGTTTCCATTTTCATCCCGAACAGGAACAATGAAACAGTGGGGCCCTAGGAAGAAGTAGAGATCCTTATTAACTCTTCCTTCTAGCAATAAGAACAAACCCTTACTCTTTCCCAGAACAGACTACAAGTATTTTGCTCCCCCAAACCCAGATTCATTCAGTGCTATGATTGCACACTACAAGTGATGGTAAATAATGTCAAAATGCAAAGATAAATGTTATCATCTTGTCTATTTAGGAGATAAAGTTAGGACTGAATTTTTGACAAGAGGTAAAACAGCCTTGCCAAGCAGGGTTCTTTCTGTGTTAAGTGCTCACTGGAAACAATGAGTACTGGATACAGTAACGGAGAAGAGAATTTTTAGCTTTCTGTGTTGATGACAAACCTTGAGATCTTCCATTTATAAGGAGCTGGGCAAAGACAGCTGCATAATTCCCACTCATGGCATTTCCAATATACATCTTCTGGGCATTTTCACATGGTGTGTCAATGACAAACTCCTACACAGAAACAGAAAAGACAATGTGTCCTCCATATGGCTCATTTCAACTCCTTGGCTCAACGCAACAAACATTGTGAAAATACATCTACATCGTGCTGGAGCTTTCAGAGACAACAGAAATGGCAGCTAGCTCAACCTTGTAGTGTTCTATTGCCTCAGTACTCATACTCATCACATGGGCTACCCTTAAACCTTGTGGGAGGAGGGACCAGCTATACTGCCAGTTTTGAGTACAGAGTACCTGCAACACATCAGGGAACACAGGGAGAGTGGCAGAAAGCCGAGCCACATACTTAATTGGAGTTGACAATATTGAAGATGTGGCTGAACTAAACCAACAAGCTATTGATCATGCAAAGATTATCTCAGATTTCATATTATCAACTATATAGACTGTGCTTTCCTTTGGGCCAAGAAATACAGTCTTGAGGTCTAAGAAAACATTCTCTGGCATCTGTTTGTACAGAGAAACTTTTCACTTGTGCCAGGGCTTTTTAGAATCTTGCAGGGGCAAGCTGAATCTTTTTAAGAGAAGTCTCTAGTGGCTGCCCTTGTCTTATCGGGCCAGCCAGGACTTCTCAAAGAGACGAGCTTACTTTGAGGGTGGAGGCCAGGCTCACCCTGTAGGGGAGGAATGAAAAGAGCCAAGGAAACACTGGCCTGGCAGTGACACTCTAGTGAGACAGAGAAGAGGGCAGAAGGCCACTGGCCCTGCATAGATCTGATACACCCTGGGAAGGAGGATCGTCACTTCTGGCAAGACGTTCGTTGTGGAAAGTTTGCATCAGCCAAAATGCTAGAGTTAAAATTGAACCTAAATAACACACACCATGTGTGCTGGTTGCTATTATAATTATTTATCAAGGGCTAGCAAAATGGTCAGTAATGGAAGCACAGAAAAGGAGGGGCAAGGGGTTTTTGTTAGAGAGCACATAACCTTCATTTGTTTTGTTTTGTTTTTTTGCTAGTAAGTATAGAGTATAGAAATCAAATTATCTTGCCTCTTTACTACCCATTCCACTAGCCATCCAATTCCCTACAAATAACAAAAG
This sequence comes from Megascapheus bottae, assembly GCF_031878675.1. Lineage (NCBI taxonomy): Eukaryota > Metazoa > Chordata > Mammalia > Rodentia > Geomyidae > Megascapheus > Megascapheus bottae. The sequence continues at coordinate 8,847,916 of NC_143515.1, forward strand.
AATCAACCCACCAGAATGAATAACCAAAAACAAAACACAGCAGATTTCATACTCCTGGAGGGAGGACGAGATCATTTGATATGCATGAATATTTTCAAAGGGCAATAGAGAGGGAACAAGAACCAAATGAAGGGAAAAGATCCATTCCCTGCAGTGTCAGTTCTCGGCACTATGAGTCTGTGACAGGCTTGTCTCTCTCCCACCCCCATGAGAGACACAGTGCCCATCAGAATCTCCTCATCATTATAACTGCAACTCTGCAACTCCTCTGTCAGAAAGCAGTACCTCTGAAGGCCCAGCAGGTAGTTAAATCATTTATGCTGTTCAGGGACAATGAGACCAAGAAAGAAAATTGTTTTGTGGGAAAAAAAAATAATTGTTAAGAAGGAACAAATAAACAAGAAATGTGTGCAGTTTATCTCTCCTCAGCATTAATGATTGTAAGGTGACCTCAACACCACAACTTTGGGGAAGGAAAAAAATGGCCAACCAAAACCCCAAAATTTGTTATGTCAGCAAGACATCCCTAGCAAGGAAGCTACACCTGTACACTGGGCATGCCGATAAGTACACGGTTAAGGGCAATTCCACATGTGCCTCAGACTCACAAGGAACTGGATGAGCCAGTTTATTATGGCCAGTTCATTAACCAATGTGAGCCTCAGTTCCCCCTTCAGTTAAAGAGGGACAATATCTTTCTATATAATCATAGAACATGTAACACAATGTTAAATGTAAAATGTTTAGCTTAGTGCTTAGCACACAGGTGCACAATAAACAAAGACTACTTAACGTCATGTTGGTGTGGGAGGGAATAAAGAGCAGCATGCAGCAGGCCAATCGTGACATATGGTAAGTGTCAAATGTGGAATCACTTGCTGTTTTCTTACTATGACCTTGGATGCCATTGGCCATTATAGAGAACTAACAACGAAGTGGGTAAAACTAGGACATCCTCTCAGACAGCCCTCAATTGGCTCTCGTTCTTAATATCAAACATCTCCAATGGGTAGTCAAGAGCCAAAAACACCATGCTGACAAAAATCTAGACGCTAGTGTAACAGATTCCAAGTGATAAGCTCAAAGGATGTAAAGAATAAACTGAGAACCTACAGCCCTATGCAATGCTATTATCTGTTCTCTGCATGCCTGTACATACAATTTTACGAAGACTCCCATCAGAAAGAACAAGTTTTATTTACCCAGAACAAATGGGAAACAATAAAGGAGAGGATAGGAGGGAAGGTGGCAGATGGTAAGCAGTCTACACAGCTCTGAGAAACCAGAGCGGTAAGACTTTTACCGAATAGCCCACATCTAGAGAGTCATACCAAGTAAGTTGGCCAGAGAGAAAAAATTACAGGCACCCTGCTTAAGAAGGTTTGAGTATACACCAGACCTGGCAGTTGGGACCACAGTGGTGGCCAGAGACAGCCAGGACAAAGGTACCAGTCAGAGTAGTCAGAGTGCACACAGCTTTCAACTCACCTCCAGCACCAAGTGGATGACTAGAAGCAGAGAATCACATCCTGCTGGCCACAGACAGATGCAGATTGCAGAGAATCCAAAAAACCAAGGGAAAATGTGAGCACCCACAAAAGACATCCTCACTCCCACCTAGGCAACAGCTTCTAGAAAGAATCTCTCCCCACAACCAAGAAGAACATCATCTTTTATACTAACATAGAAACTGCTAAGCAGCTGTCAGGTAACTGGGCCCGAGAGCCAGCAACAGCAGTGCCATTTTACTACAGGGTAAAGGAATCTGACCAGTGAGAAACAGACCCACCCAGGGGAAGGTAGCTCCATGAAGGAGGAAACATCTCCCAGGGTGGATCAGCTTTGTCCATGGCAGGCACAGCAAAAGGCATCAATCCAAGGCATTCCAAACATATAGCAGCTCAACCTGCGGCATAGCTGGATATAGGAATTAAAAAAACAAAAGTCTGTACAATCTCACTGAAAAACAAAACACAAACAAAAAAAAAAAACCTGGATAGGGTGTTAAAGCCAAGAGCAGCTCCAAGCTAGGCCAAAAGAGAGTTTTAGTAACTAGCCCCTCTGGGAAAAACCACTAATTCCAGACACACCACAATTCCACCCACATTCAAGCTTACCTGCAGAGACTGCAACCTACAGAAACTAGCCACATCCTTCCTACTTTACCACACAACCCAAATCCCCTCTCCCACTCAATTAGGCTGAGAGGAAGAACACACAAACTCCCAAGTTCATAAGGTAGAACTTTTATCTGCCTGCTCAAACAAACTGATTTGAAAAGCCAATTAAGCCCAAGGAAAACTGACCACTGCAAGGAAATCAAAGGCTCTATCAAGAGACTGGATAGCAGATGTCAGGGAAACACATAGTCCCCCAAATAAATTGAAGAATTTTTTATTTTAACTTTCTTTTTTTCTATTTTCTATTTTTATTTTTACTTATTTTTTTCCTTTTTTTGTCATTGCTGTTCTGTTTATTCCAAGATAGACAGCCCACAATGATTATTAGATTTCCTCCTTAAATTGTTCACATACTTAATTCAGGCTATATTTTGATTACTCAGTTTTCTATTTTTGAATCCTAGCATTTTTAATTTTATCATTATTTCATACATATACTTTTACATATTTTCTCTGAATTTAGGCTTTATTTTCTTCCTTCTGTTTTCATTTTCTAAATTTCTCTATTCTTATTTGCTCCTCCTATTTTTCATTATATCTCCTAAACTTCCTTTCAATTTCACCTTAACCTGTTTTATGTCTGGTCCTTCGTGCCTTCTTTGTTTCTTTAGCCCATTAATCACCAGTTGTTTGTCTTTGAACTAGACTGTATCTGTATCCATACTGTGTCAATGTGAACCATCATGTTATCCTTTTGGTTCATTTCCTGTAAACCTCATGACAGATTTGTTCACTGATTACAACTATTTATAATCCCCACTCCTAAATCACAATAGCCCTCCCTAAACAGAGAAAAGGAGAGATTGATAGGGGAATATCTACTTATGATTTTGAACTTTTCAAGTTGTAATTGCAGGGCTCTGAGTTGGTTTTTGTCTTAAAATTATGTTCTGCTGGGGCCTGGAGTTTGGCCTAGTGGTAGAGTGTTTGCCTAGCATGCACGAAGACCCAGGTTCGATTTCTCGGTACCACATACATAGAAAAAAGCCAGAAGTGGTGCTGAGGCTCAACTGGTAGAGCTCTAACCTTGAGAAAGTCCAAGGACAGTGCTCAGGCTCTGAGTTCAAGCCCAGGACTGGCAAAAAAAAAACCAATGTGTTCTGTTATGGTATTGGATTTTCTTTTACCTCCATAAAGGAGAAGTAGAAACAAAATACCTATGATTTTTAATCTCTAAAGTCTGAACAACTACAGGGCTCTAGGCTGGTTCTTCTCTTAAATTGTGTTCTGTTGTATATAGAGATTCCCTTCTTGAATACTTGTTTGTTAAATACATTATTTGAAATATGACATAAAAATCAATGTTAATAAATTCTTTAATAAAAGAAAGACAAAGAAAAAAATTGTGTTCTGGTGTGCTATTGGATTTACTTTCATTCCCAAATGGGCAGAACAAACCATAGAAACACAGAAAAATGGAAAGTCAAGAAACCTCAACTCACACACAAAATAAGAAACAGAGCAGTACATGAAAATCCTAAAACATAGATCTCAAAATATTCTAGAAACACTAATGGTAAGGATGCTGACTAAAAAGATTGAAAACCTATATATGGCTATGCATGCGTATGATGTAGCTAGCCAAAGCTTAATAGAGGAAGTCATGGACTCCACAAACAGAAAGCTGAATGGATTCCAACAGAAGGAAAGGGAGTGCAATAAAAATATAGCAACTTGGCTAAAGGATTTGGGAGAAAACACTGGAAATCAAATAAAAGAAGTAAAGAAGTCCATACAAGATCTAAAACAAAGCTTCAACAAAGAATGAAGCCATCAAAATTAACCAATTAGAAGGCAGAGAAATAAAAAGCAAAGTAGAAAGTCTTGACAGAATGGGTGATGCAGAAGTTAGAATCTCTGCAACTGAAGATACTTTAAACTTTATAAAGAAAGAAGAAATGCAAATACAAGAAGCCTTTAGAAACCCAAACAGACCAGAACAGGATATCTCACTACCACATTATACTCTGCACAGAATCAATAGAAATCAAGGACAGAATCCTTAAAGTCATTGGAGGGCAAAGATCAATCACCCATATAGGAAGATCAATGAGAATAACTACAGATTTCCAGCAAAGATCATGAAAGCAAGTAGAACCTAGAGTAAAGTATGATATCCCCTAAATACAAACAACCATCAACCAAGAATAATGTATCCAGCTAAAATCTCCTTCATAACTGAGGGACAAATAAAAAGCCTTCCATGGCAAAGAAAATTGAAACACTATAGTGCCACCAAGCCAGCGTTACAGAATATACTTAAAAGTGTTCTACACACAGAAAACCAACTAGAATGGCCTCTAAAGAGAAAATCAGATAATCACAGTAAGAATGTACTGTGAAGGTACAGCCCCTAAGAGAAAGTGGATAACATCTCAGGAACTACCAAACACCTTTCAATCCTAACTCTCAATAGACTTAACTTTCCAATTATATGGCATAAATTGACCAGTTGGATGAAAAGGCTAGATCCCTATCTGGTGTCTTCAAGAGACACACCTTGCCCACAAAAACAAACATATTCTGAAAGGGAAATGCTGGAATAAAATTTATCAAGCAAACAGCCCCCATAAGTAGGCCAGAGTTGCAATCCTAACAGCAGATGAAATAGACTTCAACTTAGAATTGAGAAGTACATTGCATACTAATATGTTACTAGTATTATCTCCCTTACAGGAGGATATAACAATTCTAAAGATCAATACCCTAAATGCTGGAACACCCAAATTCATCAAATAAACACTACTTATCTTAAAAATCACATGTAGACCCAAACACATTAATTGTTGGTGAATTTAACATACCACTATCACCTCTGGATAGATTACCCAGCAAAAACTCACCAGAGAAACCTGAGAACTAAGCAATTGCATAGACTACTTAGATTAAACAGATACCTACTGAATATTTCACATAGCAACATCAAAATATACATTCTTCTTGGCAGCACGTGAAACAGTCTCCAAAATAAACCACATTTTATGTCACAAAGCAAATCTGTGCAAATTCAGAAATATTGAAATCATTCCCTGCAATCTCTGAGACCACAATGGAATAAAATTAGAGCTCAACACCAAAACTCACCATAGAAAATTCTGTAACTCATGATGACCGAACAACACATTGTTGAATCACCAGCAGGTCATTGAAGAACTCAGAAAGGAAAGTCAAATGTTTATGATATTTAACAAAAATGAACAAACAAAATACTACCTCAACTGGGACACAGGAAAGGCAGTACTCAGAGGAAAATGTGTAGCTCTGAGTTTCTACATGAACAAATTGAAGAAATCTCAAACCAACAATTTAATGATGCATCTTTAGCTCCTTGAAAACGAGCAACAAACTAAACCCTAATCTAGTGGACAGAAACAAATAATTAAATTAGATCAGGATTAGATAAATTAGAGTCCAAAAAAACACCCATAACAAGGATCAACAAAATGAAAAGTTGGTTCGTTGAAAAAATTAACAAAATTGATAGGCCCTTAGCAAATCTTGAGAGAGAAGGAGGGAGGGAAGTCCAGACAGTTCACAGCTGAATTCTATAAGGCCTTCCAAGGAGAACTCAATCCAATATTCCCCAAACTCTTCAATGAAACTGAAAGCAAATGATCACTACCAAATTTGTTCTATGAGGCCAGCATAACCTTCATCCCAAAACCAGATAGGAATCCATCAAAGAATGCAAAATATCCATCCATTTCTTTAACGAACATCATTGCAAAAACATCTCAATAAAATTCTAGCCAACCAACTTCAACAACAAATCAAAATCTCATACACTGACCAAATGAGATTCATTCCAGGGGTGCAAAGCTTGTTCAATATACACAAGTCAATTAATGTAATTCAACACAACAGCAGGAGAACACAATTCATTTTGTAATAGCCAAAAAAAACCCCATAGGAATTAATTTAACCAACGATGTGAAGGACCTCTATAATAAAGACTTTAAAAAGCTGAAAAAGTAAAAGAAGAAATCCAAAAATTCATATGGAATAATAGAAGACTCCAATCAGCAAAAACAATCCTTAGCAGGAAGAACGGTGCTGGAAGAATATCAATATCAACTTCAAATTTCATTATAAAACTATAGTTATAAAAACAGCTGGTACTGGCACATAAACAAGTCTGATAACCAAAGGAATAGAACTGAAGACCCAGAAATGAACCATAAACCTATGGCCATCTAATCTTTGATAAGGAAGCCAAAAGCACAGGATGAAAGAAAGACAGCCTCTTTAACAAATGGTGCTGGCAGAATTGGCTATACACATGAAAACCGAAGTTGCATCCTTATATATCACCCTGCATCCGAATAAATTCCAAATGGATCAAAGATCTCAATCTATGACCCAGGTATCCTGAAAAATTACCGGAAGAAAGGGGAAACACTAGGACTCCTTGGCATAGGTCAAAGCTTCCTAAGTAAAGATCCAGAAACACAACAAATCAAAGAAATATTAGATAAATGGGACTGCATTAAACTGCAGAGCTTCTGAATGGCCAAGGATACAGTTAGCAAGATAAATAAAAAGCCCACAGAATGGGAGAAGACAAGGGCTTCATATCAAAAATATACTTAGAGCTCAAAAATTAAACCCCCTAAAAACAAATCCTCAAAGAAACAATCACCCTATTAAAAAGTGGGCCAAAGAACTAAAGACTTCTCTGGAGAGAAAATAAGCTTGTCCAACAGACACATGAAGAAATGTTCAACATCTCTGGCCATAAAAGAAATTCAAATTAAAACCATATTGAGATTCCACCTCACCCCAGTTAAAATGGTCATTATCAAGAAAACAAATAATAACAGACACTGGTGCGGATGTGGCCAAAAAGGAACACTACTACACTGTTTATGGAAGTGAAAACTTGTCATCCACTCTGAAAAGCAGTATGAGGGTTCCTCCAAAGACTAAACACAGAGCTTCCCTATGACCCAGCAACCCCTGGGCATTTACCCAAATGATCACAAACAAGGCCACACCAAAGCTACCAGCACAACTATGTTCATTACAGCATTATTTATCATAGCTAAGATATGTAATTAACTCCAGTGCTCCTCAGTAGATGAATGGATTAAGAAAATGTGGTATGTATACACAATGAAATTCTATGCTTACAGCAGAAAGAATGACATCTCCCTATTCATAAGGAAATAAAGACTTGGGGGGAAAAATCATGTTAAGTGAAGCAAGCCAGACCCCAAGAAACATAGGTTGCATGGTTTATAATAATTAGTATATGTCTAGGATAGTCTTAGCAGAGGATCACTATAGCTTAATAGCTTATAAAATGATACTAATTAAAATGATCTACATGCCTTTGTTGCTGTTCTATTTTTGTGTGTGTGTGTTTCTTTTTTTTTATTGTAATTAGTAAAAGGGTTACATGATATTTGCCAGATAGAAGGTGCATTCATTCACATATATTAATACCCTTTCACATGTCTTGGTACCCATTTCCCTCCCCTTGCTGTTCTATTTTTTAGTGTGCTGTTTTCAGTTATTCCCTTTGTGTTTCATTTTTTCTCCTCTGGTTTCTCCTCTGTGGTCACTGTTTCTGATTTCAGTACCCTTGTCTTATATGTAAGTTTATCTGATTTAGAGAAAGAAATGGTGGGACTAAGGGTAAATCAATGCAACAGTTATACTCACTGGATATTGTGTTGGAAATGAACTTTACAACTTGGGGGGAGGGAAGTCAGCAGGAGGGAAAGCAGGAGAAAGGAGGAAAGAGGTAACTGAAAAGAAATATACTCATTACCTATTTTACTTACGTAACTTCAAGTCCTTTATACATCACTTCTACAATAAAATTTAATTTAAAAAAAAAAGAAACTCTATTGGAGGTGAAATAAGTAAAAATCTGGGTTTTTAAATTGGGAGTAAGGTAAGCTCCTAGACAGAACTGGGTAAGAAATTACATAGGAGAGTTTCCCCCTCAGATATTGGGGCCATTTGTGGGCAAAAAGATTAATTTACACCTTTTGTTTTTGGTTTGTTTGTTTGTAGTACTTGGGATTGAACCCAGTAGCTCCACCCTTGAGCCTTCAACACAATATGGACAATCTTGACCACTATACTTAATTACTGAATAAGAAAGAACAACAGGAGAAAAAGGAAAGAATGAAAGGAAGAATTAGGAAGAAAAACATTATAATTTATCGAGTATGGCTGATAAAACCTTTGAGGAGGGTGAGGAAGAGGGGAAAGTGGAGGAAGAAGCCGCAGAAGCTGCCCCAGCCTGGGATTGTTGCCATGGTGATGGAGACTCCTCCTCCAATCTTGTTCATCTGCTACTTTTAGGAAGCACAATTACATGGCACTTGGGCTGCTCTTACAGAGTGGTTTCAGAAGACTAAACTAGCATTGGTGGTGTTACACAGGAAATCGAAGTTTATATCCACCTCTACTAAAATGTTTAGATGCATGTTCTTAATCTGAGCATCCTAGCAAGAGAGCAAAGGATACAAAAGCTGGGCTTCGAAAGAATGATAATATGGGCCACCACTGCCCTGAACCATGAAACATCACATCTGAACCATGAAACAATTTGCAGAATCCTCACCTGGGTAGCAAAGTCAAAGGTAGCTTCAGTCTGAATCCTTTTCACATTGCTCCCATGCCCCCTCTCTGTCATTGCAAACATCCCAGTGTATTTCTGCTCCTGGATTCATCAGATAACAGAAGAGAATTAGCTGGTCAGATTGTGTCTAAATGTGGCCCTCTGGGATCATGTTGGTGAAAAATGAAGGAGTAAGTTGTCTGATGACAGACTCAACACAATATTTAAAAAGATAGTCTTGAAGCTTTCCTTCAGGACATCATCTTCGTTACCCCAATTATGTCTTATTTCCCTTCTCCTCAAACATATTCATATTTACCTACAATATATTTTTAAGGCTCTCTATTTATTAAGAAGCTATTCATTAAGATATATCCCATACCTGGAGTGCTGGCAACCACTCAGTAACATGTCTTGGACTTCCAAGATTCAGGATTGTACCACCAAATAGCCAATATGTTACTCCACACTAAAAACAGGATGAGACAAACCATTATTAGCAATAATCAACAGCTTAATGGCAATTAAAGCTACTAGTAAAACTCCTTTCAAGAAATGGTTGTCCAGAGCTGAGAGTGTGGCCTAGTGGTAGAGTGGTAGACTCACCAAAAGAAAAAGAAAGAAAGAAGAAAGGTCTGAGGTTCCAAGTTAAGCTGCCTAATGTCTAATAGTGCTTCATAAGATTACTACAGGATTCAGTGAGGAGAGTCAATTGCCAAGCACTTACCGGGTGTCTTGAAAATCAACAACTGATCAGGAAGAAAAGTGGAGGAGGAGGGAGAGGACCAAGGAGGAATGAGGAGGAGCATCTAGAACAGGATCACTTGGAAGGAGAAAAGCCACTGATTGCAAGGACAGAAGGACATGACTGCACAGGTCTGAAGGTCATCATTACTTGCCCTTCTATCCACACTACTCCAATTTTCTCCTAGAGAGATCCCTAGGGATCTCTTTTTCCCTAAGAGTGAGTCTAAGAGGTTCATGAGTGATGTTAACCCTGCCTCAGGCTTTAGAATGAATGGTGACCCAGGACTAACTGTGCTGCCACAAAGATGGCTTCAGGAATGGACAGAGATCCAGATGGATCCGTTCTAACTGGCTGCAAGGACATGTGATAAAGAGTAGCTGTTGCTTTGTTGTAGTGGAATCTAGAGGGACTCTAAGGCTTGAGACTGCTGACAGCCATATCACTATGAATGGAGCCAGCACATTGGAAATGGGGTAAGAGAGTAGAGAGAGTCAAAAGGAATACAATTGTGCAAGTAGAGACTAGATTAACAGTTGTCAAACATAAAGGTGGAGTCTAGATACAACGCAAAAATGAAGCCCCATGAAGATTCTTTGTAATATGATGAAACCCAGTCTAGATTGTGGTATGACTGTCAAGTTGCATAGAATACACACACACACACACACACACACACACACACACACACACACACACACCACTGATGAGTGTTAAAAAAACAAATGAGGAAGACTGGGTGCTGATACCTCATGCTTGAAATCCTAGCAACTCAGAAGGCTGAGATCTGAGTATCATAGTTAAAAACCAGCCTTGGCAAAGTCCATGAGACTCTTATCTCCAATTAACCATGAGAAAACCTAAAGGAGCACTGTGGCTCAAAGTGATTGAAGTCTAACCTTGAACGATAAAGCTCAGGAACGATGCCCAGGTCCTGAGTTCAAGCCTCTCAAACAACAACAACAACAAATTAATCATATCAGTGTCTTCATTTAGCAATGTTGTACCAGTGTTTGTTTCTTGGTTTTACATATTATTGTGGTACGAAATTTCACCCCAGGGAAGATCAAATGAATGGTTCAAATAACTATGTATCATTTTTTTGTAACTTTCGGAGTAGATTAGTCTTTCAAAAAATGTTTTACTTTTCAATAGAAGTTTTCGCATCTTTTAATCAATGAAGATAATGACTTTCAACAATACAAATCAGTCCTGGACACAATATTTAAATGAAAGAAGCAATGCACAAATGATTACAACACCGTTTTATCAAATTAAATGAAAACAACCAATTGATGCAAAGTTGGCAGAAAATATATAAAAGGAACAGAAATGAAAAATAAGAAATCAGGGTTGGAAATAATAGAGAAAGGGGAAAGCAGGAGGATAAGTGGCTAATTTACAGACACCTGTTTCAGTAAGCAGAGAATACTTTCACTCTTAGCTGTGCAAGGTGTCTGGTGTCTCTCACCTTCACACTTGTGGCCACATCAACGATGGTGACAACTTCTCCTATGACAAGGGTTCGGCTGACGAAATTCTTGGATTTCTTTGCCTGAAAACATAGCAGACTGAATGTTAAGATTTCCTTATGGCTTTGTGACCTTTACAATCTACACTTTATAGCTAAGTGCTGGTGGCTCACATCTGTAGTCCTAGCTAATCAGTAGGCTGACATCTAAGGATTGTGGTTCAAAACCAATTTGGGCAGAAAAATCCACAAAACTCTTATCTCCAACTAACCAGAAAAAGAAGGCAGAAGTAGAGCTGTGGGCTAAAATATTACAATGCCAGCCTTGAGCAAAAAAGCTCAAGGAGAGCTTCCTGGCCCTGAGTTCAAGCCTCAGTACCAGCATGGAAGAAGAGGAAGAGGAAAAGGAGGAAGGGGGAGAAGGAGGAGGGAAAGGGAGAGGAAGGAGGAGGAGAGAGGAAGAGGAGGGGGAGAGGAAGAGAAAGAAAGAGAGAAAGAAAGAAAGAAAGAAAGAAAGAAAGAAAGAAAGAAAGAAAGAAAGAAAGAAAAAAGAAGGAAGGAAGGAAGGAAGGGAGGAAGGAAGGAAGGAAGGGAGGAAAGAAAGAAAGAAAGAAAGAAAGAAAGAAAGAAAGAAAGAAAGAAAGAAAGAAAGAAAGAAAGAAAGAAAGAAAGGAAGAGGAAGCAAGGGAGGGAAGAAAGAAAAGGGAGAGAGGGAAGAAAGAGGGAAGAAGAAAGAAGGACATTCACTTAAAAAATAATTCATACATGTTACTTTTACAATAAAAACTATTTTTAACTTAAGGAATAATCCCTTTTACTAAAGTAGGTGTCATCTTTTTCACTGTGGTCTTTTAGTCTTGGCCATATATGTGTAGTACTTACAGATACTTTCCCTTTATTGTTGTAGAAGAATTCAATCATGAGAAACTGAGAGCCCATCACTTAAAAGGTCAAACTGGGAGTCTATTGGAGAGCTGGAGGACTGCTGGTGGACTCTTGTCCCAAACACCAGCAGCCATGAATGCAGCTACCACAAAGCTGCGTGTAAGCCATATGTGCTCACCATACAAGCCATAACCACATAGGTATGAGAAATTTATCCCAACAGAAGTGTTACCCATAAGCAAGGAAAACCAGATGAGGACACAAATCTAATAAAGATGTTAAATACAAGCAAAGCGAACTATCTAAGGGAACAATCAGGGGATATCAAAGGCCAACTATCTAAAAGAAGTAAGACTTTCCTGGAGTTTAACAACTCAGGACACATTTGTAATCCAAAGAATTCCTCTGTTGCCTGTAGAGTTTTTCACAGTTCTGTGGAAAGCCCCCTCCTCCCAGCAAGGCACCAAGATGGGTAGAAGGACTAAGTCTATTGCTTCAGGCAGGGCACATTGCTTAGACCCGGTCTCCTTCCTTAAATACAATACAAAACAAAGTAGATCATTCCCTGATAGACAGCACTCAGGCTTTCTTCAGCCTTTGCCAAGCTTGTGCCTAGACTTCCCAGTGGCTATACCCTCTGCAAGTTGGGCACATGTGAGATTCTGCCCTGCTCCACTGATCAGTGTCCAGGCACCAACCCTGTCATGGGAAGACAGAGGAGAAAGAAGGCATAGGAACATTTTAAACATAAATCACACTTCATGTTTCTAAGTTTGGTGATATGGAAGCTCAAAACTCTCTCCCTGAACCAAACACCTATCACCCCAAACCAGATACACACTCTTCTCAACAAGCCAGAAAGAGAGAGGCACAAGACACTGTAACTGTCTTATTATAAGAAGTCAGAAATGACCAAGGCTTCCAGAGAAGGTGGTAGCCCTGTAAGTAGACAATGGATGGTTAATTATTGGAATGTGTGCTGGTTGTCCTCATTGACCAAACACTCCGAAGACTCATCCAACAAAACTGGTCCCTTACCCCGTATGTATAAGTAGACATACACATGTGTGTACATGTCTGTGCATAGCTGTGTTTGTGAATTCTTAGATACAGTGTGTACAAGTTTATCCATGTATATATTACATACACATATACCTATGTACATGCATGCACATTGCATGCATGCATATACATGGATGAACATGTACATGTGTCTGTGTGTGGTTTAGGCATATATATGTTGCATGTATAAGCATGAATGTGGTTCTTATGCTTGTGTACATATATGTTCCTATGCACACATGTCCATGTATACTGCCCCATCAACAGCAGGATGATATTCAACCTTTTTTGGACAATTCTCAAGTTTCCACGTTGGCTGAAGCTCTCTCTCCAAATACACTCCATATTTTCTCCTCCCATAGGTTTTTACAATGTTTTTCTCAAGCATTATTAATTTTATTAAATAGCAAACTGTCAAGATTTATGATTCTCATCATAGCTCCAACCCAATGCATCTTGTATCGATTATTTCTTAAAATATCTCTAGGCTGGAGCATATGGCATTGCATGGTTCCAACTTGTGCTCACACTGCAAAGTCAGTCACCAGCAAGTAATAAAAAACAACTGTAGCAGATATCTCCAGGGTCTCTGAAAGCCCAATGTCTTGTGTTACACAAATCATTACAACAACCTTGGCCTTACCTATGAGATGGAAAAGCCCAGGATCAGAGAGGTCAAAGGACTTGTCTAACCAGGGTTATTTCACAAGAGGCAAAGCAAGGTGGAAAGAAACCACATCTTCAGATTCCTTACCTGAGTGTCATACCCACTCACACACTGCCCTCCATTATGAAAGACTCTGAGTGTCCTTAATCAGCCTTCCTCACTGATCATCTCTACTTTTACCACCAGTCTGTCCCCAGAGAGGTCCCACCAGGTGGCCTGGTTGAAAGTCACCTTCCTCTAGTCATCACACAAACATATCCTGGCCCTAAACCAACTGCTGTGTTTCATCCAAACCTAAACCATCAGAGGTAGGAAAATCCCTTAGAATCTCCTACTGCTCATGGTTTTATCTATAGTTCGTCCTTTTAATGTGTACTGCAACTGCAGGTGTGTAGTTTTTCCATTAATAACTTTTCCCTGTGGCCATTTTAATCCATGACTTTGAAATAAATTGCATGCACATTCATTGAATTTACCCCTCTTGGAGTAATTGTTTATGATTATTACTTCCTTTTCTTATTCTCTGCACAAGACATCCATGTTTGTTATTAGCTGTGATGGGAAATGCCAGTGAATTTGCCATTCATTGATGCTGACTGAAGTATGCATCTGGATTGGTCCAGTTTCAGAAAGTCAAACTAAAGTACCAATACTGAGGTTGGGCTTTGTTCGATTGACTGTATTACTGGCAGCTATTTCTAACATCTTTTCTACATATAAAAGTCACTCTTCTCTCGTTGGCTAATTGTTCTTAATTATAGAATGTTTCACATTGGCAAGTTTCTCTCTCATTGAACTGGAAGCACTACCTGAATTGTCTTCGTCCATCAATAACCAACATGAGCTTTTCTGCCTATATGTCTGCAGTTTTTCAACTGTACCTGTCTTCATTTACACTTATATTCAAGCTAAGCTCAATATTCATATCATCATGTAAGCGTGGAGACATTTTAAGTGATAATAATTCCATAAATGTATGGAATTACATGGAATGTGTTTCAGTTTTATTTTATCCCAAATTATCCTATTTCTATTTCTGTTTAATAAGTTTGATCTCAAACAGAAGGACGATAATTTTTCCTAAAAGTCTCAGAGAACTCAATGTAGCAGAGCTTTGTGATGTAATATCCTTGCTATAAATTCTGCACAATTTTTGAACTTACAAACTCACAGATGTCTCTGAAAGATGCACACACTTTCTCAACCAAAATCACCACAATTCAGAACTGGTTGTGAGTGTATGGTATGAGTTGCTTTTTCTCTGATGTTGAGAAACCCATATAGACCCCTTTACACACCACGGGCAGCTTATCCTTGGTGCCTGGCCAAGGGCATTGAGCAGAAAGAGCTCTGTCTTCCTTTTCTAACCTGAGTCGTCAAACTGGCACAGTTACATCTCCTAACTTCTGTTTCTACTTTTTATGTATCTTCTCAGTCATTTTTTTAAAAAATTTTATTGTTGGGGTGATTTACATTCATCGGAGGTTACAGTTATATTCATCAGGTAGTTTATATATTACTTCTTGAACATTGTTACCCCTTCTCATATTTTCCCTTCCCCCACACCCTCCAACTCATTTTGTTTTTCCCTTACCTTCCCATTTTCAAATACACACAAAAAATGTATATACAATATACCAAGTACCAAAGTCAGATACAGTAACAACATGAGTTGAACCTTAAGGGGAAAAGAATAGTACATTAAGAAAAATAATCACAAAGATAAACCTCTTGTTTCCATGTCCTGGAGTTCATTTCACTTGGAATCATATTAAGTGATTCCAGAACGGGTTCGATTCATTGGTACCACATAGACAGAAAAAGCCAGCAGTGAAGCAGTGGCTTGAGTGGTAGAGAGCTAGCCTTGAGGAAGTTTAAGGACAGTGCTCAAGCCTGAATTCAAGCCCCAGAACTGGCAAAAATTAAAAAATGTCAAGGCTTTTGCCATCTATGCTAACCTGTCCTGGCTTTCCCACCACTAGATTCCAGGTCTGGTCTTGCCATTCCCCATCACCATTCTACACCTTGATTGTTGAAACACTCTCCCAATTGGCCTTCCTGCTTCCATCCTGCCCAAAATATCAGGCTTGAAGATCTTTATCATCATTATCATCATCTTCAAAGTAAAATTGCATCCAGTGAAATATAGAGTTTAAGTCTGTGAACTCTGGTCAATTATCTACTTGTGTAATCCTCACACACAAACCAAGATGAATCTTCCTTTCCCTTAAACCAGTGCCCTCATGCACCTGCTCTATGGGTAATCATTTTTCTTTTCATTTCCATCAATCAAAATTGTGGCTGTTCCTAAACTCCATACACACACACACACACACACACACGCACACGCACACGCACACACGCACGCACCCACACATATACATTGGGGTCTACTTCATTCATACAAATAAGGCATCCATGGTCTTGTGCGTGATTGAGTTCATTCTTCTTTCTTGGCGTTGATGATGATGGTGGTGCCAGTCCTGGGGCTTGAACTGGGTCTGGGCACTGTCTCTGAGAATATTTTTTCAAGGCTAGCACTCTCCCACTTGAGCCACAGCCCCATTTCTGGCTTATTTGGTGGTTAACTGGCAATAGAGAGTCTCAGGAACCTTTCTGCCCAGGCTAGTTTTGAACTATAATCTTCAGATATCTTAGCCCATGAGTAGCTTGGATTACAGGTGTGCGTAACTAGTGCCCAGCTATAGTTCTTTCTTTTTTGCTTTTTTTTGGGGGGGGGGTAGTCATGGTGCTTGAACTTTGGGCCTAGGCACTGTCCCTGAGCTGTTCAGCTCAAAGCTAGCGCTCTACCACTTGAGCCACAATGCCATTTCTGGTTTTCTAGTGGTTATTGGAGATAAGAGTCTCATGGACCTTAGTGCCTGCGCTGGCTTTGAGCTGTGATCCTCAGATCTCAGCCTCCTGAGTAGCAAAGATTATAGGTGTGAGCCACCAGCCAGTGCCCAGCTTATAGTTCATTCTTTTTATGACTAGTTTGTTCTATAATTTGTTTACTCTCTTACTGTTTTCTCTCTCATTGTTTTATCTCTTATTAAGGTTGAACAACTGAAGATGATCCCAGCCTGAGGTAAACAGAGATGGTATATACATACATTTGAGTGTTACCTTTACGGATATATGTGTCCATTTCTCTTTTGTAAATCTTTAGGAATGCAACAGCTATACCATTTTCTGCCTCTCCCAACAATGTCAGCATGTCCACATACTTACCAGTATGCTCAGTCTTTCCATTTTGAGCTATTCTGGAGGAGGTGTGAAAGTATTTCATTATAATTTACAGATGTACTTTTCAGGTGATGAAATACACAGCTAAATATATTAGCATCCCAAATGTGATCTGAATAGTCATCTATCCCAAGCACATTTTCATATGATGATTTGCAATTGGTATACGTCTGCCCTAGTCCTTTGTATGTTAAACGTGTTTTCTCATGTGATCACTGAGCTTTAGAAACTCTTTATGTATTTTGTTTGTATCTAGACACACGTTTTTTCAAGTACATGCATTGCAATATTTTTTCCTTCTTTTCAATTACCTTTTTATTTCCTTAATGCTTTACTTTAATGAATTAGCTTTAATATTTAATGAAGACTAAGGTTTAACTGGGTTGGGTTTTTTTGCTTTTATACTTGTTCAGTGTTCTTTATGGGTCTCTCTCTATCTCTCTCTGTCTCTCTCTCTCTCTCTGTGTCTTTGTCTCTCTCTCTCTCTCTCTCTCTCTCTCTCTCTCTCTCTCTCTCTCTCTCTCTCTCTCTCTCTCTCTCTCTCTCTCTCTCTCTTTCTCTCTCTCTCTGTTGTGGAGCTTGAACTCGGAGCATGGTTGCTGTCCCTGAACTCTTTCACTCAAGGCAAGCACTCTACCATTCTGAGCCACAGGGCCACTTCTGGATTTTGGAGTCTTATTAGAGATAAAAGTCTCACAGAGGGCCAGGAGTTTGGCCTAGTGGTTAAAGTGCTTGCCTAGCATGCATGAAGACCCGGGTTCGATTCCTCGGTACCACATACATATAAAAAAGCTGGAAGTGGTGCTGAGAAGTGGTAGAGCTCTAGCCTTGAGAAAACCCAAGGACAGTGCTCAGGCCCTGAGCTCAAGCCCAGGACTGGCAAAAAAAAAAAGTCTCACAGAGTCTTTTCTTGCCCAGGCTGGCTTTGAATTGCAACCCTCAGATCTCAGCCTCCTGAGTAGCTAGGATTACCGGCAGAGCCACTAGCACCCAGCTTGGGTTCTCTTTCCTTAATTAATGGTACTAGGAAAGTCATTTGGAGGTAGATGGGCATTAAGTTGTACTGGCAGAACTCTGATCTTGTGCTTACTAGGCAGGTACTCCACCACTTGAGTCACATTTCTAGTCTCTTTTTGCCTTGGTTATTTTCAAGCTAGGGTCTTGCTTTATGCTCAGGCTAGCCTAGGCTGCAACCCTTCTTTTGACATATGCTTTTGTCACTAGAAATAACAGGAGTGTGCTACAGTGCCCATCCATTGGTTGAGATGGAGTCTCATTAATTTCATTTTTGTGTAAGCTAGCCTTGAACTAGAAACCTCTGATCTCTACCTCCCAAGTAGCTAGGATTACAGGCTTGAGTCACTGTACTTAGGGATCAAAAGAACAGTCTCCGTTGTTCTTTTTTAAACTTTGCAATTGTAGAGTATGAGCCTAGGTATATAATATACTTCAAATTATCTTTTTTCCGTATTTTATTGTATTTTATTGTCGGGATAATGTATAGAGAGGGGTTAGAGTTACATTTGTCACTTAATGGGTACATTACTTCTCGAACCTTGATATCCCTTCTCATGTTTTTGTCCCCCTTTCCCTCCCTCCACCCCCTCTAATCATCTTGTTTTCCCCCCTTCCCTTCCCTATTTAATAGTACTGGGTTTTGAATCAGGGCCTTGTGATTACTAGGCAATACCTCAAGTTTTTGTTTGGGGTTTTTTCTTCACTGTATTTTTTTTTGTCTTTTCTTTTTTGGTACTGAGGATCAAACTCATGACAGTGCACTTACTAGGCAAGCGCTTTGCCGGGGAGCTACATCCACAAGGTAGGTCATCAAAGTTAACTTTTTTCTACACTTTATCTAGTTATTCTACACATTGGTCTAATTATTCTAGCATCATTTGTTACAACGACATTTGTTTGCTCGTTAAAGTGCCTTGACATTTTCCACCACATATATGCCATATCTGTCATTCTCAAGCATATAGTTGAATGAATATAAATCAAAACGCAAAACAGAGATCCCATCCATGGTCACAACATGGGTGAACCACTGAGCTCACGAAACCCAAATTGTAGAATCTGCCAAAATGCCCAACAACTAATAAATACATAAAATATGCATTTAGAGCTAGGCACCAGTGGCTCCTGCCTGCAATTCTAGATACTCAAGAGGTTGAGATCTGAGGATCATGGTTCAAAGCAAATCCAGGAAGGAAAGTGCATGAGACTCTCTTATCTCCAGTGAACTACTCAAAAAAAGCCAAAAGTGCCATTGTGGCTCCAGTGGTACTCACCTTCAGCAAAAAAAGCTCAGGGGCTGGGCACGGTGGCTTACACCTGTAATCCTAGCTACTCAGGAGGCTGAGATCTAAGGGTTATAGTTCAAAGCCAGCCTAGGCACCAAAGTCTATTAGACTCTTACCTCCAAGTAACTACTAGAAAACCAAAAGTGGCTCTCTGGCTCCAAGAGTCGGGTGGTAGCCTTGAGCTGAAGAGCTCAGGGACAGTGCCCGGGCCCAGAGTTCAAGCTCCATGACTAGCAAAACAAAATGCACTTATTTATTACGTATGTGTGTGAACATTCTATATATGGGCATTCTATGTAAACATTATAGATGTATGTGTTAATATTATATATGACCATTATATGTATTTATTTATTTATCCACAAAGAAAAATAAAATGTTGTCATTATGTCATTTACAAGAAAGTGGACAGAGCTGGAGAGCATTATGTTGAGAGAGGTAAACCAAACTAAATACTACATGATAGTCCCAAAATGATAATAATGTCACATAAGTGTCTCATTATTAAAGAGGACTACATGGGAGGATGAACAGAAGGGAGCAAGAGGAAAGGAAAAGTTACTGAAGAATGAAGAAATCCAAATACCCTATATGGATATATACATATGCTGTGTGTATATATGTGTTTATGTGTATATATTATATATAATATGATACATTATATATAACAGAATATAACAGAGGTAAACGTTTACAGTATACAATCCACATGTATAGAGTTATCACAATAAAAACTCTTATCTTAACAATATATGCTAATTCAAAAGTAAAATTAGCTAGGTGTGGGTAACTTGCACCTGTAATTCTGGCTACTTAGGAATCTGAGATCTGAGAATCATGGTTCAAAGCCAGCCCAAGCAGGAAAACCCATGCAACTCTTGTATCCATTTAACTACCGAAACAGCTGGAAGTGGGGCTGTGGCTCAAGTGGTAGAGTGCTAGCCTTACACAACAACAACAATAAACCCAGACCCTGAATTTAAACCCAGAACCAGCACAAAAGTAAATAATTAATTAACTGTTAAATTTACACAATTACTTTAATTAAAAACAAAAATATATCAAATGGTAGGTTTCCTTCAGGGCTCTCCATTCTATTCTATTGTTCTGATCTGTTTCATACCAATACAACATAGTCTGCAAATCTTCACAACAAATCTTCAAATAATGTAATAAGAACACTCCCCCTTCGTGGTCTTTTTTCAGAACTGTTGTAATTGTTTTAGGTCCTTGGCATTTCCCTATGCATTAGGAATCAATCTGTAACTATGTTGCATCTCATTCCTCCATCCTCCCACCATAAATAAAATCTCCAATGACTCCAAGTAGCGTTGCATGAAAATCTAGGCCTCTGAGCTCTTGTTTCTTAGTGGTTCCTGAAGTCACAAACACATAGAGAGTGCTGGGAGAATTTGGTATGAAAGGCTGAGGCCAGGCATTCTGCTCTCCCTAGGGTCCTTGGACTACTCCAGGAAAGCTGAGTTGAATAATGATGAAAGATGACATTGCCATTGACTCTGTCTAGGACATTTTTTCATTTTGTAACATTAAAGCAGCATTCTGACAGAGTAGGATTTTCCAAATTCTTGGCTCAGAATTCTTATCTCTTCTCTTGGAAGCATATACTTCCTACTAAATACCTAACTTCTGCTTTGGAGACTTTTCTAAGTGTAAGTACAATCACAGAATTGATCAATATGTGGAAATAACCGTTTGTTTACAATATAATATATGTTTATAATATAAAATAACTCTTTGTTTAAATTACCTTTACTAGTACAAAAGTGATTTCAATTCAGTATATCAGTTTATGAATGCAATGCATCTTGAGCAGAGTCATCCCTTAGACCATTCCCCCCTCCAATCTATCTTAACACACCCATCACCTTAAGTTACCAGTTCCATTCTCACAAATATACACTGAATAATATGACTCTATTTACCCACTGTTTCTCTCGCATGCCATTGTCCCTGTCCTTTTGAGCCCTACTCCTCCCTGACAAAACATCATAGCTTAGTGATATTAACAGTTTGGTGCATGAACTTATTTTAATCTAATCTACTTACTTTAATTTACTAGCTTTAAATGGAAACTAATGATGGGTTATAAGTTTTTGCCCATGAGCAAATATAGTTTCAATGATTTCACACTATGGAAGATGAACAGTCACATTACCGAGTATTCATCATCATTTCCTATGTGCCCACTCAGTGACAACCTAACATATCTAACAGAAACCCTTTAAGGTAAGAACTAATCACAACTTGAAACTGTTACAGAGGATGAAACTGAGATTTAGAGAAAGCAGACATTTGTTCAAGGCCACAGGCTCCTAGAAAAGGAGTCAGATATGAATACAGGTCTTCCTGCATCTGAAATGAGAAGCCTATGACCACGAAAATGCATAGTGAAAAAACTATTTGATGATGACTCTGTTTAGATTCATTGAAACAACTCATGATTACATCCATTGTACACGAAATAAAAGACTGCTAATTAGCAGTGATCTTTGAGTGATTGTATGTGTGTACATGTTTTCTTATTTATAGTATGTATTTTTCTACAGCAAACCTGCATTGTCTTAATAATAAGGATTTTTTCAAAATTTCTATAGTGAAAGTTTGTGAATCTTCATGCAGCCTCCATCTGCAATT
The DNA here is from genome assembly GCF_031878675.1 of Megascapheus bottae. Taxonomy (NCBI): domain Eukaryota; kingdom Metazoa; phylum Chordata; class Mammalia; order Rodentia; family Geomyidae; genus Megascapheus; species Megascapheus bottae. The sequence continues at coordinate 8,869,704 of NC_143515.1, forward strand.
GACTTACTTCTCATGGCATCCATTGGAGATAGAGAAGCAGATATGGAGTCAGGCGAGAGCCAGGCTAACCCCAAGGCTAGGAACCAGAGGAAACAGCACTGGGGTATTTCAGGCCTAATGTGGCCCAGATCTGGATATGCTCATTCAAGCCAGCATAAATCCTAACACTGCCTTCTCCTGTGTGCCATGCTGCATCTGCTTGATGGTCCTAGTGAATGCTTCTGATGACTGAGCCAGATCATGTGATCTTGAAGTCAAGTACTGTATCTATCACTATCACAGTCCTGCTCAATAACTATCAAGACAGCTCTTCTCCACCTCTGCCACCATAGAACTCCCTGAAGTTTCCCATAGCCAGTGTCCACTCTGGCTTGTCCAGGAGGGATGGGTTTTTTTTTGCCACAAATCCCCACTCTACGCCATTGGTAATCCTTTCCCAACATCTCCTGAACAAATGAAAGTGAGGGAGACTGTTGTGAATTAATTCAACTAACATTTAGTTTTTCCCAGTGTCTGTTCTTTTTCCATCACAACAGAAAGACCATGTAGGGTGAAGGCTTATCACAGATGAGCTACAGAACTGAATGTCCTGGCTGAAACCCTGCTTCTGCAACTTTCACCACTGAGACAAGCTACTTTCTTCTCTTCAGTAATCAACTAGCCTGTGAAATGGGGACGGACCGTGTTTACCTTGTAGATTTGCTGGGAGGATGTAATAGGATAATGTATGCAATGTGCTTGCTAGCCTCTACTGCTTTGTGAACTTCCTCCCTGAGCAGTAACCTTGTCAGATGCCTCTCTGGTCCTTTCCAGCACCCTCCATGCTTACTCTGTGGACCTTCTTCTCTCTGCCAATGCACACACCTTCAGGCTCCATCTGGCCTTCTGATTTTAAAATCATCTCTGTGCTCATGCCTCACCATACTTTGTCCTGAACACCTCAAATTACTGTGTTTATCCAAAAGACTAACTTCTGATTTAACCTCAACGCTCTTCCAACCTTCCCACCCTCACAGATGATAAGCCCCAACACTCTAGTCACTAAGGACAAGCGCTAAGGAAAAGAAGGCTTTTGCTGACCTTCTCCACCTGCACCCCCACTCATCCACCAGCAGATCCCATTGCTCTTCCTGTAAGATTTTTGCAGAATTTCTAACCCAGACATCTGGACTGCAACCAAAGGCAATCCTCGCAGGTACCCCCTCTCTCCTAGATGAAGGCAAAGTACTTTCATTCCATCGCCCATTTGCAATCCTGACCCTCAGACACAATCAAGCCCCACAGCTGAAAGAGTCTTGGTAAAATGTCATCCTGTGTCCTGCTCCACTTAGTCCTCCCACTCTGAATAGAAGTCAAGCCCTTATGAGGCCCTTCATGATCCAGTAACCCCTCATCACCCTGGCTTAGCACCAGCTCTCTCCTCACTCTCCCTGCTCAAAACATACCACACTGCCCTGACCTCTCTCTGTAACCTCCACTGCCTCAGCCCGATGCTCTTCCCCAGCCTCCATCCAGTTGAGTCCCCAGCCCATTCTTCAATGTCATCCAATCACGAGGTCCCCCATCTGTTCCTCTAACTCTCCCCAGAACTTTTACATGGTTAACATGGTAAATTTTGTTGTTATAAGCCAGGCACGGTGGGCTCCCATCTGTAGTCCTAGCTACTCAAGAGGCTAAGATCTGAGGAGCACAGTTCAAAGCCAGCCAGGGCACTAAAATCCGAGAGACTCTTATCTCCAATTAATCACCAGAAAACCGGAAATGGCACTGTGGCTCAAGAGTTAGAAGATAGCCTTGAGCTGAAGAGCTCAGGGACAGCACCCAGCCTCAGAGTTCAAGTCCCATCACCAACAAAAAAAATTATTATGTATTATAGTATGATATTATTGCAATATAATATGTTATATTATATTATACATTATAATGTATACAAAATATGGAATACAGTATATATTGTAATATATAATGTGTAATATATAATATGTGCACATTCTATTAATATATGATATTATTTATGTATTACAAAATATAACAACAAAATTTATTGCGTCAACCACTACAAATACACCTCTATTTTCTGCAATCATCATGACCATCTCCACAACTTTATTTTATTTTATTGGTAGTACTGGGGTTCGAACTTAGGGCTTTAACAGTTGCTATGCAATCATGCTATCACTTGAGCCATCTCCCTAAGCCTCCTATCTTCAGAAGTCTTTCATTTTTCCGAACTGAAAATCCAAATTCATTCCACAGCTGCCTATCCTCCATTCACCCAGCCCCTGGTAACCCCAATCTACTTGTTCTGTCTCTAAGATTTGATTACTCTAGGTATTTCATATAAGTAGAATCACACAGTATTTATCCCTTACAATTTCGGTTAAGCTTTCTACTGAAGCATATCTTCATCTTCATCTGTCATGGCATATGTCAAAAGTCCCTTCATTTTTGAAACTCAATAACATTTTATACCATGTTTTGTTCACTTATTCATCTGTCCATAGATATTGAATTGCTTCTAATTATTCCTACTATTGTGAATAATGCTACTATTAACAGATATACAAATATTTGTCTGACTTTCTACTTTCAATTTTTGATAACATATACAAGAAGTAAAGTTTCTGGGATTATATGATAATTTCATGCTTGCTTTTTAAAAGGAAGTTCTGTACATCCCATGTTCAGCCTATATTACTATACATTCTCACCCCAGCCTCGGCAGCACATAAAGGTTTTAACTTACACAGTTCCTGTCCAATATTTGTGGGTTTTTTCTGTTAGTAATACCTATCCTAATGGGTGCAGTGGCTTTGATTCCCATTTCTGATTGACCATTCCAGGTATTTATTGGTCATTTGGATATCCTCATTTTTAAAAAGTCTCTTCAAGTCCTTTGGACATTTTGTGTGTGTGTGTGTGTGTGTGTGTGTGTGTGTGTGTGCACTCACACCGGTCCTGGGGCTTCAACTCAGTACCTGGGCAATGTCCCTAAATCTTTGTGCTCAAGGCTAGTATGCTATCATTTGAGCCACAGCTCCACACTGGATTTTTTTGGTGGTTAATTAGAGATCAGAATGTCATGTACTTTCCTGCCCAGGCTGGCTTCAAACCACAATTCTCAGATCTGAGTCTCCTGAAAAGCTAGAATTACAGGCATAAGCCACTAGCACACAGCTCAAACTCACCCTTTTATCACAAGTCCACCCCCCAAAATTTATCCACTCCTTCAATAATGGCATTGATCCATTCATGAGGGCAGTCTTCATAAATTACTCTTTTGCTGGTACTGGGGCTTGAATTCAGGGCCTTGCTCTCTCATTAGGCTTGCTTGCTCAAGAATAGCACTCTACCACTTGAACCATATCTCCACTCCAGCTTTTTTTCTAGTTAACTGGAGATGAAGTCTCATGGACTTTTTTGCTTGGTCTGGTTTTGAACCATGAACTTCCTGGTCTCAGTCTCTGAGTGGCTAGGATCTAACCACTCTAGGATATTGAAACAAAAGCCATATAATGAATGATTGCTGTCCTTAAGGTGCTATGTTATCTCTCATCTCTTTTGCTGTTCCTTTGTTATCTCATATTGTCACAATATCTCACTTTGTTATCTGATATATTGGATACATTTGTATTTGATTACTTGAAATTGGACAGGGAAGGGGGGAAAACCAAGATAGGGGGGAGGGTAATGGAGACCAAGACATGTGGAAGGGTATCAATGTATGTGAATTAATGCACCTTCTATCTGGCAAATATCATGTAACCCTTTTATTAAATACAATAAAAATATTAGAAAGAAAGAAAGAGAAAGAAAGAAAGAAAAAAAGAAAGAAAGAAAGAAAGAAAGAAAGAAAGAAAGAAAGAAAGAAAGAATCTAACCACTTCTTAAAGTTTACACCTCTCAAAGTGACTCAACTATTAGGCCTACAGTCTTGAGTGAAAATGCCAAAACAGAGTGTGACACCTTGATTTCAAGTTCCAGTACTAATACATACACCGAAAAAAAAAAAGATCACACCTCTCAAAACTGTTACATTGACTTTAAGTTACTAACACATGAACTCTGTGGAGCATGTTCAAATATAGAACCTTAGATGAACAAAATATTTACATTTTGATATAATCTAATTCACTTTTTTGTTGTTATCCATCATGGGGCTTGAAACTCTGGACATGAGCACTGACTCGGAGCTGTTCAGCTCAAGGCTATCACTCTACCATTTGAGCCACAGATCTACTTCCAATTTAATTGGAGATAAGAGACTCTGGACTTTTGTGTCCTGTCTGGCTTTGAACAGAGATCCTCAGATCTCAGCCTCCTGAATAGTTAGGATTATAGGAGTGAGCCACCAGTGCCCACCTTAATTAACTTTTTGGGTGCATTTTTGCAGAAAGATTTTCTGAACATTTAAAGATATATTTTATGGTTCATTTTTTTCAAATACTCAGAATTTTGATTTTTTGATGTCATATTCAAGAGGTTATCACCAAATTCAGTATTGCAAAGCCTCTACTGTGTTATGTTTGGATGCTTTATAGATGTTGAGTTAATTTTATATATGTGTGTAGATAAACTTCTATATTAATATATGTATAAATGTGAATTTTGTCTTTAAAGTTCAAATTTATTCCTTTCCATGTGGATATCTACTTGCCTTGGCACCTTTCAACAGTATAACAACTTGCTGGAAATTACTGACTATGTATATATGGCTTCCTTTCTAGGGTCTCTCTATTTTGTCCCATTGGTCTACACATCTGGCTTAATACCTCTATTATGCCTCTCTGATTACAGTTGCTTTGTAGCATATTTTGAAATCATGAAGTGCAGAACTTCCAAAGTGTTCATCTTTTACAAGATTATTTGGACTGTTTGAAGTCTCTTGAAATTCCATATGAATATTATTGTGGATTTTCTTTCCTGTTATTTATTTATTCTTATCATCTTTAAGTAGTTGTACAAAGGCAATGTGATTCAACAAGCCAGTTTGGTAGATGTCACTCCGTCATCATTCTCCCCCACCCCCCGCCCCTGCTCTCCCAACCCCACCCATCCACTCAAGTTATGTAGGTCCATTTTCACATGTATGCATAGAATATTATGATGGTATTTTCCCACTCTCCCTCTCTCTGTCTCTCTCCATTCATCTGTCCCCTCCTCCCTTAATCTTACAGCAAATGTTTAGGCTACTTGGTATTTATTTTTAAGCTGTACATTATTAGTTGTTCAACAGAGTTGCACCAGTGAAATCTCTCCCTGCATATGCCATGTTTAGTCATTTAGATCTAACTTCCAAATATGAGAGAAAGCAGGCATCCTTTGTCTCTCCAAGACTGACTTGGTTCATTTAACATAACATTTTCCAGGTTAGGATGAATTTTTCTATTTCCGAAAAAAGTGCACAAAATCAGTTATTTGCTCTGAATGGTACTGACATTTTCATTTTAACAGTATTAAATCTTCTAATCCATTTCATTTGTCTATCTTAATTATTATAACAGTAAGTATTTGGTTTTGTAAAAATGCTATTGTAAGTAAATTTGTATTCTCAATTTCCATTTTATCATCCACTGTTAATACATAGAAATGTACATTATTTCTGCGCAGTGATTTTTTTATCCTAAGATTTTGTTGAATTCATTAGTTCTCTCAGACTTTTGTAGAGTCATATGATACTTTATCTCCCCATTTCCTTCTCAATTTACCATATTTGTTTGTTTACTTGGTTATATGTATGTCTTTGGCATACTAAGGTTTGAACTCAGAACACTGCACTTTCCAGGTAGACATTCTACCTCTTGATCCATACTCTCCAACTCTTTTTGGCTTTGGTTATTTTTACATAGTATCTCCCTCTTTTTCCCCCCCATAAGTGACCTTAAGCTATGATCCTCCCAACTATTGTCTCCCATATAGTTGGAATCACAGACATGTGCCTCTAGGCCTAGCTTATTCATTGAGATGGGATCTCACTAACTTCCTTCCTGAGCTGTCTTCAGAGTGTTTCCTCCTAATATTTATCTCCTGAGTAAGTAGGATTACGGGCCACCACCACACCTGGCCTACCATGTATGATTTTTACCCAAAAAAATGCCATTTGATATACCTTAAATTTATTAATTGATTACATGTCTCCTCCCAGACTTAAATGTAAGCTCTATAAAGATATATATATATATATATATATATGCCTGCTTTCTTCACTGTTCTTCCTTCACTTGGCTCATAATCAAATCTCAAAGTAAATAATTATAAAAGATGAATCAGCTTACCTGACGGTGACTTAGTTGATAGTAGGTAGAATGCTGTTATTTTTAACATAATGTTTTACTGCAAGAGTAATAATTAAGCCTTAAAATAAAAAGATTGTACTATGCAAAATGGTTGCAGTGTCAAAAATAAACAGCACCATGATTCCAGCTGGATTTGCTTTGCAGGCAACTCATTCCCCCTTTCAAGTAATCCCTGTGGCCATCAAGATGACAGCACAGTTCTGTGCCAATCTATACAGAGAGACTTCTATAAACAGGCCACTTCATCCTGTCATCTCTGCTCAAATCCACAGTATCCCAGGGGACCAGAGCTGGCCTGGCCAGCCTGCTGGCCAAGTGGCCACTATCCAAGTCCATGCAGCTGGAGCTGGGACAAAGACTCCTGCCAAAGGCAGCACAAAGAACCAAGAGCCAGGGCAGGCTGTCAGAGCCCACTAGGAAAAGCCTGGGTTCCAGGACAAACAGAAGCCAGAGCACCAAAGATGGAGCCAAGGCCAGGACAATGAAGCCAAGAACCTAGAGTAAGCAGATCAGGAGCCAGAACTGGGATGGGATGGGGTGGGAGAGTTACACACCATCCTGGACAGTATGTCCAACAACAGTTGCTGCCATTATTTGTGGAGAATACAATGGTGTGGGTGGGCTGGGTGGTCATGAAGCACCAGTGGCAGGTAGGTATCGTGATGTGTGTTTCCTGCTCAGTTTTTCTGCAGTGCACTTCCAACCTCCTGGTTAAGGCTGTTTATTTTGTCATGATTTGATCAGGAAGGTAATCATTTTCATCATTCCCAAATGCATGCTCAGGTGACCTGACTTCAGTATATTATTGTTATAAATCTAAATATAAAATGCAAAAACCCCCAAACTGAGATTATCTAAAATTCTGATCAACGTAATAGAACTATAATAATGAAAACTATGAGACCATTTTCCCTCAAACTGCTGAGATTGGTCTTCCTGAGAAAACTGGATAAACCAAGTGTTGAAGCTCATCTTGAAATCCTAACTACCCAGAAGGATCATGTCTACTCATGAGGATCATATCTGCAAGACTCTTTTCTACAATTGATCACACACACACACACACACACACACACACACACACACACACACACACACCAGGTGAAACTGTGCCTTAAGTGGTAGAATGCTAGCCCTGAAAAATAAGGAGGAAGAGGAGGAGGAGGAGGAGGAGGAGGAGGAGGAGGAGGAGGAGGAGGAGGAGGAGGAATCAGCCTGCTTGGGGAGAGTGCCAGGCCCTGAGTTTAAGCCCCAATACTGGCATAAAAAAGAAAAAGAAGGAAGGAAGGAAGGAAGGAAGGAAGGAAGGAAGGAAGGAAGGAAGGACGGACGGACGGACGGGAGATTTAAGTCATAAGTTGACACATTTTTCCATTATATAGAAGAAGCAATCTAAAAGTCATATGGAATAACAGAAGACCTGGAATAGAAAAACAATACTTAGCAGGAAGAACGGTATTAAATGGATGTCAATACAAAACTTCAAACTCTATTTCAAAGCAGTAGTTATAAAACAAAAAAGCTTGTTACTGGCACATGAACAGACCTGAGGACCAACAGAATAGAATCCAAGACTCAGAAATGAACCCACAGACCTATGGCCACCTGAAGTTTGACAAGGGAGCCAAAAACACAGGATGAAAGAAAGACAAATGATGCTGGAAGAATTGGCTGTATACAAATAGAAAACTGAATTTAGATCCTTATATACCACCCTGCATCAGAATCAATTCCACATGGGTCAAATAAGTCTCAATGTAAGATCAGACACCCTGAACATATTACAGGAAGGGATAGAACAAACACCAGGGTTCCTTGGCATAGGTTAAAACTTCCTAAGTAAAGATCCAGAAATACAACAAATCATAAAAAGGTTGGATAAATGAGATTGAATCAAACTGAAGGGTTTCTGCGAGGCAAAGGACATATCTAGCAGGATAAATAGAAAGCCCATAGATTCGGAGAAGGTCTGTACTAGCTATACAACAGATAAAGGCCTTGTGTCTAAAATATGCGTAGAGCTCAAAAAAATCAAACTTTCCAAAAGCAAATCCTTAAAGAAACAACAACCCCATCAAAATGTGAGTTAAAGATTTGAAGAGAGACTTCTCCAAAGAAAAAATAAGACTGACCAATAGACTCATTAAGAAATGTTTGACATCTCTGGCCATAAAAGAAGTGCAAATCGGGCTAGGAGTTTAGCCTAGTGGTAGAGTGCTTGCCTAGCATGCACAAAGACCCAGGTTTGATTCCTCGGTACCACATACACACATAGAAAAAAGCCTGAAATGGTGCTGATGCTCAAGTGGTACAGCTCTAGCCTTGAGAAAGTCCAAGGACAGTGCTCAGGCCCTGAGCATAAGCCCAAGACTGGCAAAAAAAGAAGTGCAAATCAAAACAATATTGAGATTCTACCTTATCCCAGCTAAAATGGCATTATCAAGAAAACAAATAATAACAGATGATGGCAGGGTTATGGCCAGAGGGAATGCTACCACATTGTTGGTGGGAATGTAAACTGGTTCAATCACTCTGGAAAGTAGTATGGAGGCTCCTCAAAAGACTAAACATAGAGCTTTTACTATAACCTAGCAATCCCACTACTGGGCATTTACCTAAATGACTACAAACCAACGTACACTGATGCCACCAACACAACCATATGCACTGCAGCATGGAATCAATCCCTCAAGAAATGAATGGATCAAGAAAATGTGGTAAATGTACATAATGGAAGTCTATACTTCCATCAGAAAGAATAACATTGATAAAGAGACAGAAAGATTCGGAAAAAGTCATATTAAGGAAAGGAAGCCAGACTCAAAGAAATATAGGCTGCATGGTTTCCCTCGTTTGTAATAACTAAAACATGTGTATAAATCTACAAGTTAATCCAATGGATAGTAAAAATACAATTACACTTGGACATCATTAATTAAACAGTTCTCTAAGCAGTCACACAGTAAGAACAAAGGAGGATATTCTTTTTTTCCTCTTTTTTTATTGTAATTGATAGAAGGGTTACAGTTACATTTGCCAGACAGAAGGTGCATTACTTCACAAACATTGATACCCCTTCTCATGTTTTTGTCCCCATTTCCCTCCCCCCATCCTCTTGCCTCATCTTGTTTTCCCTCCTTCCCTTTCCTATTTCAGATAAACAAATAAATGTATATAGAATATACCAGATAATAAGGTCAGATACTATAACAATATGAGATTAACCAAGGGGCAACAAAAGAGATGAGAAATAACATAGTACATTAAGAACAACAATCACACATTATATGGCTCTTGTTTCCATATCCTGGAGGTCCTTTTATTTAGCCTCATCTTATATGGCCTTATATATCTAAGTTTTGCCCTATTGTCATTCTCTGCAAGGGGAGCCCAAGGTTTTTACTAATTATTACAAATGAGGGAAACCATTGAGACTGGAGTGCTTCACTTAATATGATTTTTTCCAAGTCTTTCCATTTCCTTGCAAATGGGGCGATGTCGTTCTTTCTGACAGCAGCATAGAATTCCATTGTGTATAAATATCACATTTTGATCCAATCATCTACTGAGGGGCATCTGGGTTGGTTCCATATCTTTACTATGGTAAATAGTGCTGCAATGAACATCGTTGTGCTAGTGGATCTAGTATGTCCTTGTTTCTGGACGATTGGGAAAATGCCAAGGAGTGGAATTGCTGGGTCATAGGGGAGATCTATGTTTAGTCTTTTGAGGAACTGCCATACTGCTTTCCATAGTGGTTGAACGAGTTTGCACTCCCACCAACAGTGTAGTAGTGATCTCTCCTGGCCACATCCCCTCCAGCATCTGTTGTTATTAGATTTCTTGAGCATGGCCATTCTAACTGGAGTGAGGTAGAATCTCAGAGTTGTTTTGATTTGCATTTGTTTTATGGCCAGAGATGTCAAGCACTCCATGTGTCTGTAGGCCATTCTTATTTCTTCTTTAGAGAAGTCTCTCTTTAAGTCTTTGGCCCATCTTTTAATGGGATGGTTGTTTCTTTGAAGATTTGTTTTGGAGAAATTCAATTTTTTTAGCTGTAGATATTTTAGATATGAGGCCTTTGTCTGTTGTATAGTTAGGGAAGAACATCTCCCACTCTATGGGCTTTCTGTTTAACTTGAGAGCTATGTCCTTTGCCATACAGAAGCTCTGAAGTTTAATGCAGTCCCATTTGTCCAAACTTTCTTTAATTTGTTGTGTTTCTGGGTCTTTAATAAGAAAGTTTCAACCTGTGCAAAGGAGACCTAGTGTATTTCCAATTCCTTCTTGTAAAGTTTTCAGTGTATCTGATTTTACCTTGAGGTCTTTGATCCATTTGGAGATAATCTTGGTGCATGGTGACAGAGAAGGAGCCGACTTTAGTTTTCTACTGGTGCTTATCCAGTTCTGCCAGTACCACTTGTTGAAGGGGCTGTCTTTCTTCCATTTTTTTTTGCTCCCTTATCAAAGATTAGGTGGCCATAGGTCTGTGAGTTGATTTCTGGGTCTTCAGTTCTAGTCCATTGATCCTAAGGCCTGTTCTTGTGCCAGTACCAAGCTGTTTTGGTTACTACAGCACTGTAATAGAGTCTAAAGTTTGGTATTAAAATTCCTCCTGCACTGTTCTTTCTGCTAAGAAGTGTTTTTGCTATGTGGGGTCTTTTATTATTAAAGGAGGATATTCTTAAGAGATGATCAAAAGGGCTCAATAGCTATGTGCATATAACCATGTAAAATGATTTTTATTGAAATGACCTCCAAGAAAAGGAAATAAGGAGTTTTTATTGTACTGTTTACAGTTATTTCTTTTTTCTTTCATTTTTTCTCTTGGTTTATTCCCTGCTGTCACAATTTTTTATTTCTGTACCCTTTGTCTTGTATACGCTTTGAGGAAAGTAAAGGGAATCACAGAAATAGAAGGACAAAAGATGAACCAATTCAACAGTGAAACTCACTGGACACTATGTTGGAAGTGAATTTTACAGCTTGAGTGGGAGGGGAGTTGGTGGAGGAAGTGAGAGAAAATGAGGGCGGGGTTAACACTTCAAAAAAGAAATTTATATTTATACACAATGGAATTCTATGCTGCTGTCAGAAAGAACAACATCGCCCCATTTGTTAGGAAATGGAAAGACTTAGGAAAAATCATATTAAGTGAAGTAAGCCAGACTCAAAGGAACCTAGGCTCAATGGTTTCCCTCATTTGTCATAATCAGTAGAAACCTTGGGCTCTCCTAGCAGAGATTTACAATAGAATAAAACCTAGATACATAAGGCCATATAGTATGACGCTAAATGAAAAGACCTCCAGGATATAGAAACAAAAGCCATATAATGAGTGATTGTTGTCCTTAATGTACTATGTTTTCTCTCATCTCCTTTGCTGTCCCTTGGTTATCTCATATTGTTATAGTATTTTATCTTGTTATCTGATACATTGTATATATGCTTATTTGGTTATTTGAAATTGGATAGGGAAGGGGGAAAACAAGATGAGGGGTGGGGGGTGGAGGGAGGGAAATGGGGACCAAGAAATGAGAAAGGATATCAATGTTTGTGAAGTAATACAGCTTCTATCTGGTGAATATAATGTAACCCTTCTATTAAGTACAATTAAAATATATGAAAAAAAGAAATTTACTTATTACCTTACTTAGGTACCTTTACATTAAAATTTTAAAAAATAAAATAAATCAGTGGTTGAGAACGTTATAGTCCTCTCACTCTCCTTTGTGAGAAGAAACAATAGAATCATTTAAGTCAGTAGTTGACAACTTTATAGTCTTCCCACCCTCCTTTGTTTGGTGCTGGTACTAGTGCTTGAACTCAGGGCCTAGGTGCTTTCCCTTGCTAAAGGATGATCTCTACCACTTGGGATACAGCTCCACTTCTAGCTTTTTGACAGTTAATTTGAGATAAGTATCTCATGAACTTTTCTGCCCAAGCTGGCTTTGATTCTCAACTCTGAGATTTCAACAGCTTCCTGAAGAGGTAGGATTATAGGCATGAGCCACCTGTGCCCAGATCCCTGGACACTTTTTTTTGCCAGTCCTGGGGCTTGAATTCAGGGGCTGGGCACTGTCCATGGACTTTCTCGAGGCCTAGAGCTCTACCACTTGAGCCATAGCATCACTTCTGGCTTTTTCTGTGTATGTGGTACAGGAATCAAACCCAGGGTTTCATGCATGCTAGGCAAGCAAGCACTCTATAACTATGCCATGCTCCCAGCTTAGGGAGCTCCCATACTTAAAAACTATCTAGAATTTCAAAGAGCTTTTCTTTATATAGACTATACCTATTTTCTTTATTAATGAGAAAACTGAAATTTCATTACTTATGCATTTTTAAATAACAACAGTAAACTCACTTATGTTAATATAAGTGGCGTTACAGTAATAATCTCAAAAAACAGGGAGAAGAAGGGCATTGTTTTACATTTTATAAATGATTTTATTACTAGCCTAAGTTAAGACAGACTTTCCCATCTGCTTTTACATTCAGTGTTGTTTTGATTAAAGTTTATGATCAAGACCCAGTGTCACACATAGAAGGTGTCAGACATTCACTTCTCAGGTAGTACCTGAAAGCATCTTGAGGAGACCAAATGGTCCTGAGATCATTCTTTAAGAGTCAATGATTTAGGCAATGGTAGTGCTACCTTCTCCCACACCCAAGTAGATCACATGCTGGGGGAATGCACAGGAAGGTTGTGGAAGTAGCAGAGAGCAGCCATGGAGTGGATGCTTTGTGATCCAGATATCTGTTTCTAGCCAAAACTACAGTTGGCCAAAAGCAACCTGACCCCCAATTGCCTGACTCCTGGAATAAGGAAATGTTGAGCTATAAAGACCCTATGAACCACCTGTGAGCTATAGTTGTTAGCTATGTAATCTAGCCTAAAAGTCAAATCTTTATATTCTATTTATATTTTAATCAAATGCCTATAATTAAACTCTTATATTTTATTTATGTTTAAATATTTGTTTATATTTTAGTTAACAGAGCTCTATATTTTATCTCTTAATGTCATCCCTTGTGATATGGGTTATTATATACAGCATAATATTTGGGGAGATTAATGAGATATATAAAGAATGCTTCACGCACAATAAACATTCATTTAATGTTTCAGAGACTATTATATAATCATCAGTACTATTTCTCATTTAAATTTGTTTTACAAAATAAGCTATACTTGAACACTTTAAAAAAAAATAAGCTGGAGCTTGGCTTAAGAGGTACAGAGTAGTAGAGCATTGGTGAAGTTCTGGATTCTTCCCCCAGTACCACACACAAAAATAAAGGGCCTAGACAACAGTATATTTTTAAGACTTCCCTTCTGACTCTATCTTACAGCCAGGGCCAAATATAACCAGATTAAAGTGGGTTTAGGAAGCTAACAATGTGGTTTTGAATCTTGCATGTTCCACAAGTTATATACACAACTCACTGGTTGTATAACTAAACTCAAGGCAATTCCTCAGCTTCAGTTTACTTACCTGTACAATTGGTACAGTGTGAGGATATGCTATAAATATTCAACACAATCATCCATTTGAAGTGCTTTGAGCTGTGGCTGACACAAAGTATGTGCACAACACATGGAGCTGTGTAGACATGGTGTGGACCATTCTCCCCTTTCAGCTTCCAGGGACAAGTGTCTCTGATACTTTTGTTTTCTGCATAGAATAAACCTCATGTGGCCAGAGTCATAGTCTAGCCCTAGAGCTTCCATGAGGCAAACAACCAACCTGAGTCTCCCATCTCCTCCTCTGGACACAGATAGTCAACCATCCCCACACATCAGGATCCAGTCCTGAAACTTTAGGAAGCCCTGGATTGAGATACCCAAAGACAATGTCACCAGCTACATCCAGATTTAGGAGGAGCCAGGACAGAGTGTAGTAATGGTGTTCACACTGGTTGTGTGTTGTGTGTGTGTTTGAGTGTCTGAAGTTAGTCTCAATGGTTTCCCCCACTCTAAGATTATTGGAACATCTCATCTTACAGATGGCAGAGGGGAAAACACAGTGGAAATAGTTTAATGGCTTATTCTTGGCTCGTGAGCTGTCCACGGAGACCTGGAATGAACGAGGCCCCCTGCTCATTTGTGCTTGAGAACAACAGCATTACACATTGCACTCTGCCTCTGAGCTCATCAGATCACCCACAAGAGCTAAGAGCAATACAGAGCAAGGGCCAAGGGGAGATGGAAAGGACTGGCAAGCACTCAGAATGGTCAGGATAGCCACAGCTCAATATTTTTATTGAGAGGCAAGATGAATCATGTAACCCTTCTGGATTATTGGAAATGTGTAGACAGCTCCGCCAGCTGTTTACAAGGCAGAATTTGAGAGCCTTCAAACACAGATGTGCTGCAGAGTCTCGTGATAGCTGCCCAACATGATAAGCCTGCTACACTGACAACCACTCTTCTGGTTCATTGGCTTTGGCAACATACACCGAAGGAGATGCTAAACAGGTCAAACAGAAATGAACTGGAAAGATAGTCTAGGGTCAACCCTGTGCCTCGTGGAGGAATTATTCCTAATCACCCAAGATGGAAAGTTGTCCAGGCTGCCAAAGGCCACCAAAAGAGAAAGATAATTGGATCCAGGGCTGAACATACTTCGTTAGGAAGTTAAGCTCCCAGAGTTAGCAGGACAGGCAGCAATTAGCAAGTCTTATGAAAGGATCAACTCTCCTCAAGTCCAAGCCCTGAATATTGACAATACCTTAAGCCATGGACTTACTGAGCTGATGAAAGCAGCAGAAGGCTGGCCTCATGCCAAGAGTCCACCTTCCTACCACCCTGATGAGGAATGTTTATGAAAGCTGGACTTTGCTATTGCAAGTAAAGAGGATTATCTTTTGTTTTGTTTTGTTTTGTTTCTTGGTTTGGGGTTATATTCACAGCTCTAAGTGTATGTTCCATGGACATACAGCTACAGATTTTGAAAATCATTTCATTTGTTTGTTTGTGTGGCATGCTGAGGGACACTCTACCACTTGAACCACAGATCCACTTCTAGCTTTTAATTAACTGAAGATAAGAGGCTCATGGACTCAATCCAGGATGGCTTTGACCTTCCATTCTCACATCTCAGTCTCCTGAATGTAGCCAGGCTTATAGGCATATGTCACCAAAGCCAGAATAGCTTGAAAATCTTGGTCATGCTGGTTGGTATGAATGATTTGGGAGACTTGACAATGCCCCCCTCTATGATATGGGATGCCCCGTGGGCACCACTGCACGCACTATTCATTCACAGCTTTTGATTTGCTGTAGAAATAGCTTCCCACACAGGTGATGCTCAGGCTGTGCCTAGAATTCCTCCCTTCAGTGTGGGTTCCACCTTCATGTCCTCAGGACAGGCAACCACAGGGTGTACATGTAGGAGTCTGTTCTCAGAATGGGTCCCAGGCTTTCCTAGCTCTGATCTGTATTTCACAGAGAAAAGTGCTCCTGAGGAGCACCCCCCCCCAAATCCTCCAACTTTCCCTGGGAAGATCACTCTTGGCGAAATGCAGAATGGGGTCAGCTCTCAGCAGAACCAGGAGGTACAGCACTTTTTCCTATGTGATTCTAGGTTTAAGGAAGCCATGAAGCTAAATGAAGTAGGATAGGCTTGAACCTAGCTATCACAGGGAGTACCTAATGCTAGCATCCCAAAGGAAACCTCCAACCAGATAGTCTTTCCCTTTTTCTTTCTTTATTACCTAAGATGCCAATGGATTTAGAATGACAATGTTTAGCCAGGCACCACTAGCTATAACCTGTAATCCTAGCTACTCAAAAGGCTGAGATCAGAGGATTTCAATTCAAAGTCAGCCAGAGCAGAAAAGTCCCCAAGACTCTTACCTACAATTCACCATCAAAAAGCCAGACATGGAACTGTGGCTCAAGAGGCAGAGTACTGGCATTGAGGGAAAAAGATGAGAGATAGTGCCCAGGCCTTGATGGCAATAAATAGATTAAATAAATAAGGCATTTCTAAAGCTGGCTGCCAGTGGCTCATGCTTATAATACTAGCTACTTACGAGGCTGATATCCGAGAATCTCAGTTCAAAGCCAGTCCAGGCACAAAACATGGTGAGGCTCTTATCTCCAATTAGCCACCAGAAAAACCAGACTTGGTACTGTGGCCAAGTACTAACCTTGAGCTGAAGAGCTCAGGGACAATGCCCAGGCCCAGAGTTCAGGCTCCACAACTGACAAAAATAAAAATAAATAAATGAGGCATTTTTAAGACAAACAATACTTGTAAACTTTTGGGCTATTTATCAACATCTCAAAGAGCCTTTAAAATGAGCTAGTTCTATTTCTTAGTGATTTAAATTTTTTGCTAGTTCTGGGGCTTGAACTCAGGGCCTGAGCACTATCCTTGGGCTGTCTCAAGGCTACAACTCTATAACTTGAGCCACAGCACCACTTCCGGCTTTTTTCAGTATATGTGGTATCGAGGAATTGAATCTGGTTCTTCATGCATGCTAGGAAAACACTTTACCACTAGGCTAAACTTCCAGCCCCCAGTGATTTGAATTTTATGCCTAAAATTATATTGGTTTGGGGGAATGATGTTATTTCTTCCAATTCTCCTATTTCCTAATCTGTGAGCTTGAAGAATTAAATGTGTGAGCTTGGGAAAAGGGGTCAGTTAGGAGAGCAGGGCAAAAAGAGGGACTGAGGAAAGTATTCCTCATGCATCAACTTTGTACATCAGAATATCAGCACACCCCAAAACAAGATGAATGAGCTTATGCAAGTCACAAAAACAAATGAAACAAAATCTATCACATGTACAAGGACATGCACACACACACATGCACAACACACACACACACACACACACACACACACACACAAAATTATACAGAAACAGTAATGCCACTTACCAGATCCTGTAATGCACGTTTGAACAGAGGCATACGCAGCGCAAACTTCATTCTCTGAACCGTCAAAGCTCTCATCTCATCTAAACTTAAATCATACCTACACAGAACAGGAAACACATGAGCAACATGTTATATTATGACATTAAATTGGTGACTGAGAAAAACAGATGCCCTGGTTTTATCTCATTGGATTATGTGTGTAACACACACACATTTAACCCATAAGATCAAGTAGAAAGAGAAAAAAGAAATCCATCTTAAAACACAACTGTAATTCTCCTCTCTACAAAGCATTATCTGAGATAGACCTGAATTCATATATTGAATCCAAATTCACTTATTAAATCCTATCATCAAGGTGATTATATTAGGAGTTAAACTGATTTAGTGGAATTTTAAGAATGGAATTAGTGCCTTTGTAAAAGATGCCAGAGAGAGGAAGAATGAGCAAGTGCAGGCATAGTATTCAATGTATATTAAATGTATATTACTATGCAACTTGAGGTTAGGGTTGGGATGGGAAAGGTTGGGGGCGGGGAAATGGAAGCAGATACATTGATTAAGATGCATTGTACTTATAGCCTGACATCTTGAATTGAAACCCCTTTGCACAACTGCTTGATAAAAATAAATAAATATTTTTAAAAGATGCCCAGAGAGCTGTCTTGTGAGGACACAGTAGGGAGGCATTATACATATGTATAGGAACGGGTTTCATTAGACATTAAATCTTCCAATACTTTGATTTTAGATGTTCAATTTCCAGAACTGTTGAAAATCAATTTTCATAGTTTCAAAACTACCCACTCTAAAATACCTTATAATAACAATCTAAGTAGATTGTGATGCAAATCTAGCATTCACCCAATCAGAACAACAAAAGGAATATAGACTAAAAAATAAGACTAATATTTCTCAGAAACTTTTCAAACAAATAACAGCAGAAGCCGGGTACGGTGGCTCACGCCTGCAATCCTACCTACTCAAGAGGCTAACATCTGAGGATGAAGGTTCAAACCCAGTCCAGGCACAAAAGGACCGGAGAGTATGATCTCCAATTAACCTCTAGAAAATGAGAAGTGTTGTTTGGCTCAAAGGTAAGGTGGTAGCCTTTAGCTGAAGAGCTCAGGGACAGTGCCCAGGCCAGGTTCAAGGCCGGTGACCCACAAAAAATAAATAAATAAATAAATAACAGCACAGCCAATATCAAGGTTTCAAAGGGAATGAAGAAATATTCTGAGTTTGAAAACATGTTCTAAAATAAAATACTAAAACATACCCAAGTTCAACAAAAGATATAACAATCATATAGGTTCCGGAGAAAGAGCTGGACAAACACACACACACACACACACACACACACACACACACACACACACACACTAATAAGGTACATCAAATTAAGGCTGTGTAAACTAAGTCAAAGGAAAAATTTCTTGAAGGCAGTCTGAGAGACACAATGGATTGCTCAGAAAAAGACCCACTGGGATGACAGGAGAGTTCTCATCAGAAACCATGAAGGCTTGAAGGAAGAGACTGAACATTTTCCTGGTTTTGAACAAAAGAACATCAACAGCAAATCTCATATTCCCCTGAATTATCTTTCAAACATGAAAAAGAATAATAAAAACATTCCTAGACAAATGAAGAGCACATTGCAAGCAAACTTTCCCTGACTTAAAGGAGTTCCCTCAATAGAAAGGAAATGGTAAACAGGTAAGGTACTGGGACCTTCAGAAAGTATGAACCAAAATTAGAGGTAAGTATAGTACTCCCTATTAGGTTTTCTAAACTGAGATTTCAAAAAATCAGTTTTAGATTGCAGCAGATTTAAGCAGAAGGTATAGAAATGTTCCATATATTCCCCATCCCCACCTATGAATAACCCCTCCTATTATCACAATCCCCTATCAATAGGATGCATTACTAATAACTGATAAGTCTACATGAGTGCATCATTACCACCCAAAGCCCATAGTTTACATTGGGGTTTACCATTAAAGATGAAATCTGTGGGTTTGAACAAATTCATAATGGCAAGCATCCACTATTATACCACCTAAAATGTCTTCACTATATCCATTCTCTGCTCCCTTTCTCTAATCCTGGCAGTTCTTCTTGATTTCTTCCCATTATGATTCCCATTGAAGGAGACTCTATTTCCCCAGTCTTGGAATCTAGGTTTATCCACATAACTTACTTGGGCCACTATTAGTACACCTGAGAAGTGCAAAGGCTTGGCAAGTTGCTTCTGAAGTTCCATTCCTTTCTTAGCATTTATGCAATACTCACAGGAATGTGCTTGAGCTAATCTGAAAACACACCCAGGCTGTGAGGAGCGACAGTGAGTAAGCAATGCTGGTTTGCTTCAGCCAGGGTGATCTGGCCAGCCTACCACCACCACTAGACAACACTCAAGCCCAATAAAAATCCAGCCTGGGTAAGAGCTACCCACTAACCCACAGCAAAAGGATCCCAGCAAAGAGTAGAAACGTGTGATCACTCCCAGAAGCACGATTAATAATAAACAGGTCTTGAGCGTAAGTCAGTCTGGTTTTTGACCGACACTGACCGGGAAGGTCTCCTAACCGAGACTCAATGGGTCCACTTTGATCTTGGGTCTGCTCCTTCTGTTTCTTCACAGGAGTCAGCATGCCAAGTTGGGAAATCTCCATCTAGTAAGTCTTTTAAGATTCAGGCCTGTGTGTATTGTTTCTTCTTGATATTTGTCTTGCCTACTGTCATTATGTGGATTGAACGACTGCCGAGACTGATAGCCATGGGCAATGTCCCATCCAGCCCCCTAGACTTGACTCTAGCTCACTGGAAGGAGGTTAAGGAAATGAAAAACTCTTGCCCCCCAATAGCTGTTTTTGCAGGTAGGATGGCCTTGGCCAGCCAGCTGCCAAAGAATGGAAGTCTCCATGGGAGAGATGCCCCCCGAGAGTTTTCAGGGCCCTGAGGTGTCTTCCTCACTCTGACTGCTGCCAGGCGTGCCATCAAAATTTGGGGGTACTTAAAGGTCTCTGCTTCTGTCTTGTTTTGTTTGGTGTTTTTTCTCGTCTGGTTTTGTTTGAGAAATTGGTACCAATCCTAAATATAGATCCTTGTGATTTTTGTGTGTGAATGTCTTTGTTATTTATTTGAACATTTCTGGGTCTCAGGCCAGGTATGGCTCCTCCCACTCAGCTGCAATTGAAGCAAGCAGAGGTCAGGCGAGGCAGCTGCCTGCCTAGTCTAGTTTCCCTTTGCCTAATAACCTGGCTTGAAGTGACAGTCTGGAGACAATTGGTGGCAGGACACAGGTCTCAATCTTGGTTCCCCCAGGTTTAAATTTGGTCCTGTAGACTGTTATGTGAGATGGCCTAGTCAAAATTGGGAAAAATGACTAAAGTCTTGCTCTAGGTGGGCTAAATTTGGCGCTGGAAAACTCCCCACCAAATAATCATTTCAACTAAGTTGCCTTGTAAAAAGTTTTGAACCTGGTTCTCACCCGCAAGAGTAAAATTGGTGAAACTCTCTTGACACTAATTGGCAAAACTCTCTTGACACTAAAGCTTCCAGAAAATGAACGGCCGATATTAATTTTGTGCGCATTAAGATCTTTGGGTATGAATGTGTGTGTGAATGGGTGTGAGTGAACATGTTCAAGGTTAAATTGTCAGCATGCTATTTAGAACAATGGATGAATTTATACTTGAAACACAAAGGCAATTGGGTAATCTAAGAAAATCATTAGGTTTGAATGTTTCCAATGTCTCAAAGGATTATTGCATTGTTTTAAAGAGGAACTACTTTAAAAAAAAAAAAAGGATCTTTCTAAAGATTCTGAAAGTTGCATTTAAAAAAAAAATCTGGTACTGTAATGCTAGAGCTGTTTACATTGTAAACATTGTATCTTGCTTAGCCCACAGGCATTAGGGAATTTGGAATTTATTTCCTTGAGTTAAGTTTGGAGATAAATATCAAAATTTAAATGTGAATGTGTCAGAAGCTTTGCCTGCCTGTCTTTTAAAACTGTTTAGGTAATCAAATGCCAAGGGAAAGGACAGGGAAAACTTAGATAGTCCTGTGTGGCCATCATTGAGGGTGAGAGGTGAACTGGCAAAGGTGCAGCTCTGGGTTTCCATGGTGGGACAGGCCCTAGGGAGGGTCCACACATGGTGAAAAAAAAAATTTAAGCTGGCACAAAGGTTGTTCATCAAAACTTGGTCAGATGGGCAGAGTGAACCATTTTCATCCTATCTTTTTCCTTGCAAACTGACACTGGAAATCTAATAGTAAAATGTGTGTGATGTGATTAGTATTTCTTAAACTGCCCCCTAAAATGTATTAAATTGGGGAAAAGGGTTTTAAAAGGAATTTTTAAAGGTTTATCTCCTTATGATTTGGTTTCATGCTACTGGATTGCAATTGGATATATTTTATAAAAAGAAGGAAACTAAGTCTGACTTTTGGTGCACTGATGATATTTGTAGTTGTTGCATTAAGGAAAAACTTATTTGAGTTTAAACTGTTGTTTGGGGTTCTAGGAAGTAACCTAAACTGCAGAAGAAAAAAAAAAATGCCTCTTCTAAAAAGGAGGCCTGAAGGCAAAGGGAGTGCCTTGAGCCCTTAAAGGTTTTTCAAATGCAAATAAAAGCTAAAGTGTTAAGTGTTTAAGCAAATATCAGTAAAAGTTTTAAAAGAAAATTATAAATTAGTTTCTGAACAAAATTTGAAAGTGAATTTGTCCTGAATGTTTGTTTCAAGAAAGAGAAAAAAAAGGAAAATTAGGACTACCAAAACGATTGCTTAATTGCTATTTTAGCTTGCTTTTGTAAGTCTCTTTATAGCAATTTCCAGCTGGCATGGGGAGAAGGACAGCAGATCCTTATTCAGATGTAATTTTGGCCCTTACCAGATTCCAGGTAAGATCATGCTTAGAGACTATTTCTGGGATTGACCACCTTGTTGCTTCTAATTGGAGTAAAGTGGCCTTTGTAGGACTCATTGATCTGAAAACTGCAGTTCTGAGCCAGCCCCGGCAAAGCAAAGTCCCTGTGAGATTGTGGTGTCTAATCTAGCAGAAGACTGCTAATGAGGCAGAGTTGTTTTGGAGCTCAAAGTGGCAGAGTGCTATCCTTGAGCTGGAGAGCTGAGGGACAGTGCTCAGGCCCTGAGTTCAAGTCCAGCAACCAACCAAGTGAAATGCCAATCGGACATTTATCCCTGTGTGAAGAGACACTCCAAGCATCCAGATGCAGTAAGCCACTGCTTGGATGGCAGAGATGGTGTCAGATCCTAGAGTTATTTGTGCTTGGCCATTCAAAATTAATCAGAGCCAGGAGGTCATAGAATAGTTTGTCTTACTAATGTCCATGTCTACTGGGCAGGAACTTGTCAATCATCTGTAATAGTGGGTTGTTTACAATCCTGACTATCCCCTCACCCCGTATTTGCTCAAAGCCCTAACTGAGCGAATTTTGAATTGACACCAGGCACAAATTCAGGAAAGTTTGTGGACCTGATGCTGTGTCCCTATTGATCTGTCTAGGCCTACACTGGCAACTGAAGCATAGTTAGAGTCACAGAGATTAAGTTGCCCAGACAAGAAAATGCCTTTGCAAATGGGTGCTAAGTAAACTACATTGTTGTAGCCAAAGAAAAAGTTTGTGCAGTTGTTAAATGTTTTATATAATCTCCAATTTGGAGTAAAATATTGCTCCTGATATGTAATCTTGGCAACCTCTTGGTAAAATAGGCTGAGCTTTTAGGGTCCCCAGCTAGGTATAGAGACAACGTCCCTGAGTCAGCTTGAAGAAGTTACAGAAGATGGAGCTTTGCCCATCAACCCCCTTAAGATGAAGGGACCAGAGTCATTTTTGGAAAATAAGACAGGATAAGTTAGAGGCATGGGAAAGAGTAGAGACTGCACTTGTGGGAAATGGCTACAGGTTCAAGTCTTCTTTACCTGTCTAGAGAATCCTAGCCTAGAAATCTGGTTACTAAAAGTTGTCACCCTGGTATTACTTTGGAATCTCAACCCTATACTGCCCTAAAAATCAATGGGGTGCCAGCCTGCAAAAATGAGTGTGCTCAGGTAAAGCAATCAGGGAATCATTGGAAGAATTCACCAAAGTCAGGCCCTAGGTTAAGCTTCTTTAACCAGTCTATGCAGAAATTTGCAGGCCATCCAGCAGGAGGTGTGACATTCCATTGGGGCTGCTCAGAGACCAGGCTGCTGCTACACATTCTGTCCTGCCTGATTCCACCACCACCCCGCAGCTGCTCCCTGAGAGGACTGGAACTAAATCCTTGGTGGTGGGGCATTCTTATCTGTGCTAAGTTCAAAGTCCCCTAGGTTTTTGCAGCCATTATGGTGACTCTGGATGGGTGAAGGGAATTTTCCATCCAGTGCTGAATAGCCTAGAGGTGAGAGGGGCAAATGTAAATGAGGGCTACAGTCAAGTGAAAAATAAAGGTTAGTAAAAGTTTTGGGAGAGGAGTTGAAAAAAAAATGATTTCTTATGGATAAGAAAGGATCTGGAAAGAATTGCCTTAAATGTTCTAAAAAGGGAGGAAGACAAATCCTAAAGAGCTCCTGTTCGTAGTAGATGGTATGAGCATGTCTTAAGGATGGGGCTTACAAGCAAAATTAGTATGCAATTGAGTTAGCCATGATGCAAGCTGGGTCAGGACTGGTACAGTGATGTTGAACTGTTCTTTGTGCCCACCTGAGAGATTGTTAAGCATGCTTCCCAGTTGTGAGGGCTTTCTTGGGTGCAGAACTGGGAGGGCATGCTATATGCCCCTCCAAACCAAGGAATGCTGTCTACCCAAGTCTGATAACAATTGTTGGCCCCCCAAGCCATGTGTTATCTCAGCTGGCACTGTTAACCATGATTCAATCCAGTCCTTATAGGCCTTACAAGCTGATCTGGGGACCCTGGCACTCAAGTGAACCTACACTGTGATTCCCAACACTCCAACCACTGCAAAGGTAGCAGGAAAGAGCTACTGGGTTCATCACTCGTAAGTGAAGACAGCGTGTGAGGATCCTGGACTTTCAGACTCCCAGAGAAATGGACTTTGACATTCTTGTGTCCCAAACAGATGCTGACCTAAGACTTATGCATAAGTCAATCAACAAGCTCACTGACTCACTGAGGTCCCTAGCTAAAGTTGTCCTCCAAAACAGAAGAGGACTAGATATATTGTTCCTAAAGGTTTGAGTGTTGCCCTGGGAGAAGAATGTTGCTTTTCAGTGAACCACACTGGAGTAATAAAAGATAGCCTGGCAGCTGTAGAGAGGAGACTAGATGAACGAAAAAGGGAGAGATAGGGGTCCCAAGGATGATATGAGAGGTTGTACAACTGGTCCCCCTAGGCAACTGCCCTAATCCTCAGCCATTATTGGCCCTCTGGTGATTATTTTAATGTTACGGCTGATTGTCCCATGTGTATTTAATGCAATGATGTCATTAGTAAAAAAAAAGGGGGATCAGAGTTATAAAACTGATGATCCTACATACCCAGTATAACCCCATTTGTACTGAGGTAAATGAGTCAAGGATTTGACTAGGCTAAAAGAAAAGGGGGAAATGAGGAACTAAAAAGCAGCCCCCATTCTGAGGCACTAACCTTCTTGTTTATATTAAAGTATGCATGACCCAAAGCACACATAAAGAAACAGAATTGTTGCACCCATAAGTTCCAGGGACTGACTTGTCTGTTTTAAAATTAACCAAAACAGGTCTGGGAGTTTGGCCTAGTGGTAGAGTGCTTGCCTAGCATGCGCGAAGACCTGGGTTCGATTCCTCAGTACCACATACATAGAAAAAGCCAGAAGTGGTGCTGAGGCTCAAGTGGTACAGCTCTGCCCTTGAGAAAGTCCAAGAACAGTGCTTAGGCCCTGAGCTCAAGCCCAGGACTGGCAAAAATAAAAATAAAATAAAATAAAATTAACCAAAAAAAAATTCCAGGGATAGCACTGTTTGCTAAGCCATAAAACTGCCTCCAAATGGCTAATTAGGACTCAGCCATAAAACTACCTCCAAATAGCTAATTAGGACTCAACCAGCATGGGAGCCTCCTGTTAGCCCCAATCGCCCTGGAATGTCCCTAATCCCCCACCTTATCTTGTTCAAACACTGTGGTCTTTGCCTTTATAAGCCCTGTAAAATTTCAGCTCCAGGCCCTCCTCCTAAGCTCCGCTGTGTCGGTGTGTAGGACAAGGCCGGAGCTGCAGCCAGCCTGAATAAAGCCTTGCTTTTGCATTTCGGAATGTCTGGCTCTCATTGGTCTTCTTGGTGGTGGTCCTGTGGCGTAGGCATTACAGAGATAAATTCTTTGTGACTTATATGTTGTTTCCAAATAAAAATGCCAATAAGTACTATATAAAAAGGAAAAACTCAAAATCATCAAGAAATAATGAAAATCAAAGATCTATGAATTCAATCAGATAATAACTGATAAGCAAAAATAGATTGTCCAAGGAGATAAAATAGAATGTTGAAAAACAAAAGTAAGGAAATAGGGAAGTTCAACACCTGTAAAGACAGTCTGTAAATGAATCATGAAAAAAAAAAACAAAATCTCATTGAGACATTCCAGTTAGGTTGTCAACTAGGAAAAAACATAAAGTGAATCACTTTTCACATCAAATCTCAAAATAAATTCCAACTAGATCAACCCAGTGATTGACATGGGAGAATATAAAACTACAATGTATTAAAATAAAATGTGAAAAATTATGTCATAATCTTTGTAAATGTTTTATTATCTATAAGTAATTGTACAAGGATTTGCCATTTAATAAAGCAGTTTATAAATACAATGCATCTTGATCAATATTGTCCCTTTCAACATTTTCACCCATCCCACCCAGCCAAGTTGATCCTCATTTTTCTTAATTTTGTAGGATGTGCACTGGGTCTTTTTTTTCCTTTTGGTCACAGCCTCCCCCACATCATTCATACACACTCTTCCCTTTACCCTAAACCTTCTTTCATGTACCCATTTCTGGGTGCTTATTACATTGACCTTTGTTTTAGCCTTTCCAAGAAATTATACTGTTCAAGTTCTCCTCCAGAATCAACAGTAATTCAGTTTGTGTACACACATTTGTGTGTACTCTCATACCACCTGAGTATTTACTTATATACTTATAAGCTAATTCTAGCTCCCTCATATGAGAGAAAACATAAAACCTTTGTCTCTCTGAGCTTGGCTCATTTCACTTAACGTAATTTTTTCCAAGTCCTTCATTTCTTTGCAAAGGATACAATATAATTATTTCCAATGTATAAGTAAAATTTCACTGTGTATATATACCACATTTTCTTGATCTATTTTTTTCACTAAGGAGTATTTTCTAATCTTAATCCAAAAAGGTTTTGTAAGGTATTAAAAAAAAGAATGATAACATTAAGTAATAGCAAAATCTGCATTACAAAAGAAATATAAAAATAGTGTAATGATACATGACAGAGACAAAAATCTTTGTCTCTGATGCCATCGCAAAGGGGTCAATCTTCCCAACCAAAGAGTTCTCGTAATTCACTGAAAATAAAACAACAAATGAACACATGATTTGAACAGATGGTTCCCAGGACCCAGGACCTACAATACAAACAGAACACAAATATAAAACATAGTTCTTGCATGTAGTAAGAGAAGCACAAATTAAAATTATATTATCAATTTTGTGTGCATGTGTATGTGTGCACACACTCACATGTGCTGGGATTGAGGCTTGAACTCATAACTAGTGCGTTCTCCCTCGGTGGGTTTTTTTTTCCTTCTAAGCTGGTGCTCTATCACTTGAGCCACACTTCTACTTCTAGCGGTTTTGCTGGTTATTGAAGGTAAAAGTTTCAAAGACATTTTTGCTAAGGCTGGCTTCAATCCATGATCCTAAGATTTCAGCTTCCTGAATAGTTAGGCTTACAGGTGAGAACCACCCCATTACACTGGCAATTTTTTTACTTGTTTCACAGCAGAATCTAGCGTCTGATACCATACCCTCATGAACTAGCCTGGGGAAGAAAAGGAGAAAGGCAAGCAAGGAATAAACTAGTAAAACTCTGAGAGAAGCAATTGGACAATACGGGAACCCAAATTAGAAATTAACCTACCTTGCACCCAGCTATTCTATTTCTAAAATTATCCTTTATGTATCCTCAGATATGTGAGGCATATATATAAATTTATGGAGTTGTGTAAGTTATAGAACCATAAATATACACACACAGTTCTATTTATTAAATACACATTTATTCATTTCTTTATTTAGTGCTGGTATTAAAACTCTGAGCCTTGTATCCTCGCTTGTTTTGGTTTTTTTTTTTCTATCAAGGCTGGCACTCTTCCACTTGAGCCACATGTCTACTTCCAAATGATAAGTTCTGTAATCAAAAGAAAAATGTGGGTCAAAAGAAATACCAGTCTACAAGTACTAGGGGAAAAAAGCCCACTAGCAAGTCAGGAAGCATGTTACAGGCTAGATTTAAAAATATAAATTAGCCTAGCATGCACAAAGACCCAGGTTTGATTCCTTGGTACCACAACATAGAAAAGCCAGGAGTGGTACTGTAGCTCAAGGTGCAGAACACTAGGCTTAAGGAAAAAGATCAAGGATAGTGCTCAAGCCCTGAGTTCAAGCCCCAGGACTGGCAAAAAATAAATAAATTATTAAGTATACTCTATTTCTATTTCAGTAACTCTACAATAAAATAGCTGTGCCTCATCTATTTTACAATTTCAAATTTTCTCACAATTTTAAGCTTCCTGTTCTTAATGAAGCCAAATATTTCCAAGGTGTCAAATATCAGAAATAATTCTATGTCAATCCGTGCAGAAAAATAAGACACACAACCTGGGCAGATGAGGACCACTAATGCACAGACACATATACTGGCCAAAGTAAGTGATACAATTATTTTAAAAGTACAAAACAAACATCCCAAAAAGTTTTTGTTATTAATAAACATTCCTCAACTATTAATATACAACTCTTTGTTTCTTAACAGAAACATGTAAAGACTATTATTTTTTGTGAGAGTTCTAGAGTTTGAACTCAGAGCCTGAGCACTGTGCCTGAGTTTCTTTGCTCAAAGCTAGCTCTCTACCACTTGAGCCACAATTCTACTTCTGGCTTTTGTAGTAGTTAGTTGGAGATAAAGAGATTCATGTTTGAGCTGGCTTCAAACCATTATCCTAGTTTCTCAACCTCCTGAGTAGCTAGGATTACAGGTGTTAGTCACTGGCACTCAGCAAGACAAATGTTTTTAAATAAAAAGTATCAAGCTGAAGGCAAGTAAATATATTCCTTACACTGTTGGATTATGTGCTCAAAATGGGTAGACAAGATTATACATTTGCTTGCATATTCATGTATGTGGTTTCAAGTTTTTCTTCAAAAGCATACCAGAAGCTAGTAACAATGTCTGCTTTTGTGTACAGAGATGAGAAGACCCAATATTCTGACCTTTTATGCAGGGGCTGGGTGCTGTCTTTGAGGATATTTTGCTCAAGCTAGCACTCCACCATTTAAGCAACAGCGCCAATTCTGACTTTTACTATGTATGTGGTACCAAAGAAACAAACCCAGGGCTTCATGCTTATTAGTCATGCATACTCTACCATTGGGCCCCACACCTGGTCCAAGCACTCTGACTTTTGAACCCGTTTACATAATGTATTTTAAATCATATACTTAAAAACCACCACTAGATGGGGCTTGTTCTTCACTGGAACTGCTACGATGACTAATTTAAAGTTAAGAAATTAAATCTGAATGAAAAAGTCTTTTGGAAAGTCTGCGTGAAAATTGGGTCTCTTATTTACCATGATAAGAACATCTACATTTTTAACACTTTTTAAACAATGAGGTGGCCATCTTTGCAATGAAAAAAAAAAAATATATATATATATATATGTAAGTGTTCTCAAGACTTCTAAGGCCCTAAGCAACAGATCAGAGGGACCCAGAGAAAGTTGCTGGACATGTTGAAAGCACTGCAGATACAAATCACAGCAACATAAATTATTAGAAGAGTTTACTCTTGATGTTTCTTCTTGTTTATTCTTCCTTTCAATAATCTAAAATGTCACTCCTGCAGTGACACTTCCCTGGTGCCCCAGCTGCCTTGAGTGAAGGACCATCAACCACATAGACAACCAGATTACCACATGCCAACAGTGGCTACTTTGAGCCCTCCACAGATGTTCTGAGGAGGCTCACCAACAGCAACAGCTGCTTGCAGCTGAAGCAAACTCCAGCTACGGAAAGCACTCTCTGGCCTACAACTCTTTCAAACAGATTGTGCTTGACTTGCTATCACAAGTCTGCCTCAGTGGTGGCTCAGAGGGGCTCTGTGACAGGTTCCCCTGAGTGAGGCCAGAGGAGAAGTATTTCCCCTGGTGGCCCAGCAGAGGGCAGGTCACTGCTGAGAACGAAGTACTTCATTTGCCCAAGATATTATGCTATGATTGGTACAGGGTACAGACCCCTTTACCATACACACTTTCTGACTGTTCAGCTTACTTTGTGGCTTGGTAGAAAAGATTCCTTTCTGCGTTGAACCCGGGTATTACAATATTAGGCTCAATAAAAGACATCTGGAGTAGACTTTGTTTTCCTACCTTTTTTGTTGTTGTTGTTGTTCTTTTTTTGCCAGTCCCAGGGCTTGAACTCAGGGCCTGAGCACTGTCCTTGAGCTATCTGAAGGCTATTGCTCTACCACTTTAGCCACAGCACCATTTCTGGCTTTTTTCTACCTATGTGGAACCTCGGAATCAAATCTGGGTCTTCATACATGCTAGGCAAGCACTCTACCACCAGGCCAAATTCCCGGCCCCTTGACTCCTCTTAATCTTTATGATTAGTAGAGTGAACATGAAGGAAGAACCAAAGAAAGGCAGTCAAGCAGTAGTATCAGCAAAGGGGATGGCAGCAGTGAAGAGGACATGTGCCACCCAATGCTGGCAAGCCCAGCAATAGCAACAAAAGGGCAGCTGAAGAGCTAAGGATGCGGCTCACTGGGAGAGCGCTCACCTAGAATGCATGAGGCCTTGAGTCAGATCCCATTCCCTATTATTAAGTAAATAAATAATCTCACCAGCGCCAGTGGCTCAGGTCTGTAATCCTTGCAAACTCAGGAGGCTGAGAGCTGAGGATCACAGTTTGAAGCCAGCTCAGGCAAGAAAATCCCGTTTATCTCCAATTAATCACTGCAAAGGCTGGAAGTCATAGAATACTAACCTTGAGCAAAAAAAGCTCAGGAACAGTTATTAGGCCCTGAGTTCAAGCTACCACCACTCCCCAGGCAGGCACAAAAATAAACAAAAAGTATTGGACTACAAGTCTAAAGCTTAAAATATGCAAACTATAGCCAGGTGCTTGTGGGTACACTATTAATTTAGCTGCTCAAAACCAGCATGGGCAAGAAAGTTCATGAGACTCTCATCTCCATTTAATCTCAACTCCAAAAAGCTGAAGGTAGAGATGTGGCCCAAGTGATAGAGTGTCAGCCTCAAGCAAAAATAAAAAAGAAAGAAAGCCAATTGAGGGTATAAGATCCTGAGTTCAAGTCCCAGTACTAGCACATACATAAATACACACACACACACACACACACATACACACACACACACATACACACACACACACATACACACACACACACACACACACACACACACACACACACACACACACACTGAAATATATGAAGAGGGCAGCCAAAATTTGAAAAAAAATGAACAGGGAAAAATGAACAGAAAAAAAAATGATGAGGAGCAGAGCTAAAGGAACAGCAGGACTATGCAGAGCTGAAGAGAACCGTGGAACCTGGTCACTGCAAGAGTTCCAGAGAGATACCAAACCTTCAGGGCCTTCGTCCTATCACCTCGGACACTAGCCACTGTCAAAGACTGAGGATCCTGACATTGTAGGCTGAGGCGTTTTGTTTTTTGTTTTCGGTGCCAGTCCTAGGGCTTGAATGAATACAAGGGCCTGGGTGCTATCCCTGAACTATTGTGCTCAAGGCTGGTACTCTACCAAGTGTAGCCACAGCTCCATTTCTGGCTTCTGGAGTGGTTAATTGGAAATGAGTCTCGTGGATTTTCCTGCTCAGGCTAGCTATGAACCTTATCTTGATCTTCAGATCTCAGCCTCCTAAGTAGCTAGGATTACAGGTATGAGCCCAAGATTTAGAATACGTTCTTTACAAGGCTAAGGGTTCCAGCACTTTCTAAGCTTGTATGAGAGCTGTAGCACTACATGTTGCCTCCTGTAGCTCCTCACTGCTGTCTTCTACCACTGCCCACTACTACTCAAAGTGGAGGATTATAGTAGCTGCCAAATGCCAGGGCTGCTGGGAGTTAAACAATACTCTTGAGCCTTTCAACCTGAGAACCTAGTACAAAGGAGGGGAATGTCTGGCCCACAGGCCACGCAAAGCCCAAGGTATCATTTGATTTGGTCTTGCCATAGCAACCATAAATGGGACTCGAAATTCAAGAAAGCTAAGAGATTTTCTTACAGAAACGTAAATGTATATTAAGTGATGCATAATAATAATGTAAATTTTGAAGGGCAAGCAAAGAATGTCTATTAAGGTCAGATAGGGCACATATGAATACAAGACAAGATAAACACATATGCTTCTTGTCAGCTGTCCGCAGCACATCTGGTGTTGTTAACATTAGACAAAATTGTTTCAGCATGTTAATTTGTCTCAGACCACTGTCTCAAATGAGATTACTTACTTAGCACAAATTGTTGAAAAACACTGAAGAAGAATGCTACTGAAGAGTCCCAGTTTTTCACTTTGGCTTGTGATGAAATGAGACAACAGACAGAACAAATACTGCTCAACTGTTCATTTTCATTCATAAGATGACTACATTTGACACCCAGAAAAGCTGCTGTCACTGGAAATCATGGATGACATGGCCAGGCAACCAGTGGCTCATACCTGAAATCCTAGCTACTCAGGAAGCTGAGATCTGAGAATTGTAGTTTGAAGCCAGCCCCGGCAGGGAAGCTTTTGAGACTTAGCTTCTAGCCATCAAAAAGCCAGAAGTAAAGCTGTGACTGATTGCCAACCCTGGGAACAGTGCATGTGAGCCTGTTGGAGCTCCAGCCGTGATTGCCTCACATGAAAGATTAATTACATTTGTCAGGAAAGTATTCCATCCTGATTCGAGTGATTTAATTACATGCCACTGTATCATACACCAAGAAAGTCTCTGTGCTCTAACAATGTGATGTTCAGTGGGGTGATCGTGTTCATCTCTGTGAAGTATAGTAGCTAAGCCACAGGAAAACACTCACCAAGCTTTACCAAATATGAGCTGAGGTCTAGCAGCTCTGGAGATGAAGGGAAACTGAACGTCAGACTTCTAGTCCTCAATCAGCTTCTCCCCACATTCAAGGGTGAAATCATCTGAAGCTAAATTAAGGCTGGGGCAAGTGCCACTCCAAAGGGATAACATGGGAAGACAAAAAGCCTTTGATGACACTTGAAAATGTTGGTGATTATGCAAAGCAAATTGAGATATTTAATAAAAGACTCAAGGACATAAAAAGTAAACAAATGAGCCAGGCACCAGGGGCTCATGCCTGTAATCCTAATTCCTCAGGTGGTTGAGATCTGAGGATCATGATTCCAAGCCAGCCCAAATAGGAAAGTGCGTGAGACTCTTATTCTAATTAATTACTTTTGAGACCCTTATTCTAAGTAATTACTTTTCGGCTCTTCTGGCTTTTTAGCTAGAAGTAGAGCTGTGGTTCAAGTAGTATATTGTAAGCCTTGAGCAAAAAAAGTCAAGGGACAGTGTCCAGGCTCTGAGTTCAAGCCCGAGTACCAACTACAAAAAGAATGTTCATATCAGATTTATTCCAAAAAGCTACAAACTAGCCAAACACTGGTTGAACCTACCTTCTCAGGAGACTGAGGATCACCACTCAAGGCCAGTGCAAACAGAAAAAATCTATTACACTCAATCTCCAAAATAACCACAACACAACAGGGCTGGAGGTAGGGTCCTACTGGTAGAGCACCAAACTAGTAAGTATAAAGCCTTGAATGCACCTCTGTACTGCCCCAAAATGCATACAAACAATGTCCATGGATAGAACAGATAGTCTCCTCAAAATAAGAATTATGCCAGGGGAGGTAAGGTGGAAAGGGGTGTAAATGAGCAGGCAGATAGCAAGCAGAAAGTACAGATACAAAACTAAACACAGAATTACCCTATGATCTAGCAATACCACTCTCAGCATATCCAAAAGATTATAAGTTAGGGTAGAGTCGAGACACTTGTATACCCATGTTAACTGCTGCACTATTCACTACAGCCAAGTTATGAAAACAGCCCTGATGCTCTTCATTGGGTGAATGGCTAACCCAATGTGGGCTGAAGTCTTGAAGAGAGACTCCTCCAAGAAAGAAATAAGAATGGCCAATAGACACATGAAGAAATGTTCAACATCTCTGGCCATAAGAGAAGTGAAAATCAAAATAATATTGAGATTAGACCTCAGCCCAGCTAAAATGACCATTATCAAGAAACTAAATAATAACAGATGCTGGCAGGGATATGACCAAGAGAATATTACTACAGTGTTCAACCACTCTGGAAAGCATTAGGAGGTCCCTCAAAAGACTAAACATAGGCCAGGAGTTTGGCCTAATGGTAGAGTGCTTGCCTAGCATGCACGAAGGCCTGGGTTCTATTCCTCGGTACCACATACATAGAAAAAGCTGGAAGTGGTGCTGTGGCTCAAGTGGTAGAGCTCTAGCCTTGAGAAAGCCCAAGGACAGTGCTTAACACCCCCCCCCCAAATAAAAAAAGAGTAAACATAGAGCTTTCCTTATGACCCGGCAATCCCACTCCTGGGCATTTACCCAAATGACTACAAAGTAACCCACATTAATGCCACCAGCCCAACCATGTGCACTGTAGCATTATTTGCCATAGCTGAAATATGGAATCAACCCTCAAGGGATGAATGGGAGCAAGAAAATGTGATAGATATACATAATGGAATTCTATGCTTCCATCAGAAAGAATGACATCAACCCAGTGATGGAAATGGAAAGAACTGGAAATAATATTAAGTGAAGTAAGCTAGAACTAAAATAAAACATAGGTTCCATGGTTTCCCTCATTTATGATAATTAGTATTGTATCTAGGATAATCCTAGCTGAG
This sequence comes from Megascapheus bottae, assembly GCF_031878675.1. NCBI lineage: Eukaryota > Metazoa > Chordata > Mammalia > Rodentia > Geomyidae > Megascapheus > Megascapheus bottae. The sequence continues at coordinate 8,904,099 of NC_143515.1, forward strand.
CCTCACAATAGCTCAATAGCTATGTATAGATGACCATATAAAATGATGTTCATCAAAATGAAATACAAGAAATGGAAATAAGAGGGGCCTTTAAAGCTTTTTTAATGTATTATGTATTATTATTTTTTTCATGCATTTCACCCTCTTTGACTTATCCCCTGTTGTCACCGTTTTTTATTTTAGGACCCTTTGTCTCATATACACATTTATCTGATTTGGGGACAGGAAGGAGAATAACAAAATGGTAAGACAAAGGACAAAAGATGAACCAATGCAAGACACAAGATACTCTGTTGGAAATGAACTTACAACTTGGTGGGGAGGGGAGTCAGGGAGGAGGAAAACGGGAGAAAATGAGGGAGGGGGTGATACTGACAAGAAATGTATTCATTACCTTATTGTGCAACTGTAACCCCTCTGTATATCATCTTTAGAATGAAATAAAATTTTTTTTAAATTAAATATATAATTTAGCTAATATATAATAATTTATATATAGTTGCACATAATATAGTATATATTATACATGATTGGCATATACATATTTTGTATACATTTAAATATAATTTATGTTATATATATGAATTTTATACATCCATCAGGAAGAATGACATTATGTCATTTTAAAGAAAATGGGTGAAACTGGAAAAGATTACATTAAGTGAAATAAGTCAGGCTCCAAGAGACAAAGGTTACATGTTTTTCTCCAATAATGTGTGAAAATTAGGTCTAAATTATAACATGTAAACATATACAGGGTCATATGTGCAGATATAAAACATATTAACTAAAGTATGGTATGTGGAGAGGAAGTTCCAATGATATAACCCCTTTGGACAATTAACTTAGTTTAACAAAATGAATACCAGGAAGCTGGAATGAGTGTTGTCGCGAAGTGGGGTGTGAGGTCAAGGGGAGGAGGGAGGACAAGGGCAGTCATAATATTGAATATAAATAAGTGAAAATGGACCAAGTAACTGGCAGGGTTGGGTGGGGCTGGTAGAGATGGGGAGAATGAAAGGGCTCAAGATGATCTGCACTCTCAAACTGACATGTTGAATTGCAATCCCTCAGTACATCTTAAAGATAAAGAAAATAAAAGCAAACACACAATCAACCACCTGAGACAAAAAAAACATAAGCAGGTCAACCAAAACACACACAAAAAAATGTCTCTTCACCAGGTAAATATCTATGCTGGCAGACAGACACTCCTGGGGATTCTTGCCCAGCCCCTGCCACTAGAATTCTGAGATTACAATATAGAGACAAGAGCTGGTCATTGAAGGTCCTAACCTCAAAGATAGTGGTTGGCTTACAAAGGAGAATTTGAAACAAGGAGACCTTTATTTTGAGGATGCCTATAGACGATCAGGCTGGAACAGCACACAGAGACGAGCTGTGGAAAGAAATATAGATATGTAGCAGGATACAGTGGAAGATGCCCAGTACTGTGGACCATGGTTGTAACCGAGTCTTGCCTTCCTCCCAAGGTGACTCTGCCTGTAGAATGGTAGAGTCTGCAGGCTACTAAGGCTCCTTGTTTCCAGCTGTAGTGTCAATGCAACATACTGAAAGGCTATTTGAGGTGGAACATTACTATCCACAAATTGTTAAGGTCCACAGTGCAACTCATTGCAAACATTCAGAGATGTTCCCTGAAGTCCCTGTGTTAGAGATTCTATCCCCAAAGTCATATGCTCCAGTATTTGGAGATGAGATCTCTAGAAAATAATTAAAGAAGTTGAGTAGGGCATTCATGAAAGCAGGAGTGGCTTTATGAGATTTGAGCTGGTATGCTCAGAACTCCCTGTCACAGTGTTATACTTTCCAACAAGTTATAATGTTACATAAAGGCCCTCACTAGATGATATTCATGAAATTCTGACTTCAGAACTTATATATTTCTATTCTTTATGCATTGCCTAGTTCTGCATATTCAGTTACAGAAACAAATGACAGATTAGGTCCCTAATCATCCTCAACAAATTCACTCAACACTATGCAAAGGAAATCTCCTCAATGGTCAGAAGCCTGTCCTGGACTGAAAGCCCGTCCTGAAAGCTACTTGTCCATTTACTATTAGATGGGAAGTGGGAGGACCGCCACAATGGTTCTCTCAAGAGTCAATTACAATCTGGAATTGCAGGCCTGAGATCCCTGGAGGGCCATGGAGAGGCTGAATCAAAGTATTTCCTGTGTCCACAAAGAAGAACAGGCCTGGCATTCTCCAGAAATGTCTGCAGCATCCATAGGTAAGTCCACAGACAGTGGATAAACAAGGATAGTGTCTACTGCTGAGCAATGCTGTTACCATGTGTTTACAATCGGAATCTCATTATGACTCATTTCTACTCTGGAATCAACCTAACGGCAGAGCCTATATAGAGAGAAATAACTGAGAATAAATGTTGGCTGCCCTTGGTGCTGTAAAATAACCAATAAAAGAACTGGAACCTAGAGAAAAGTGATCCTATCAAAACTCCACACGCTGAGATTCCATCTCACCCCAGTTAGATTGGCCAACTTTGTGAATTAGAACAACCAATATTGGCAGGGATGTGGGAGAAAAAGGACTCCTATTGCACTGTTGGTGGGAATAGAAACAAATATAATCACTCTGGAATGCTATCTGGAGGTTCCTTAAAAATCTAAATATCTATCTTCCCTACAACCCAGCCATTTCATTCTTTGGCATTTCCCTATCACAAGCTAGGATATCATAAAGACACTTGCCCATCCATGTTCATTTGTGCACTATTCACAATAGCCAAGTCATGGAAATGGTCCAGGTGCCCTACAATAGATGGATGGATCCAAGAAATGTGGTACCTATATACAATGGAATTTTACACAGCCTTTAGAAAGAACAATATTATATCATTTGCAGGAAAATAGATGGACCTAGAACAAATCATGCCAAGTGATGTAAGCCAAGTTCAGAGACAAATGGTACATGTTTCCTCTCATATGCAGAAGCGGGATCTAAAAATTCACCAGGACACAATAAATTATACAGGACTCTAGGTATTCACACAGTGAAGTCAAAAGAGGATACTCATAGGGGAGGAACACAGACACAATGCCTATGTGCCTCTAATCATATAAAATAATATTTATTGAAATGGAGTATGGGAAATGGGAAAAAGAGGTTTCTCCTTTGCTGAGTTTTTTTTTTTTCTTTTCATCTTGTTTGTTCATGTCTCTGTCTTTGGGAGGGTAAAGGAGGCACAGAAATGGAGGGACAAAAGGTAAAATGCAGCCATGCCACTCACTGGACACTATGTTGAAAATGAACTATGTAACTTGTGGATGGAGATGGGAGAAAAAACAGAAAGAGCAAGAGAAGGGGTGACATAGTCCAAAAAGAAATGTACTCTTTACTTGACTTGTATAACTGTAACCCCTCTGTATATTACCTTTGTAGTAACAAAAAAACCAAACTAATAAAAAATTAAACATATTAATAAGAGGTGGTAAGAGAATTTCACCCACCAGAGAGACACAACAAACAGAACAGACTATTGATGAGGGACCCAACATAAAAGAGAAAAAAGGAAGAGTGATGAGGGGTGAATATAATCAAAATATACTCTCCAGATGTATAAAACTGTGCTCATGAAAGCAATTAAGCAAAAAGTGAAGATTCCTTGAAAAAGTAAATATATATATATATATATACAAATAAAGCAATCCATATTCATATAGTACAATATAAAAAGAGAACCCTAGTCACAGAGGCTTATCACAGAATTTAATGTCAATGCATCCGTGGAAATTGTGTAATCTCTGTGCTCTTATGCATCCAGTTAGCTGATGAACGAGCTGTTCTCAGAAATTATGCAACAAGTTACAGCTGGAAAGTCTTTCACAAAACTTCTTTTTATAGGTACATACATAGAAAGTTCTAAAAATCATTGTAATAGTCATTATCACAGGCGTAAATTCATGGAGTCTTTCCTTCCTAATCTCCTACCTCAACTTCCATTTGGGAGAAAAAAGGGTTGGGGTTTGATGTAAGGGACTCTGTTCTGATTCGAATGACTTTCACACTATCTTCAAATTGAAATCAGAGCAAGAGAAGGCCACAGAACTCTATGAAGTTCCTAATTAAGGCGGAAATATAAATGCCCAACTTGTGACTTTCTAGGCTCTCTTGTATAAACATTACTTCAGTCATTACAGTAATCAAGAGATGAATGAGAAGTTTTTGTTCTGCCCATTCTTGGAATTACCTTGTCCCAGTGTTTTGTTTTTTGTTTGTTTGTTGTTATAAGGCAGCCATGCTTTCTCCCTAAATCACTGGACTCTGGTTGCTCTTCAATCCCCTCTCTCCCAACTCCTTCAGATGGACTAGCCTGGGCCAGTCTTTGTCCTTGGCTACACTGACCATTTTAAAGAAAGGCAACAGATATCTGTGTCTGAAGGTGGCTTAGGCCAAGCTAGAAGCCCAAAGCGTTATTGTCTTTCTGCCTGCCTGCTGAGCTATTAGAATGCTGACCTGAAGTTCCAAAAGCCACAACATGAGAGCAGAACTGAAGATTTCTGATATGACTCACACATGTGTCCTTCTGCACCTGAAGCCATTGTGAGCCGTGTGTTTCTGACTACAACTGAAAAAAGAACCACTATTTACTAGGGTGCTTTTGGTTGCAAGCAACAGAGAACCAATTTACATTCACCTGAACAATCCAGATGTCACTGTCAGGGAGATGTGGAGCAGGTTGGGAGGCAGTTTGAAGGGCACTTTGATATTTCTGCTCTCCTGTGTGTGTCATTCTAGGCCTAGTGAAACTAGCTACACCAGAACCAGCTTTACATCCCAACTCTACTCTGTCCAAACTGAGAGTATGTACCTCAGAGAGATCTCCAACATAAACAAGAAATCTATTCTCTGGGGAGCAGCCATAAAAATCTCCCCACAGGGGACCAGGAGTTTGGCCTAGTGGTAAGAGTGCTTGCCTAGCATGCACAAAAACCTAGGTTTGATTCCTTAATACCACATACAAAGCCAGAAGTGGTGCTGTGGCTCAAGTGGTAGAGCACTAGGCCTTGAGGAAGCCAAAGGACAGTGCTCAGGCCCTGAGTTCAAGCCCTGGAACTGGCATAAAAAAAAAATCTCCCCACATGTTTTACTGCCAAAATCAGATCACATGACTATCCCTGAAGCAAACCCAGAGGACAGCCATGTGTAGGCTGGCCTCCCAAAGTGGGCTGAGTTGAAAGACAGTCCCTGTGGCAAGGGGTGTGGGTGACCAGTTGGCTTCCAAATCATACAATCACAAGGGGCAAATGAAGAGGATACAATATGAAAACAAACCCTTACCTTAATAATATTGTGTCAGACACTAATCCTTGTCTTAATAACATTGTGTCAGACACTATGTTGAAAATGAACTTTACACAACTTGTAGGTAGAAACTTGGGGAAGGGAAAAACTGTGAGACAATAAGGGAAGAAATGACATTGTCCAAAATAAATGTGCTATTTACCTGACTTATGCAACTGTAACCCTTCCTTATACCATCTTTATACTAAAAATAATTCCAAAAATAGTAATAATACTGAGTCACTGGGTATCCATAACTCATACCTGTAATCCAATCCTAGCTACTCTGGAGGCTGAGATCTTTGAATCATCATTTGAAGACAGGAAAGTTCCTGATATTCTTATCTCCTAACCACCAAAAAGCCAGAAGTAGGAAAAGTGAGGTGAGGAAAGAATTGGGAGGGTAAGTGAGAATGTTGAAAGGGGTGACACAGAGCAAGACACACTGCATTCATAACTGCTTTATTGAATGACTCCTCCTTTGTACAACTACTTAAAGATAATGCTGAAGAAACAAAAAAGGACTGTGTATATTTATGGTGTACAATATGATGTTTTGATATATATCCCCATAATGAAATGACTAAACCAAACTAACAAGTGTACTTTTCATTTTTGTGATGAGAACATTTAAATTCTGCTCTCTGCAATGTTTATCAATACAATACGTTGCTATTAACTCTAGTTGCCATTTTGTAGTGTAGACATTCTGAACCTATTCCTCTTATCTGAAATTCTGTATCCCAAGACCAACATCTCCCCAAGTTTCAAGTGTGTTTTGTTTTTGTTTTTTAGGTTTCCTACATAAGTGAGTTCATGAGATACTTGTTTTTTCTGTATCTGGCTTCTTTCACTTAGCTTAATGTCCTCCGAGTTCATCCACATTGTTATAGGTAACAGAATTTCCTTTTCCCTGAGCACTGAATAGTATATGTTCATACTTACCATCCTGTATATATAACATGCTTTCTTCACTTCAGTAAAAGATCATTCTGGCTATGTAAGGCTATATATGAGTAGGTCATAAAACTTGGTTTGGGGGGCCGGGAGTTTGGCCTAGTGGTTAAAGTGCTTGACTAGCATGCATGAAGACCCGGGTTCAATTCCTCGGTACCACATACATAGAAAAAAGCCAGAAGTGGTGCTGAGGCTCAAGTGGTAGAGCTCTAGCCTTGAGAAAATCCAAGGACAGTGCTCAGGCCCTGAGCTCAAGCCCAGAACTGGCAAACCAAACTGGTTTGGTTTGTTAACATAAGGGACTCACTATATAGCCTATGCTCACTTGCTATGTAACCTCAAACTCACTATAGAGCCCATCTGGCCACAAACACATGTGACTCATAATAAGCCCCACAATTGGGACTAAACTCCCAACGCCTGAATCTTTGGAAGACCAAATCACATCCAAACATTAGCCACCCATGAAAACCAACACACTGACATCATATGTACAATAGGCCGGAGAGGGCTCTCACCAACCCAGAGAATTTCTAGACTCTAGGGGGACTCTATAATAGGGTAAAGAGTAAGGGTTATACCTAATAAGCCAATCTTTGAGAGACATAGAAGCCACCCCTCGGGAAGATGAGAACTAGGCTGTGTCCATACAAATCTCAAAAGCTGGGATCTGGCCATTTAGGGAGAAACCAATGTTCTGAGGAAGGTAGCAATATATAGGAAATTTCACAATCTCTTTTCCTTTTGTGAGGAAACAGTTTTGTAGACTCATAATGTCTTGAGAATGCTTGACCTGTACAAAAATCATTATGCTCATACAGAACTAGGCCACCAACTTCAAAGGCTCATTGTATATGCAGAGGGGGTGGAGGGGGGACGATTAGGGACTAGCCACAGAGGCTAATACAGCCTTAGCAAATAGATATGTTTTATTTCTGGTGCTCTGTGAAGCATTTTAAATTGGCAAAACATTAAAGTATCCAGAAATAAAGACCATTATACCCTAATCCAAACAAGATTAGATCTGACAGAAGTACAATATGAACTTTTTATAATAATGGCAGAGCATTTAACCACTTAGGAAGAATGTGAATGTGTACCTATGTCACTGTTACAATTTTGATCTCATAAAGTAAATGAGCAAGAAATCAAAAAAATGACAAAGGTGATGGTTAGGATCATTGGGTTTCCACTCCCTTCCCCATGTGAATGGATGTGTGGTATATTTGTATACATATATATGTGTGAGTGTGTGTGTGTTGCCAAAGTCAGTGAATACACATTCAATAGTTTTTCATGTGAATTTCACAACATCCCAACAGTGAGATATTATCCTCACTTTTTTAGGTTTACTTTTTTTGCAGTATTGAATCCAACCTCAGGTCTCATGCATTCTAGGAAAGTGCTCTACCAGAGCCACATCCTCTGTTCAAAGCTCAGAAGGAAGGAAAAAGAAATCCTTCAATATGGGCCACTGGCTATGTCCTTTACCTCTATCCCACAGGAATTGGCATAACTCTAAAAGAAGTGACATCAACTCAGCACAGATCATGGGATGTTAGTAGTGTGTTCCTTGTTTCAAACTGCAGCTGTCTAAACTAAGAAGGCAAAAGCTCAGGAATAAGCTAGCCAAGGAATTCAGGAGCAGATGTATGTACAAAGGGCTTGATATACTCTTCAACAACTTAGGTTCTCAATGAACTTATTTGGCTAGGTTACATCTATTGAAATTCGTCCTCTTAGAAATTATAACAGAAAAAGTTAGTATTTTAATCATTTAAAATAACATTAATAGGGCTGGGAGTTTGGCCTAGTGGTTAAAGTGCTTGCCTAGCATGCACAAAGACCCGGGTTTGATTCCTTGGTACTACATACATACAAAAAAGCCAGAAGTGGTGCTGAGGCTCAAGTGGTACAGCTCTAGCCTTGAGAAAGTCCAAGGACAGTGCTCAGGCCCTGAGCCAAACCCAGGACTGGCAAAAAAAAAAAAAATAACATTAATAAACCCATTAAGTATGTTGTATGAAAATAATTATTTTCCAAAACAAAATGAAATTAAGAAGAGTAACATTGCTGTATATTTCTATAAATCTATTAAGTACTACACACCATGAAATCTCTATAAATCTATTAAGTACTGCACACCATAAAATCTTTGCTACTGTATATTAGTGAGAGAATAAGAGTGAAAATACTAATAACAGAGTGGGAGCTCAAGTGGTAGAACATTTTGGGAAACACAAGATCTAATACTCCTCCCCCCACCAAAAAAACCCAATAACATCTTGAGGTTTTTATAAAAAACAATTTGAATTCAGTGAAATGGCCTCAGTGCCCCCAAGAATCCCTGTACTAGACCTTGGCAACCACAACTTAAAGATTTGTGGAGCTGGGCACAGGTGGCTTATGCTTATAATCTTAGCTGCTTTGGAGGCTGAGATCTAAGGAACATAGTTCAAAGCCAGCCCACGCAGGAGTTTGTAAGGCTCTTTTCTCCAGTAAACTACTCAGCAAAGGCCAGAAGTGGCACAGTGGCTCAAATAGTAGAGTGCTAGACTAGAGACAAATAAGCTTAGGAACAGCACCCAGACTCTGAGTTCAAGCCCCAGGACTGGCACACACATGCAGGCATGTGCGTGTACATACATACACATAAACACACACACACACACACACACACACACACACACACACACACATACACACGAATGATATGCGGGAGGAGATAAGAAATGGAGATACTCCACACGGAGGACTTTCCTAGCAGAGGATTACAATAGCACAAAACGTAGATACATAAGGCCATACATGATGAGGCTAAATGAAAGGATCTCCAAGATATGGAAACAAGAGCTTTATATCCTATGATTGTTGTTCTTAATGTACTATGTCATTTCTCTTCTCTATTGTTGCCCTTTGGTTAATCTCATATTGTTACAGTAACTGACTTTGTTACCTGGCATACTGTATATACATTTATTTGTTTATTTGAAATAGGAAAAGGAAGGGGGAAAACAAGTTGAGGGGAGGGGTGGGGAAGGGAAATAGGGACAAAAATGTGAGAGGGGGTATTAATGTGTGAGAAGTAATGCACCTTCTATCTGGCAAATATAACTATAACCACTTCATTAATTGCAATTTAAAAAATGGAGATACTCAAAGACATACAAACTGCCCACACCTTCCATTTTTCAAGGTCTCTAAACCTACACTCTGACTTTTACTAAAGCCATTTTCTTTCTTCTCGATCCAGGTCTTTTGGTTGAACCCTGGGCCTCAAGAATGTAAGGGAAGCTTTCCTATTTAATTGACTTTTTGGATGAAGTATCTCTAATTTGATCTCAAATGGGTTCTACCTCCTCCATGCTTTTCTTTTTTCTTTCTTTTTTTTCTTTCTTTCTCTCTTTCTTTCTTTCTTTTTGTTGGTCATGGGACTTGACTCTGGGTTCTTCAGCTCAAGGCTACCATCCTACCCCTTGAGACACAGTGCCGCTTCCCATTTTCTGATCGTTAATTGGAGATAAGAGTCTCATGATGAATAATGCTGCAATGAACATTGTTGTGCTAGTGGATTTAGTATGCCCTAGTTTCTGGACGATTGGGTAAATGCCAAGTAGTGGAATTGCTGGGTCATAGGGGAGTTCTATGTTTAGCCTTTTGAGGCACTGCCATACTGCTTTCCATAGTGGTTGAATGAGTTTGCACTCCCACCAACAGTGTAGTAGTGATCCCTCCTGGCCACATCCCCTCCAGCATCTGTTGTTATTAGTTTTCCTGATCCTGGTCATTCTAACTGGAGTGAGGTGGAATCTTAGAGTTGTTTTGATTTGCATTTCTTTTATGACCAGAGATGTTGAGCATTTCTTCATGTGTCTATAGGCCATTTTTGTTTCTTCTTCAGAAAAGACTCTCTTTAAGTCTTTGGCCCATTTTTTAATGGGATGGTTGTTACTTTAGAGATTAGTTTTGGAGTGATTCAATTTTTTGAGCTGTTGCTAAATTTTAGATATGAGGCCTTTGTCCGTTGTTTGGTTGGTGAAGATCTTCTCCCACTCTGTAGGCTTCCTAATTAATTGACTAGCTATGTCCTTTGCCATACAAAAGCTCTGCAGTTTAATGCAGTCCCACTTATCCAGCCTTTCTCTTATTTGCTGTGATTCTTGGTCCTTATTAAGAAAGTTTCGACCTGTGCCAAGGAGGTCTAGTGTATCTCCTATTCCTTCTTGTAAAGTTTTCAGAGTGTCAGCTTTTACCTCCAGGTCTTTGATCCATTTGGAGTTAATTCTAGTACAGGGTGACAAAGAAGGATCCAACTTTAGTTTTCTGCAGGTGCTTAACCAGTTCTGCCAGCACAACTTGTTGAAGAGGCTGTCTTTCTTCCATTCTATTGTTTTTGGCTCCCTTGTCAAAGACTAGGTGGCCATAGGTCTGTGGTTTAATATCTGGGTCCTCAGTTCTATTCCATTGGTCTTCAGGCCTGTTCTTGTGCCAGTACCAAGCTGTTTTGATAATTATAGCTGTGTAATAGAGTCTAAAGTTTGGAATTGAAATTCCTCCGGCGCTGTTCTTTCTGCTAAGAAGTTTTTGCTATATGGGGTCTTTTATTATTCCATATGAAATTTTGGATTGCCTCTTCTTCTATTTCTTTAAAGAATGCCATTGGGATATTGATGGGTATTGCGTTGAATTTGTAGATAGCCCTTGGCAAGATTGTCATTTTCACAATGTTGATTCTTCCAATCCAGGAACATGGGAGGTTTTTCCATTTCCTTAGTTCTGCTTTAATTTCCTTTTTTAGGGTTTTAAAGTTTTCATCAAAAAGATCCTTTACATTCTTAGTTAAGGTAATTCCTAGGTACTTTATTTTCTTTGAGGCTATTGCAAACGGAGTTGCTTTCCTGATTATTGCCTCGTTCCTCTCACTGTTGGCATAGAGGAAGGCATTGATTTTTGAGGGTTAATTTTTTAAATATTTTTATTGTAATTAATAAAAGGGTTACATGATATTTGCCAGATAGAGGGTGCATTAATTCACATACATTGATACCCTTTCACATGTCTTGGTCCCCATTACCCTCCCCCCACCCCACCCCCGTCTTGGTTTTCCCCCCTTCCCTATCCAATTTCAAATAACCAAATACAAATAAATCCAATACATCAGATATCAAAGTGAGATACTGTAACAATATGAGATAACCAAGGGACAGCAAAAGAGATGAAAGATAACATAGTACATTAAGGACAACAATCATTCGTTATATGGCTTTTGTTTCAATATCCTGGAGGTCTTTTTAATTAGCTTCATACTATATGGCCTTATGTATCAAGGTTTTACTCTATTGCAGATCTCTGCTAGTAGAGCCCAAGGTTTCTACTGATAGCCTGCTACCCTTCCAAAGTTTTGAATCAGCTCAAGGAGCTTGGGAGTAGAGTCTATAGGATTCTTTAAATACAGAATCATGTCATCTGCAAAGAGGGATAGTTTTACTTCCTCTTTCCCTACTTGGATCCCCTTTATGCTTGCTTCTTGCCTTATTGCACTGGCTAGGAATTCTAATACTATGTTAAAGAGGAGCAGAGAGAGTGGGCATCCTTGTCTCATTCCTGATTTTAGGGGAAATGGCTTTAGCTTTTCACCATTAAGTGTAATACTAGCAGTGGGTTTGTCATACACAGCCTTTATTACATTGAGGAATGTTCCATGGATTCCTAGTTTCTCCAGAGCTTTTAACATAAAGGGGTGCTAGATCTTGTCAAATGCCTTTTCCGCATCTATTGAGACTATTCACCATAGCAAAAATATGGAACCAACCTAGATGTCCCTCAGTTGATGAGTGGATCAACAAGTTGTGGTATTTGTACACAATGGAATTCTATGCTGCTGTCAGAAAAAACGACATCTCCCCATTTGTTAGGAAATGGAAAGTCTTAGAAAAAATCATATTAAGTGAAGTAAGCCAGACTGAAAGAAAATTAGGCTCAATGGTTCCCCTCATTTGTCATAATCAGTAGAAACCTTGGGCTCTACTAGCAGAGATCTGCAATAGAGCAAAACCTTGATACGTAAGGCCATATAGTATGAAGCTAATTGAAAAGACCTCCAGGATATAGAAACAAAAGCCATATAATGAATGATTGTTGTCCTTAATGTACTATGTTATCTCTCATCTCTTTTGCTGTGCCTTGGTTATTTCATATTGTTACAGTATCTCACTTTGTTATCTGATATATTGGATTTATTTATATTTTGTTATTGAAATTGGATAGGGAAGGGGGGAAAATCAAGACAGGGGGCGGGTGGAGGAGAGGGTAATGGGAACCAAGACATGTGAAAGGGTATCAATATATGTGAATTAATGCACCTTCTATCTAGCAAATATCATGTAACCCTCTTATTAATTACAATAAAAAATTGGTAATAAAAAAAGAGTCTCATGAACTTTCGTGCCTGGTCTGGCTTTGAACCACAATCCTCAGATCTCAGCCTCCTGAGTAGCTAGGATTACAGGCCTTAACCACCAGTGCTCAGCTCCCATGCGTTTCTAGTAGGTAGGGATACAGATGGATGCCAGTATGCTGGCTCCTCTGCCAGGATCATTCTTGAGAATGAATTAAATCTGGGTTAACTGAGCATTAGCTAGTCAGTCAATCCTCCTTGGAACACACTGACATCTATATAATTTGTTTAGTCATTATAGTGGGCAGTTTGAGGATTTGAACTTACAAGACTTGCATTTGCCAAGCCACATCCCTAGCTAATTTTTTAATCTGATATTTTAAATTAGGACTTTCCTTTAATAGATTCCAAAGCAGATCTAATTGGATGTTTCAGACCCAAATGGGTTCGACTACCCTGCAGAGCATAGGACAAAGGCTCCCACCAGGAGATACAGTGCTGGCATCTTGCTCATGACTGGCCAGTTACTGAGCTGCATCAATCCCTCCACTTTCCATCCAGGACTGTGGATGGAAAAAAACCAAGGTACCCCTGCTGTTTGTTCAGAATTCAAGACAGATTTAGAAGCAAGGCCAATTATTCTGATCACGACTGTCCTGAAGTTCAGCATTTGCCACCTGAACGCTCACCAAACATACAAGTGAGACCACGCTTTGGAGTCAAAGGACACTTCCTGAGGGCTGGGGAAATGGGAAGTAGTCGGTGCCCTCACTCTCCTAGGAGGAGAGGCCATTCTCTATGAAGATAAGGATCCAGCCTGCTTCTAGAGGCAACCCACCACTACTCCTGCTTCTCCCTGCAGACTGCAGGCTCTACTGTGGTGCCTGCAGGCTCATACAGGCTGGAAAGCGCCAGCCCAGAGCCCCAGCACTGGTCCCTACCTGGGCCAGAAGAGAGGGCAGCTGCCAAAAAAGCTGTGCAGCTCGTTCTTGAGGCTCCAGAAGTCGCCGTCCAGGTAGCGATGCAAGGAAGAGTCCCCAAGACCCAGGTCCCCAGCCAGCTCCATTGCAAGCCCCTTGACACTAACTTCACCCTATGATTCTCCTCTGAGCTGCCCCAGCGCCTGGCTTCCCACAATGTGGGCCTCCACCCCCAGAGCACTTCCTCCTATCTCCACTCCTTCCTCTTGTCCCCTCCCTCCCTGGTACCTGCCCAGCCCCTACCTGGCTTCCCTGCTTCCCCCATCTGACCCACATGTGACTTAAGCGCTCTACGAGGTGATCAGCGCTCCTCAGTGCTCTCTGGCCCTTCAAGACTATTCCTTCACTCTTACAAAATTGTCCTTCCAGGTGTGTACACAACCAGAGGCCAGCTGTGAAAAGCTTAGCTGGTCAGGTGGCTCAGGCAGTCGGATGCTCTGTGCTGAGCCTTCCTCTCAAGGCATGCCAGCTGCTGGTTTGGCCCCAAACGCAATTGCACCTCAGCTGTCACCCCCACCATTTTCAAACCGAACATTATGAAGGCAATCTGTAGTCAGCTCAACCCAGAGGTACAGCTAGGAGCTCTAGACAGAACTCCACAGTCACTTTGAACCTTCCAAAAGCTTTTTAGTTGCCATGGGAAATGAGTTACAATCCAACTGGAAAAATGTCCCTTTCTTTTGTGTAACTGACATACACTTTATTGGTTGTCCTTTTTTAAAATTGTATTTTGGGGGGTCAGCAACACTGAGGCTTGAACTCAGAGCCTCACTCTCTTGCTTCCCCCTCTTCCCCAGTCAACGGGTGCTTTACTTCTTGAGCCACACCTCCACTTCTGGCTTTTTGGTGTTTAGTTGGAGATAAGAATCATACAGACTTTCCTGACTGGACTAGATTTGAACAATGATCCTCAGATCTCAGCCTCCTGAGTATCTAGGATTACGGATGTGAGTCACCAGTATCTAGTCTGGTTCTCCTTTTAAATCCACAAGGAAGTGTGAGCTATGGAAATGGTCTGCTGTCACTAGGTTAGGGAGCTCTGTGAGTTCCCTTTGGCTTCTGTAACTAAGTATTATAAACTGATTTCTTTGACAATTCTAGAGGTTAAAAATCCACAGTGGGGGCTGGGAGTTTGGCCTAGTGGTAGAGTGCTTGCCTAGCCTGTACAAAGACCGGGGTTCTATTCTTCAGTACCACAGTGCTCAGGCCCTGAGCTCAAGACCAGGACTGGCAGAAAAAAGAAAAGAAAAGAAAAATCCACAATGGAACTTCAAAAGCTAAAAACAAGGTGCTGGCTAAGATGGGTTTCAGGAGTTTTGTAGATTTCTTGCATTCTTGGCTCTTGGTTCCTTCCTGTCTTCAAAACGTATCACTCCAATCTCTGTATCATGCCATCTTTTCTTTTCTTGTCTTTTTTTATTTTACCCTTCTTGCTTATTTCTCTAGAGGATACAGTTACATTGGCCACAGCGAAGTAATCCAAAATAAACTTCTTATTTCAACATCCTTAATTTTTATTAGCCCATCAGTAATGTCATTTTTTCCAGGTAAGATGACATATTTTCATTGAGATTGGAACAAAAACTTCTTCAGTGGTTCATAGTTCAGCCTACCACAGTACCGCTAGGGCTGCAAATAACTCTCCAACCAGAGGCAATGATTCATAATATTACAGAAAGCCTGGAGTACAAGAGTTCCAAAGGCTAAATAATAGCCCAGGCTATTCCTGTCTTTCAGTATTTCAACATGTATCATTTGTTCTTCATGTGGTCTTTATTTTTCTCTTCACTTGTCTCTCCCCAGTCATAAGTTCAATGCTGCCATTCTACAGACCACATTATACCAGGAAGAGGGGAAAATGTCTTTCTAGATCATCAGACAGGATAGGATTGTCATAAACAATCCCCATAAAACTCTACCCTCACAAATAGCTCCTAAATCTTAGAACTTACAAAATTAAGAGCGTATTCCTCATTCATGGTACCTGGAGATTCTTTGTATGTCCTCTCACCCAAGGTCCCAGAACTGTCATCATTGCATAGCCACACTGATGGATTTTGTAATTATAAAAGGACATAGGTGATTTCTACACATTGTGTAGAAAGAATATTTCATTACTGACTGTGGAAGAGGGGAGGTATCATCTTGGAAATGCTTAGAAGACAATCTGTGGATATCACTAAAGACTACTTAATCTGCCTTTCTGCTTTCCCTCTCACTTTTACAGGAAAAAGACGTCCTCCTTTCCTCCAAGAAGGCAACCAAGGTCCACACCATCACAGTATCAAGTCTAAGATTCCTGGGGGAGGCACAATGGTCTTTGCATCAAGATAAGATGTGGTTCCTCCTTACACAGAAACCTATAAACCCTATAAACTCTTTTTCAGTTCAGTTTATAAATTAAATTGAAAAACAGTT
Organism: Megascapheus bottae; assembly: GCF_031878675.1. Lineage (NCBI taxonomy): Eukaryota > Metazoa > Chordata > Mammalia > Rodentia > Geomyidae > Megascapheus > Megascapheus bottae. The sequence continues at coordinate 8,920,180 of NC_143515.1, forward strand.
TATAGGTTTCTCAGCTACTTTTCAGTAATCCAATATTAGTAAAATGGACAAAAATATTTTTACAACACACTAAGATTTTTTTGGAGGGTTCTTTTTTGCCTAGCCTATGGTAGACAATATTGGAAGACTGTTGTTGCTGAAAACAAAACCCAAAATATGTGCACTGACCTAGTATCTAGGAGGATGCTGTTGGTCAAAATTGGATGGAAAGGCCGGGAGTTTGGCCTAGTGGTAGAGTGCTTGCCTAGCATGCACAAAGACCCAGGTTCAATTTCTCGGTACCACATACATAGAAAAAAAGCCAGAAGTGGTGCTGAAGTGCAAGTGGTAGAGCTCTAGCCTTGAGAAAGCTCAAGGACAGTGCTCAGGCCCTGAGTCCAAGAACCAACTGGCAAAAAAAAAGAAAAAAGAAAAAATTGGATGGAAAGAAATTCATGCTATGAAATGGCAGACATCAGACTGGTGACATACAAAATGGACTCCAGAAAGACACTGAGAATAAGAAACAATGTTGGCTGCCATTATCTATGTTAACAAGGCATTGTAAGCAAGAGATGGGCTTAAGGGGGAAAAAATGAAGGGTTTGCAAGCAGGGTCAGAAGGGAATAGACAGTTTGGGTATTTTTAAGTTGAAAGAAGCAATTCTGTCCCAACTTCTATTTGTAAAAGGTAAATCTTTCCAGAAGCTGGACACTGATGGCTCATGCCTGTAAACCTTAGCTACTCACAAGGCTGAGATCTGGAGAATCACAGTTGAAAGCCAGCCCAGGCAGAAAAGTTCATGAGGTATCAGCTCCAAATTAACCAGAAAAAAAAATCCAGGCTAGATATGTGGTTCAAGTGGCAGAGTGCTGGTGAGGCAAGCAAACCAAGTAAGTACAGAGCCCTGAGGTCAAACCAGTACTACCAAAAAAAAAAAATAACACCAAGAGGTATTTTTTGTTGTTGTTTTGTTTGGTTGGTTTTGGTATTGATTTTCTGCCAGTCCTGGAGCTGAACTTAGGGCTTGGGCACCATTCCTGGCTTTTATCAAGGCTAGAACTCTACCACTTGAGAGACAGCACCACTTCCAGCTTTATTTTTCTATATATGTGGTACTGTGAAATCCAATCCGAGTCTTCGTGTATGCTAGGCAAACACTCTATCAGTAGACCACACTCCCAGCCCAATAGTGTTTTTTTAAATAAACAACAAAAGCCAACTAAAACAAAAGACCCTCAAACTCTACACCCCTGTTGCAAGGATAAAATTAAAATTCTAATTTGAGCCCTGTGACAAGAAGATTTTAGGAATGCCCATTTCTCAGCCAGTCACCTCCTCACTCCTAGGAACTAATGAACCAAGTAACCACTAAATAAAGAGTATAGGCACATGGGACAAATCCTTCACTTGCTATAGGAAACCAGAGCATGACACAGTATTACAGCTATGGCCACACGGTCTGGTAGGCAAGGAACACCCACTGTCCCACCCCATCCAGATACCTTTGGAGACTTGGTTTTGATAGCCACATCCCTTGTCTCCTGAAATCCTCCCCCATTCCTTATACCTAATGAATTCACCCTTATAGGCCATATAGTAGGACCAGAATCCCATCCTCCACAGAACCTTGAGGGACCTCTATGCTGCCTGATACAGAAATTTCTCCCTGCCCCCCCCCAAAAAAACAAATATTGGCATTGGTTTTCCTTCAAAGCCATCCATAGGATAAGAGAGGTTCAAGGACTCTGGGTAGATGTGATAGCTTCACCTGGGCTAGGCTCAGAAATACCTCCCTGGTGAAATGGAGAGAAAGAATGGAGTAAGAATCAAAGAAATGAAGAAAGCCAATGGTCAAAGGCCTCTGAGAAGAATTCTCTGGCCTATGGTGAAGGGTTGCTGGAACTTGATATGGCTGCATGCATCTGGAAGACAGGCTTCCTTTAGATTAGATTGCTTTCATAGATAAACACCCAGCATATGACCTAGCATATGACTATTAGTGGCTTCCTGAATACCTTGTCCTGTGTTCCCACACTGAGGCAAACCTATAGCATACTACCCAGACAGGACTGACCTGAATGTCTTGGCCAATATCACAAATGCTATTTTTGTGGGGGCTTTATGACAAGAACATTATAATCTAGGTTTCTGGGTTTTGTGGTGAGGTACAACCTGTTTTCAGAAGCATTTCAGTAGCAATCATGGAACCATAATTGGTAAGCTAAGGTCACCCTGAGGCTTATCTTACCAGTCTCTTCTCTAATGAGGATTTTAAGATTATGGTTCTATTAGAAGAGCAGCAACTACACTGAGGTTTAAGGCAGGGAACATGGAAAAACTAATTTGGAGTGACCTCTTGGCTTAAGAGAAACTTCTAGTATGAGTAAAGTTCTAGTGTGAGAAACTTCTAGTGTGGCAATCTCAGTAAAGGTACATAAATCAGATGTACCTGGCCCTTACCTCACCTGCTGACATAGAACTGTAAGCCTTTCCTTACATTTCCTGAAGCTTTGCAAGATTGCCTCAATGGATCATGAATAGATGAAAAGTTCTACTGCTCCCCAACTGGACACACACACACACACACACACACACACACACACACACACACACTTAAACTCAGGGCCTAACCACTGTCCCATTTTTTTTTTGCCAGTCCTGGGGCTTGAACTCAGGGCCTGAGCACTGTCCTTGGAGTTTTTTTTCTCAAGGCTAGTGCCCTATCACTTGATCCCACAGCATCACTTCTGGCTTTTTCTGTGTGTGTGGTACTGAGGAATCGAACCCAGGACTTCTCATGCACGTTAGGCAAGCACTCTACCACTCGGCCATGCTCCTAGCCCTTCTCATTGCTCTTTTACTCATGGCACTCATCCACTTGAGCCACGCACCCCCTGTCAGCTTTTTGATGGTTAATTGAAGGATTACAGGTATGAACCACCATCACCCAACTGAGACCTTGATTTCTAAATCCACAGGCAGCCTATGGTAAGACAAAAGGCTGTTGTGTGCAGAAGAAACAGGAAATACACCTTTGTTTTATGTTGTCACTCTGGGACCAGAACTCATGAACAAAGTTTCACTGGGAAAATGCTGGCAGCATATACTTACTGTTCTTTCTTATTCCAAATGCTAAATAAGTGTCAGAGAGGGAGAGGGGCCATCCTCAAATAGTCACCATACTATCCTCATGAATGCTCTCCCCTCCAAAGGGCCACAGCTTTATTACAAAGACATCCCTGATGTGCCAGTCTCCTTTGCTGCCAGAATACATGTCGGCCCATAAATAGGCTCTGATAGACTCACTCCAGCCTTTACCAGTCCACTAGGCCCCTGTGGCCCATACTGGAAACATAGTTCATGCTCCACAAAGCCTCTGGCAGAATGGCTAACATTCAAGGTCCTAGGGTGGCTCCCACGAACTCCCATTTCAAAATAATGAGACTATAAACTACGATGAAGCTGTTCCCAGATTCCCAGATCAAGATCAGTTCATGCTGAGACCAGCTCTCTTTCCCATTTCCCTCCTCCAAGAGATAAATTTCTGGCCAGAGAAAAGATTTACCATGTGACATCCATGACCTCTGTCATGCTGAGGACTAGCCCTGAATGTTGCCAGGTATGAACCTACGAGGTACAGTGTTCTCAAAACAAAGAACAAAACAAAGGAAGGACAGTATGTAAAGTTTGCTTAGTTTTGTAGAAGAAAGAGGTGTGTGTATGTGTGTGTGTGTGTGTGAACATGTGTGTATACAATTTAGGTACATCTTTGAAAAGAAACAAGAGAAATCAGGAGCTATCTGTAACTGGGACCTATAAGAGGAGGGAAGGAGAAATTGAGGTTAAACCTCTCTAGTTAGACTTTTTTTTTTACAATTTTGACTTTGAACTAGGTATATATCTTATATAAGTTTACAAAACTAAGAGGAAGCAAAAACAGCTCCTAATAAATTAGAGCAATAACCACAGGACAAAATTTTATTACAGCTTATGAGCATACAACTTCTTAATGCTACTAAGTAAAAGGCTATTTCATTTAGCCCAGTAAAGAACTACAGAGCAATTGTATACTGTACTCAACAGTCTTATTGGCAGTAATACTATATTATTTCAAAAGTTATTCTGTACATGCTATAATTGTGTGTGTGTGTGTGTGTGTGTGTGACAGAGGGGGGAAGAGAGAGAGGGGAGGGGGGACTGGAATAAAAAGCAAATATGAAAAAATCAAAGAAATTAAGACAAACTTGTTAGCTTAAATCCATAGCTTCAACTTAAATTAGAAATAGTGTTGCTAGTAGTAGTTTTTACCTGCCTTGATCAGACCTATTTCTATTCATTAAAAAGATGGATAAGCAACACCTACTCAGTAGCAGTGAGAACTTAGCACTCAGGTTCTGGTCTTTCAGACACTTTCCACTAATGGAACCCAAGCTCTCTGGCTGATTCTAGGACTGAGAGGCCCAAGGCCTTCATCCACTTTACAGTACTGGACAAGGATGTCATACTAGAGAGCTAAGGTGGTTCAGAAGAACATAGGAGAGGGCTGGGAGTGTGGCTTAATGGTAGTGCGCTCGCTAACATGCACAAAGCCCTGGGTTCGATTCCTCAGTACCACATACACAGAAAAAGCTGGAAGTGGCATTGTAGTTCAAGTACAGAGCACTAGTCTTGAGCAAAAAGTATCCATGGACTGTGCCCAGGCCCTGAGTTCAAGCCCCAGGACTGGCAAAAAAAAATAGAAAAAAATTTGAACATAAGAGAGTTAAAATGTCACCCAAACAAATGTCAGACAAAATTGAAAAGAGAGCACAAAATTGTTTAGCTCAGGGGAACAAGGGGCATGAACTACAGTCACTTAGGTCATTCTGGCCATACAGGGCAGGTTTCTTGAAGACTCTCCGATACCACAAAGATGATAAATAACCTCAAAATAACAAAAAAAAACTATGTTCCTTCATATATTCTGGACCTGAGAAAAACAACATATTTGATAAAGGAATATTCTTGATTATTGAACTTCAGCATATAAATGTGAAAGAATGATATACAACTAGAAATGTTCAGCCTGGCAGACCCTATAGATGATAAAAGTCACTGTGGGTGGTGGGCTAGGAGTTTGACATAGTGGTAAAGGGTTTACTTAGTATGCATGAAGACCCAGATTCAATTCCTTATTACCACATACATAGAAGAAAAAGCTGGAAATGGTACTGTGGCTCAAGCTCTAGCCTTGAGAAAGCCTAAGGACAGTGCCCAGGCCCTGAGTTCAAGCCCCAAGATTGGCAAAAAAAAAAAAGTCATGGTGGTCAACAAAGACTAACACCAATCAGCAAAAGGACTTCATAATGGGTGGTGTAGATTGATGACACTTGTCCTTACTACCTGTTCTTTTTTTTTCTTTTTTCCAGTTGTAGGGCTTGAACTCAGGGCCTGGTCTTGAGCTTTTCTTCTTAAGGCTAGCACTTCATCACTTTGAGCCATCTCCACTTTACATTTTCTGCTTGTTAACTACAGAGAAGAGTCTTAGAGACTTTCCTGCCCAGGCTGCCTTTGAACCGTGATCCTCAGATCTGAGCCTCCTGAATAGCTAGGATTACAGGTATCAGCCACCAGCACCCAGCATTCTATTCATTCTAAATATAATGAAGAGAGACAGCAGATATCTGGCCTCTGATTTGATTAAGCAGCTTCACCTGTTTAATTTCCTGAGCAAACAAAATGAACATGAATTTTACCAAGTCTCTAGTTTAGGCAACCAGTGTATTGGAAACATAAGGGGATAACATATTAAGAGACCTCAAAAAGATAGAATGAACCAAAATCTCAAAATACAGAAGACTATTTAGAAAAAAAATGGTCAAGTATTTTTAAAAACCGTAAAATCTAGAGTTGCAAACAGGGCACCAGTGGCTCATATCTGAAACCCTAGCGACTCAGGCAGCTGAAAACTGAGAATCATAGTTCAAAGCCAGCCTGCGCAGCAAAGTCCATCAGATTCTTTTCTCCAATTAAGCATGCACAGAAACATTAGGGGCCAGGAGGTTGGCCTAGTGGTAGAGCATTTGCCTGGCAGGAACGAAGACCTGAGTTCGATTCCTCAGTACCACATACACAGAAAAAGCTGGAAGTGGTGCTGTGGCTCAAGTGGTAGAGCGCTAGCCTTGAGAAAGCCCAAGGACAGTGCTCAGGCCTTGAGTTCAAGCCCCGGGACTGGCAAAAAAAATTCTTGAAATAGAAGTGTGCCTCAAGGGGTAGGTAGAGAGCCATCCTACCTGTCTGAGCAAAAAGGCTCAGAGACAGCATCCAGGCCCTGAGTTCAAACCCCAGGACCAGCACTAAAACAAACAAACACACAAACAAACAAAAATCCCAGCTAGCTTCATATAAAAGACTTCATGATAAAAGACCTCCCACTAAAATTAGGAACAAGACAAGGATGTCTGTTCTCATTACTGATATTTCTCTCATTGTGAAAGTTAGATATAAATTATAAATATATATGTTAACCAATACAAGGTCACACACACACACACACACACACACACACACACACACACACACACACATCTTAACTAAAGTACAGTATATGAAGAGGAGGATTCCAATGATATGAACAACTAACTTATACTTTAACAAATGAATACCAGGAGGTTGGAACTTGTGGTTTCAAGGGAAGAGGGAGATAGAGAGGGGAAGAGTGGGTGAATAATATTCAATAAATATACATGAAAATTCTAGGAAAATTGAGGGGATGGGTGGGATTGTGAGAAACTGAAGAGAATTATGCAAGAGGCAACATTGATCAAGATGTATTGTGCTCATAAAAGGACATGCTGAATTGAAACCCCATTGTACAATTACATGAAGATCATTTAAAACACAGTTAACCTCATATTTAGTGATGAAAGACTGAAAGTAAAGTTAGAAATAAGAAAGGGATGTCTACTTTTACTATTGATATTTAGCACAGTATAATTTCCAATACAAACACACTCAGATCACTTAGGGAAGAAAAAGAAATGCACGGTATTCAACCTGGAATGGAAGAAGTAAAACTGTCTCTGTTTGTGGATGACATGGTTATATATGTAGAAAATATTAAAGCATCAACCACAAAAATATTAAGCACTATCAAATTCAGCAAAGGTTACAAGATCAATATAAAAAAGTCACTTGTTTTTCTATATACTAGCGAATGCCAATTCCATTTTCGGTATCTAAAAAATCATACAATACTTAGTAACAAGTTTAATAAAGAAATAAAACTTATAAACTAAAAAGTACTAAGTACTGCTGACACTAAAATGAAATAAAGAACTTGTGTTGTTGATCAGAAGAGTTGATTTTTTTTTTTGCCAGTCCTTGAGCTTTCTCAAAGATAGAGCTCTACCACTGAGCCACAGCCCCACTTCTGTCTTTTCCTGTGTTTGTGATACCAAGGAATCCAACTCAGGTCTTCATGCATGCTAGGCAAGCACTCTACCACTAAGCTAAACTCTCAGCCTATGACAGCTCTTTTAGAAGAAATGGACAAGCGGACCCAAATCCATATGAAATTGAAAGGAAACCAGAACAGCTAAAACAATATTTAGTGACAAAGATGGAGGACTTAGATTTCCTGATTTCAAAACTTCCTATAATGTTACAGTAATCAAAAATAGCATAATACTAGCATAGTTACTAATAGTACATTGTTCATAGTATATTGATCATGATAGATATGGTACTATAGATGACAGTATAATCGAATGGATTGAGAAACGAGAAATAAACATGCATACTTGCAGTTGATTGATTTTCCACAAGGAAAGTTGAATGGGAAAAGAATTAGCTTAATACGGACCACAGGCCTAACCCATCAATACAGAGGGAGCTCACTGCACTGTGACTCACAGAGAACCGACTGAAATCACATTTGGAACCTAGTAGCAAGGTTGAAATGGGAAGGTAAAGCTGTGACCCAGAGCCAAATTCATGCCTTAGAAAATAACTCCATTTCTGGGGCTTATCTCAGAAGCTCACATAGGTAATATTTGGAGTTTGTGTCAAACTGGTGCAAATGTTATCAGAAACACAGAGAAGGGCAATGAGTTGAAATGAAGTGGTGGGGATGCACTATACCCATACATCCTAGGAAGTATGGCAGCTACAGCATCTGTCTCCAACATCAGAGCCCTGGGTCAGGGTTTAAGGCAGAATTCTGGCTAGAATAATTGTTAATGCCACCAGAAATATTTGAAAGGGGACTATCTTCCTCACAAGAGACTCTAACCCTAGTTTTACATCATTCAAGATGACTGAGACAAATAAAAATGGATTACATCAGCATGGCTAGTTGATTAATATTTCACAGAACACCCTAAAGGGCATCATTAGTTTTCTCTATTTTTTTGGTAACTATTATGCTTATAAATCTTCAATCTTCTATGATGTCTGGCACAATGTGCAAGTCATACATCTAGCACTGCTGCTTTAAATGGTTCAATATGTCCCAGGGGAAAAAAAATGTGCCTACAATTATTTGCTTAGTTCACATCAGCAAGCAAGCAAGTGTCCTTTTCTAAACCAGGTTCAAACGTTGATCATGTGATCAGGAATTAAGTCACAAATGGTATAAAGCTCATAAGTCAGAAACATTTTTTAAGCTAAGAAAGCAGACTTCTTTACTCCAGATCAAGAAAGTGTTATGCCAGAGTTTAGGTCACTTGATACCTCTTGGGGAAGTAGAGGTTGAGGCTGATTATCCTACAATGGCCTGGTTTTCTTCTTCATTTAGAAAATACAGTGTTGGAATGACACATCATCCTTCTAAGAACTTACAAATATGTATTAGAGTCATTTTAGTTATATGCAAATTGACTGTTGCAGTTAGCCTAGAAGATAGAATCTGGCAGGAAGAAAAAAATTCTAGGTGTTTGGTTCTGCATCTGACACAGAAAGGACATTTACTAAACATAGCTGATTAGCTGGTCTCATGCAGATCACACCAAATTTCTGCTCTTACCCTGTGGCAAATGAAGCAACAACAATGCCAACAATGAAAGAGAAGAGATGACTGATGGATTATTAGCTAATGGAATCTGAAATTCTGTGACAATCACGGTACTCTCAATCCAGGCCTGAGAAAAAAGGCCGGGGGTGGGGTGGGGGGGGGGACGGGGGAGATTAAAGAAGACAATGATTAAAACAGATGAAAGTTGAAATGTTGTCAATAGCACAAGTTTCCAAGCAGTGAGATTTTATAAAACAGCAGCACATTTGCCTGCCTTTAGTGTCTTCTGTTTACACAGCTTTTTGTAAATTGCCAATACTTCAGGGGGTTCAAATTTCTTCACCAAGACTTCAAGCTATCTGGAGGGTCTCCATTTCTGGTATACAGAGATAATCTAACATTCTTGGCAGGGTCAGGGTGGGGATCACTCTAGCCTTAGGAAATAGCTCATGAAAGTTCAACAAGCTACTGAAACACATATTTATCATACTTAAACAAATGTCTATGACAAAAAAGCTGGTGGTTCTTTTCTTTTCTTTTGCCAGTCCTTGGGCTTGAATTCAGGGCTTGAGCATGATACTTGGGTTTTCTCAAGGCTAGAGCTCTACCACTTGAGCAACAGCACCACTCCTGGCTTTTTCTTATGTATGTAGTACCAAGGAATCAAACCCCGGTCTTCATGCTCAAGGCCAAACTCTCGGCCCCAAATAGCTGCTTCTTAAAGACAAATACTCTTTGAATTATACAAAGGTGCAACTGGGTTCAAGTCCAATAGCATGTAGCTCTAGACAAATGCATAGCCAAGATTTCCTAATTTATTCCTAATTGAGCTACTACTGGGCTCTAATGGAAACAATTCAGTTCCTGTGATGGTTAGTAGAACCCAGCGCTTGTCCAAACTCCCCAGAGTGAGGCTGAGGTCTGAGTGTCTCTGGTGCAAAGCCAGCCCATGCAGGAAAAGTCTGTGAAATTCTGACCGTCAATTAGCCATTAAACAGTTGAAAGTGCTGTGCTGCTCATGCGGTAGAGGGTTAGCCTTCAATGAAAAACGAAGGGACAGCACTCAGGCCTTGAGTGCATACCTAAGCAACAGCACAAACACTCACATCAAAATGATCAACGTGCTGGGAGAAATTCTGGACTCTTGAGAGCATGGGGATTTCAGGAAGATCCGTATTTAAGAATTTAAGAGTTCTAGAAGCCAAAGCAGCAGGACATCTTTCCCAAGGGACAGTAGTGGCCAAGAGCTCTTCACCATTCCCTTGCGTTCTCCAGAGGCCCCTGGGCCAACTTTGAGAGCTAGCCTGGGAAGTTCTTAAAGTCCAAGGAGCAGAGCTCCCTAGACTGACGTTGAATTCCTTTTCAATTCACTGTTGGGACACGTAAACACATGGTGCATTCAGGTTAACTGCAGGATTTATAATCCCTCAGAGTTTGGTCTCCACAGTTCCTAGTGCTGCACAACGTGTTGAGCTTTCACATACTCCACTATCTGCCCAAACTCTTCCCTCCCCGCATCACACACAGATCACTCACATCGAGTCCTGACGTCTGCAAGCCTGGCAGCCCCTTTCCCCCAGCAAGGGGCTTGAACCCGCGTCGGTCCCCGAGGGCTCGGGGTTTGGTTTGGTTGGGTTTTGCTCGTAGCGGGAGCTGGCTCTGCACTTTGGAGAGCTCTTAAGGAGGTCCCTACGGCGGGAGCGGGGTGAGCGCCCCCTCGCGGCGGAGACGCCCGCACTCCCACACTTCGCCTCAGACGGGCGCCGGGTTTCAGTTCAATCCCCCCGCCTAGAGGAAGTGGGAGGAGCTGCCGGGAGGGAGGGGGCGGAACCTGGTCTCCCGGCAACGGCCCCAGCGATTGGTCAGCCCGTCTGCAGCCGTGACCAATGGCCAGGCGCCTTCCCAACGTTCGGCGCCGCGACTGCGGCTGCGCGGGACATTCGAATCGCCTTCCTCACGCAGCCGCTGGGCCGGCTGCCGTCCCCGCGTCCGCGTCCGCGTCCGCCTCGCCATGGACCACCCGGAAAATGTATTTCAGTAAGTTCTTCTGGTGGGGTGGGAGCTGTGCGTCGTCCTCGGCTGCAGGCGGGCCCAGCGCCCCACGCATTGTGAGTTCGGCGTGGCTCCCGCGGGCCCCGGCCCTCCTCACTCCCCGGCCCAGGCGGCTCTGGGTGTGTGGCAGCCTCGCCGGGGCGGCTCCTCAGCCGCTCGTGCGGTGGGCGGCCTCTCCTGAGGACACCCCCGCCGTCGCCCGCCCGACCTGCCTGCGCTGGCGACCGTTCGGGGGGCCGGGAACTCGTGTTCATTCTCTGTGAGGACCGGGACCTGGGCCGATCGCCTCGGCCGGCGTGATTTCGGTTTAATGGAAAGTTTAACACGAATGCAGCAGTGTCTGCTGGAGCTCAGGGCCTGGCACTGCCCTGGGCTTTCCCGAGCCCAGCGCTCCCCCACTCGAGCCACCGCGCCACCTCCGGCTTCTCCTGTGCTTGCGGTACTGAGCAGTGGAACCCAGGGACTTGCGCAGGACTGGCCAGCACTGCCCCGCCGGCCCACAGCCCCGCCCTGGACCGCTCCTGAGGGAGGGTTCGCGCCTCTCGGAGGCCCGCAGTCTTTTCAGTACTGGCACTTTACCGAAGGGGGGCGGGGGGGGGAGAGAGAGGGTGAAATTTGGTTGTAGGTGAATCGTTTGTGCCATCCTCACCATTTTTTAAATGGTGACGCACCCAGCCTGTGTCTTAAAAGCCCTTAAAATGGTTTAATCACATGTGGTAGGAAGTAAAACTGGTGATTTTTTTAAACATCTCTTTTGGGGATCTGAGGGTGTTTGTTTGTTTTGGGGTACTGTTTGCAATTAGTTTTCCTTCGGTTTATTCCCTTTTGTCACTTCTTTATTTCTTTACCCTTGGCCTTGTATGTAAGTTTATCTGATCTGGGGAGGAGAGGGGTCAGCACAGAAATGGTGAGACAAAGAGTGAACCAATTCAGTAGTGATACTCACTAGACATGTTGGAAATGGACTGTACAAACTTGGGGGGGAAATGAGGGAGGGGTGCGACTGTTCAAAGTGAAATGAACTCATTACCCAGTGTATGTAATTGTAACCTCACTGTACATCACCTTTAAAATAAAATTTAAGTCAAAGAAATGGAAAAAAATAAATAAGTAAATAAATTGAACACCATTCTGTGTAGCCTGATGAAATCTTGCATCTTCCTGCTCCATGAAGTTTAAGGAAGTGACTCTTGACTTTGTGTATGGTGGCCAAGTTACCAGCTCCTAGTTACTTAGTAGTATCCTGTAGTGCCTGGTAGACTTACGCTTTATTTTGCTAAGTAATGATTCATATTGAGATTGCTAACATCTATGATAAGAACATATCTTTTATCCATGAAATTGTGAAGAAGGAAAAAGAAAATTTTGCTGCCATACTTAAATTGCAAATGTTATGGCCACAGTATGTAATAAGTGGACCTTCTCTGATGCTTTTTATCTGCCTCATCTTCCTTTTGTGACACTTTTTAAAAATCTAATTTTCTTGTTATTATTACAGTGTTATACACAGCATCAGACTTTACTAATATGAGATTGAGGCATATTTCTGTTACAAAAAAGACTGCTGTGTAGATCTATAGTTTCTTTAAATAACTCAGTTTGCCAAAGAAGTATATTTTGAGGTCTCCTATAAAATATCTTGAGTCCCTTAAAAAAAAAATCTTACAATTTCTCAGAAAACCAATCCTATCTGTAAGCACTATCCTATCTTTCTCTGAAATATGTATCACATGCACTTCTATCACCCAGACACAACACCACCAGCCACTGGAAAGCTAGTCTTCCTAAGTGGTTCTCAATTCTATTCCCCTACCACTTAGAGGAACAAAGTAGACATTTTAAAATGTGAATTCAAAGTTGTCACTCTACACTCTCCTGCTCATCGCATTTCAACCACACTGATTCTATTTCTGTACCTAGATATGTCCAATTCCTGAAGTCCTCTCTATTTGACCATTTCCCTCCTGATAATGTGACTGCCTGGCATAGATCTCATGCCTTCAAGAGGCAAGGCCTTTCCTGACCATCCTATCTAGAGACAGTAACCCTTGCCATACTCTTTCCTCCTGTTTTGTTTTCTTCTTAGTACTTAATGTAACCTGACATAATTTAACTTTTTTTTGTCTTTGCTTCAGCATCTGAGCTTCCAGAAGAGTTTTGTTTTCCTTGGCTGACCTCTTCCTCCCTTTCTTCTTCCTCCTCCTTTTTCTTCTTCTTGTGGTACTGTGATTTGAACTTAAGGCCTTATGTTCACTAGGCAAGTGCTTTATCACTTTAGCCACACCCCCAGCCCTTTTTTGCTTTTAATTTCAGATGATGGTCTCTACCTCCAACTCTAAGTCGCTGCGATTATAGGACTGAGCCACAATGCCTGGCTGCCATTTCATTGACTTTTTAAAAGCTGTAGTTGACTCTGTGGAAAATAAGAGAAGCAGAGTCTTCTGAAAGCCCTGGTGACTGTTACACAGCCACTGCTGTCAGGTGCTGTTCCTCAGTGGCAATGTGTTACCTTGGGGCCCAGGAAACTTTAAGTTGTGATGTTTTGGATATCACACCCAAGTAGTTGTAAGCCTTCTTCCATCTCATTCTAGCCATTCTTCTGAAGCAAGAGAAAAGGTCTGAGTAGAACCATACCTTAATCCTACTTATAGGAAGACAGCAGCAAGCTCTCAGACATGGCCCCTCAAAGAAGCTATACCACTGGGGACCAGGGAGAAGGGGAAACAGGGATAAAGTTAAAGATAAACATTCATCAGGAGAAACACTGCTTCTGAATTTTCTAACCACTTCTGAGTGAATGTTGTTTCAACTTTTATACTATAGGATTTGGGTTGATCATTTAAGTTTTCTACTTTAAGGGATATAAATGGGATACTTATATAATTTGAAGGTGTTTTTGTTTTTTGCTGTTAAGAATTATTGTTAGGCCCAGAAGTGTGGCCTACAGGTAGAATGCTTGCCTAGCATGCACAAAACCCTGGGTTCAATTCCTTGATATCACATACACAGAAAAAGTGGTGTTGTGCTCAAGTGGTAGAGCACTAGCCTTGAGAAAGCCCAAGGACTGGCCAAAAAAAAAAAAGAATTTAGCATTGCTGGAGCCAGCCGGCAGCAAGGAGCAATTCCTGATTTTTGGGGGTGAGGACTAGAAAAGAAAAAGACAAGAAACAGATGAGATCAGCAGGTCTACAGCTTAAGCCAGAGGCCCAAGACTGCTTAACTGGTTAACGAGACTGGTTAACAAGAAGCGATTGACATAGTCGAAAGTCATCATGATAACAGCTTATCTCCTTGTGTACTTAGGTCTAATTAGCATCTCACATATGTGCTTTTCACTGTTCTAGAATGTTTGAAGCCCACATGCGAAGCTACAAAGGCAATGACCCACTAGGAGAATGGGAAAGGTTAGCATTTACTTACTTTTTCCCTTTATACCAACTGTATGCTATTCTATGGAGAACCTAACATTATCTTTGTCTTTCTAGCTACATGCAGTGGGTAGAAGAGAATTTTCCAGATAATAAAGACTACATGATAATGTTATTAGAACATTTAATGAAGGAATTTTTAGATGAGAAGCGATACCACAATGACCCAAGATTCATCAATTATTGCTTGAAATTTGTGAGTATACTTTCAGATGGATAATCAGATCAAAATCATGTCCTTCCCCCCCACCCCCGTATTTTAAGATTGTTTGAGCTGTCTTTTATTTAATGTCCTTGTTTTCAGTCATATTTTTTTAATTGTATGATCAAAGATGTTTATTTTAGAAAGAAAATGCATTATATTGGGCTGGGAGTTTGGCCTAGTGGTAGAGTGCTTGCCTAGCATGCACGAAGACCCGGGTTCGATTCCTTGGTACCCCACATACATAGCAAAAAGCTAGAAGTGGTGCTGAGGCTCAAGTGGTAGAGTGCTAGCCTTGAGAAAGTCCAAGGACAGTGCTCAAGCCCTGAGCACAAGCCCAGGACTGGCAAAAAAAAAAAAAAAAAATGCATTGTATTTAGATAGTGATTTAACTTTATTTTTGGTCAGTTGTGGGGCTAGAACTCTGGGCCCAGGCACTGTCCCTGAGCTCTTCAGCTCAAGACTACTGCCCTATACCTTGAGCCACAGTGCCACTTCGGATTTCTGATGGTTAATTGGAGATAAGAGTCTCACAGACTTTAGTGCCTGGGCTGGCTTTGAACTGTGATCCTCAGATCTCAGCCTACTGACTGGCCAGGATTATAGGCCTGAGCCACCATGCCTGGCTGTTATTTAACTTTGAAAACATACTCTTTATTTCAAATCTGCAAGTGTTCTAGCATGAGACAAACTGGGTAAGAAGTGTTTGGAATGGGGGAGGATAAGCAGAAACCTCCAGGTACCAAAAGGGCCTCTGAGAACAAATTAAATTTATGCAGTAATGACATTTTTACCTCTCAAAGTCTAGATTCAGTACTAAAACCATAAAACAGTGTTAGGCTTTAAGAGATTGAGACAAAGCCTAGAATAACAGTTCGAAGCATGGACTCTAATAATAGAAATTCCATATGAAAGCTGGATACCAGTGGCTCACACCTGTAATCCTAGGTACTGAGGAGGCTAAGATCTGAGGATTGTGGTTCAAAGCCAGTCTGGGCACAAAAGTCCCTGAGACTCCAATTAACTACCAGAAAACCAGAAGTAGCACTGTGTCTCAACATGGTAGTGAACTAGCCGAAGAGCTCAGGAATAGTGCCCAGGCCTAGAATTCAAGCCTCATGTGTTTAGCCCCTGCCCCCCCCCAAAAAAAACCATAAATAAATAAAATCACATATGGAGTGATTAAGAGTAAAATGAGGGCCGGGATTGTTGCCTAGTGGTAAGTGCTTTCCTAGCATGCGCAGAGCCCTGGGTTCAATTCCTCAATACCACATACACAGAAAAGGCCGGAAATGGCACTGTGGCTTACGTGGTTGTGCTCTATCCTTGGGAAATCTCAGGAGAGTGTCCAAGCCCTGAGTTAAAGCCCCCAGGAATGGCAAAAATAAATAAAATAGTAAACATGAACTTGTTTACTAAACTGTCAAATAAGCCCCTGTGGAACATGAGCAAGCTCAGATTAAGAGAAAAGTAATATTGCATGTAATAATTATCAAAGACTCCACTAACTTGGGAAATAGTGCAGATAATTTTGGGAATATTGAATGTCAAAGCAAGGAAGGAACCTAATTTATCAGCCTACTATCATGACTGCACACACCTTTATCTATGTAGTGTATTGCCTCAGTCCTTTACAGGAACTGAAGAGTTGAGAGCTGTTTGGGTTCTGGGCCTGGCCTATATTAATAATTTCATTGTCCTTATGGATTATCCTAATACCTTTTTATGGATTGATTTGGTGTTTTTAGTGTCTTTATTTACTTTTATACAGAGGAATTATATGCACTTATAACGTGCAGCATGATATTCCAATACATATTTGTAATGTGTAATGATTTGTACAGGATCAGTACATACTGATCATTTCTTTGAATTGGGAACATTCAGAATCTTTTCTAGCTATTTTGAAGTACAAAACTACTTGTCAATCATAGTTATCCTGTTGTTAGGCTATCCTCCTGTTACTCAGTGTTAGAAGTTATTCCTCTAGTCCAACAGCCCATATACCTGGTAGCCTCTTAGTTACCCAACCTCCCTTTTCTTGTGTGTTTTTGGTCTGGATTCCTATAGGCCAAGTACAACAGTGACTGCCATCAGTTTTTCGAGTTTCTCTACAACCAGGGAATTGGAACCCAGTCATCTCCTCTGTACATCTTCTGGGCAGGACATCTAGAAGCCCAGGGAGAACTGCAGCACGCCAGTGCTGTTTTTCGGAGAGGAATTCAGAACCAAGCTGAACCTAGAGAACTACTGCAACAGCAGTACAGGTAACTGAAAACTGAATGTTTGCATCTTAGAAATATTGTGCTGTGGGAGGTGGCAGTGTGTGTGGCTCAAAGTGGTAAGAGCACTAGCCTTGAGCACAAGGACAGTGCCCAGGCCCTGAGTTCAAACCCCATGACTAACAAAAAATAAAATAAAGCAAAATAAAATTATGCTGTTTTAGGTGGAAATCATTCTTGTGGAAAATATAGTCAAGATAGAGTAGTATAAAGAAAAGAGGGGCCGGGAGTTTGGCCTAGTGTTAGTGTCTTTGCCTAGCATGCACGAAGACCCGGGTTCGATTCCTCGGTACCACATACATAGAAAAAAAGCCGAAAATGGTGCTGAGGCCCAAGGGTAGAGCTCTAGCTTTGAGAAAATCCAAGGACAGTGCACAGGCCCTGAGCTTAAGCCCAGGACTGGCAAAAAAAAAAAAAAAAAAGAAAAGAAATTGCCCAGAAATACATTAATTGCCCAGAATTCACTGTTGATGAATTCTAATAGCTTTTCTTTTCCTATGTTTCTTTGTGTTTATGTTTTCAAACTATAAATCATGCTGCATGTGTGCTTAAATATACTAAGTTTTGTATTGCTCTTAAGGAATTATGACTTTTTTAAACAGTTCTAAAGTACTTGTAAAGTCAGTCATAGTTATAGTGTATTATACCATTTTCTAATGGAACATTTAAGTTGTTTACAATCTTTTGGTTTTTATAAAGAACAATATTATTTTAGTCTGATTTTCCTTACTCTAGCAAAATACCACACACAGACTGAAAAATATATAAAATTTATTCAGGTAATTTCTGGAGTCTAAGAGGTTCCTAAACAAGAATTCACCTATAGTGGGCTCGTTCTTGCGAGTAGGGACTTCACATGGCAAGAGGGGCACATACAAGAGAGAGAAACTAGCTTTTGTAACCCATTAATCTGTGGAAATAGACTTATCCACTCCTTAGCAGAGCCCTCATGACCTAACTACCTTTTAACAGTAGTACCACATAATAAAGAATAGCTTTCAGTATGAGTTTTGGTGAACATCCAAACCATAGCAAATGGTAAATATCAGGAGGAACACCTACCCTGTTTTTCTCCTACAATTTTTACTTATTCTATAATTAAATCTACCTTATATTAGATATTTATCCATCTTTTTATTTCTTATCAAAGTAGTTTACTATGTTCCCAATTCTTTTGATAAAGTCTAGAATTGGAACTTTTAAGCCAAAGGGATAGTAAGAGTTTTAAGGCTATCGGTACATGTAAGCACATTACCTCTTTAAAAGCTGTACAGTTTGTCACTGTTCTCATTAGCAGAATCAGAGGCACTCTGTCCACTGCATGCCCTACCTTCATTTAATATATTCACTTTTAAAAAGAAACTTTGCTATAGTGTTTGTACTTTTAAAATTTTTTATTATGAAAATTTTCAAAACATGTAAAAGAAAACTTTGTATAATTAACCTCCATTATATATCACATTCTTTATTCTCCAAAAGGTTATTTCATATAAAATCATATTCTATAATCACTTAACAAAAGTGACAATATTTCTTTAATATTTTCCCTCTTTCCTTATCATGTAAAAAGGTTTGATAATTGATTTGCTTGAATTAAGAGTCAAGCTATGTTTAGCATTTTGTTGTGTATCTCTTCCTTATAATGTACATGTGTCCTCTTGGAAACTGAGACTTGTGAACTGTACATTTTTTTTTTTGCCAGTCTTGGAGCTTGAACTCGGGGCCTGAGCACTGTCCTTGTGTTTTCTCAACTTTAGAGCTCTACCTCTTGAGCCACAACACCATTTCTGGCTTTTTTTTTTATGGTTAGGACATCAAGGAATCAAACCTGGGTCTTTGTGCATGCTAGGCAAGCACTCTACCACTAGGCCACACTCCCGGCTCAGAACTGTACATTTTTGACAATGAGAGCTGATATGTAAAACTGCCATGAAATGATGTTTTTGAGAACTTCTCACAGCATGAACAGTAATCTGCCTGCCTTTTGAAGTGTTTATACTTCCAGTTCTTTCTTTGAAACATTATATTCATGTTGTTCCAAATGTACAAAATAGCTAAAAGGAGGATTTCAAACACCCTAAATTATGTTTTCAGACTTCAGACATGGAAAGGTAGATTTGTTATGTGGATTTGAGAATGTGGGCTTAAACTGGACAAAAGGATGATGGAGGGGTGGGGGTGGAGTGGGGTGTGCTGATCCTGGGCCTTGAACTCAAGGTTTAGACTGAGGTTTTTTTTGCTCAAAGCTAGTGCTCCACCACTTGAGCCATAGCTCTACTTTTAACTTTTTGGCAGTTAGAGTCTCATGAACTTACCTGCCTGGGCTGGCTTTAAAACTGATACTTAGGTCTCACTCAGCTTCCTGAGTATCTACGATTGTAGTTCTTAACCTCCACACACAGCAAGGACGTTTTCTAGTGTTTCATATCTGAAACACTTAATTTTGAAGCAACTCTGAAATCCCATTTTATTTTCTTTCTTCATCTTCAGTGTTTAGTCTCTCTTTATTAATGTGTATATATTCAACTGTAAACTTGCAATCTACATTGATTTCTTTTCTACCATCATTTAGCTTATTTCAGACTCGCCTTACTGAGACCCATTTGCCAGCTCAAGGTAAATAATACTTTCTAAAATGCATATGTTGTTAATTAATAATTTAGTCTCTAGTTTTCACTGATTTTTCTTTGTCTTGGGGAAAAAAAATACATCTACTAGTTAATGAAAACCAAACTACTATCTTGAGTCATGAGGATAGCACTGTAATTATTATAAAGCCCCATAAATAGCACTAGAAGCAAGACCTCTTATCTGTCTTAGCACTTTAATAGAGCAAAGTGCCAAGCCAGACTTGATATTTTCATTCTGTTGCTGGGAGTGAGGCAGGGAGATATTTGAAAAGACATTGTCAGGTATGGTTGATTACTCCTGTAATCCTAGTAATTTCAGCACTTGGATGGCTAAAGCAGAAAAAAGTAAAATAAACAAAAAGATTTCCCAAAACAGATTCTAAAGTCTTTCTGTTCTAAATTACATCTATTTGCTTAGTGTAACATTTAGAAAATATGGCCCTTGCCAAGAGTTTGGCCTAGTATAGAGTGCTTGCCTAGCATGCAGGAAGACCTGGGTTTGATTCCTTGGTACCACATACATAGAAAAGGTGGAAATGGTGCTGTGGCTCAAGTGGTAGAGTGCTAGCCTTGAATAAAGCCCAAGA
The DNA here is from genome assembly GCF_031878675.1 of Megascapheus bottae. Taxonomy (NCBI): domain Eukaryota; kingdom Metazoa; phylum Chordata; class Mammalia; order Rodentia; family Geomyidae; genus Megascapheus; species Megascapheus bottae. The sequence continues at coordinate 8,940,335 of NC_143515.1, forward strand.
AAATCATGGGTGGAGGAAAGGAGGGATGATATATGTGGTATGTACTTTTAACTGGGGCTTGAACTCAAGAGTACTGTCCCTGAGCTTTTGTTACTCTTATTACTTGAGCCACAGCTCCACTTCTAGCTTTCTGGTGATTAATTGAAGGTAAAAGTCTCAGAGAAGCTGGGTGAGGTGGCTCACACCTATAATCTTAGCTGCTCACGAGGCTGAGATCTGAGGACTGTGATTCAAAGCCAGCATGAGTACAGAAGTTCATGAGACTCTTCTCTTCAGTTAACCAGTAGAAAACCAGAAGTGGCACTGTGGCTCCAGGGGTAGGGCAGTAACCTTGAGCTTTAGAAGGCTCAGGGACAGCACCCAGGTCCACGACCTTGAAAACCAAAAAACTCTTAGGGACTTTTCTTCAGACTGCGATTATCAGATCTCAGCCTCCTGAGAAGGTAGGGTTACAAGTATGAGCCACTAACACTCAGCAAGGTTTTATATTTCTTTCCAGTATATCTTTGGGTGTTTTAATTGGTAGGAAAATTGTATAAAATTTGATTTAAAAAATAATTTTATTTTCTGAGAAAATGTGAATGTACTGAGTGAGTGTGAGGAAATATACAGTAATGTAATATTTCTTCTTTCTTTTTCCTTATTTTGTCCCCTCTTCTCTCATAGCTAGAACTTTAGAACCTCTGCATAATGCCCAGATTTTAAATCAGGCGATAGCATCAAAATCAAGTCCAGAAAAAAACCCATCCTGTGTTTCTAAGAATCAGGTAATATTGACATTTTTAGGTTGTGTAGAAACCAGGAATGTCTAAATAGCCATATTGGTTACTTTCTATATCCCCTTAAGCATCTCTTTTCTTTGACTTTGACTCCTCTATCACTAAACCTTCGTGCAGCTTCCTGGGCCTGTCGTCATCTACTCCTGGTCAACTTATATTAGAAGTTGACCCCATGGATCCCCACCACACAACCTCCTGTCCTCACTTCCTCCCCAGTGATTTCTTGTCTATCAGTGTCGTACATTCTCTTCTATCAGCTTCTTTCATTGGCCCAGGAAATCCCTATTTTGGATCACTCCTGCCTGGAGGCTCCTGAGCCTTGCTTATTTGTACACAATGGAATTCTCTTCTATCGGCTTCTTTCATTGGCCCAGGAAATCCCTATTTTGGATCACTCCTGACTGGAGGCCCCTGAGCCTTGGTATTTGTACACAATGGAATTCTATGCTGCTGTCAGAAAAAACGACATTGACCCATTTGTTAGGAAATGGAAAGACTTAGAAAAAATCATATTAAGTGAAGTAAGCCAGACTCAAAGGAACTTAGGCTCAATGGTTCCCCTCATTTGTCATAATCAGTAGAAACCTTGGGCTGTACTAGCAGAGATCTGCAATAGAGCAAAACCTTGATACATAAGGCCATATAGTATGAAGCTAATTGGAAGGACCTCCAGGATATTGAAACAAAAGCCATATAACGAATGATTGTTGTCCTTAATGTACTATGTTATCTCTCATCTCCTTTGCTGTCCCTTGGGTATCTCATATTGTTACAGTATCTCACTTTGTTATCTGATATATTGAATTTATTTGTATTTGGTTATTTGAAATTTGATAGGGAAGGGGGGAAAACCGAGACGGGGGTGGGGGGTGGGGGGAGGGTAATGGGTACCAAGACATGTGAAAGGGTATCAATGTATGTGAATTCATGCACCTTCTATCTGGCAAATATCATGTAACCCTTTTATTAATTACAATAAAAAATATTTAAAAAAAAAAAACTAAAAATGTAGCCAGGGGTGTGGCCTAGTGATAGAATTCTTGCCTATCATGCATAAAGACCTGGGCTTGATTTCTCTGTACCACGTACACAGAAAAGGCCAGGAGTGGTACTGTGGCTCAAGTGGTAGAGCACTGGCCTTGGGGAAAGCTCCAGGCCAATTTACATATTTGACAATATGTCTCATACACGTGCCTGCCAGCCTCATTGTATTCTACAGCCCTGGCTGCCTATGTATTTAGACAGAAGATATGACATGTGTGAAATGTGCAGTAACTGTTTAGTTTGTTTCCTAGCATTTGTTATTTGTTTCCTAGCATTAAAAACTCTTGGCCTTTTTTTTTTTTTTGGTGCTGGTGATGGTGGTGGGTTTTTTGTTTTTGTTTTCATCAGTACTGGAAATTGAACTCGGGGCTTTGTGCTTGCTAAACAAGTCCTCTATCATTTGAGTAACACCTCCAGCACCTTTTTGCTTTGTTTATTATTTAGGTAGGATCTTGCTTTATGCTCAGGCTTTCTTAGGCTGTTAATTTTGCCTCCCTGTGTCACTGAGGATGACAGGCATGCATCCCTGTGCCCAGCCATTGCGCTTCTCTGTACCTGGAGTAACAGTGTGTGCTACCCTGTCTACCCACTAATTGAGGTGGAGTCTTTCAAATCTTGAGATCCTCCTGTTGCTGTCTCCAAGTATGCTAGGCATTCTTAAGGATTAACATAATATCATATAAAAGATGGCTCATTTGTTGTGTTTCTTTTTTGGTGGGTTTTTCAATAAGAGAAATTAGTACAATGATGCAAACTGAAGCTTCTGTTGTTGATCATAATATGAGCACATATATAAATCTATTTATTAGCCGGGAGTTTGGCCTAGTGGTTAAAATGCTTGCCTAGCATGCACGAAGACCCGGGTTCGATTCCTTGGTACCACATACATAGAAAAAAGCCAGAAGTGGTGCTGAGGCTCAAGTGGTAGAGCTCTAGCCTTGAGAAAGTCCAAGGACAGTGCTCAGGCCCTGAGCTCAAGCCCAGGACTGGCAAAAAAAAAAAAAATATTTATTAGGCCTTTCCACTGAAGCATTTTCATATTGATTTGGGAATAGTATAGATGAAATTGACTTTAGTCTCCCCCCCCCCCACTTCACCCCACCCCACTTACCTTTGTTTTCTGTCTCAGAGTTCTGAAGTTTCTGGAGCAATTCCTTCAGCTTGTAACGAAGAGCCAAATATGCAAGTATAATTAGTGCATTGCTCTATTACTTGGTTTCCTTCCAGACTGTAAATTTTCAGTATTGTAAACGATGCCTTTTTTCCCTTATAGGGAAAAAAGGGTCCTCACGATTTCCAAATCAGAGTGCTCTGCTCACTCATCTTTGGCAACCAGTGCTGATGTGAAGCAGGTTGTTATGTACTGCAAGGAGAAGCTTATTCGTGGCGAGTCAGAATTTTCTTTTGAAGAGCTGAGAGCTGAGAGATACAATCAACGAAGGAAGCATGAACAATGGGGTATTTTCATCTTATGTTCTGAGTTATTTGTATGTCATTTATAATAATAAGTAATTGCATTTTTGATCAAATAATTGACTATGCTAACATTCTGCAGAAAATGTTTGTAGCTTATCCTATAAGAGGCTTAGCAATCCTTGCCAAACATTAATATGGTAGCCATACTGTGTGGTGACTCAGTCCTCATCTTGGCAGCATCATTCATGTAGAAACAGCCCTGCACAAGAGTCTGTGTCATTAAGATTTTCAGTCTGATCTATGTGGATTTGTATTTCTGTGTAGTAATTCTAAATGTGTTGGCCCACTTACTTATACCATGAAAAGATTAGATTGGGAATGAAAGTTCAGGAGAGATTTTGCACATTCTGCACCTACTTTAAACAAATCAAGCAAAAGGAGTTCTCTGATCAATGTGCCATATTATTTCTGGCTATGGAGAGGACTAAGTTTAGTTCCTCACAGGGTAAAATATATATGTTAATATAGTTGACTTTTGCTACAACAGCATAGACCCTAAGAAAATGAATCTTTGTTCCACTCAAGATTCTCTACTACATAGGTTAGGTAATATCCATTCTGTGAAAATATTCTTTATGTTTGATCAACAATAAAGAGAATGATCAGTTCATATTTCACAGAGGACTCATTTTGAGCAGTACATAAATAGGTCAGACTCTGATTTGTCTGTGGTATGGCCAGGTAAGTTGATCACAGTGTGTCCCATGAACTTCAGTGTACTTCATAAAAATATTTGGAGAAGCCAGGCGCAGTAGCTCATGTCTATAATCCTAGCTACTCAGGAGGCTGAGATCTGAGAATCACAGTAAAAAGTTATTCAAAGAGGTTTCAGTTCAACTTGTCACTTGAAGTTTATCTTTGAAAAATCATTTTCAAGTGATTTTCATGCGTGCTTATAAAAGGCATTTGAGGAGCCAGAAGTGTAGCCTGGTAGTAGAAGGCTTGCCTGGCATGCACAAAGCCCTGGGTTTGATTCCTTGGTACCACATACACAGAAAAAGCTGGAAGTGGTGCCATGGCTCAAATGGTAGAGTGCTAGCCTTGAGGAAAGCCTAAGGACAAAGTCTAGGCCCTGGGGTCAAGCCCCAGGACTGGCAAACAAAACAAAACAAAAAAACATTTGGCGTTATGCTGGGCTACTACCAAATAATATTGTTGATCATTATGTCAATTCTTTATAATTCATGCCCTGAACATAGTAGTAACCATGATGATAACAAGTAAAAGTTATAATTAAAAGGTAAATACCATTTTCAGTTCAACAATTTAATAAACATGACCTTTTACTCATTTTATATGTATTCCTCTGAGGACCTGGATTTTAAGCTTCGCAAACAAACTATTTTTTGTCTTCCATAAAGTAAATGAAGACAAACATTATATGAAGAGCAAGGAAGCTAATGCTTTTGAAGAACAATTATTAAAACAGAAAATGGATGAACTTCACAAGAAACTGCATCAGGTGGTAGAACTGTCCCACCAGGAACCACCTGCTTTTCAGGAAAGGTCTGAGGTATGTCCATGTTCTTTGCCAGTTAGGCATGTGACCCAACGGTGGTAGTATTTGCAATTATTATTAATTTACATTTTATAATGTTTGCTTAATCTTTCACATAATATATTCCTGTCTATGAAGTAGAGTACCACGATAATCAAATACTTTCTTTAAAAATATTTTGAAGATTACTTTTAATATATGCCTCACATCTATAATCCTAGATACTCAGGAGGTTGAGATCCAAGGATCACAGTTTGAAACTAGCCCAGGCAGGAAAGTCCATGAAACTCCTATGAAGCATGCATCTTTTTAGGAACATCATTTGTTAACATACGTAGAGAGAGAGGGGTAGGGGAAGTATCCATGTTCTTCATTGCTATTGCTGTTGTTTATGTTTTGCTGTGTGTTACTTTTCAGCCTTTTCTGCTTTTTGAACCTAGCACATCCTGTAGATCTTCACTTTTACATAGAGATCAACTCATAGTACAGTTTTCTGTTACTCTTTACAGAAGGACAAGTCCTGTAGAAGCTGTTACAAAGCATGTTGTAGTGAGCATTCCTGTGTATATGACAGTTTTCTTCTGTCGTATCCATTATGCCCTCTTTCCTAGGCTACTCGTCTAGAGTCTTGATGAATTCTCCAGATAGGACCCTTCCAGCTTCTTCTAGGTAGGGCATGAAGATAACCATCTGTATATACCATCTGCAATAGTGATTTTGAGAACTTCCCCGCACCTCCCCAGCAGGATTACTTAATACATTCTAGATACCAGGGAACCCCTTGACCAATCCAACAGCTATTTGGATTAAAATTTCTCTACTGCCATTTTTGTGACATCTGGGTGGGAGTAGATTATAAATCATATATTTAATCTCTTAAGCCAGAAGCTTTATGGAATTGGTCTATATAATGGTATAGGGATATATTTTCCAAATGGATTGACCAATTCAGGCATTCTCAGGCAATTCAAAACCTTACTAAACTTTTTACATGCCAAATAAGTGAAGAATCCATTTCTAAAATATATTATTTCATAGCTTTCACATTTACAATAGCTTTCTAGCTCATTTTGATATCTGGTAGAGTAAACATGCCTGATTATTCTTCTTAAAAGTATTTATTCAGAACTGAATACTGGTAAAACATCTGTAATCCAAAAATCCGAAGTTTGAAAAGCTCCAAATCTGAAACTTTAAGCATCATAGGTAGCTAGCACTGAGGTTTAGAATTTCAGAGTATTTCAGACTTAAGATTTTTGAATCAGGGATGTTGAACTGGTAAACCTAGGCAAATATTCTAAAATCTGTAAAATTCCAAAATCTGAAGTACTTCTAGTTACAAACATGTCAGATAAGGGATATGATTCTTTTTTGAAAGTGGTAATAACTAGTTTTAAATTACCCTTTTTGATGATTAGGAAGAATGAACTGTTTATATTTTGTCCAGTTATCTGTTAAATACCATTTTTTACCCTAGATATTTGGCACTTGTTTTAACAAGAATACTTTTATAGAATAAGGTATTAACCCTCAATCTCTAACTTTGTAACATTGCATAAGTCTGTATACATCTAGTAGAGAAGCAAAGAATTTCGAGTTTAGAGTTTGTTTCTCTTCCCATTGTGAAACATACTTTTGTGGATTTTATCTACACATAGCCTATTTATTGAATAGAAAATAACTGCCAAGAGTATTGAGCAGGACACAATTGTAAGCACTTGATAATATTGATTCATTACTCTGTTTCCCAAATAAAGTAGAGAGAAGATATTTTTTTAAATACTGATAGTTATAGATGCTGGTTATTTTCTAGCAGTTAAAAATCTGAACTGTGAGTATGGCCATGCTAAGAAGCTACAAAGAACTCATGATGTAACTGACTTCATTTTAAAATAGCTAAAGTAGTAAAGCATGCTTGAAGGGGGAAAAATCTGTTTATTTTGCTTCAAAAAACTCTAATGCTTGATTAGTTATATCCTGGTTTTGTTATTATTTTGTTTTACTTGACATGAAAGGTCATTCCAGAGTGTATGGAGTCAAGTGTAGACTTCCAGCAGGAAGTGAGAGCTCCAAGTCTTCCAGCCATCCATCAGCAGCCCTTAAACAACTCAGAGAAACCCAAAGAGGCACCACCTGTTGTTCCTCTTACAGCAAATGCTATTACTGATGCTTTGTCTCCAGCTGTCAGCCAGAATGTAGCTCCTCCTGTTCCTTTAAGGACCCAGTCAGTGATAGACTCCAGGTAAGCCAAAGGTAGTCCTGAAGGTATCAGTTATTTAAATGTCATTTGTTAGCCTCTTTCCATGATCCATAATACAAGAACAGTATTTGAAAATGAATGATTCTTATTTTTTGAAATAATAGCTTTGGTGGCAAGTATGGTATGGAGAAATATCCTCTAAACATCGGCCCCAAATTCTTCACACTTTATGACATGCTTTAGAAAAGTTGTTTCATTTCATACTTTTCTCTTGAATTTTAATTTTCCATTTTCTGAAACCTAAATCTCTTAAACTTGAAGAATATACAGCTATAAACTGAACTTTCCTTTAACTGAGGACCTGCAGACATTATTACTCTCCAGGTAGTTCCTTGCCATGTTTTCTCAGTCCTTCTATCCTCCCATTGGGAACAATTTTGTATCCGTATCCATAACTACATGCCAAGATCTACCCTCACATTGCTCGAAAGTGGTTTCCCCAGTTTTTCAGGATTTTTCTTCATTGCAGAAATTGAAAGTTCCTATCACTTGTTTGGATTACATTTTAATCTTTAATCACCCAGCTGTCTTTTACCTAATAGTTTTATAACAATGTGTAAAATTCAAATTTCTTAAGCTGTTTTACCTAACATTTTAAGGTTCCTTTATGAGAATTCTTGAAGTATGAGATCTACTACCTTAGGTGTACTTTTAAAACAAGCCCTGGATTGCATACTATTTGTTTTCTTCTTTGATAGCTGTTATTTTAAAATCTGTACACTATTTTGTGGCTGTGGACTCATCACTGAAACACACCAGAGCTTCCACTGTGTCATGTGCCTAGAACTAGGTTTTAACCTTTAACTTA